>NC_065885.2:2962500-3627500 GCF_932274485.2 Patella vulgata
CGACAAAAACTAGGTAATTTCGGGACTAACACATGGTTCAGTTTTATTTCAATAATTCGCTTGCGCGTATGGATTCTTTAGCAGTGGGAGGAAACCGGAGGACCCGGAGAAAACCCACGAGGTTGGACAGGTGTCCCTACAACCGGAGCTGGACCATATGTTGTGCTTCATATTCACAGTGGTCACTTAGCCGATTGAAACATCCTGTAACTAATTGTATTGTGACGTGTGTTCATTTGGATTTTTTAAAGATGGCCTATGTGCGTTCACCAAAGCCATAATTCCTGACAAAGTGACAACCTCTTATGTTCAGAAAAGTAATGTGCAATCAAAAATACCTTTTGTACAGATAATTTAATTACTGTTCCAAAGACATCATATAAATTGTCGATTAATTCGAGTGGTACAGCTCATTAACGTTTACTGGTTCCAATTAAGTACAATGTTCCAGCAAAGGACAAAAATAGTAATACGTGTACATTGTCTAAACAGAAATGAAATTGAAATGGGGTTTAACGTCCTACTGTTCTGCTCCTGACCGGGCTAATGAAGACGGACATGCGCCATACAGTGTGCTCTGAGGGGAATTTTGCCCGTGCAGCGGCACTACGACTTACTCTTATATCGAATTCCAACTGCCAAGGGATCTTTTCGTTCCATCCGAATGAGTATACGTTGTCAGTGTGCCAGACCAGTCCGTACAATTCGTAAACCTTTGGGTTATCGTGAGTTGGATCATACCGACTGTGTGTTTAGTTCATCCCTCAATGACACTGGTTTCCCCAAGATTAAGAGAGTTTTAGGACAGCGCATCAGTCCCACTGATGTGAAAGAATACCTGGTTCATATTGTGGGTGAACCTGCTCAGAAATCCTTTTGGCTCACTGGATCCAAGCTTAATGCTAAATCCAAACACGCCATATTTGTGAAACCTCCACCTTTTATTTAACTTCGAATGTTAAGACAATGACATTAACTGAAAATTGTGTAATTATTTTCATAGTTCCATTCTTGACACTTTTCTCTCCATATTTTTGCCAGAAAATCGTGATTACTTTCATATTTGCTTTTTTGACATTGTATTTTCTCCATACATTTGCCTTGAAATTGTGTACTTACATTCATATGTGGAATTTTGAAACATTTATTTTTCCTGCAAAATCTTGCCTTTCCATTATATTGTACAAGAATAAAAAACCCTGTCTCGCTTAATATCCATTTTGAACATGTTTATTGTTTATTATTCATGTATTGTTTTGACACTGTGGGGACAGATGTGACATTATCGTCTAAAGACTTTCTTCGACGTCACGTTGTGGGATCAATTATTTCAATCATCAATTAACTGACTCTGGAAAACCGTTTATTTTGTTACTAAATTTATATAACAAATACAGCAAACTGCAAAGTTAAATCCAGGAAAACTACAACATCTATTACAGAAACTTTAGACGTTATTAGAATATCTACGGTCTGAGTTTAATATCCTTTCTAACTCACACCTAACGGCTTAACGTGGCAAGAGCCACATACTTCTAGATAGTTTTACATAAGGCTCGTGCTAGGATGATGTGTTCACCCTAGCCTCTAAGCCGAGGAGGCTATGCACTGTAAAAAATATCCATTTTTTATGTGGCCGAATTCCGTAATTTAACACCTTTTTTCTGTTAATCGATGGATTTTTTGGAGAAATTGTGTTAATTGTCTGAATTATTTCTTCAAATTACGTGTTTTATGTATTTCTGTGGAATATTCAGTATTAAACAGGAAATTTCCGTGAAATTTAGGGATAAAATGTTTTATTCCCTTCTATAACGGGCTTAATTCTGTTATTTTACGGAATAAACGGTGGAATGACAAGGAAGTTCCGTGAAATTTAGGGATAAAATGTTTTATTCCGTTCTGTAATGGACTTAATTCTGTTGTTTTACGGGATAAACGGTGCAACGATAAGTAATCGTATACATATATAATCATTCCTAATAATCATCATGTTATAGTATTCATTTCAATTTATTAACCATAATATGAAGAATCATATTTTGTAACGTTTGGTATATTAATTGACATGTATATCTAATTTCCATTATTTATAAGATCTATAAAGTGTATTGTTATTCATCATACGGTAATCAGATTGTAAGTATTTTCATAAATATGTAAAAGTATGTTTTAATGCCGCGGGTGTTAAGGTTGTAATATCTGGTAATCAAGCAAGCTAAAGTCCGGATATTACAACCGGTTGGCCAGTGTAAGTCGGTTTGTCTCTATGGCAGAGTCTGCATACCTGCGAATTGATAATACCGCCTCCAACCACTGACGAGTAGCGGTTTGTGATACCTTGCTCTCGATTCTTATAATAGCGAAAAGAGGTTACGTTTAAAAATTATTTGCGATATCACTTCGGTGGAAGCGGACGTTAAATAAAGCTATTTCACGCACGCGTATAAAGTCAATGGTTAATTCAATGAAATTTTTATCACCTTCATGGTCAGGAAACAAAATTTACCAGGATTTTTTTTTTTCTGTATTTGAAAATGGAATTTATGTTAATTGAAGGAATTTCTGTAAATTACAGGAAAAACAAATACGGATAAAATTTTCCTGGTAATTTTTGTTTCCGGAATTTTTTACGTTTTTTCACGGAAATTTTTGTTACAGGTCTCATCATGATATCTGGTGGAAAATCAAACCAGCTCCATCATGATATCTCGGGGAAAATCAAACCAGCTCCCTCCTATAGAGGAAGTCTAATGCCCAGCTATTAGGGCGGGACAATTACCATTTTTGGGTAAGTGTTTCGTATAGGCACCGTTTTACGTCAACACTATTCTAGTTGATTGTATACTAATCCGTTCACGAGATGACTGGACTATAGTACCCTACTTCCAGCAATGGACACTGACATAACTGTTGGCCTTTTCATAAATTTAGTGTGGTCTTCTTTACTACCAGACGTAGTCAGTATATATCTATCTCATTTATCGCCTGTCCAACCTCGTGGGTTTTCTCCGGGTCCTCCGTGTCCTCCGGATCCTCCGGTTTCCCCCCTCTGCTAAAGACGCGCAAGCAAATTATTGAAATAAAATCAAAACCATATGTTAGTCCCGAAATGATGTAGTTTGTGTCGAGTGGACGTTAAACCCCATCTCTCTCTCTCTCTCTCTCTCTCTCTCTCTCATTGAATGGTCCTCTTTAATACCAGCTGTATCTCATTTGGATTATTCCGTTCTTAATTTGGCTACTATTACTAATTGTTGCTAACCTACATGTTATAATGGCCTATTTGTGCATGTTGATAGCTTTTATATTATTAGGATTAGGTATTAGTTCTGTTATTGTCAAGGGAGAGTACATATAACTCGGATACCTTCATTATGCAACGCATATCCAATATTTGTATGCTATAGTTATTACATGGTCCTATTGTCTTATTTAATTTTCACTTACACGTACTTTGTTTTTAGGGGGAGGGGGTGTCGACGGGTTTGCGCTTGCGCGTTGTATCATAAGGTCTGTCTTTGGGTCAACTGGTGTGGTTTCGATTCTCCGGTTGTACTTCACAAGGTGTAGGGTCACCTGTCCGACCTCGTAGGTTTTCACTGGGTTTTCCGACTCTGATAAAGAAATATTCGTTCCAGAGACATAGGTCTAAATTTTAATGTAACCAAGAACCATAACTCGTTTTGTCACTAAGCGTTAACTGCCTTGATAATGAACCAGTTTTTAAAAAATGCCAAAATGGTTATATCCTCAAAAATCAAACGTGGCCAGATTGTTGATCCATGACGTTTGTATGATAAGTCTTATCATATAATTCTAAAATAAGCCCCAAATATTATTGAATTCCACCTGCCAAGGGATCTTTAACGTGCACGCCAATGTATACACGGGACATCGCTTTTTCGTTCCATCCGAACGACTAGAAAACTGTCATTGTCAGGCCCTCCGTCCTGCACCACTGACAAGGGGAAACCACGTCGGAAAGTCCCGATGAACTTCCTCGACCAATGCAGGGATCGAAAACCCGACCTACACAAAAAGAGAAGAGAACGCGGGTCGAAGAATAGTACCACGGGGGCGAAGAGTAAACATTAGAAAAACCAGCTATCTGCTGAAAAATCTCCATATATTCCATGTATACTTTTGTCTTTAAAAACGAAACGACCTTACATGTAGCTAAGTCTCTAACCTAATATCATCCAAAGTCGTCGACATTGAAAACACGAATTTAAATCAACATTGATGTTTTGATCTTACCGGGAAAAGATGGGCTTCTGATATCCAATATTTATGACAAAATAAACATTTTAACATTGGTACACGAATCTTGTATCATAATACGTTTCAGTGCCATTTGTAACAAGGGACTCGAAGAACTAGGCTAGACATATTCCACAAGTCATATCAAACGGTGACGCCATATTCTTACCTGGAGAGCATGCGCAATAAATAGTATCGGTGTGGACTGGAATAACCAGACGATAGAGACTGCCATTCGCTTGAGACTTCTAGCGTATTTCGCCGAACATAACTGATAAGAAATTACAGTAAAACAGTAACGATTGGATGTAAATCATATTATTCATATATTATTATATGCGTTGCGACCCCTTTGTGTCAAATATTAGCGATTCGGCTCCTTTAAACGATGGTTCGATTTATCCACATATTTGTACACATTGCACGTGCGCGCTGTTTCATAAGGTCTGTCATTGTATCAACTGGCGTGATTTCGATTCCCCGTTTGTACGGTTTCCTCCCACTGATAAAAAATATAGACCCCTACGCGCAAGCGAATTATTGAAATCAAAGTCCTGAAATGACCGAGTTTGTGTCGAGTGGTCTTTAAACTCTCTCTCTCTCTATCTCTCTCTCTCTCTCTCTCTCTCTATCTCTCTATTTATACACATACATAATTAATATATAGGTGAAACTAAATTACATTCCATTAACTTAGATTAGAAAATAAACTATACATAAACAGAATGTTACTTACCAAACACCAGGAATACATGGTAGAAAAACAGAAAACAGATCTTTAGGTAGAATCATTTTTGGATATTAGAAATGTCTTTTACTTTTACAGCTAATATAACCCGTCGACTAGTTCCTTTTAGTTTGACGTGACGTTTTAGTTACACATGAATGCTAGTCCTGTTAGCAGTGTTGCAACAGCTGACTAAACGAGCACGCTAAACATTCAGTGGAATCGCTGAATCGGTTGTCCTTTCTCCGTAATAAATAATTTCATGTAGACAAGTATCAGCGTAATCAATGGCCGCCACCAGATTAAACAACACACTTTCCCATTATAGGCATTGCTTGTTAATTAACTTTTAAGCTCTTTTGTTTCAAATATTTGAAATATACAAAGTTAATGGGACCACCTGGATTCTGGATTCCAAGTCTCTGATATTCTTCTGGACATCAAAGGTGTTATTTCGTGTCGGTACGCAAATAATAATGTCTAACGGGAGATGACTTTAACATCTAGAGTCGAGTTTAACCGCTCGTTTAGCTAAGCTCGGTGATTTAAATCTAATGTCATTCATATGTGTGCTGTGCAGATTAAAGTCTTTAGTCAATTGCCAACATTTCAATTTCTGTTCAAATTATGGACAATGCAATCATATTTTCCTTAAAGCTAGAAACGCAATCATTCCAGCAATTTGCACACCCTAAAAATTGAAATAACTTCCTGAAAAAAAATTAATAACTTCCACTTTGTTCTTTCAAACGCCCGGGGGCTTTTCATGGACATGGAACAAAGTCATCTTCTGTGAAACAAATTATTGCTGGTTAGGTTGAGCAAATCTGTGGCAGTATACCACCTTCACCTTGTAAAATTTCAAACGACCGGGGACTTTTCCTGGACAAAGAAAAATGCCATTCTCCGTGAGACAAATTTCTAGAACTACTTGTTGTTCAAGTTGAGCGAATCTGTGACACTATGTAGATATTAAATGACAAGTCCTTATTGTTATTCATGTTATAGCAACATCTTATAGAAATGAAAATGAAAACGATGAAACCTAATGATGCACTATTGATCTGGTCTTGGGCACAAACATGATTCCTAATGATGCCTTTGAATTCCTCGAATGGCCATTTCTTTGGATGTAACCGACATTTTTCTTGGCACGGAATCTTTGTGAAAAGACGTGTAATTGGGTAATTATTATAGGTGAACAACTTTTATGACATGTCTAGCACCATTTAAAACAGTTTGTTCTTATTAATCAACACCGTCTGGCCCACGCGGAATATGTGCCATATTTTAAGAAAGCGAAAGTATAATGTATAAAGGTTATGAAACTTGTACTAAAAATAATTATTCCGTAGTTTTCTCTGTAGACACGTTACGTAAATGTAAAATGTAAAGGTCTTATAACAAAGAGAGAGACAAATGAAGTTTAACGTCCACTCGACACAAACTAGGTCATTTCGGGACTAACATATAGTTCAATTTTATTTCAATAATTCGCTTGCGCGTAGGGGTCTTTAGCAGTGGGAGGAAACCGGAGGACGCGGAGAAAACCCCAAGAGGTTCGATAGGCGACCTACTCCTTGTCACGTACAGCCGGGGAATCGAAACCACGCCAGTTGACTCAATGACAGACCTTATGTTACGGCGCGCACGCGCTAACAATTCGGCCATTAAACCTCCTAATCCACTGGCAACTACAATGTTGTGAAAGTTGCGTCCTACTCACTGAGTCACTGTGACTTCTCTACAAGACGTAGAAGTATAATCTAATATATGATACAATCAGCAGTTTTTGTGATACGACAAAATCAATTACGTTAAAGGCGGTGGGTTATTTACGTCTTGTGATGAAATTTATAATGAAGTTGTCAGGAATTCTATTAAAATGTTATCCGAATAATCAAATATCTGACACAGGGCTATGTTGTCACTTCGATAGATTCTGATTTTAAATAACTAACTTGTAGATGAAAATCTTGTAAATGTTTGAGAAAAATGAAATAGTTGAAACTTCTATTATTATTGACGTAGATATCGATTATTTTAATGGAGAGAGAGAGAGAGAAATGGGGTTTAACGTCCACTCAACACAAACTAGGTCATTTCGGGACTAACATATGGTTTTAATTTTTTATTTTAATAATTCGTTTGCGAGTAGGGGTCTTTAGCAGTGGGAGGAAACCGGAAGACCCGGAGAAAACCCACGAGGTTGGACAGGCGACCCTACCCCTTGTCACGTACAACCGGGGATTCGAAACCACGCCAGTCGACTCAATGATAGACTTTATGATACAGCGCGCGCACGCTTACCATTCAGCCATCCAACCCCCCTTATTTTAAAGGAGCTAAATCTCGAATTCGATATTGTCCATAATATTCGAAATTAAAAACATGAATTAGAATTCAATATTGGTCCATTTCAGTCAATATTGATACTGTTGTTTTGCCGTAAAAATATGGTGTTCTTATATCCAATATTTAATACACAATGAACATTTTAAAATCAGTACACGAGCCGTGTACCCTATGATTTCGGGTGCCATTTGTAATGAATAAAGACAAACATACTCTACAAGACAATACGGAAGTTATTATTTTAAAATGGCCGATTCACAAACGACAAAATTAAAAAACGTGTAATTTGGACTGTTTGCGTATTTCGCCGAACATAATTAATTAGAAAGTACAATATTTGATTTTAAAAATGAATATTAATCACTTGACATACATTCATATTACATTAATCCGAATGCCATCGAGAGTTGATTATGGTCTTGTGTTGTTAATAAATGTCTAATTAATAGTTTATATAACATTTCAGGATTAAAGAATGGTAGATTTAGCATGAAAGACTTATAATAATCCCCGTTAAATAGGATTAATCCATCTTCATTATCCCAGTCGGAGGAGAACAGTAGAAAGTTAAACCATATTTCATAGGCTTAAATAGGCTTAAATATAATGCAAGAAATCGTAGATTAGTTTTAAAACCTAATCAACGTGTCCTAGAACTAGACCTGTTATAAATGGGAGTAATGATGGATGATATTAGATGCAATAGCTTGATTAAACCAGATGTATAATTCAACAGCAGATAAACAATTATAATCACGTAAATTGATCCTGATATAATATCTACTTATATGATTGCATTAATATCACCAGTTACATACGTCATCATCAGTTACACACGTCATCACCAGTTACATACGTCATCATCAGTTACATACGTCATCACCAGTTACGTATTTTAAGTTGTTCAATGGTCTCGAATTGAAGGCAATGCGTAATATATTGAAACAACACTCGGCTTACGCCTCGTGCAGTATCAATATATTACTTAATGTCTCGCTCTCGACCATTAAACCATACATATCGTTTATTTTTGAAGATATATAATAGTTCCAAAATAGATAATTCAAAATTAATATATTGAACATTTCAATAAAATTACTTTCTTCTGAGCGACGTCATCACTGTTTGAAGATTGGACATAGATTGTTTATTATCGTAGCAACGTTACTTGTTAATCGAGACCCAACCTCGCTTCTCCATTTTTAAATTAAATCATTAAATGGCGATCATGTTTTAATCTGTTTACAAACTGTGCCATCTGATGATCTAAAGAAGAGATTATAGGTTTGCCGTGTAAAGAAATGTCTAAATAATAGTTTATAAAACATTTGAAGTTAAACTAAAAACCTGTAATAGGCGGAATTACCTCTTACATAATGCATCTTTAATTTGCATTTTCCGACAACATCTAATTATTTTTCACGACTAAAACTAAATTGTACTCGCATAGATTATTTAACGTTCCCTCTTGGTAGTGGTGCAGGACAAAGGGCCTGACGAGGACAGCTGTCTAGTCGTTCGGATGGACGAAAAACCGAGGTCCCGTGTACACATTGGCGTGCACGTAAAAGATCCCATGACATTTGGAATAAGATATAAGAGTAGGCCGTAGTGCCGCTGTCCGGGCAAAATTTCCCTTATAGCACACTGTATGGCGTATGCCCGTCTTCATTAGCCCGGTTTAGGAGCAGAACAGTAGGATGTTAACATTTAACATTTGATTAAAAAACAACAAAATATCTACCGGGTTTAGAAGGAATCGGAATAAAAGGTGGCGTTCTCTGGTTTTAAACAAATCATATATATCATATATATCGGTTGGATGGCCGAATTTTATTTCAATAATTCGCTTGCGCGTAGGGGTCTTTAGCAGTGGGAGGAAACTGGAGGACCCGGAGAAAACCCACGAAGTTTGACAGGCGACCCTATTCCTTGTCACGTACAACCGAGAAATCGAAACCACGCCAGTTGACTCAATGGCAGACCTTATGATACAGTGTGCCATCCGGCCATCCAAGCCCCCTAGTGATTGCAAGTCTCTCAAATGATGAACAACGACTTCATGTTGGCTACACTGTCGATCTATTGTCAGGCTGTTAGGGTTTGGTTTTTTTTTTGAAAAGCTGCATTAATCTGTAAAGTCGGTTTAATATTAAACTTATCACGACTTCCAGATATTTTAACTTCAAAATAAGTACGGAATGTGAAATGAAATAGGGTCTAACGTCCTACTGTTCTGCTCCTACTGGGCTCACCATGAGGCAAGTTTTGTCCGTACAGTAGGACGCCACTGTTAAAATTATTATGTATTTTTACCCTTTTTTAACTGGCAGAAATATTGTCATCGTTATAACTGTATTTTAACATTGCATGTTATTTCACAGTCTGTAATGTATATTTACCTCTAGCTATTATACATCCAAGGTAAAATTACATATCTGTAAATGGAGTACATGTAAAATTATCATGATGTTAATTTACATAAATTTGTACAATAACATTTAATACAAAAGAATATTGTGTATTTTGACAGAGTTTATGTATTAATACCTCATAACTATTGTAGAATTACAAATTATGTAATTTGCCATGGTAACATTACTAAAAGGAATATGTTTGTCCCCGCTTGGCTAATTAGTCCTAGGTTCTATCCTGGCGAACACAGAAAGTTTTGCGGAACTTTCAGCCGAGCACGTAACACAACATTCGATAATGTAAAGAAATTGTGTGAGTTAGTTGTATTTTACGTCCGCTTCCACCGAGGTGATATAACAGACAATAAAGAAATCAAATGAAATGGGGGTTTAATGTGCTACTGTTCTGCTCCTTACAATGGAAGAGTAGGTGGCATGACACTGTCCAAGCAAAATGCCCCACACAACTCAATGTATGACATATGCATGTCTTTATTAGCCAGCTCGGTGCATTCAGATTTTGAATAACCTATTTCTCTAAAATGGACTAAAGTGACTGACAGAACAGACAATATTTTGCAAAAAATTCGATATGTGGTCAAAAAGGGGAATATCCGATGTGACCACTATTTGACAGTAAATTTACAATTTTCTGTAAAAATAATACTTCAAACGGCATTGTTGTTAATATACAGCTCATATAATGTAAACTAACATATGGTTGTATTACTACATTAAATTTGATGTAATTTTACATAAGCCTTGTATTCATATGCATTTACCTCGTTTTAAATGTAAGTTAACAAACCATGTGATTTGACAAATCCGGCACTGTATTTTTACTATACTTATAACTGTAAATATACATATAATTTTAACAGTGTACGGTCTACTTTTAATTCGATTTCCAACTGTCAAGGGTTCTTTTACGTGCACGCCAATGTGTGCAAAGGACCTTGGTTTTTCGTCCCATCCGAACAACTAAACAGCCCTCCTTGTCACGTACATTGCCCAACGCCACTGACAAAGGAAACAGCGCCGGAAAATTCCAGAGAAGTTTCTTGGGCAACACCGGGAACGAATCCGAAACCTGCGGGCAAGCGACACAATGTACAGGAATTTTTTTAAAAATGGCGGAATTTTGAAAGTTGGCATCATAACCCACTCGTGTTTCACAATATAGTACAAAATTTACTTTTAAAATAAGTATGGAATATATTTGAATTTTACGATGAAATGATGACGGTTTTGACAGTTTGCATGATAGACACGTGAGCAGGGTCGGATTAAGACCACGCCCTTAACAGATGTAGGTGCCTCCGTATAGGCGTACATGTTATTCCAAATATAAAAATAATGATCCATAACATAAATTTGTATTTTTCAAAATGAGGTTTTATACCCGAAAAATTAATTTGGACAAAGCAGGCAACAGTAAGAAAGAGAGATAAAAATTTAAAAAAATTATTAACGGTTCTTAATTAATTTTTAAATCGCTAGTACATATTTTAAATTTGTCACCGATCAAAGCAGGTGGTACTACCACCTTCCCCCCCACCCCGCCAAGCCCCGCCTCTTGATGCGCTAAGCACGCGCTTTTTGTTTGCTTAATCGTAAATCCAGCAATGAACGCGATTCACAATAGTCCAAACCTTAAATTCAAAATCAGAACAAAATATACTTGAATTTCATGAAATGATGATTACGCTTTTTGAAAGTTCACATGCCACACACGCAATTCACAACAACATATTCAAAACTTATCCTCGGGAGCCTGGCGGTCGTCAACACACGATATACATAGCGATATGTTCTAATCCAAACACATGACCATGAATAAATATAACAAATTAACTTATTGACAAAACGAACACAATCCTTTATAACATAACCAAATTATGGAGCAGGATTCACCACGGATCCATATTGTGACATAGTCATGTTGATAAAAATTAACCATTTTTCCTTGATGTCCTAATTAAATACGTAGCCAGGCAATCCAACCAGTCTGCAACCACGGTCCCAATGGTACGTATTCCGTCGATTAATTCCTATAAAACAAACTGGGAATTACGATGCAAATGGTGTAATGTCGTCCATAGTTTAGATATGATCCGACCGCTTCATCAATTATAGGTATTCAGTTTTCACTGGGGACGAGTTCGGAGCATCACTTTAATAATTTATAGGTTTCAATCTGTTCGTCAATTTATATCGGGTATATATGAATAGACACCGTTTCAATCTGTTAGTTAAATCATCCTCAATCAGTAAATGATGTGAGGGCATTGTTTGGCTTAAAGGGCATTATTCAAGAGCTAAATATTTATGCCTTAAAGGAGCTAAATTGCTAATATTTGGGACCTAGAAATTGGCCCAAATGGGTCGCAACGCATATAATAATGTAATCTGATTGTATATAAACTGATTTACATTCAATTGTTTCCGTTTTGACTCTAATTTCAAATCAGTTTCATGCAGAGAAATACGGCATGTGTCTCAACCGAATGACAATTTCTAGCGTGTGGGTATTCCAGACTATTGCGCATGCTCTCCAGATAAGATATGGCGTGACCGTTTGACATGACTTGTGGAATATGTCTAGCTTCTTTCTTTCTGGTCACTTTTTACAAATGACGCTAAAACGCACTATGGTACACGATTCGTGAATCAATGGTAAAATATTTATTTTGTCTTAAATATTGGATATCAGAAGCCTATCTTTTCCCGGTAAGATCACAACATCAATGTTGATTTGAATTGACAAATAATTCGCGTTTTTAACTTGTAAGACTTTGGATGATATTGAGTTAGAGATTTAGCCACTTTAAATGTTATATAAATTATTAATAGGACATTTATTAACTTTCCAAGTTCATAATCAACTCTCGATGCCATCGGATACTCGAGATTGTCAACAGATGTGAATGATTTGATTTAAAAATGGATAATCGAGACTTTGTTTATTATCTTAACAACGGTAGCAATGACAATCGCGACTACACAATAACTTGGCATTCCATTATCTTTCAGCTCTTTATCTAATATTACATAATGTATCTTTAAATCAAAATCGTCAAGTATGAGATAATTTATAATCTCACAGAATTCTATCTTGAAATGAAATGAAATGGAGTTTAACGTCCTACTGTTCTGCTCTGAACTGGGCTAATGAAGACGGGCATACGCCATACAGTGTGCTATGAGGGAAATTTTGCTCGGACAGCGACACCACAACCTACTCTTATATCGAATTCCATCTGTCAAAGGGTCTTTTTATGTGCACGCCAATGTGTACACGGGGCCTTGTCAGTCCCTTTGTCCTGCATCACTGACAAGGGGGAACCACGATACTATTTTGAAGTTGTCATCTTCTGTTATAAGATAAATATATTATTGTTCCCTGAATTATAAATGGTGTACAAAATGGACATCATCTTTAAAAAGTTTCAATCAGATTAAAACACAGATCCTATTTCGTTTCGTTTTTATAGTTCAAAATGTCGTTTTACTTGTCTTTACTACACTAGGATCTGGAAGAGTTTTTATATTACCCGCGTTCTGAATGATGTAAGGGCTTAGCCAATGAAACGGTCTGTTATGGCGAGCTTTAGACGTGTTTTGCACGGAACTGTGGGTAATCCACTTGTAACATCAATGCTGATTGGTTAATCAAATGTCTGACGTCATAGGGTAAAAAGCCGCTCGTGTGACCTCTACAACCGGTCAGATCTTCGTGCAGGCCATCGAAAATATAGATCTGTATTTTAATCAGATTGGGTAATTTTACTCTTCCGGGCACCTGTTACCACTGTTCGTCGTGTATGTTTTACCCAGTGAACAGTCCATTTGTTGATTACACTATTTTGCCTATACGTTTTTTTTTAGGACTTCGAATTTTGTCTAATGGTTTGGATTGTTCGTACTTGATTTTATATTTTATGGTAAATGATGAAACATACTAAAAGCATTACTTAAGTAAGTTCTAAAAGGATATAACAGTAGTAAAATAATTACTGTTAAATATTTTATTTTTCTTGTTTTTGTTTTACCCAGGAAGACATAAAACACACTAATACCATGGCTTGCTGAAGGTCTTGAGTACATAAATCCGTCTTAAAAACAAATATCCATTAAAATGAAATGAAATGGGGTTTAACGTCCTATTTTCCTTCGCCGACTAGGCTAATTAAATTGTTCCGATAGCATTTAGTAATTGAACTAGAGTATACAGGTCACAATTCTATGGAATACAAATACTGTTTGTTAATGAACGCTGTTTCGACTCATAGGTAGGGTGACCCACCATAAATAAATATCTCCATATATCTCGACAATTTCGCCACAATATTTATATATATGCCAAGCCTCAAATCAGTTTCACACAATTATAGTCACTAAATAAACGATCATGTTGTACTTAATAAGCTATGACCATTAATCATGTATAAATAATAGAATGAAAACTGGTTCCAAGAGTCGTCCATAACATCCAGACACTTTTGAGTAAAAGATAGGTTACGTGCCCTTGTTTTGAAATTAGTCTATCGACCATTCTACGTCTGATTGACAGGTCGGGATAATCAAGACTACTTTTTTACGAAACATAACAGAAAGCTAGAACAAGAAATTGAATTTAGAAATAAGCACGTTAGGTAGCTCAACAATCGTTTTAAGAAGCTTGTAAAAGTAAAATGAAACTACTGCTAGTATCATGTTCCTGTCTAACCCGAGTGATTCAGAGATATTATTTGTACTAAACCAAAAGATGCCGCTCTTAACGGTACAGTTAACGATAAAGCGATTTAAAAATTGAAACGAACGTAATTTCTAAATCTGCTGTAATAACCAAGAAGCTTAATTTTACTGCTATTCAAAATCGTCAACAATAAATTTTTTACGGCTGTAATAGTTGATAGATTTGTAGAGAAAAGCACGTGCCATGGCTATTTATAGTATCATACTGTCAGAAAGTTGGTCTCGGCACGGCGAATGTGCACGCTTCAGTGGTAGTCTCGAACTATCAGCGGTGGACTGTATTTCTGTGAGTACATGGGTCACCCTACTATTATAGGGAGAACTGCCATCTCTTTATCTTATCTCCCATAATGTATCTTTAATTAGACATTAATTAACTTATCCAAACCATAATCAACTCTTGATGCCATCTTATGTGTCAGATTTTCACTGGATTTGAATCCGATCTGCCGATCAACGCTCATTGATGATTAAATCCAAAAATGGATAATCGAGACTATGCTTGTTATCGTACCGACTTTAGTAAGGATGATCGAGGCTATAAGGCTTAAAATATCTCGGTTCAGAGTGGAGCAATTTGACTGAAATTGTCAACATTTTCTATTTACGTTATCTAGTTTTTAAATATTATAGCGAGAACTGGCAATACTTTATCTCATCTCCAATAATGTCTCTTTAAGTGAAGAATTTACTAAAAATTGTTCATCTTATTTTAACTAAAATATAGCCCTTTATAAAACTTTTATTGTTTGAATGTGTCAAATACATCAATAAGAAACTATGTGCAATTTTTTGTGTTTCTGGATCAAAGATATTTCTCATAAAAAGTGATTGAAAGTTGAGTAAATTCTTAACTTAAAGTTATATTATGGGACAGTAGATAAAGAGCTGGCAATTCTCACTATCATAATTAAAATTAGATAATGTAAAGAGAATTTGCTGAAAATTTCAATCAAATTGATCCACTATGAACCGAGAATCATCATGACTAAAGTCGGTACGGTAAAATACATAGTCTCGATTATCCACTTCTTGATTTAATCATGAATGAGCGTAGAGCAGCAGATCAGATCCTAATCCAGTAAATATCGCAGGCTAGCGATGACATCAAGAGTTGATTATGGTCTGGTTAAGTTAATTAATATCTAATTAATAATTTAGATAACATTTCAGGCCTTAAGAAAGACCTGCAATAGGCAGATTTAGCTCTTGCATAATGTATGTTTAATAAAATTGAAAATATTTATTTATTCTTTTTGCAATTGAAATGGGGTTTAACGTCCTACTGTTCTGCTCCTATGCTTTGTGAAACTGGGGCCCGATCTCAATATCACTACATCGGTTCATTGGACACATTGGTAGAGTTGGACGCCAAAGACCACTCCATCTATAACTACACTGGATATATTGACATCAATAAGCTTTTAAGTTAGAAGAATCGTACTGACAGTGGTGATTAATAGTACAGTACCAGGCCTATAAATCACACGCCACATACTTTATACATTTATACAAATAGGACACTGATGAAACCGAAAGGTTTGAATTAAAGCAATTTCGGTTCAGGGTTACATTGAGATACAAACACGGGATAACAAGTGAGGTGATAATTAACCTATGGATGTGACTAGTTTCATTCGATTGGGACAAATAAAGTTAGGGTCATTCGATGTGATAGCGGTTACTCTTGGTTACACAAACCAAAGGGTTTAATATACATGTATTAACTGGCTAATGTTTACCCAATGAGAAGTTGACAGGATCAGAGTATTTACATTGTAACTTGTAATGATCGACCACCAAGTACAAAACGGACATCATTTGTAAATAGAGAGAGAGAGAGAGAGGAATCGACCACCAAGTGGACATCATTTGTAAATAACATATTGTAACTGATGAAACATACTAAATACATTACGAAAATAAAATGAAATGGGGTTTAAAGTAGCTAAGTATCTAACTCAATATCATCCAAAGTTTTCGACACGAATTATTTGTCAATTTAAATCGACATTGATGTTGTGATCTTACCGGGAAAAGATGGGCTTCTGATATCCAATGTTTAAGACATTTTATCATTGGTACACGAATCAGCGCCATTTGTAACCACAGACTCGGAAAACGAGGCTAGACATATTCCACGAGTCATGTGAAACGGTGATGCCATATTCTTATCAGGATAGCATGCGCAATAAATACTATCAGTGTAGACTGGAATAACCAGACGCTAAAGATTGCCATTCGATTAAGACTTCTGGCGTATGCCGCCGAAAATAACTGACTTGAAATTAGATTACAAACAGAACGATTGAATGTCAATCAGTTTATATACATTCATATTACATTATTATATGCGTTGCGACCCATTTGTGTCAATTTCTAGGTCCCAAATATTAGCGATTTAGCTCCTTTAACGTCCACGTGTTCTGCTCCGACTGAATAGAAATAAAAGGAAATGTTTAAATAATGTTGATTACTTATCTACAGGGTGTTGACCACATCGATTGATAGGCCACGTCAATTGGAATTTAGGTTCTGATGCTAGGTTTCCACTGTCGTGTGGTTCGTTGCGATAGGATTGTCCCGTTTCCACTGTCGTGCGGTGCGTTGCGATAGGATTGTCCCGTTTCCACTGTCGTGCGATGCGTTGCTATTGGATTGTCCCTATTGAGTCCACGATCTGCTACGTGCAAATACCTTCGGATACGTTTCGATACGATCAACACGATTGTTACGATTGACCACGATACGACCTGATAGGATCACTACGATTACTCCATGATTACAACCACGATTTCAATCGCAACACGAATCGTGATAGTGCGAAATAAAATGGGGTTTAACGCCCTACTGTTCTGCTCCGAACTGCGCTAATCAAGACGAGCATACGTCATACAGTGGCTCTAAGGTCTGCTCTTATATTCAACTGTTAATGGATCTTTTACGTGCACGCCAATATAATTTTGTTTTACTTCTCATATGAACGACTAGACATCTGTCTTGGCCAGGCTCTCCTTCCTCTACCACTGACAAGGGGAATCCACGCTGAAAAATCCCGATAAACTTTCTCCGGGAGCGAGCCAGCGTCTTACTCACTTAGCCACAGTGGCTCATAAATCCATTACATCCAGTGTGTTCTAAAATGAAATGGTATCTAACGTCCTACTTTTCTACACCGACCGGGGTAATAAAGACAGAAGACGAGTCTGCTAGAAATATTCGATAAGATCAAAAAAACAAAAAACAAAAGGAACATGAAAATGACAATTGAAAAGAATAAATACAAATTGTGGTCTATTTAGCTTATTACATAGATACAGATCTTGTTCTAATTCAGTAAATGTATTCGAAATTGAAGATTTCGTTTTTAATCGAATTGGGCGACTTGTGTGATTTTCGGTCTGTCAGCCTTCGTCGACTTCGCGTCTTTATTCAAGTTATCTTTGCTTGTAGAAACCAGGAATCATCTGGACTAAGTTAGGTTTTATCTTTGCCAAGAATGGTAATAAATCCTGTAGAGCTGGAACCATTAAAGATACATTATAGGAGATTAGATAAAGAGTTGATAGTTCTCACTATAATAGTTAAAAAATCGATAACCTAAAGAGAATATGCTGAAAATTTCAGTCAAGTTGCTCCACTATGAACCCAGATTTTAGCGATAGAATTTTACTCCTAGCCCCGATCATCATTACTAAAGTCGGTATGATAAAATACAGTCTCGATTATCCATTTTGACGTTAAATCATCTATCACAAAATGTATTCAAATCCAGTAAACATCGCAGGCTAGCGATTACATCGAGAGTTGATTATGGTCTGGATAAGTTAATTAATGTCTAATTAATAATTTAGATAACATTTCAGGCCTAAAGATGACCAGCAATAGGCCGATTTAACTCTTGCATAATGTATGTTTAAGTATGTCAAGAAGACTGCTAAAAATGTTTTATAAGATAAAAAGAAAGAATGTGAAAATGACAACTGAAAAGAATAAAATATAAATTGTGTCTATTTAGCTTATTACATTGATTTTTCTGACTTGTCGAAGTTGTTTTTTTATCGCCTTTCTAATAGTTTTTATATACCATAAGCTTGAGTTATATGTTTTTATACTTGGCTACTTTTGACAGGATTGCGTGAAGCACTTGAAAATCGAATTGGAAATTGTTATGTGAGTATTTTTATATCACCCGACAATTGTAAAATATCTCATAGATGATGGTAAATCTGTTGTTTTCTTTGGTGCTTTATATAATGACATTTCACCGTCTTGTGGATTTAATAATGGTTTATCATGGATTCCACTTCTTGTATCCGTAGTTTTAACAGATTTAAGACAGACATTTATGTGGTTTATTTTTTACTGTGCTGGTTTGTAGTAAAATAATGATTGTTATATATTTTATTCTTGCAGTTTTTATTTCATACAGGAAGATATAAAACACACTAATACCATGGCTTGCTGACGTCTTCAGTATATAATTCTATCTTTAAAACAAGATAAGTTGAGAAGTTGGACTTGAAGAAGCATTATATAAGATTTAGATACAGACATGACAGTTCTCACTATAATAGTTTCCTCCCACTGCTAAACACCTCTATGCGCAAGCGAATTATTGAAATAAAATTGAACTATATGTTAGTTCCGAAATGACCTAGTTTGTGTCGAATGGACGTTAATCCCCCCCCCTCTCTCTCTCTCTCTCTCTTCTCTCTCTCTTATATAGAAATATTTTAAAAACACTTATATGGATGTACTACTTCTGAATTTATTAACATGTTTCGATACAGAGTTGTTTGCTTAATAACGATATCTGTATGTGTATTGAAACGTAGCATGTTAATAAATTCAGAAGTAGTATATCCATATAAGTGTTTTTAATTTGTGAAATCTACCTCTATATGTCTTATAAGGATTATATAGTAATATTGGTATAGTAATATCTATTATGTTATAGTAATATCTATTGTATTATAGTAATATCTATTAATACTATAATATAATATTGTTATTATGTTATAGTTATATCTATTATGTTATAGTAATATCTATTATGTTATAGTAATATCTATTAATACTATAATATAATATAATATTGTTATTATGCTATAGTAATATCTATTATGTTATAGTAATATCTATTATGTTATAGTAATATCTATTATGTTATAGTAATATCTATTAATACTATAATATAATATTGTTATTATGTTATAGTAATATATATTATGTTATAGTAATATCTATTATGTTATAGTAATATATATTATCTTATAATAATATCTATTATGTTATAGTAATATCTATTATGTTATAGTAATATCTATTATGTTATAGTAATATCTGTTATGTTATAGTAATACTATAATATAATAGTAATATCTATTAATACTATTATAAAGTTCATGTCGTTAATGATCCCTAGATTAAATAAATCGACAACGATTATCCAGAGATCTCGTGACATCTTCGATTAAATACCTTGACACGTTAATAATAGCGATTCGTGTATGATGGACATATTCTAGGGACGATATTTAATAAATCCAACATTAGTGTATTTAGGAATCATTTTAAAAGAAAAGCCGTGCTCAAGGTGACGTTCAATAAGCAATTAACTAATCGGTATTTATATTACAAATAATATTCCTCTAGATTGTGATTGAATACCTTCTCTAATTATAGCCAACGGATTCTTCAAGCATATGAAGAGTCCAGGGGAAGAACGATCTATGTCACATTTTTGTCTTTTCGCATAAAAGGCAAAGCAGACTTTTGGACGAGAATACTTGACGCGAACAGAACAACGAGTGGGTTTAATTACAATTTCAAAATGATGTTTAATACGAATCATAATTATCAGTACAACAACTGATTTCCACTTGTTAGCCAAATTAAGGTCAAATAAATACAATGGACTTGTATTTGTCCGGGGGGCCATTTCAGAAGGGCCTTGGTTCGATGTGACTCAGATCGTTTTTACCTGAAATTGATTGTTCCACAGAAATCTTATACAATTTGCTACCAGATGGAGCCATTAACTGGGGTTCGTTGAAAAAGTGACTCAGATCGTTTTTCCCCGGGGCTCTTCAAATGATTGTCTTTATAAACTAAGTAGTCCTTTTAAGACTTTTATGTTGTAAGTTACTCGTTGACGCATTAAAAAAACAAAAAAAACTGTCAATGTTGTTATTGAGGAAATTGTATCTGTCGGCCATCAAATAATATTGGCATATGCCTTTTTGAATGATTAATATTATCATCTCGCGGCGATCAAGACCATTGACAAGAATTTTGGGCTAATTGGGTTCTTAGAATTAAATAAACAGCTGAACAAAAGGTTCCCGGAGTAATTATTGTCACAAAACAGCTGTGTCGAATCATTCTGGTGCTATTTCGAGATGAATTGAGATATAAGAATTGTGGAGTCGGTTCAAACAATGGAAGCTCCAAATTAAGAAACACGGGTTTCAACTGGCGAAACGTATTTCGAATAGGTGCGAGCATGCCATAATTCGAACACCTCTTTATAACCTTTATAACGCCATACTAAGGACGGGGGGGGGGGGGGCGAATGGGTAGCGCCTGCGCGCTGTATCGTAAGGTCTGTCACTGAGTCAACTGGCGTGGTTTCGATTCCCCGGTTGTACTTGACAAGGAGTAGGGTCGCCTAACCAATTTCGTGGGTTTTCTCCGGGTCCTCCGGTTTCCTCCTACTTCTAAAAACCCCTACGCGTATGCGAATTATTGAAATAAAATTGAACCATATGTTAGTCGCGAAATGACCTAGTTTGTGTCGGAGTGGACGTTAAACCTCTCTCTCTCTCTCTCTCTCTCTCTCTCTCTCCTCTCTCTCTCTCTCTCTCTCTAACGCCATATTTTTCTGGTATTCGGAAACATTTGTACTAGTAGTATTAAATTTTGATGACAGTAGTTTTAAATATAATTTTAACAGCAAAAGGTAAAAGGCAACAATTTTGGTCAGACATTTTAAGTTAAATATTTTACACACATGACAGGCTTGTCAATAATTCCTTATTTTCATAGGAGTTAAAACTATGTGCAATTTAAATTTTTAAAACAATCTAGACATTTATTATAATGGCATAATATTTGAGGGACATGGAAGACTGTCGTCAATAAGAGTATTTTTTTAGAAGTTATAAACTATGTATTAGAGATTTAACAATTAAAATTTAAAAAGAAAACTTTCTGGATCAGCTAAGCAAAATGTGTGTGTGAAATTTTATGAAAAACGGAAATAAATTTAAATCAAATATTTGACAGACATGAACGGCTGTCGTCAATAATATTCTTTATTACAACAAGGGAGTTGCTTTAGGATAGATAAACTATTTATTCCAGATTTCACATTATACAGTTATAATTTCAATACAAAACCTTTCTGGATCAGTAAAAGTGTGTGAAACAATTATATTAATAATGACAAGAAATATAAGTTAGTGGGCCAATTTCGATTATATTTTAGAAAATAAAACTGCTTAATTTTGTGTTAAAAGCCCTTAAAATCCTCTACCTTAGGGCCGAGCAACTATACCTGAAGCGTTTTCAAACAACTTAAACCCGTCAGTCTTTATCTGGAAATGGAGACCGGTGTCTCAAGCAGTAT
The DNA here is from genome assembly GCF_932274485.2 of Patella vulgata. Taxonomy (NCBI): domain Eukaryota; kingdom Metazoa; phylum Mollusca; class Gastropoda; family Patellidae; genus Patella; species Patella vulgata. The sequence continues at coordinate 2,984,651 of NC_065885.2, forward strand.
TATACAGTGTCTGGATAAAACCAGATTTATATTTTATAAAAATAAAGTGTAGGTGAAATTTACCTTTCGTTATTAAGTACAGCACGTGGGTCATGCACTGTATAGAATTCTAAAAGAACGGCGATAGATTATCGGGTCACCCAACGAAAAAATTGACCCGAAATCTTAAAAGGGTTACGTGCCCGTATAAGCGGTTTTGACGTCCACGTCCAAACGACTCTATATATTTTGAGCTGAAATTTGAGACAAGGTAAATACACCATTCCTGTATATTTTGGCACCTATCATACGTACACGGACTTTTATTTCTGAGACTCTGTTAAAATCGGGATGGTCCCTTTAAATATTTAACCGACATGAACGGCTTGACGTCAATAATACTTTTTAAATTTAGGATTTGTGAACTATGTATTCGAGATTTTCCAATTATAATTTCAAGAAAATGTTTTCAGCATTTGACATACATGAAAGGTTGCCGTTTATAATATTTTATTGATATTAAGAGTGTTGCTCTAGGAGTTAAAAACTATTCGTTGAGATATACAATTACGATTTCAATAATATGCATAAAAAAAATTGGATCCAACAAAAAGAAAGAGTATGTGATAAAATCATATCAGTTACAACACGAAATGTAGGGGAAAAACGTTTCGATAATATTACTGAAACATTTGATTGCAAAAGAAAAATCAGTTTGCATTAATTAAAAGCATTTTGCGCTAATATAAAGAACTTAATGAAATGTTACCTGCCATTCAATTTTCCAAGGTACGCTTCCTCAAAACTTTATTTGAAAGTTAAAATCATTTTACTATAATATAAAGAACTTAATGAAATGTTACCTGTGATTCCATTAAAGTTTACAAAGTACGTTTTTCTGAAAGCTTTAACTAAAAGTTAAAAGCATTTAGCGCTAATATAAAGAACTTAATAACATTTTACCTGTGATTCCATTAAAGTTTCCAACGTACGTTTCCTGAAACCTTTAACTGAAAGCTAAAATCAGTTAGCGATAAAAAGTTTCAAAAGTACGTTTCCAGAAACCCATATAAACTATTAATTGAAAGTTACGCTAACAAGTTTCAAAAGTACGTTTCCAGAAACCCACATAAACATATAAATGAAAGTGAAATCGGTTAGCGCTAATATAAGGAACTAAATGAAAACTTACCTATGATTCCACAAAAAGTTTCCAAAGTGCTTAAAGACGTAAGATTCCACGTAACACGATGCCTAACGTGTATGTCTTCTGTTGCTGTTTTATAGGACTGTTTCTTAGAAATCTGTCTCATCTCATCACAGAGATTAAGATCGACTGATTTTCACTCATCTCGATAAACAAGAAGCTAGATTCAGCTTAAGTCAACATTTGATCATGGACCCACAAGAGGTTACATTATCCTTTGACTAGTATTCCAAAGCCCCACATGAACGAGGATTTGATACTAGCGGGCATCTTTTGCGCCAATCAATAAAACTAAAAACAAAGCTCAATGAATGCCGAACGTTCTTTATGCATTTAATATAATTACATTGAGAGAGTGGGTTGATTATAAGGTGACAGTTTGATGCTAACGGTTCGACCCAGCCTCTTTGCTAATCAAAATTCCAATGAGTTATCCCGATCACATCGTGCTCATCTTGCTGTCTGTATTAAAGGATTCTATTAATATATGATTGCGAGTGAAAATTGGTCTTAATTTTCATGGAAATCCATTTGAGATCTACGTGGATAGTTATCTATGAACAAGCATGCGCTATGGTCGAAGTCAACCAAGATCAATGGTCGAGTTCCAAACGAAACCCCCACAGATTAGAGTTCAAGGTTACCTCTGCTATTGAAGTTACAATTTAGATTTCGGTGTATCAGTTTTTGATAAATTACAACCATTCAATCATTGCTTGAGCTTCAACACGCCATGTACCGGCAGCTGGTTCATTCAAAGACATCAAATCATTTCAGGTCAAGTTTTGTCGACAATTTCAATTTCTGGCATCATCTACGTGGATGTTGTAAGATGCCACGATGGTATTGGAGAACGGAACAAACGAAACAAAATCAATCGGTACTACTTGAAACAGAAATCACAAAATAAAAGAGCAATACATATTTATAGGATAGACAACAAGAACACAATTACCACAGAAATCACTGGCCGTCGTTTGAGACGAGAAATAAGGTTAAACATATCCAACCTTTATGCACCAAATGAAATGAAATGAAATGGGGTTTAACGTCCTACTGTTCTGCTGTTAACCTGGGCTAATGAAGACGGGCATACGCCATACAGTGTGCTATAAGGGAAATTTTGCCCGGGCAGCGGCGCTATGGCCTACTTTTATATCGAATTCCAACTGCCAAAGGGTTGTTTATGTACACGCCAATGTGTACACGGGACCTCGTTTTTTCGTCCCATCCGAACGACTAGACAGCTGACCTTGTCAGGCCCTCCATCCTGCATCACTGACAAGGGGCACGGCCTAACAAAGGCGGGTGAACAGCATTCAGAGTGCTATGAGGGATATTTTATCCGGAAAGCGGCGATTATACCCACTCGTTATAGAATTGTCACAGTTCAATTTGCCCCGAAGTCTTGTTGTTGTTGTTTAATACAGATTTAACGTCCAATACAATAAATATGATATTATGGACAGGTTGATTTAATTAAATTATTTATACTTAAAGGGTTGAGAATTGGTAAAAACACACAATAAAAACATTCCTTGTATATAAAAAAAAGTCACCTTAAAACACACTTATAAAATCGCTGTCGTGATAAGAGAGGGCGGGTCATCTTCTCCCTTTGTCATAATAAAGTTAAAACAGGAGGTCCGTTTGAATGATGTTTGGCGTCATCAGTGCGGATAGAAAAAAAACCGTGGGGAAAAGGAATCCGATTGCTTTAATTAGAAAAGCGAAGTGCTCTCAGTAAAAAACACATAGCTGGGCCCGTGGATTATTTACATATAAAAACTGTTCGTTCAATAAGTTCCATATGTTTAAAAGTTAATTAAAAGTCCTTTAAAGCGGTTCACAACTTCATTGTTTAAAAGTAAAACACATTCCATTAGGCATAAGTCTTTTCATAATCCTCTTTTGAATCCGATAAAATCCAGTACGGGAGATTACTTAAAGGAGCTAAATCGCTAATATTTGGAAGCTAGAAATTGACACATATGGGTCGCAACGCATATAATAATGTAATATGAATGTATATAAACAGATTTACATTCAATCGTTTCTGTTTTTACTGTAATTTCTAATCAGTTATGTTCGGCGAAATATTCCAGAAGTCTCAATTGAATGGCAATCGTTGGCGTCTGGTTATTCCAGTCTATACCGATGGTATTTATTGCGCATGCTCTCCGGATAAGAATATAGCGTCAGCATTTGACATGACTTGTGGAATATGTCTAGCCGCGTTCTTTGAGTCCCTTGTTCTAAATGGCGCTGAAACGCATTATGGTACACTGTAAGATCACAAAACCAATGTTGATTTGAAATGACAAATAATTCGTGTTTTCAATGTCGAATATTTTTGATGATATTGAGTTAGAGACTTAGCTACTTTAATTAAATGCTAAATAATCAATATTTTAACGCGAATTAAGCGGTGAACAATTACATGTAGATATTATCCGAAAATTGGAAATGGCTATGGTTTGTTCGCGGAATGGTGGCAGATTGTTAATCCGTTAATTAATCATAATTCTATACTCTGTTTAAATCATGTCAGTCAGGTATAGTGAGGACTGTTGTTCAGCGTTAAAGAGCTTGGTCCTAATATTTACAAATTCATCAACTTAATTAAACAAGATATTATTCGGTGGTATCCCAATGTGTATACGGGACTTCGATTTTTCGTCCCACGCTAACGACTGTACGTTGTGCCTTGCCAGGACCTCATTTTGCTCTGGAACTTTAAGACTGGTGACATCAAATATTTCGCTCACAAACACGCAAGCCAATTATTGAAATAAAATTAAAAACCATATGTTAGGCCTGAAATGACCTAATGGGCCAATTCCGTTCGGTATTTGCACGATTAATTTTCTCCAGGTCCTCCGGTTTCTCCCCACTGCCAAAGACCCCTACGTGCAATAGAATTATTGAAACAAAATTGGACCATATGTTAGTCCCGAAATGACCTAGTTTGTGTTGAGTGGACGTTAACCCCCCCCCCCCCCGCCCCCTCTCTCTCTCTCTCATTCGCTTTTGAATCCCTAAAAGAATATCAGTCCATAGTGGGCCAATTCCATTCGGTATTTGCACGGGTAATTAGGGAAGCGCCCTCTCCCCTCTCTCTGTCTCGCTCTCTCTCTCTCTCCTAATGATTTGATATGTATTCATGGTTGAATGAACTAATCGCTTGCCATTTGATTTGTAATCTTGTTATATCGCGATCGTTGTTATGTAATCTTGGATCTCTGATATGTTTAACATCCCATCCCAACCTACAGCTTATCACAATGATCGTTTCTCACATCGATTTATTTTTTAAAAAAATTATAATTCATTGACATTCTCGTTAGTAAACATGAAATAACAAATTATTCAATCGATTTGTGTTAGATGTCATAAATAACGTAAAAAAATTAATAATCTTGTTTTTAAATAAAGTACCAGCTTAAAAGATAAGTCGAAAATTATATCCTTTTGTGTTATTTTATTATGGCAGCCACGGTGGCTCCGTGAGTAAGGCGATTGCTCATTAAGCAGGAGGTCACGAACTGAAATGAAATGGGTTTAACGGTCTACTGTTCTGCTCCGACAGGGTTAATGAAGATGGGCATACGCCATACAGTAACCTAAGAGGAAAAGTTTGCCCGGACAGCGGCGCTATGACCTACTCTTATATCAAATTCCAAGTGCCAAGGGATCTTTTACGTGCACGCCATTATGTACAAGGTTCCTCGGTTTTCCGTGTCATCCGAACGACTAGACAATTGTCCTTGACTTGCCCTCCTTGCATCATTGACAAGGTGAAACCACGCCGGAAAACCCGATGAACTTCATTAGCCATCACGTAATCGATCCAGCTAATGGCCGGGACATTTCTGTGGGATTTTCCTGTGTGTTTTCCACTTGTCAACGGAACAGGGCGGAGAATCTAGCAAGGAGAGGCATGATAGAATATAATCTTTCTTCGATTTCCATCTCTCAGGGAATATTTAAAGATACATTATGGGAGATTAGATAAAGAGCTGACAGTTCTCACTATAATAGTTAAAAACTAGATAATGTAAAGGTAATTTGTTGAAAATTTCAGTCAAATTGGTCCACTATGAACCGAGATATCAGCTTTGTAAATTTCCGCCTAGCCTCGTTCATCATTACTAAAGTTAGTACGTTAAAAAGCATAGTCTCGATTATCCATTGTTTTGATTTAATTATCAATGAGCGCTTGCAGCATATAGGATGCTAAACCAGTCGAAATCGAAGGCTTGCCTTGACATCGAGAGTTGATTATGGTCTGGATAAGTTAATTAATGTCTAATTAATAATTTAGATAAGATTTCAGGCCTAAAGAAAGACCTGCGGTAGGCAGATTTAGCTCTTGCATAATGCATGTTTAACGTGCTGTCAATCGTATACATGGTTTATCGTTCTATCCGAACGATAGACACATGTCCTTGCTATGCCCTCCCATGACTACCCCAACAGACATATAATCATGCCAACCTTTGTGTTTCAGCGAATATTGTAACGAATCGATCTGATTAAAACACAGATCCTATTTCGTTTCGTTTTTTATAGAACTAATGATTTTCCTATAGAACTCAAGCACTGTGAATCAATTGACAGTTTTAAAAGATAAAAGAAATCTTAAAACCCATCTTTTTAGAAACGTTTTCTTTTAATTGTTGATCGCGTACTCCTTTTAACTAGTGTTTTTCTTTTAATTTACCATAATGTTACCAAGGAGCAGCTTCGGGTGGATTTTAGGACATTATTATTATCATATTAGATCAAAATTTCGTTTTACTTGTCTTTACTACATTAAGACATCTGACGCGACTTTCCACTACAACCGGTCAGATCTTTATATAGTCTAGGCCATTGAAAGTATAAATAAACGGAACGAAATATAGATCTGTATTTTAAAGGTGCTAAATCGCTAATATTTGGGACATAGAAGTTGATACAAATTGGTCGCAACGCATATAATAATGTAATATGCATGTAAATAAACTGATTTGCATTCAGTCGTTTCGGTTTTTACTTTTTACTTTAATTTTAAATCAGTTATGTTCGGCGAAATACGTCTCAATCGATTGACAATCTCTAGCGTCTGGTTATTCCAGTCTATATCGTTAGTATTTATTGCGCATACTCTCGAGATAAGAATATGCCGTCACCATTTGTCATGACTTGTGGAATATGTCTCGCCTCATTCTTCGAATCCTTTGTTATAAATGGCGCCGAAACGAATTATTCGTGTACCAATGGTAAAAATGATTATTTTGTCTTAAACATTGGATATCAGAGGTTCATCTTTCCCTGGTAAGATTACAACATCAATGTGGATTCAAATTGACAAATAATTCGTGTTTTCGATGTCGAAGACCTTGGATGATATTAAGTTAGAGACTTGGCTACTTTAATCAAACTGGTAATGAATCGATCCCGATGTCAGACGAGATATTTCCTATGGATTTACCAGCTTTATACAGGATGGGCAGTCTGGCAAGCAATATAGTATGGTAGGTCGAATGGGACGTAAACCCGGGGTCCAGAATACACGTTGACGTGCACGTAAAAGAACCCTTATTCGACGAAGAACAGGATGAAACGTCGCTGTCCAGGCTACATTCTCTACTAGCACACTGCATGGCATATTTCCGTCTTCATTATGCCAGTCGGGAGTGGGGGGGGGAGAGAAATAGGGATTAACGTGCACTCGACAAACTAGGTCATTTTCGGGACTAACACATGATTCAATTTTATTTCAATAGTTCGCTTGTGCCTAGGAGTCTTTAGCAGTGGGAGGAATCCGGAAGACGCGGAGAAAACCCACGAGGTTTGACAGGCGACCCTAATCCTAGTCACGTCCAACCGGGGAATCGAAACCAGGCCAGTTGACTCAATGACAGGCCTTATGATACAGCGCTCTTGCTATCCAAGTCGGTGTAGAATAGTCGGACGTTAAACAGCAGTTGATATCTTGGTAAATGTCAGCGACGAGATGAGCAGCTGTCAGAAATGATTATGTTCACATGATAATTATATCAAAGGAATGTTACGGGGCATGTAACCTATTTATTCTATATATTATATATAATAGGATTATGCCTTCATGTATGTACCAGAGCTTCAAGCGAGGAAGTAGGCAGCTGATTTTAACAGAAGGTGTCCCTGCTATTGCCGCTGGTTCCATGTAAATGTAAATTATTTGAAATGTAAATCAGAGAATAATTATTCCGGCAATTTAATGTTAGTGCTTGAGGACAAATTCAAGACAAATGAAATAAAATGAGGTTTAACGTCGTACGTTACTAGAGCAACCATTTTAATAAAGATGAACAAACGGGTACTTTTACCTTCACGCTGCCGTGTGCACGAGACCGCGGTTTTTAGTATCATCCGAACGACATGACGTTGTTCTTCCCTGGGCTCCACTGACAAGGGAGGCCACGCTAGAACACCCCAAGGAATCTTCTCAGCCAACGCTTAGATCAAATCTGGGTGTAACGCTATCAAAATTTAAAAGATGGCTCCTAGCATTGTAAATATCAACGCTGTTTACACCAGGAACCAATCTACATCAGGAACAGATCTTTTTCGTTTCGTTTTGTTTTTATACTTTCGATGACCTCCACTACATGAAGATCTGACCGGTTGTTGTGGGAGGTCGCCTGAGGAGTCATACGAGCGGCTTTTGGCCCTATGACGTCAGACATTTGATTAACCAATCAGCGTTGATGTTTGCAGGCCAAGAAGTCGCCGCAACGGATCGTTTCATTGGTTAATCCCTCACGTTAACCAGAACGCGATTATATAACAACTCTTCCAAGTTTATTCGTCATGTCTCATAATCTGCAATGCGAGAGAGAGAGAGAGAGAGAAGAGAGAGAGAGAGAGAGAGAGAGAGAAATGGGGTTTAACGTCCACTCGACACAAAGTAGGTCATTTCGGACTAACATATGGTTTAATTTTTATTTACATAATTCGCTTGCGCGTAGGAGTCTTTAGCAGTGGGAGGAAACCGGAGGCCCCGGAGAAAACCGACGAGGTTGGACAGGCGACCCTACTCCTTGCCACGAACAACCGGGGATTCTAAACCACGCCAGTCGACTCAATGACAGACTTTATGATACAGCGCGCGCACGCTAACCATTGAGCCATCCACCCCCCACCCCCCACCCCCTGCAATGCGATGGGGGCCTAAGGAAACTAGTTGGTGCGAGGACCCAGAGCTAACCAGAGCTAACCAGAGCTACCCAGTCCATCAGGCCATAAAAACAAAGTATTGACGAGACGTTAAGCTCCAATCCATTCATCATTACAGATAATCAATATTCTTTAGTTTAAACAAAAGATTCTTTCAACAATAAAATACTGGCATCTTCACGTTAATACACAGAACGTTCGATAGCGTGACAACAAAATAAAATAGAATGTTTTAACAGTTAAATAAGACTCTCAACTTTATAAACCTAAAGTCACGTTCAGTCTTATTGTTCAACATTTTATAAAAGGAAGCCAATTAAAGACATGTAAACCTTAGATAACCGTGTGAAATAAAATTTTTAACGGGGTGGCCGAATGGTCTAACGCATGCGTAAACTTTAGATAACCGTGTGAACTAAAGTTTTTAACAGGGTGGCCGAATGGTCTTATGCATGCGCTTTAGATTCTAAACTCTTTCATCATACATACTAGCATCATACGAGTGTGGTCACCATTCATTCTCGCCTTTCTTTTCTCTATTCTTCCTTCTTCCTAAAACGGGTGAAGAGGGTGTGAGTGGGGGGGGCGAATGGTTTAAAGTCTGTAATTGAATCAAGCGGCGTGGTTTCGATATACAGCTTGCACGTGACATGGGGGAGTAGGGCCGCCCGTACAACCCCGTGGATTTTCTCCATATCTTCCAATTCTCTAAAGACCGATACGCGCAAGCGAAATAGTTGAAATAAAATTGGCCCATATGTTAGTCCCGAAATGACATAGTTTGTGTCCAGTCGAGTGCCCCCACCCCCCTCTCTCTCTCTCTCTCTCTCTCTCTCTCTCTCGACAGTTGAAATCCATCTTCATTAGCCGGGATTAGGCTCAAGCAAGTTTAACCGCATTTGATTTCGCCTTCATTTCGTATCTCTTGGTGGAATATTGAAGAAATTTATATATCTATTGAAATATTTACCCAATACCAGCCTAGAATCAATTCAATCAGTGTACTACTAAATAACGTATCTTTATTAGTAAATCTCTCCATTAATCTACGTCCTTTATCAATGGTAGTAAGACAGTCAATCCGTCTTTAACCTGTCTGTAGCCGTTCCGCGAAATTAATACCGCCGACAGCGATAGTAGCCATAAAGGATTAGTTTCATTTATTAGTGTCTTCTGTATAATATCTTATGATTATCGCTAGAGTCAATATGTCAATAGGTACGGTTAAAGATATAGTCAATAGGCAAAACAACACCAATATACTATAGAGAGTCATAATGGAGTAAGGATTGTAAGACGGCGCTATATCTGTTACAGGGATTAGAGGGAGAGAGAGAGAGAGAGAGAGAGAGGGTAATGGGGTTTAACGTACACTCGACACAAACTAGTAGGTCATTTCGGGACTAACATATGGTTCAATTTAATTCGAATAATTCGCTTGCGTGTAGGTGTCTTTAGCAATGAGAGGAAGTCAGGGGACCCGGAGAAAACCCACACATGACGGCAACTTGATGAAGTTCGTTGGAAAACACGGGATATTTCTAGACGAAATCGAACTTTTTTATTTTAAACAAATCACAAAAGACTTTTGATCCCCAAACGTTCTTGCTGTAGGCGATTTCTAAGATAAATTTCCCAATAACCAACATAAATAAATAAAAGCAATTGTTTAAAAGACACTAGTGGTTTTGATACTGTATAATGAAATTCCATTTCTACATTCAATATCTCCATAAACAGTCAAATACTTGATAGACCCACCCGCTTAGCTTCTTTTATACGGCTGTCAATAGGATGGAATGAAAATTGACCTTTTCTCTGTAGCATTGCGTATGAATGCACTATGTCTAGAAGCCATATGGCGCCGGGGAATTGGACGGAGTCTAGTTTATTTATGGCGGCTTATTACATGGCCAGTCTTTAATTAAGTTACAATTTACGTGTCATCTTCAGAACCGTACAATATATTCTGAAGAACATTGAGAGAGACCGCCACGATACGTCCACTTATCATCAACATATAAAATGACAACAGCGTTCAGACATTCCCTGTGTTTAAGAAAATGTCGGTCTTCAAAAATATGCCACGGTATACGGCTACTTACGACCAGTAAATTATAAAATTATAAAATAAAATGGGGTTTATTAACTCCTAATGTTTTGCTCAGACTGGGTTAATGAATGCGGGGATACGCCATATAGGGGTCACGTTGGCTAAGCGGGTAAGACGCTGGCTCGCTAGCCTGGAGGTCGGGTGTTCGATCCCTGCAATGGCTGAGAGAAAGTTCATCCAGAGTTTCCGGCATGGTTCCCCCTTGTTAGTGATGTAGGACGAAGGGCCTGACAAGGACAACTGTCTAGTCCTTTGGATGGGACGAAAAACCGGCGTTCGGGTGGGACGAAAAACTGAGGTCCCGTGTACACATTGGCGTGCATTTAAAAGATCTCTTGACATTTGGGATTTGATATAAGAGTAGGCCGTAGTGCAGCGGTCCGGGCAAAATTCCCCTCATGGCACACTGTATGGCGTATGCGGGTCTTCAATAGCCCAGTTCGGAGCAGCCTAGTTTCATTCCATACGCCATACAGTGTGCTATAAGGGAAATGTTGCCCAGACAGCGGCGCTACGACCTACTCTTACATCGAATGGCAACTACAAGGTTTCTGTTACGTACATGCCAATGTGTACTCGGTTTTTCGTACCTTCTGAAAGGTACCTTTCGTACCTTGTCCCTTGCCAGGCCAAGTTCCAGCACTGGACCCCCAAGTTAACGAGACACCATCTTACTCAATAAATCACCGCGGTCCTCACATAAAATAAAATAAAGTCGTTCAGATGTCCTGTATAATTAAGAAAATGTATTTCGCCGATGTATTGTTGCGATTCCATGATTTTCTATTATTAAAGAAATAAGTCTAATATTTATTTAAAGATTTTTCTCTGTGTGTTTAAGAGAAATATATCGATGAATATGCGATAATTGGTTGTTATAAATGTAGAAAACTAGACCCAATAAACAATAATCCTGGTCCTACAGAGAATATTGGATCAAAAAAACATGAGATTCGATTCCAGTAATGGAATACAAATACAGAAAAGACATAAAAAGGAAACCGTAAAGAAAACGATGTTATTATCTAAGCTTATCTTTAGTTTGTGTCTTTTTCACCTACAATACAATACCATATTCCTTAGCCATTTAACCAATTACTTAAAGCGATAACAGCGTTCACAAATGGACAGTTAATACTTTGGAAAATACGTTATCATTTTATCCAAAAAATCACAAAATTTTCCAGATACATTAAAGGCTCAATACCACTCTTGTTGTAACTGAATAATATGTCCCAATCTTTATTCTGGTCAACATATTGTACTATTTTACAATATTCCAATTAATTGATGATACAAATTTCATCTTAACACACCTAATGTAGAAAATTGGAAAAATTCAACTAAATGATTTGAAAAGCCTGACGTAAAGCTTTTCAAATGTGACTTGGATTTAAAAATATTTTTGAACCCTCTGGACAAGTAACATAGGATTTAATGGATAATTTACACAAGAGGTAGGACACTAAAACATCTAGTACCTAGAATAAGGCTATTTTATATTTTCTGAAGGTGCCAAGCCACCAACAGTGTTATTGTTCCTTTAAACTGAACTAAACCTGTTTCTCTATTATTGATTAATACGAATTATTTGTCTTGCCTCTTCTGTATAAATATCCAATCCGTTTTTAATTCCGTACGATTGTTTCTAAAGTTTATATACGCCGTAAAATCATGGATAATCATCCAAACCTGTCCTTGATGCTATACCAAATCATGAATGTTCACCAAAGCCTGGTAGAAAATATAAATTCTAACACATTTCCTCAGTGTCAACTGAAATCGCAATGCAAAAGGGAAAAGGTGTGACCCTCAAAAGACGATCCTGATTATGGTTATCAAACCGAGGTACACGACTCTCTTGAGCGTTCAGCAAATGAAGAGTCCCGGGGAAGAACGATCTAAGTCACTTTTTCAAGGAACCCCAGTTAATGGCGCCATCTGGTAGAAAATTGTATACGCTTTCTGTGGAACAATCAATTTCAGGTAAAAACGACCGGAGTCACATCGAACCAAGGAGCTTCTGAAATGGCCTCCCAGACAAATACGTCCACCGCACCCTTTATTTGACCTTAATTTGGCTGAAAAGTAGAAGTCTGTTGTTGTACTGGTAATTATGATTCGTATGAAACATCATTTTGAAGTTGTAATTAAACTCACTCGTAGTTCTGTTTGCGTCAAGCATTTTCGACCAAAAGTCTGTTTTGCCTTTTATACGAAAAGACACAAATGTGACTTGGATCGTTCTTCCCCTGGACTCTTCAATATGTGACATTGTCCAAAGTCACAACAGTACTTCGTGTTGTAGATATAATGACAAAATTCAGACGACAGCAAAACTAACTTTATATAAAGCCTAGTTCAAAACCCGCCGTAAGTGATTTGACACGCACGAGTCGCAGGGTTTGGTAGGCACAAGAAAACAGGATGAAAAGTTTTTATGTGCCGGACCAAAAGTCCCTACGGCCAGTCTGCGGATATCTGTGGTGCCGAAAACACGCAAGTGACGCGTAAGTCTCACGCATGGGTTTACTAAATCATTAGAGACTTTTGGCAAGCGGAATTTTCCCATCCGTATCACGTATCCGTATCGTATACGTGATACGTTGCGTCAATGTAGTTTTAGAGTTTTGGCAGATTTTTGCGTCGCGTACGTGTGCGTCGATCAGCTGAGCTTAGTTCTATTACAGCATGATGGCAGATATCTACCAAGATCACCATCAGTGCTCAAGTGCCTATTAGAGCCGACAATTTCCCGGAGGGAATGAAATCGCTCGACAGTCGCTGAGCTATTAAAAAAAAATAATATCGAATCTTATTAAAAATCTTCGACTAATGTATCATTTCGGAAAGTTTATACCCCTTTACCACAGAATGAAATCATTTTCAGATATGCAAGGTTCCGCCTCCCTAAATTTAGCATGTAGAGATCAACCGTAATGGTTAAAATCACATGAAATGATTCATAAAAACGCTACGATACCATTTCAGCGTCTAAAAGTAGCAAACAAGACGGTAAAAGGAAACGACAATGTTATACGGACCTTTTCCGTATGAAAGCTGTTCGTTACGTGCTGCCGTATCCGTGTGCCGTATCACGTATGAGAAATGTACACACATTGATGACGTCAGACGCGCTTGCCAAAAATCTCTATTCCCTCGTAGACTGCCCGTAGTAACACGTACGGCGTGTTGTGGGTTAGGCTTAAACATATATAATGCAAGATCTAAATCTGCTTATTGCAGGTCTTCTTTGGGCCTGAAATGTTATCTAAATTATTAATGGGACATTAATTAACGTATCCACACCATAATCAACTCTCGATGCCATCGTTAGCCTGCGATATTTAGTGGATTTGAATACATTTTGTGATGGATAACTTAAGGTAAAAATGAATAATCGAGACATTGTTTGTTATGATACCAACGTCAGTAATGGCGATCGAGACGACTAGACTAAACTTCAATGGCTGATATCTCGGTTTAGCTTGAAGCAATTTCACTGTACAACATAAGCTTCATAAATTTAAGAGAATACTCTTCTAAACGTTGTCCAAATCAATTAGTTTTCATAAGTATCTGTTACTAGCGGTTGAACCAGCGTAGTACGGGTATAAACCATGAACCGGAAGTAACATATCTCTGAAACCGGAAGTGGTAGTCCATCGACACCAGACCTATGTTACCCCCGGGTCTGAGTTACCCATATACGGATAAATCTATTTGTCAAGGTCGTAGAGATGTAAATAAGGTTAGGGCACGTGATTGTTGCCGAGATTGTAGGTTAGGGTTAGGGTAAGCATTGGGACCAGGTCCAGGATTAGGGTTTTGATTAGAGCTAGCCCTGTTTCCAACTCGTGACCATGACGAAAAATTGAGCTGGCCTTATAATTTAGCACTAACTACCCATATACAACAAATTTCATCCTCGGGCCAGCCCTAGTGTTACCGCCAACCCTGAACAGACAGACAGACCAACACAACAGTCACAAATATTAGTTAAAATCGATTGTTTAAATCTAAAATATATTCAATTATAACTACAGTCTTTCGGTCGTTAGCCGGAAATTGTAACAGTCGACAACCGCATTGGGTGACGACGAATAAGGATCGCAATAAAACGTGGGTGTATACAGCTAATTCTTTATATTAATAGTTAAATGGCATCTCTCATAAAGAATCCTGCAAGGAGGCAATTATTTGACGAAATGGAGTTAATTATGACAGGCGATAGCTGTTATTGATAATAATATAGGTTTCTCAAGCCATGTAAAGCAAACTTTGGGATGTTTCGATTGGCCATTAGCGCCTGCCTATTACCACCAATGTGTACCAAGTAACAGGAAACTGACATAAATGGGTTAATGGTGGCTAAATTGAGTAAGTGGTTCACGCCTCAAAAGCAACGATTGTGTAAGTTCTATTCTTACATCAACTGGGGTTTAACGTTCTACGTTTCTGCAACGTTCATCGGAATTTCCCGGCGTGGTTCCCCCTTGTCAGTGGTGCAGGACCAAGGGCCCGGCAAAGGAAAAAGTATAGTCGTTTGGATGGGACGAAAAACCGAGGTCCCGAATACACATTGGCGTGCACGTTAAAGATACCTTGGCAGTTGGAGTAGGCCGTAGTGCCACTTTCCGGGAAAAATTTCCCTCATAGCACACTGTATCGCGTATTTCCGACTTCATTAGCCCAGTCGGGACAGAACAGTAGGACGTTAAACCCCATTTCATTACGTTTCTGCAACGACTGGGATGGTAAGACAGGCATAAATCTTACATTGTTCTAAGACAAACGGCAAGCGATTAATTTATTCAAGTGTGAATGAATATGAAATTATTAGGATTTACTAATGAAGTACAGTGTGCTATGAGGGCAATTTTGCCCGGGCAGCATCGCTACGTCCCACTCTTATATCGAATTCTGTCAAGGGTTCTTTTGCGTGTTCCATTCTGAGAATGCTTTGTGAACTCAGGGCTGAAGTTTCTGCGATACTGTTTCCATATGGGGCTGGCCCCGAATCACCATATTCCATGCTGTATAAATAATGATTCCATAAGGACGTCTATACACTTTATTGAACGACTTTCAGAAACGTCATGCTCGGTGATAATAATATCTATTTTATTTTCCCAGTTTACCAGACATTTTGGGTTAACTACCGTAAAGCTCAGCTTCAAGAAATTTTAATCTTCGCTGTAGAATAAAATAATTATATTGGTTTCGCAACCAAAAAAAAATCCAAAAATCCCAACGCTAATATCTCCCAATATCCTGTCCAAATATGAGAACTTCGCGTACTTATTTACCCGAAGAGTTACGTTTGCAAGAAATCGACCTTACTTTATCTAAATCCAAGATATCCGTTAAATCCACGACTTTACATCAAAGCACGATTATATTGTCACCACTAGTATCTCTGTTAACTGAAACGGGACCCCATATCGACTGCATGTTAATGCAACTTCTATGTTCTGGAAACATAACAAGGCTGATTTATTGTTATAAGAGATAATTTGAATGGACTCTAACCTGGTGGATAAAGACGTGGGATTATACACGATCTCGTTGATAGCTGTTTTATATCAGTATTGTTGGAATGGTTGGTCGTAAATTCAATTATGTAGCGAGAATAAAAATAAACCAGTTTGATTAAACTAGTGTGTCAGATTGGATGTTTAAGAACAAGCCGGAGCCGCGGTGGCTGAGCCAGTAAGACCCGCGTTCACAAACTTGGAGGTCCCGGATTCGCTCCCATGTTGGCCGAGAAAATCCCTCGACATTAGTCGATCCGGATTGGATGACGAAAACACCAGATCCCGTGTAAACATTAGCATGCACATAAAAGAGCCCACGACAGTTGGGATTTGAAATAGGAGTAGTTCTTACTGCCATTTTGCGGTAAAAATTTTTCCTCATAGCCCAGTCGGCGCAGAAGAGTAGGCCGTTAAATCCCATTGTAATTTCATTGTAGCAATAATTACCCCCGCCCCGCCAAACAAAAAAAAAAGAAAAAGAAACAAAACTTCTTTACTAATGTGATATTGCTACCTAACTAACCAGCTCGGGTGTATTCTAACCATTGTTCAAATTTAGTATCGGTTTAATAGTGTCAAGTGGAGGTTGGGTGGCCGAATTTAGGTTAACCCTCCCTCTCTCTCTCTCTCTCTCTCTCTCTCTCACACACACACACACACACACACAGGGAGGTGGGTGCCTACCTTCGTTGGTTTTTTCCAGAACTAATTTGGGAGCCCCACCCCCACCCCACCCCACCCCACCCCACCTCCAACCCCAAACCGACCCAGTATATGCAAGTCATACTGAATACCAATGAAGTGGATCTCTAGTTACAGATAAAGCTTAGAAAGTGTCACATTAATCACTGCTGCATTAACAACATGTCGGGGATAAGATAGCGATGGTAAAACTGGTTAAAAATTATCAAATCAGGCGAAAAATTGGATGATAAAAAAACTGCTTGTAATCGTTATGTGTTTATTTTACTGAATTAAACACCATCATGTAGTTATGTACAAATTACATTTTACGTTCTTGTCATTCCAAATCACCATAAAACTATTCCGTTAAAGATGTATTATGTAAGGTTTAGATTGTAGGGTATTGGATGCGATGGTTCATTTTCACACGGCTCTCTTTCAATCAATCTTGACTTTTTTTTTATTCAACCATTTTTTGAGGTAATGCAAAAACCTGGCCCCAAGTTCACAAGGCATTCTCAGACTTAACTTAAGAATTTACTCAACTTTCAATCACTGTTTATGAGAAATATCTTTGATCCAGATACACAAAACTTTGCATATAGTTTCTTATTGATATATCTGATACATTAAAACTACAGAATTATTATAAAGGGCTATATTTTAGTTAAAATAAGGCGAACAAGTTTGAGTAAATTCTCAACTTAAGTCTGAGAATGCTTTGTGAACTCGGGGCCAGACCACCGATTATTATTCTTAATTTGGAATGGACATACTTAGATCACCGACATCGATCAAGATGCGAGAGAGAGAGAGAGAGAGAGAGAGAGAGAGAGAGAAATGGGGTTTAACGTCCACTCGACACAAACATATGGTTTAACTTTATTTCAATAATTCGCTTGCGCATAGGGGTCTTTAGCGGTGGGAGGAAACCGGAGGACCCGGAGAAAACCCACGAGGTTGGACAGGCGACCCTACTCCTTGTCACGTACAACCGGGGATTCGAAACCACACCAGTCGACTCAATGACAGACTTTATGATACAGCGCGCGCACGCTAACCATTCAGCCATCCAACCCCGCAGATAAAGATGCAATAATATGTAAGACTTAGATAAAGGTACATTATGCAAGAACTAAATCTTTCTATCTATTGCTTAGCTCAAGGTTTAGTCTAGGTTGTCAAGTGCCGTTGCTATCATTATGAACGTTCTACGCTACATCTTCATACAGTCATAACTTCGCACAGACTAAATAATTTGAGTGAAATTTTCAATATATTCATATTGCATCGTCTAGTTCTTGATCTGGGAGGGGGGGGGCGAATGGTTAGCGCGTGCGCGTTGTATCATTAGGTCTGCGTGATTAGGTCTGGCGTGCCATTAAGTCAGATACCCCAGTTGAACATGACAAGGAGTAGGGTCGCTTGTCCAGCCTCGTGGGTTTTCTCTGGTTACCTCTCACTGCTAAAGACCCTACGCGCTAGCTAATTATCGAAATAAAATTGAACCATATGTTAGTCTCAAAATGACCTAGTTTGTGTCGACTGGACGTTTAACCCCAACATCGTGATCGTGTACACGTTGCGTTTTCATTCAAGCTACGGGAATTCCCCGCTACACCACACGGGGCGCCACCTTGGCTTGATGAGCATGGAACTGGCGCACTCGGCAAACCTCAGCAAATTCCAGTACCCTACATCTAGCATCGGCTGTATAACGAAGTCCGCCTTTGGAACTACTTTCAAGTTCCCGGATTACCAACGGCGTTGCCTTTGAAGAATGTTTTATCATACAAATATTTCAAAGTCTGAAGCTGTGTTTCTTTCAAGTTTATCCAATTTTCTTCAAACAAGGACAACTTAATTTGCACGGAAAATTCTACACACGCTTCGAACGACGCAATTTTGATAACATCTTTTTAAAAGCGGCAAGTTTTCCTAATAAGTAAACCGGTGCCGCATCGCAATTGTATAGGCGTAGGTACATATCACTTACCGTTATACAGGCGAGGCTAGATGTAGAGTAACGGAATCTGCCGAGGTTTGCCGACTGGGAACTAGAACACCCCTGGTTGTTCCAAGTGTCCGTCGTCAGGTTACCAGATCCCCTGGTTAGCAACCAATCTGATTAAGATACAGATCTATCTTTCGTTTCGTTTTTTTTTTTGTATACCTTTGATGACCTCTACTACATGAAGATCTGACCAGCTTTTGACCCTATGACGTCAGACATTTGATTAACCAACCAGCGTTGGTGTTTCAAGTGGGTTACCGACAGTTCCCTGCACCTCATGCCAAAAACTCGCCGTAACGGGCCGTTTCATTGGCTAATCCCTCACATCATCCAGAACACGGGTTATATAATAACTCTTCCAGATCCTAGTGTAGTAAGAACATGTAAAACGAAATTTTGAACTATAAAAAAACGAAACATTGACTCCACCCCCCCCCCTCTTACTTTACATCGACGTATGTTGTCTCAAGGAACATTCAGCCCAAGGATATGAGTTATCATCTAAACTTCTAACGAACATGTAGTCAATCAGTCGGCATAAATTTACTCTCATAGCCGGTAATTCGTACAATTTCATCAACGATATATGATTTGTCTGTAACGAATTGACTTAGAGGAAATCCGGCGCTGAAAGCGATCCCTTAATTCCATTGGAAGAACATGTAAAAATATTTTATTCATTTAAGCAAAGCTATACGATATTATCTAATTATTTGTTTCATGGAATATCTTTCAGTCACATCTTCTGAAGTCGGCTATATGTCTAATACATGGTGGAACTGCATCGTATCTTCTCCATCTTCTGTCTTTTAGTAATCCATGAACAAATAAATTTTAATCACGGAGCCTTCAGCATTCAGTTCAATCTTGACATAAGCCACAGAAATAACACTGATTGCCCTAAATCTAAATCTATTTCTTTAAATAATGAATCGATTTTAATATCACGAACAAAAACTTATTGAAATTCACTAATAAAAATTATCTTTTCCTCCTTTGATCTAAACCCCGCACGTTTTTTTTAGTGATGTAAGATTAATTAGAATGCTTTTAATTTTTGTTCTTAACATTTGATTTAGAAGATTAGGCAGATCAAATACGTGTTACCCAGGCAACCAATCAGGGAGCATCAATATGGCTACTTAAATATACGTGTTACCCAGACAACCAATCAGGGAGCATCACTGTGGCTACTTGAATAAACGTTTTCTGCTATATATCTATCTATACTAATATTTGTGACTGTTGTCTGTCTGTCTGTCTGTCCGGCTGTCTGTTTAGGATTGGCGGCTAAACCAGGGCTGTCCCGAGGCTAAGATTAGGGCTATAGGGGTAGCTAGGACCGGAGAGTAGCATGGGCTAGGTGGAGTTTTACTACCGCTTCCGGTTTCGGAGTTATACTCTTTCAACCTGTGCAACGCCGAGTCGTCCGCTAGTAATACTATAAAATAGTAGTTTGTTTACTTTGGGGGATAGGGTGGGGTGGGGTGGGTGTCCACTCGGTAAACACTAGGTTATATCGAGACTAACATATGGTTCAATTTCATTTCAATAATTCGCTACACGTATTCGTCTTTAGCATTGGGAGGAAACCCGAGTTTCTGAAGAAAACGGGGTTGGACGGGCGACCCTTCCCTTGTGGCGTACAAGCGGGTAATTGAGATCACACCACTTGAATCAGTGATATACCTTATCATCTAAAGCGCGCGCGATAGACCACTCGGCCAGCCAACAACCCGTTCCAAACATTAGTCGATACGGTTAGACGGTTAGCGGAATTCGGTTTATCAAATCATTTTTTTTTAAATTGGCATGAAATCGAAGTCGCGCATGTTAGACCAGTACAGGAGGGGGGTAGTATAAAAACACCAGGGAGGGGGGGGGGCTAGTAAAAAAACATCAGGGGGTGGGGGGTGGAATGGTTAACGCGTGCGCGTTGCATCATTTATATGGTCTGTCATTGAGTCAAGTAGGGTCACCAGTCCAACCTCGTGGGTTTTCTCCGCACTGCTAAAGACCCCTACGCACAAACGTTATATTGAAGTAATATTGAACAATATTTTAGTCCCGAAATGTCCTAGTTTATGTTATGTGGACATTACCCCCACCCCCCTCTCTCCCCCTCTCTCTGTCTCTCTCCCTATAGAACAATCAGGTTGTAGTTTGTAAAACTGAATGTTATATTCGGGCCCAGACATGCGTACCACAGTAGCTGGATAAAGCAATAGCAGCACGTGCACTTATTAGAACAATGTCACTAATCGCTAATGGTGTGCTATATAACAGGATAATCGTAAATCAAGAATCTTGTAGTCTCGAATAGTTGTCACCACGAAGAGTATGTTTCTAGATGTAAGGTCTAAATTTATTATCGACAATTAAATAGTCCGGTGTTAATCCTGCTTGTTTATAACACAGGGCATTAGTTAATGTACCAAGCTCGGCTGATCCTGTCGCTTGCCTGTCATGTGAGTGTCTGGCATTTTATTCCTTGAAAATCTTCGACCTACTGTGTCAATAACCCCGGTGATAAACCCATCTGCTTTACAGTGATATGGCGAAAGCCGTCTTATACCTCTGTACAAGACAACTAACCGTTATAAAGTTCACGCGCATTCTACATGTGACGTCATATCACAAGGTGTCTATCATTGGCTGGATGGCGTGTGCATTGTTTTAAACATAGCGTAAACTGGTCCGGGCAGAATGGCGCCTTTTATTCATCATATATACTTATTTACACTAAATAGGAAATGTTTTTTATTCAGATATATCCCAACACCTTTATTTATTTTTCTAATACTTCAAAAAAATGATCTAGAATTTAATTTACAGAAGGAAAGTTAATATTGTGAGCTAATTAACTCGCACCGATGTCATCTCTTTCAGTGATTGTAGTGGCCTAGCGAATATTCACTGCTGATCGGCTAAATCTACTTGTTAAGGCCAGCTCAATTTTCGTCAAGGTCACTGGTTAGGGCACGTGATTGTTGGCGAGATTGTAGGTTAGGGTTAGGGTAAGCATTGGGGCTAGGTCCAGAGTTAGGTTTAAGAATATGGGGGAGAGGTTAAGTCTCCACATAAGCACTGACCTAGGATGATGAAAAATTAGTTCGTGATCAGTGTGCCACTAGACAGATCCGGGTGTCCGAGGATGAACTTTGTCTTCATTAGTTCAATCAGTTCAGAAATTGGGACGTTAAATCCCATTTTATTTTATTACACTCAGTGAGGTTATAGATGGTAGACTGGAGTCAATAAACACCGATTTCCGAACTGAATTATATCTAACGCAATGTCCGGGCAGCGGCGCGGCGTCATGGCCTATTCTAAATATCAAACGATCAGACGATGGTCTGATTCGGTTTGTTACATAATTCCCATCCGTCGGCTTTTCGGGCAGAAATAATGGAATAAGCTTTATTATGAAAGTTTCGTTGTTTAATGACAAAAAACAAAAACAAAACAATCGTCCAATTTTCCCACCAAAAATGGCCGCCATCTTGGAAATATCTTTATGAAGTGATGGAATAAAGTCTGAAATATTAATACAGTGCCAAAAAAATTAGATAACATTATAAATAAGGTGAAAATAAAAAATAATTTGGAATATTATCGCAAAATGGCTACCCTCAGATAATGGCCACCCATATTATGAAGACCTACTCAGAAAAATGCCAACATTGTTTTTTTGTCATTAAACATCGAAACCTTCAAAATAAAGCTTATTCCACGATTTCTACCTGAAAAGCCGGCGGATTTACATTAAGGATCGGACTACGATCTTTAGCGTGTCGCCCATGAAATCCACAGGATCTCGGTTTGTCACGCCATCGGGACTCCCTATATAGGCGTAGGAGCCTGTAAACTGTCCATTTTTTTCGGGCCATGTATGTCCATCTTTCGGGCACAAACATCAGAGAATGAGACCATATATGGTGAAATATATCTAGCCTCGTTCTTAGAGTCCTTTGTTACATACGATTCATGTACCAATATTAAAATGTTTATTTTGTCTTGAATATTGGATATCAGAAGTTCATCTTTTCCCGGTAAGATCACAACATCCTTGTTGATTTAAAATCACAAATAATTCGTGTTTTCAATGGTCGATATTGAGTTAGAGACTTTTAGCTACTTTAAAACAGAAGGCCTCTTTAAAAACATTCGGTCGTTATGTTTTATTGTGTGTAACAGAGCTTGGTGTACTGCACTAAGCTGTGACAAATTTGCAGCATATACAAGATAAAGTATGACAGGAATCTACTGGGTTAAAACGACAATAACTTGTTATAACATATTGTACGTCAGTTTATAAACTTATGCACCAATGAATATGACATTTAATAACGATATATTAGATATATGTGACAACAGGGGGTTACGTTTGGGTGAATATTCAAATTTCCGTTCTTTAACATTCTCCTGTAAACCAATTTACGTTACATTGGGAAGCAAGCCTAGCTTTAATGCTCTGACGTTTTAATTAAAAGGATATACATTCTACATTCCTTCCATAAATTGATAAACATTGATGAATCATACTGCACAAATTGGAAAAATCGATGTCGCAACACACGGGAGATAATTAAATTCTTAGTCCTGATAGGTGATATTAACGTTTTTTTTTTTTTGTTTATTTTTTTTTTTTGGGGGGGGGGGGTGTTATTTTTTTTTGTTTTTTGGGGGGTTTTGTAGGCGGGGGGGGGGGGGGGTATTAAATAGTATGAAATAGAGAATCTCCCACGAGTCTTTTTTGATATCAGATAACATGCACAAATAAATAAATATAATTTTTTGCTATAGATTTCACTTTTACTGAACATGATTACATTACGGCGTAGTGATACATTATTTTTTGACAGCGATTGAACCATTGCAAAGTCCTTTATATTATTAACCAAGTGTTTCCATCAAGGTCAATTAAATAAAAATAGTTCATTTTTAATAAAAAAAAAAGAAGTTACTTTTCATAAAAAAATGAACTGTTCTTTGAAAATAAAAATGTAGTTCTTTTAACTGACCAATCAAATTCATGTAAACAGATATCTCCTATCGCAGTAGATTATGAAATTTATCATACAAGCGATATCTACTGTAGAATGTATTATTGGCTGTTCTATTATTGGTAGATCAAACTTGAATTGTGCTACGGTATTGAATTTATGGCTAGACTGAAGAAACGGGTGTTTTTAAGTTTGTGAAAAGGGGAACGGTGCTTTTCAGATTTTGTTTTTGTTTGGTTTTTTTTAAAAAACTAAAAATGTTTGTTTATAAATCTACTAGAAAAATATCAAGTCAACCAGACATTTGCTACGATATTGAATGTTCGAGTTAGGAAGGACGGGTTTTTTCTTTTTAGTCCTTCGGACGGGCACGTAAAATAATCCTTGAGTTGACGAAATAAAACTAGTCCGAACGAAACGCCGCTGTCCGAACACATTTTCTCTCGTAGCACACTGCATGACGCATACCCAGTCTTCCCAGAACAGTAGGACGTTAAACCCCATTTCATTTCATTTTAACTAAACATACTTTTCATGGTGGCTTACCACACTATTCCTAAATGATTTAATCCGTTTAGAGATGGAAATCCAAGAAAATATTGGGGAAACGACAGAGCCGTAACTAGCTCAGAGCAGCGAGGGGGACGGGAAGTGTTCTCAGGGGTGCGCTAAATTTGACGGACAATATATATCAATGGTCGACAATTTTTTCACTGGGGGAGGGGGGGGGGGGGCGAAACGTTCTGCAGCCCCCCCCCCCAACCTCTAGAAACGGTCCCGCGCATCCTCTTACAGGACCAACCAATCAATTTGAATAAAAGTTTGTTACATCTGTTTTTACACATTGAAAATGTCTTCCTTTATCACAGTGTATGGGTACTAGGCCCCGTGGATGAGTCCTGGGCCCTATGCAAGAGTCCTGGGCCCTATGCATTAGTCCCAAGCCCAATGGATGAATCCTGGGCCCTATACATTAGTCCTAAGTCCTATCCATGGGTACTATGCCTTGTGCATGAGCCCTGGGCCTTATGCATGAGTATTAGACCCTGTGCATGAATCCTGGATCCTATATATGAGTACTAGGCCCTATATATGAGTACTAGGCCTTATGCACGAGTACTAGGCCCTATGTATACACCCAACGAGTTGGCCCTGGGCATCACCAAACGCCTGCACGCCACAGACATAATCGTTATAATAAGTAACAATAGCCTCTAATAACCAGATACCATTGTTATAATAAGTAACAACAGTATTTTATAACCAGCAGAAGCATCGTTATAAGTAACAATAGTCTCTGATAACCAGATACCATCGTTATAATAACAATAGTCTTTAACCACCAGATACCATCGTTATAATAAGTAACAATAGTCTCTGATAACGAGATACCTGCGTTAAAATAAGTAACAATAGTCTCTGATAACCAGATACCATTGTTATAATAAGTAACAATAGTCTTTAATAACCAGCAGAAGCATTGTTATAATAGGTATAAGTAGTCTTTAATAACCAGATTATGTGATTATAATATACGTAATAGTAGACTCTAATAACCAGCAGACATAATCGTTATAATAAGTAAAAGTAGTCACTAATAACCAGCAGATAACATCATTATAAGGAGCAATAGTCTTGGTATAATAGCTTCGGTTTTATACTGAACATTAGTCTCTTATAACCAGCTTGATAGCTACAGTATTCCCAGTGCTGTTAAATCGTGAAACAGGGGAAATAACTTTAATTATACTCATCGTCAAATTTACTGGTTCAGTAAAGATTTCATTTCCGTAATAAAGGAGGTCAATACAAGCACAAGAACGTCACATGAAATAAAGCTGTAGAAACGAATAATTATAAATGAAATGAAATGGAGTTTAAAACGTCATGTTGTTCTGCTCCTATACTGGGCTAATGAAGACGGGCATACGCCATACAGTGTGCTATGGAGGGAAATTTCGCCCTTCCAGCGGCACTATGGCCTACTCGTATATCGAATTTTAACTGCCAATATGTACACAGGACCTCGGTTTTTCGTTCCATCCGAACGACTAGACAGCTGTCCTTGTCAGGCCCTCCGTCCTGCACCACTGACAAGGAGAAACCACGTCCGAAAAACCTGATGAATTTTTAGTGAGCCAACGTCTTACCCACTTAGCCTCCGTGGCTCCGAATAATTATAAATACAAAATGTCCATTCAAATTATTTATATCTCTTCCACATATATTTATTTTGCATATTTTGTTTTCCTTTTTGAGCGTCTATTTGAAAAATATATTTTGTTTTCGATAAATATCGCTGTAATCCATTTTTTCCTTAGAGCGTGGTGTAAAAATAAGGATACAAGGTCATAGACCCGCATTTTTATCCCGAAATATAGAAGATTCTCGCGAATCCTAAATATTTGGACAAATCGAATATCTTTAATTTAGTTTAGATTAAGACTAAATAAGTGTTAATGTTGATTAATCAAACATTGTTGATTAATCAAACATTCTGGTATTTTTATAGCAAACACAACCTTTGTATAAACGTTTTAGAAATAAAACTGTATCAATATTTCATATATTCCAAATTGGTTTCACTTTAAAAGCTTCTACATGTTGTTTCAGGGGTTGTTTCTTGAAAATTGAATCCCTAAAAGGAGGGTTAGATGGCCGAAAGGATGACGCGTGCGCGTTATATCATTGAGTCAACTGGCGTTGTTTCAATTCCCTGGTTGTACGTGACAAGGAATAGGGTAGCCTGTTTAATCTCGTGGGTTTTCTCCGGGTCCTCCGGTTTCCCCCCACTGCAAAAGACCCCTACGCGCAAGCGAATTATTGAACTAAAATAGAACCATATGACCTAGTTTGTGCCGAGTGGACGTTAACACACTCTCTCTCTCTCCCCCTCTCTCTCTCTCTCTCTCTCTCTTTCTCTCTCTCTCCCCCTCTTTGAATCCCTAAAATTAATATATGTCTAAAATAAATCAATTCCCTTCAGTATTTGTATTGTAAAATATGTTTAGTAGTTTGGATTGGATGAAAACCGGGGTCCACCCGTGTGCGCATTGGTGTGCACGTAAAAGAAAAAAAAATGAAATGAAATGGGGTTTAATGTCATACCTTTATGCTCCGACTGGGCTAATCAGGGAAATTTTGCCCACAGAAAAGACCCTTAAGTGTGCGCTATGATAATAAAAATGAAAACATGACAAATTGTCTACGATATTAACTTCGGTTGAAGCGGACGTTAAACACTAAGAACAACAACAATTTAAATATATTAACATATTTGTTTGGTTGTGTAAACTCAACTCCCAAAAGATACAATAAATAATATATTTTACTTACCAGAAGCTGTTGTGATCTTCACATTCGAGAAGCACGTCTCTTCCTCTATACACCATCTTTCCGTTGAAACTTTTAATAAAGGCAAATACCACAAATCATGTGAGTTATACGCTTAATTTATTTGAAACTGGCCTTCACAATATAAAAAAAAATCACCTCTCTTCACAAAACCGAACTTCTAAGTAGACGTACTGTCACCAAACGCTTTCCATATCACTTGGAGTGCTGGTTGCAATCTTGTTGGCTGTCAGTGAATCGACAACCGTGAAGGGTTTATTGGTCAACTGTGTCTCACGGCTATAGACTTCGTTTTCTAAGCTTCTATAATTTCTGTTATAGATCTAACTAATATGTTATCAAAGACTCTATTCACTATTAAGGGTTCTGTGCTGAAAGCTGACATAAAGTACATTCACTGTGATTCTAAAATGACGACATTTGTCCTTCAACAAGATGTCCGTATTGTCCCCATTTCCCTTTTCTTTAAATCATCAAGGATTTCTTGTCTAAAAAAAAACTCTTTCGAATTTCTTTCTGGCTTTCATTTAAGAAGTGCTTTATTGTAACCTGAATTTTATCAAAGCTTCTCGAATAATAATGAATGGTTTCCATGTCGAAACACAAGTTAGATGTGTTTTTATTGAGCAATCTGTTGGTTGATTGATGACTGCATGGGATTTATTTAGATCTCTCTACATGTTAACTGACAAGAATAATTTCTCCCCATAATCATCGTATACTATCAGGCCAAACAAATTAATGTTTAGTTCTTCTAAATAACCCAGCATAGTGTTGTAACAATTTCATAACTTAAATATTTGGCACTAAAAAGGTTTTAACAAGAGCAACTAAATACCTCTTGTTTAATTTTTATTTCTCCCCATAAGGCCAAATACGTCTATTTTGATTCTCAGGGGGTGTGGTGTAAATAACCCACTCAGTGCCGTTACAATTTCATAACTTAAATATTTGGCACTAAAAAGGTTTTGACAAGAGCAACTGAATACTCTTGGGGTTTTTTTTATTTCTCCCCAAAAGGCCAAATACGTCTATTTTGATTCTCCGGGGGTGGGGTGTAAATAACCCACTCAGTGCAGTTACAATTTCACAACTTAAATATTTGGCACTAAAAGTTTTGAGAAGAGTAACTGAATACCTCTTGTTTTTTTTTTATTTCTCCCTTAAGGCCACATACGTCTATTTTTGATTTCTTCGGGGGTTTTATCATTAAATAACCCACCCAATTCAAAGATCAATATTTGGAACCAAAAGCTTTTATGGAAGAGCAACTTTAGTTTTTAATTTCTCCTCAGAAGGCCAAGCAAATTTAATATGTAGTTCTTTGGGGGGTTTTATCAATAAATAACACATTGGATTGTTGTGCGCGGTTGCTCAGTGAGTAAGACGTTGGCTCGATAACCTTGGACGTCCCGTGTTCGATCCCGGTATTGGCCGAGAAAGTTCGTCGGTTTGGCTCCCCCTTGTGAGTGGTACAGGCCATAGGGTCTGACAACAGACAACGTAAAGATGTTCGGACGGGACAAAAACACAAAGTCCTGTGTACACAATATTGACGTAAACTTAAAAGATCCATTGTCAGTTGAGTCACTGTCCAGACAAAATATCCCTAATAACACACTGTATGCTTGGCGTCTACCCGTCTCCATTGTCCCAGTTGGGGCAGACCAGTACGAGGTTAAACCCCACTTCATTTCATTATGCTAGGATCCCACTATCACGATTCGTGGGGGGGGGGGGGGGTCGATGGCTGAATGGTTAGCGTGGGCGCGCTGTATCATAAAGTCTGTCATTGAGTAAACTGGCGTGGTTTCGAATCCCCGATTGTACGTGACAAGGAGTAGGGTCGCCTGTCCAACCTCGTGGGTTTTCTCCGGGTCCTTCGGTTTCCTCCCACTGCTAAAGACCCCTACGCGCAAGCGAATTATTGAAATAAAATTAAACCATATGTTAGGTTAGTCCCGAAATGACCTAGTTTGTGTCGAGTGGACGTTAAACCCCATTTCTCTCTCTCTCTATCACGATTCGTGCTACGATTGAAATCGTGGTTTTAATCGCGGACTAGGGGGATCACGGTGGCTAAGTGGGTAAGGCGCTGGCTCGCTAGCCTGGAGGTCGGGTGTTCGATCCCTGCATTGGCCGAGAAAGTTCATCCAGATTTTCCGGCGTGGTTCTCCCTTGTCAGTGATGCAGGACGGAGGGGCTGACAAGGACAGCTGTCTAGTCGTTCGGATGGGACGGAAAACCGAGGTCCCGTGTACACATTGGCGTGCACGTTAAAGATCCCTTGACAGTTGGAATTCGATATAAGAGTAGGCCGTAGTGCCGCTGTCCGGGCAAAATTTCCCTCATAGCACACTGTATGGCGTATGCCCGTCTTCATTAGCCCAGTTCGGAGCAAAACAGTAGGACGTTAAACCCCATTTCCTTTCCTTTCCTTTAATCGCGGACTAATCATGAGGATCCTATCAGGTCTTATTATATATTGTAGTCAGTCGTAGCAATCGTCTTGATCGTATCGAAACGTATCCGAAGGTATTTGCACGTAGCAGATCGTGGACTCAATACGAACAATCCTATCGCAACGCATCGCACGACTGTGGGAACGGGACAATCCAATAGCCACGCATCGCACAACAGTGGAAACCTAGCATCAGAACCTAAATTCCAATTGACGTGGCCTATCAATCGATGTGGTCAACACCCTGTAGATAAGTAATCAACATTATTTAAACATTTCCTTTTATTTCTATTCATTTGTGGAACATTTTTCTTGAACACAGAAACTAGTTTACTGATTGAGAAGACCTTTAAATCGTGTCTATGTTTGATCAGATCACTCCAGTTGTTTGCCGACCTCTTCTTTAAAAACAATTTTAGAATGAACGATCAACAATCTGTTTCTCCTTTGGAGGGGGTTTGGATGGCCGAATGGTTAGCGCGTAGGATTTGTATCATAACGTCTGTCATTGAGTCAACTGGAGTGGTTTCAATTCCCCGGTTGTACGTGACAAGGAGTAGGGTCGCCTGTACAACCTCGTGGGTTTCCTCCCACTGCTAAAAACCCCTACGCGCAAGCGAATAATTGAAATAAAATTGAAAAATTGAACCATATGTTAGTCCCGAAATGACCTAGTTTGTGGACGTTACCCCCCCCCCCTTTCTCTCGCACATAGAGTTTTCCTGGTCCTCCCACGGCTAAAAGACACCTACGCACAAGTGTACTATTGAAAGTCTAAACATTTGTTTCTTAGTGGACGTTAACACCCCCCCCCCCCCCATCCAGCCCCTCCCCCACCTCACCCTCTCTGTCTCTCCAGATTCAAAATTATTAGTTGCTAACGCAAAGGTATGGGTTTAGTCTGTGGTCAAGAAAACCAAATTTGAATTATGGTACTACGATTCGTGAGATTCACTCATTAGAGTTTCCAAATTATTCATGGGGGGACATTATTGTCTCTTTTTAAAACTAGAATCGCGCGTAATATTTGTTTCTGATCCCCATATTATGCAAGGTGCTTGTTAATGGCGGTATTATTTATGTTATCTTCAGGAAATATCTTCTCTTAATAACAAACTTAACTTGACACATCTTATCGGAGGTCAGATCATGATAAGCTGAAGTAGAAGAAACTCTTGATATTGTCATCGTTTTATTGTTTATGGAAGCTAGCATACCGCTAATTAAATCTTATTCTGAAACATTTCAGCTAAAAGTTATCTTAAAACGATTATTTCCCATGGTAAATCGATATCGAACAACAGCAGTTAGGTTGTAATCGGTTTTTATAATCATGTTAGCTAATAGTTTTACTGATAACTTTTTCATAATATTTGTGTTTGTATTTTAAAGAGCCAATCTCTATTATATTTTGGAGAGGAAGAGGAGAGAGGAATGAGGTTAACGTCCACTCGACATAAACTAGGTCATTTCAGGAACAAGCATATGCTTCAATTTTATTTTCATAATTCGCTTGTGCGTAGGGTTCTTTAGCAGTGGGAGGAAACAGGAGGACCCGGAGAAAACCCACGAGGTTGGATTATATTTTGGAGAATAAAACTGTGTCCCAAGCTGTATTATACGGTGTCTGGATAAAACCAGACTTTTATTTTATAAAAATAACGTGCAGGGGAAATTTACCGTTCGTTATCAAATACAGCACATGCATTTCGCACTGTTTTGGCCTCTAAAGGAACGATAATAGGTTATCAGGTCACCCAACGAAACAATTGACCCGAAATCTTAGAACGGTTACGTGTCCGGATAAGCGGTTTTGACGTTCACGTCCAAACGACTCAATATTTTGAGCTGGAATTTTGAGACAAGGTAAATACACCATTCCTCTATATTTTGGCGCTTAAATTTCATACGTACCCCGACTTTTATTTCCGATTTTGTGAAAATGGGATAGCCCCTTTAAGTGCATACTGGTTTGTTTGTTTCTAGACAGTTGTGTTAGCGAATTATGATAGAAAAAAAAAATTTTCAAAATAAAGGGTCTTATGACGTTTAATATTAGCAATAAAAGCAAATGATAGAAACTCGACCATGGATCACTCTCATAACGATTCATGTTCGTTTTCAATTTTTCATAAAGAAATACAGGACAAACTATTAATATATCACAATCGTGTGCGTTTCGGTTTTTTTAAAGGTCAAAATCTCGTTTTAGTTGTCTTAAATATACGAGGACCTGAAAGAGTTGTTAAATAAATGGCGTTCTGGTTTATTGAAAATTGTGATTGTCTGCGATATCACCTCGGTGGAAGCGGACGTAAAATACAACTAACAAACAACAACATTGAAAATTGTCAATCCTTGTGTGCAATTTGACGTGTAAATAATGAAAATATATTGGGTAGTATACGGTTTCAAATAGACTAAAGTCACCAAAAATAAAGTCTGATCTTATTAAATCCAAACTGTGCTACTGTATTATGTAAAGACAGATTTTTTTAAGTTGTTTTGTATATATCGGTAATTGTTTTATAATAGGCCTGCTTGTTGAGACATAAAATTGTTGCATTTTGTCTTTTTAATCACGCATCTTTGGACGATAAAACATTCCAGTTGGCGTGCTTAGATTTTAAGTATTTTGTGTTCCCAGAAAATTCTTAAGAACGTTCTTGTGTTTAGATTTTAAGTAGACTTCGGTGTAAGCTCAAACACGTTATTATGTGTTCCAAGAAAAAACTTAAGCGCAACTTCGTTCTTAAACATTTTCAATCTAAGCACAAGTCCCAAGCAAATATGGCTTGCTTACCAACCTTAAGGCCCGGTCCCAGTGGCCGATGGACACAAAACGTATGCAAAAAGGACACAGAAATGGACAAAATTGACAAAAATTTGCGAAAACAGAACGGAAAAGAACGAACGTGGGAAGTATGTAGCGGGGATGTTAAATGGATGTTCATCGGAAGCCTAGCGGATTAAAGCGGATGGAAGTGGATGACAGCTCCGAAGGGGTTAGGCAAACTCCAGACATCCTTCAATATACCAGATACATCCCAGATACAAACGCTTTGTCCGTTTTGAAAACTTTATGTACGAGATGCATACGCTTACATCCTTTCTATTTCCGTGCTAATAACGATGTATAGACGTTCCATGTACCTTATCTTTCCTCCCTCTTTCCGTTTTCAGCTGGAGCGGATGTGAGTTGCGAGGATGTCCAGATGATGCAGAGAGGATACAGTGGACGTTTAACGGATGATAACTTACATGGAACGTTTGGTGCTCGTATATGTCGCGCATTTAAATCGTACACGGCAGAAAGTTCATCCGTTATAAAAGTTTTGTGCAGCTCAAAATTGTTTTTATGACGTTAGAGAGCATCGTAGTCTCAGTTTACCAGTCACAATGTGCTTAGACTCATACTTGACTTGTGCTTACTTAAGAACGGTCTTAAGAATTTTTTAGAGACGGTGTTTTATACAGCTTCTTATGACTTTGTGCTTACTTTTCAGAATTTTCTAGGAACCAGGCCCTGATGTGAGGGATTAGCCAATCAGATGGTTGTTTGTTCGTGTGTAGGGTTTTACGTCCGCTTCCACCTTGTGTGATATCGCAGACATAGTCTGTTAGGTCGAGTTCTTATAGTGCGGGGGGTGGGGGAATGGCCGAATGGTTGGCACGTGCGCGCGCGCTGTATCATAAGGCCTGTCATTGAGTCAACTGGCGTGGTTTCGATTCCCCGGTTGTACGTGACAAGGAGTAGGGTCGCCTGTCCAGCCTCGTGGGTTTTCTCTGGGTCCCCCGGTTTCCTCCCATTGCTAAAGACCCCTACGTATAAGCGAATTATTGGATTAAAATTAAACCATATGTTAGTCCTGAAATGACCTAGTTTGTGTCAAGTGGACGTTATACCCCCATCTCTCTCTCTCTCCCTCTTATATTGCGTTGTGTGGAACTGTGGCTATATATAGACATGCCTAGCACTAGAAAACAAAACAAAGCAAACGATGTATTTCCGAATACCCACTTAAACGGGAACTATGGGAGATTAGATAAAGAGCTGACAGTTCTCACTATAATAGTTAAAGAATAGACAACGTAATGAGAATATGCTGACAATTTCAGCCAAATTGCTCCACTCTGAACTGAGATATTAGCAATTGAAATTTAGGCCTAGCCTAAAAACAAAGTCTCGATTATCCATTTTGACGTTAAAACACCCATCACACAATGTACTCAAATCCAGTAAATATCGCAGGCTAGCGATGGCACCGATTGAAATCGTGGTTTTAATCGTGGAGTAATCGTGGTGATCCGATCAGGTCTTATCATATATGTGGGGTTGGATGGCCGAATGGTTATTGAGTCAACTGGCGTGGTTTCGAATCCCCGGTTGTACGGGACAAGGACTATGTTCGCCTATCTTATCTCGTGGGTTTTCTCCGGGTCCTACGGTTTACTCCCACTGCTAAAGACCCCTACGCGCAAGCGAATTATTAAAATAAAATTGAACCATGTTAGTCCCGAAATGACCTAGTTTGTGTCGAATGGACGTTAAACCCCATTTCTCTCTCTATCTTGTCATATATTGAGGTCAGTCGTAGCAATCGTGTTGACCGTATCGAAACGTATCTGCACGTAGCAGATCGTGGGATCAATAGGGACACATCGCCCGACAGTGAGAACCTGGTATTACATACCAAGGGAGGTAACATATAATAATATACCATCTCCAGTCGCTCTTGCTATTACTGTTAGAGTAGAATGTTCTCGTTGTTGGGCTTTACTCAGGGTGGTGCTAATTGATAAGGCCAGCTCAATTTTTCGTCATAGGTCACGAGATGTAAACAAGGATAGCGCTAATACCAACCCTAACCCTGGACCTAGCCCCAATGCTTACCCTAACCCTAAGCTACATCTCAGCGACTTTGACAAAAATTGAGCTAGCCAAAATAGAATTTACCGCTTTACTCATGTTTGCCCACTGCATTTTATTTAGAGTTATTCGAAATTATGTCCAGAATATCGCCCTAATTATTTTTTTTATTTATTGTATTTTATTTATTTATACTGGCACCCACCTTCTTCAGAAGACGACCACCGCTAAGATTGGTCGCATTGCGTCTTTCTTGCAAGTCCTTATTTCTTTTCATCAGTTCATCCCACAACCGTTTCACCCCGGGCTGTTTCATCCCAACCTAATTTTTTATCGGGCTGTTTCATCCCGGGCTGTTTCGGTTCATTCCCATATCGCCGACTCACCGAGTTTTAGGGGAAAAATTTTGGTCGACGTTATGGGAATGAGTGGCCAAGAACAATGTAGTGGGCAAACATGAGTAAAGCGGTAAATTCTATTTGTTAAGGCCAGCTCAATTTTTGTCAAAGTCGCTGAGATGTGGGTTAGGGTAAGCATTGGGGCTAGGTCCAGGTTAGGGTTGGTATTAGCGCTATCCTTGTTTACATCTCGTGACCTATGACGAAAAATTGAGCTGGCCTTATCAATTAGCACCACCCTGAGTAAAGCCCAACAACGAGAACATTCTACTCTAACAGTAATAGCAAGAGCGACTGGAGATGGTATATTATTATATGTTACCTCCCTTGGTATGTAATACCAGGTTCTCACTGTCGGGCGATGTGTCCCAATTGATCCCACGATCTGCAACGTGCAGATACGTTTCGATACGGTCAAGACGATTGCTACGACTGACCTCAATATATGACAAGGGAGAAAGAGAGAGAGAGAGAGAGAGAGAGAGAGAGAGAGAGAGAGAGAATGGGGTTTAACGTCCATTCGACACAAACTATGTCCTTTCGGGACTAACAGATGGTTCAATTTTATTTCAATAATTTGCTTCCGCGTAGGGGTCTTGAGCAGTGGGAGGAAAACGGAGGACCCGGAGAAAACCCACGAGATTAGACAGGCGACTATTTGTAACGTACAACACGGAAATCGAAACCACAGCAGTTAACTCAATACCATCCAACCCCACATATGATAAGACCTGATCGGATCACCACGATTACTCCACGATTAAAACCACGATTTCAATCGTAGAAGGAAGCGTAATAATCAACTCTCGATGCCATCGCTAGCCTGCGATATTTACTGGATTTTTAACGTCAAAATGGATAATCGAGACTTTGTTTTAAGGCTAGGCCTAAATTTCAATTGCTAATATCTCGGTTCAGAGTGGCGCAATTGGATTGAAATTGTCAGCATATTCTCTTTACGTGGTCTATTTTTTTTAACTAAAATAGTGAAAACTGTCAGCTCTGTATCTAATCTCCCATAATTCCCCATTAACTGGGTATTCGGCAATACATCGTTTGCGTTGTTTTGTTTTCTATTACTAGGAAAGTCTATATATAGCCACAGTTCCACACAACGCACTATAAGAATTCGACCTAAGAGACTATGTCTGCGATATCACCCAAAGTGGAAGCGGACGTAAATCCCTACACACGAACAAACAATCATCTGATTGGCTAATCCCTCACACCAGGGCCTGGTTCCTAGACAATTCTGAAAAGTAAGCACAAAGTCATAAGAAGTTGTATAAAATATCGTCTCTAAAAAAGACCGTTCTTACGTAAGGGCAAGTCAAGTACGAGTCGAAGCACTTTGTGGCTGTTAAACTGAGACTACGATGCTCTCTAACGTGATAAAAACAATTTTGGTATGTGAATTACGTCATAAATTGGTCGGCTGCTTCCCGGCAAGTACTAGGTGTGCGAAAGTGCATTAGCGTCTTTGACATGACCCCTATACGCATATAAAATGTGCCACAAGCTAAAAAAAAACACAATCATATGCAAACAGACAGACAGAAAATTGTGAGAGTGCCTGATCTTAAAGTAGCCCGTGTTTGTGTTGTTTACTAATTGGTAAATACATAAAATGGTTTCAGGGTAGAAGTGAAATTTTCTATTATTCTTCTCGAGAATATGTTTATCTAAAGGACTTTCTCTATCTTTCAGTTGTCTCTTTGGTATCAAAAGATGTAGGAAATGCCGTCGTATAACTCTTGTTTGAAGCAGAAACAGACTGAAGGTTGGTAAGCAAGCCGTATTAGCTTGGGACTTGTGCTTAGATTGAAAATGTTTAAGAACGAAGTTACGCTTAAGTTTTTTCGTGGAACACATAATAACGTGTTTGTGCTTACACTGAAGTCTACTTAAAATCTAAGCACGAGAACGTTCTTAAGAATTTTCTGGGAACACAAAATACTTAAAATCTAAGCACGCCAACTGGAATGTTTTATCTGCCAAAGATGCGTGATTAAAAAGACAAAATGCAACAATTTTATGTCTCAAGCAGGCCTATTATAAAACAATTACCGATATATACAATACAACTTTAAAAAATCTGCCTTTACATAATACAGCAGCACAGTTTGGATTTAATAAGATCAGATTTTATTTTTGGTGACTTTAGTCTATTTGAACACCGTACTACCCAATTGTCTGTCTGTTCGGGGTTGGCGGCTACACTAGGTCTGCCCCGAGTCTGAAATTTGGGGTATAGGGGTAGCTCGGACCGGGGAGTAACATAGGCCAGGTGGCGTTAGTCTACCACTCCTGGTTTTCGGGTTATGACCCCCGAGCGAAGCCGGGCATTCTTCTAGTAATATAATGTTTTCATTATTTACACGTCAAATCTCACACAAGGATTGAGAATTTTCAATAAACCATTTATTTAACAACTCTTCCAGGTTCTCGTATATTTAAGGCGACTAAAATGAAATTTTGACCTCTAAAAAAAACCGAAACGAACCTGATTGTGATTGATATATTAATAGTTTGTCGTGTATTTCTTTATGGAAAATTGAACATGAATTGTTATGAGAGTGATCCATGGTCGAGTTTCTATCATTTACTTCGAAGTCTTGCGGAATTCTGGTGGTGAAAAATTTCCTAACAAAAGTCCCCAAACCTTGCTATTTGCGTACAATCAGGGGCCATAATTCAGGAAGTTACGGCCCTATATGCGCCAATATCGAAAGGAACCAAGATCTTTGGGTTATAAACTTACATTTCAAGTTTCAACAAAATCGGATAAAAATTATGACCTCTTTAGGGTCCACAACCTTGATATACCATATTTTTACGCTATTTGAGAACGAAGGGCGGCCATTTTGTCTGTCAGTTTTGGGCCGATTTTCACGAAATTCGAACTCAGTTCCTTAGGGTGTAACCGTGATATACTAATACGTTTTTTTTAAATCGGATAAAAAGTATGACCTCTATAGGGTCCACAAGCTAAAAACGCGACTTTTTCGTACAATCAGGGGCCATAATTCAGGAACTTACGTTCCGATATGCGCGAATATCGAAAGGAAATGTATAAGCATACATTTCAAGTTTGAACCAAATCCGATAAAAATTGTGGCCTCTACAGTGTTCACAAGCTAACAACGTGATTTTTCGTACAATCAGGGGCCATAATCCATGAAGTTACAGTCCCATACATGCCAATATCGAAAGGAACCGAGATCTTAGGGTGATAAACCTATATTTCAAGTTTCATTGAAATCGGATAAATATTGTGACCTGTAGACTGTTCACAAACAAATGTGGACGGACGGACAGGGGCGACGACAATATACGTCCACATGAAAATGTGGGTAGAATGTTCTCGTTGTTGGGCTAAACTCAAGGTAGTGCTAATTGATAAGGCCAGCTCAATTTTTCGCCATAGGTCACGAGATGTAAACAAGGATAGCGCTAATACCAACCCTAACCCTGGACCTAGCCCCAATGCTTACCCTAACCGTAAGCTACATCTCAGCGACTTTGACAAAAATTGAGCTAGCCTTAACAAATAGAATCTACCGCTTTACTCATGTTTGCCCACTGCATTTTATTTAGAGTTATCCAAAATTATGTCCGGAAAATATCGCCCTTATTATTTTTATTTTTTTTAATTTATTTATTTTTTTTTTTTTTTTTTTTTGGTGTTCTCTTCTCACTAATGACGTCAACTGGCATCCACCGTTTTCAGAAGACGACCACCATTAAGATCGGTCGCATTACGTCTTTCTTGCAAGTCCTTATATTTTTTTCATTTTAAAGATACATTATCGGAGATTCGGCAACGAGTTGGCAGTTCTCACTATATAATAGTTAAAAACTAGATAACTAAGCTACTGTAATTCCCATAAGCCTCGGTCATCATTACTAAAGTCAGTACGATAAACAGCATAGTCCAAAAATGTATTCCAATCTGATAAATATCGTAGGTTAGCGCTGCCATCTAGAGTTGATTATGGCCTGGATAGGTTAATTAATGTCTAATTAATAGTTTATATAACATTTCAGGCCTAAAGAAAGACCTGCAATAGACAGATTTAGCTCTTGCATACTGTATGTTTAAGTGAAGTCTGTATTATTACAGTCCCAGTACTGTACAGTACAGTGGCCCAGGATCTATTCACTTTATTTGAAATGTTCCGGCGTGGTTCCCCTCGTTAGTGGTGCAGGATGCAGGATCTGGCAAGGGACAACGTATAGTCGTCATTCATTGGACGCAAAACCGTGGTTCCGTGTACACATTGGCATGCATCCAAAAGAACCCTTGTGGAATAAGATATAAGAGTAGGCCGTAGTGCCGCTGTCTGGGCAAAATTTCTCTCGTAGCACACTGTTATGGTGTATGCTCGCCTTCATTAGCCCAATCGGGACAGAACAGTAGGACGTTAAACCACATTTCATTTCATTTTCCACAATACTGAACGGAATCTTAGGGATTCAACTTTCACAGTTTGTAACAAAAATAAAAATTAATAATAAAAAAAACAACCTAAAACGACGTGTAGAGGCTTTAAAGAGAACCCAATTTCGAATATATGAAATATTGATATAGATTCCATTTCTAAAACGTTTATACAAAGGTTGGGTTTGCTAAAAAAATACCAGAATGTTTGATTAATCAACATTAACACTTATTTAGTCTTAATCTAAACTAAATTAAAGATAGTCGATTTGTCCAAATATTTAGGATTCGTGAGAATCTTCCATATTTTGGGATAAAAATGCGGGTCTATGACCTTGTATCCTTATTTTTAAACTACGTTCTAAGGAATAAAATGAGTTACCACGTCTGAAAATCTCGATTAACCTTTCCCGGTCAGCGCAAGGATCGAACACGAAACCTCCTGGTTAACGAGAGAGAGAGAGAGAGAGAGAGAGGGGGGGTAACGTCCACTCTACTCGACACAAACTAGGTCATTTCGGGACTAACATATGGTTAAATTTTATTTCTATAGTTCGTTTGCGCGTAGGGGTCTTTAGCAGTGGAAGGATACCGGAGGACCCGGAGAAAACCCACAAGGTTGGACAGGCTACCCTACTCCTTGTCATGTACAACCGGGGAATCGGAACCACGCCAGCTGACTCAATGACAGACCTTATGAGACAGCGCGCACACGCTAACCATTCGGCCATCCAACCCTCCTATATCCAGGTTAGCGAGCTAATGTCGTACTCACCGAGTCACCATGGTTCTCTGGCTATTGTGGGTATTCTGTCAGGACACCAGAATTTTCGCCTACTTTTCGTTAAATTCCAACTTCCAGGGGGTCGTTTACGTGCACTTCAACGTGTACACGAGACAGGTTTTCCGTCTTATACGGACGAATTAGACAGGCCCATTCGTTCTGCGCCGCTAAGGCAAAACCCCGCCCATAAAATCGAGGAATAATCCCCTTGCAAATCTTTCTTGGGAACCAAATACTTCTCATTCAATTGCCTATAAAATCTACACTCTGCGCCAAATTTTTCTTTCTTCCAAGTAAAAGGGCCTATTTTAGCCGGTATTTCCTGTATAGAAAGTTAGCTGACACTCGAGAAAAGAAAAATAATTTCTATGGAAAGCTACACCAGTATTCTGTAGAATTTTCTGCTGAGGGAAACCCTTTATCATAACGTTTAGAGAGATAGTCAAAATTTCCGGGATTTGGGGAAATGAATATAAAGCTTTCCACCCCTTGTGTCAGGCTTTCTCCGCGTATCAATCGTTTTTGCCCATTTATCAAGTTTGTCTACTGGGACATTTTTGTTTACGCCTGACCGACTAAACGGCGGAAAGTTAAAATACAAACATGACCTTGCACAGGTTTAAGTAAAGGTAGATTATTTCTGATTGGTTGGTTTGTTACTTTGATTGACAGCTTCGATCGGGCAATATATAGTAACTTTCATACGCACGTCATCAAAATGGAAATACCAGTTCTGCGTTGTCGGGTCAATTGGTGTAGACCTATTAGTAATTCTTACAGTAGCATTGGTACACTTTCGTAGGATTTATTTCCACAATTACGATGTGTATTTTCTCAAATAAAGTATAACAATTACATTAAAGTTCTGACTCGAATCGGGTTAGGCTATGTTATATAGGCCTAAATATTTATTAGTAGTAAAAACTAAAAAACGTTAGTTTTGATGCGCTTTTGTACGGTACATTTCATCTGTACGGTATGTTTAATTTTCAAAATGTAAAACCTAAAATTCAAATTTTTGACAGGAATATCTATAATTTAATGTCAGCACAGCCTTGAACAGCCCATGCAGAGTCGCCCATCTTGAATCTGCTAGAAAAATACCTCAAATGGGCGGTCCGCTGAGGCGTATAATTGTAGAATTTTCCAGTATGGAAGCCCAATATGCCCACTTCTATTTTAAACACACCATCGTACCCCCGTCTGACATTTACGATACTTTGGAAAAAACAAAATGTCGCAGTTAACTAAGCAGTAATTGGAATCGACATTAGCTTACGCCAGATATTCGTAATAAAGTCGAAAAATAAGCGCATGACGAAAAATCGATACGCGTGGTAGCAACACTGAACTCTCATAGTCATAGAATGCCGACGTCATTGGAAACTCCGATTTTCTATTTATAGAATGAATTGCTTGTTAATATTTGGACTGCAGGGCATTTCCTTCAGTCTGTTAATAGCCAGCAAGTAGGTTGACACGGTATAAAAAGAAATTTTCATTTCATTTTTGAAACAGTTGTGTGTTAGCCTACTGATCAAAATGTGTGAGTTACCGTGTGATGTTGAAGAAGATTTGGTTCTGGACCCTGGGAATAGTCCCTTCAGAAATGAATTTGAACATCAAAAACAATATGGCTGCCGTACTGAAGGCTATTCTTCCGCCTTGGCGAAATTTAAAGTTGATGGCAATGTAGAATGGCTTGATTCGGGAATTAGCAGTTTTGGTGATGATTTTTCTTCAAATGCTAGACTTGACTCAGTGGACAAGCTGTTTACGGGTTTAAGTGTGAGGGATCGCGACCAGGATAGTTACCCAAGCCATTCAGACCAAGTGCTCTCTGTTAGCTTATCAAATCAGATAAATCCTCATAGCAGTTCTTCAGCGATACAAAGCAGCCATGCGTTCGGCAGTGACAGTGCAACTTCTGCATCTAGTTTATTATCAGACAATCATAGGTTTGATAGTGGAGTATGTCAAACCAGTTCGTTAGACTTGAGCCCAGTTTGCAGTTTGCAGAATGACGACTATGTTGTTCCAGAGGCTTATGTTTTTCAACTATATGAACCAGATGAAGATGGCGACAATCAAGTTCACAACAGCATCATCCAAAGAAAACCCGCTGTTGCCGTGCAGGTGATATCCTTGGCAGCAAGCTATGATTGGTTAAATCAAACCAATAAACTCTCTCAGACGCCACTACATTTAGCCGTGATCACTAACCAGCCCGATATCGTCCGAAGACTAATGGTAGCGGGTGCCCAGGTAGATGTCCGCGACTCTAAAGGAAACACCCCTTTACACATAGCTTGTACGAAGGGCTTCACGGAGATCACAAGGATATTATTAAAACCTGTCAATCATACTGAAATACATGTGAACAAATATGAAATTCCCTACCAGAAAATACCCCAGGATCTGGAATCAAGGAACTATGATGGATTGAGTTGTATGCATTTGTCCGCGCTGGGCAACCACTTGGACAATATGTCTCTGTTATTACAGAACCGAGCTAACATTAATATCGCCGATGGAAAAAGCGGGAGAACTGTTTTACATTATGCAGCGGAGTGCGGAAATGAACAGCTGCTAAAGTTTATCTTGAGAGAACCTTCTACGAGGATCGACGAGAAAACATACGCAGGTCTGACTGCCATCGCGTTAGCAAAAGGTCGTGGTTATCTTGATGCTGTGGAAGTGTTATTCGTTCACGGGGCAGACACAGCGGGTCTGGATGAAGACTCGGATGACTCGGACAATGAAATGGATATGATGTATGATGATATTAGAATCGCAGGAGAACCAGTTTCATTTACGTGCTCATGAACTAGATTTTCAAAAATTCACCAAAATGCAATGCTCCATTGAACTCAAAAGTGAACCTGAAAGACATATTTACGTGGAAATTGTTACCAAACAATTACGGTAAAGATACATTATGTGAAAATTGTTTCCAAACAATTAAAGATACATTTTGTGAAAATTGTTACCATATTTAATGATACATTATGTGGAAATTAGTGTATTTGTTACCATATATATTTAACTAATGGTAGTAATTATGATTTTTTCCCAATTTGAGTTTAATGGGCAGCTTTATTATACCAGATTATAGGCCTACTTTATTAAACTAGTTCAGTTTATTAACAATTTCTTAAACTTTAAGACTATTTACTTATTTTGTTTAGAAATTTAGAGTGTCTAATGTCCACTGGTCTTAGAAAATACTAAGACCCTTATTCCTTGTGTGATGTGAAACTCTTAGTGGGGTCTTTATATGTGCTGCACGTGTAGTTACACTGCAAGATAAATCTATTTTGTTAATACACATTATAATGTATAAATTCATAGATGTATATATTTAAATTATTAAAATGTAGAAAAATTAATGTTTCTTATTGTTTTATTTTATTATTCACTTTGTTAGGGTTGGGGCTGTAAAATTATGTCTAGATGTTTGAATGGGATGGAAAGCAGGGGTCCATCTGTGACCACATGAACATAAAAGAAACCTTAACAGTTGAAATTGAAAGAAGAGTGGGTGGAATGTAGCTGCCTGGGCAAAATTCTCCAACCTCCCATTGCACATGCAAACAATAAAATATAGATTATATGTTAATCTCAAAATGCCTGGGCATAGCTCAGCACTTGATTGATTGAGCAGGTTTACAGAACCCAGATCCTCGGCCGAGTTTCTTACTACCTAAGGTTTGCCACTACCCGGGCAATATCCCATTCTGCAATCTGTGCTGCCCAATCTACTTCAACTACATGCAATGCCCTGACAGGAAATCGTCCTGATTAATGAGTGTTGATACCAGATGTAAATTTATTTTGAGGAAAAGAAAATTTGATAAAATTCCTATGTGTACCTCGTGATTGAGGTGGGGTGGGGGGGGGGCGGTGATCTAATAGTCTGTCATTTAGTCAAGTGAAGTGTTTCAATT
Organism: Patella vulgata; assembly: GCF_932274485.2. Classification (NCBI taxonomy): domain Eukaryota; kingdom Metazoa; phylum Mollusca; class Gastropoda; family Patellidae; genus Patella; species Patella vulgata. The sequence continues at coordinate 3,028,652 of NC_065885.2, forward strand.
CCCATCTTGTACATGACAAGACGTAGAGTCCCCTGTCCCACCTCAGGGAGTCCATAGGTCCTCCCACTGCTAAAGACCCCTATGCATTAGCGAATTATTGAAAATGACCCATATGTTAGTCTCGAAACGACCTAGTTTGTGTCACATGGACATTAAACCCCATTTCAAGTGGTGTTGTTTCGGGTTGTTTAATGAACATTGACATGCTCGTAAAAGAACCCTTGAAAGTTGAAATAAGAAATGAAATGCAATGAAATCGGGTTTAAAATTAAGGTCCTACTGTTCTGCTCTGGCTGGGCTAATGAAGACGGGCATACACAATAGCGTGTGCAATACTCATATCGAATTCCAACTGCCAAGGCATCTTTTATATGCACGCCAATGAGTAGGAGCCCTTGACAGTTGGAATTTTAAAATAAATTCGGCGTGGTGCCTCTGTCCGGTCAAAATTTCCCTCAGCAGACTTCATGCCGGTTTTCATTCGCCCAGTCCGTGCAAAATGTAGAACGTTAGACTCCATTTCATTTCATTAAGCAAACAGCCAGGGCTGCTAGGCGGACCTGTAGGCACTCAACCGAAACGAAACTGTGGTAAACAAGAGAGGTTTTCCCAAGTCTGATTGAAATAACGCATCCGATTAACCGAATTCGACTATTCTGGTTGACCTAAATAAATAAGAGGTCCGCGTCCTGTATAAACACGTCCCTTATCGTGGTGTAACTACAATGTCATGTAGGCCTATCGACTATTCGCTGCACTATCTACAATGCTACATCTGAGCCTATATCTATATATTGACCTTAATATTTCATAAGTAAGAATATATCGAGTCGAGGCTACATGTGAATCACATGACTATATGTAGTTAATGTTACTAATATCTTACAAAAATAATTATACCGAACATGATAAAGGGAAATAAAAATACACGACGATAGCTGAAAACGGCAATGAGTCAAAGCTTTAATGGTGGGAATGATTTTTAGTCACTAATTGTTGAGACAGAGAAATGGGGTTTAACGTCCACTCGACACAATCTAGGTCATTTCGGTACTAACACATGGTTCACATTTATTTCAATAATTCGTTTGCGCGTAGGGGTCTTTAGTACGGCTAGTGTGGGTGGGGAAGGGCGTTTGGGCTGGGGCCCAGATAATCCACGGGGCTGGACAGGCGATTCTATTACTTGTCACGTACTAGCGGACGATCGACTACTCTTTCCCCCGCCTCTCTCCCACTAATGAATGAATATGTATAATAATTTAGACAATCTATGAGTTTCATTAAAGGGACTATCCCGATTTCAAGAGAGTCTCAAAAATAAAAGTCGGAGTACGTATGAAATTTAAGCGCCAAAATATAGAGGAATGGTGTATTTACCTTCTTTCAAAATTCCAGCTCAAAATATTGAGTCGTTTGGACATGAACGTCAAAACTGCTTATCCGGACACGTAACCCTTTTAAGATTTCGGGTCAGTTTTTTCGTTGGGTGACCTGATAATCGATTCCCGTTCCTTGAGAGGTCTACATAGAGAATGACCCATGTGCTCTACTTGATAACGAAAGGCAAATTTCACCTACACATTATTTTTTCTAAAATAAAAGTCTAGTTTTATCCAGACACCGCATAATACAGCTTGGGCCACCAGTCTCCATTTCCCGATGAAGACTGACGGGTTTAAGTTGTTTGAAAACTTATCAAAAATATTGAGTTAGTTGCTCGGCCCTTAGCTAGAGGAATTTAAGGGATTTTAACACAAAATTAAGCAGTTTTATTCTCCAAAAAATATCGGGATTAGCCCTTTAAACTTCGGTACACGCAATATATATGCCAATGTTTTTTGTCTCAATATACAAAAGTTTATTAATGGTGACAAATTATTCTGGATTGAATAATGTGAGAAGCCACGATGGCTAAGTGGGTAAGACGCTGGCTCGCTAGCCTGAATGTCGCGGGTTCGCTCCCGGTGTGGGCCGAGAAAGTTCATCGAGATTTTCCCTTGTTAGTGGAGCTGGACGGAGGGCCTAACAAGGAGAGCTGTCTAGTCGCCCCGTGTGTACATTGGAGTGCACGTAAAATATCCCTTGTTAGATGGAATTCGACATGAGTAGACCCAGTTGGATCAGATAGGGCGTAGGACTTTAAAACCCCATTTCATTTCATTTCATAATATTTTGTACATGTCTTAATATTATCCCCTTTTTATGTTTTTTTGTTTCGAGATTTTCCGACGGGGTTTCCCCTTGTCAGTGTTGCAGGACGGAGGGCCTGACAAGGACAGCTGTCTAGTCGTTCGGATGAGACGAAAAACCGAGTTCCCGGGTATACATTGGAATGCACGTAAAAGATCCCTTGGCAGATGGAATTCGATATAAGAGTAGGCGATAGTGCCGCTGCCCGAGCAAAATTTCCCTCATAGCACACTGTATGGCGTATGCCCGTCTTCATTAAGCCAGCATAGGAGCAGAACAGTAGGGGATTAAACCCCATTTCATCTCATTTCATTTGGGTTTTTTTTATCTCTATACTATTGAAAAGTTTTTGGTCACAAATGAGTGCTGCTATTGAATAAGACTTTTTCATCTATTGTGGAAAATTATGTCTTAACTATGTATAATTTACATCCTGCCCGAAAAGGGTGTTTTTGTAATAAACGTATTTTAACTTTATAAACGCAATGCAGGACTGCAGGGCATGGATTGTATTTTGTCAATTAAAATGGGTTGTCTACAATATCGTTCGCGTGGGACCTGGGAGCAATTTAGAGATGAATGTTAGTTTGGACAGGTTTTTCTGATAAGCAAAACTTACAAACATCTGGAATTTGAACACTTGTTATTGAAACGACCTTCGCAACCCCGGTATAAATTGCATAAACAGCCTTGGGTATTTCCCTTGTGTTGCACAAGAGGGGGTTCCCCGGTTAGATCTAATTGATAAGGCCAACTTCAAGTTTGGTCAAACTAGCTAGGGCTAGCGCTAATCCCCCAACCCTAACCATGGACCTAGCCCTAATGCTTATCCTAACCTTAACCTACAATCTCGCCAACAATCACGTGCACTAACCTTATTTACATCTCAGCGACCATGACGAAAATTGAGCTGGCCTTAACAAATAGGTTTAGCCGGCGTTCCCCATGCTTTGTGTGTCTCTTACAGACCTTTGTCACGGGAAGTGACTGGGGTTTTACAACATGAATAATTGACTTACATAAGGATAAAAAAAAAGGCCTTTATATTATTATTATTATTATTATATCCCGGTTTTTCCCTATCCTGTTGATGACCTGTTTTCTGTATAACTGTGCAAGTCATGTAATAGGGAAAGCGATATACTGCACGATGTGGTAAAACCAATACTATTCATTGCCGATATAAAACCTTAGGTCTAAATATGGTGATAAATACCTTTGAACGCCCTGGTTTTTAGCATCTTACCCGGAAAATAGAGGGGAAATACTGTGATAAACTTTATATTCTATTACCGTGTCTATTTCTATTTTCATTAATAAATGATAGGTTATTCAGATCTGGCGAAGTGACCGGGAAAATGCTGGGGAATACAGAAATAAACTTTATATTCTATTACCGTGTCCATTTTTATTAATAAAGAATGGGTTATGAGAACAGGGGAGAAAAAATTGGCGTAATTTACAAGGATAATTGTGGACACTTCCCGACACAAGACAACCAACATTTAAAACCATTTCATCATCGGAACGAGCGGAATAAAACAGTCTTTAGTGGGTATTCGTTTTGTCACGGCTTATTTATACAGGGAACTGGTCCTGGGTTTTAATCCCGGCGTTTTCCGACAAGGAACCTGTACACCACGGAGTGCCCGTATATACGTGGTGTGTAATCGTTTGGCGTGACAAGGAGTAGAGTCGCCTGTCCAAGCCCGTGGGTTTTCTCCGGGTCCTCCGGTTTCGTCCCACTGCTAAAGACCCCTACGCGCAAGCGAAGTATTGAAATAAAATTGAACCATGTGTTAGTCCCGAAATGACCTAGTTTGTTTCGAGTGGACGGTACCCCCCCCCCCTCCCTCTGACAAGGACAGATGTCTAGTCGCTCGCAGTTGGAATTCGATATAAGATAAGAGTAGGCCATAGTGCCGCTGCCCGGGCAAAATTTTCCTCATAGCCCGCTGTATGGCATATACCCGTCTTCATTAGCCCAGTCAGAGCAGAGCAGTAGGATGTTAAACCCCATTTCATTTCATTTCACAACACGACGTTTAATCCCTCATTTGATTTTTACCAGGATGTAATGCTACTGGCCACACACCATTGCAGTTTGTATATAATCAAACAATATATTATATATGGTGAATTTTTTACCTGGACGTAATTTTTATTTATGTATATAAATATGTCCAGGTAAAAAATTCACCACATAGAAATACTTGTACTTAATCTACTTCAATATATATATACTATTCAAAAAAAGGAGGGGATATTTGATTTTTAAGTGTTATTAAAGTCACCTAATGAAACTGACGAAGAAACAAATGACAAAATGAAATGAAGTTCACATTCATCGATTTATTCCAAATGATCGTTAGACTAAGTAAGGCACAGACTGACCATTATAAGGGTAAAAAGTTACCACAGCATCACAACCAAGTCAGTAACGGGTAAATCCTCCTCTGTTTGCCAAACAAGCATTGATCCGACGTGGCATACTCCTAATGAGACGTCTAAGGTCATTTTGGTCCAGATTGTCCCATTCCTGTTGCAACGCAGCAGCAAGTTCTTGGACATTGGCAGGACGTTGTTGACGTTGACGTAACCTCTGTCCAAGCATGTCCCAGACATGCTCGATGGGGGAGAGGTCGGGACTCAGTGCTGGCCAAGGTAATGTGGTGAAGTTCTGTTGTTGGAGGTAACCTGTAACGATCCTGGCCCTGTGACATCTTGCGTTGTCATCCTGGAAGATGAAACGGCGGCCATGACGTCGTGCGAACGGCACAACATGGACTGCCAAGATGTTGTCCCGGTAGTACTGGCCTGTAACACGCCCTGCAACAACATGTAAAGCCGTTCTTCCAGCAACAGTGATGCCTCCCCACACCATAACAGAACCACCCCCAAATCGATCATGTCTGATGACGTTAACGTCTTGGAAGCGCTCGTTTCGACGACGCCACACCCTCCTACGTCTGTCCAAAAAATCAACAGTGAACCTTGACTCATCTGAAAACATTACATTGCTCCAGCGTCGATTATCCCAGTGTTGACGATCCCTACACCAACGACGTCTTGCCTGAATGTGATGATCTCTCAAACAAGGGATCACGCGAGGACGTCGGGTGCGAAGGTGACCCCTATGCAGTCGATTCCGAATCGTCTGGCCACACACTCTCACACCAGTGTCTGTTTGAAGACGAGCGCTGATCTGATTTGCTGTGATGACACGATTTCTCAAGGCCAAGGTACGGATAAATCGATCCTGGGCTTGAGTTGTCGCCCTTGGTCGACCTGAGCGTGGTCTGTCCTGTACAGATTGTGTATCACGGTATCTGGACCATATTCTGCTTATGACAGACTGAGAAACATTCATCGTCCGCGCCACAACCGCCTGTGTTGTGCCGATCTGTAGCATGCCAAGGGCACGTAACCTTTCATTTTGGGTAAGCCGACGCATATCAAAATTTGTTTTCTGGTCACTAAAACAATTAAACTGATGTTTCCACCCTGGAATTCAATGCCACAATGACTGTAACATTCAAAGTCAGAGTCGTGCAAATCTTGGGTTGGACCCCCATGATGATCCCAAGCATCACCTGCATTCCATGCGGTAGCTATTGGTGCGTTTGGGCGTCACATGTAACTGGAAATGTTTCTATAGGTTCTATAGTGACTTTTTTCGTAGTCATTTGCATATTTTAGTATTATGCCCCCAAAATCAAATATCCCCTACTTTTTTTGAATAGTATATATTTGTAGGTCTACGCTTGTTAAAGGTAAGTTTAGATAAAGAGTTGACAGTTCTCACTATAGTAGTTAAAAAATAGATAATGACAACAAAATTAATCTGATTACAATACAGATCTATAATTCGTTTCGTTTTTTTTTATACTTTCGATGGCTACACTACATTTAGATCTGACCGGTTGTTGCGATAGGTCACGTTAGAGGCTGTACGACCGGCTTTTGACCCTATGACGTCAGACATTCGATTAACCAATCAGCATTGATGTTACTAGAGGATTACCCACAGTTCCATGCAAAACAGGCCTAAAGCTCGCCGTAACAGACCATTTCATTGGCTTATCGCTCACACCATTTAGAACACGTCAATGATAACAACTCTTCCGGATCCTAGTGTAGTAAAGGCAAGTAAAACGAACTATAAAAACGAAACGAAATAGGATCTGTGTTTTAATCAGATTGCAACAAAATATTCTGGAAATTTCAGTCAAATTCTTTCACTCTGAACCGACATATCAGCCATTGAATTTCAGGCTAGTCTCGGTCGTCATTACTGACGTTGGTATGATAACAAACAAAGTCTCGATTATCAAACTTTACGTTAAATTATCCATCACAAAATGTATTCAAACCCAGTAAATATCACAGGCTAGCGATGGCATCGAGAGTTGATTATGGTCTGAATAAGTTCATTAATGTCCAATTATTAATTTAGATAACATTTCAGGCCTAAAGAAAGACCTGGAAGAGGCAGATTTAGCTCTTGTATAATGTATGTTTAATCGCCACTTTCATATTTTTATCGCAAATTGCGACTTTGGCGACCGACAGTGTGAGCCCTGTTTAATGGAACCATTCAGAAATAAATACAACAACACCGGCTCAAATCCATTATTTAAAAGTGAAAGAAACGAAACCTGAAAGAATGACTTGGCAAAATAATCGTTATTTGTTTGTTCCGGCTTCACTGCAGACTACACAGCAGTATACCTAATCATTTTATTTATTGTGTTGTATATAGGACAAATAAACCATTCTATTTACAATAATGATATATAAACTGCATATATATGTGTGACGGGCAATGACCAGAAGAAAAGGGACACAGTGACATTTTCAGCAAGGGAAATGAAATAAAAGGGGTTTAACGTCCTACTGTTCTGCTCCGACAGGGCTAATGAAGTCTTTCTTTAGGCCTGAAATGTTATCTAAATTATCAATTAGACATTAATTAACTTATCCAGACCATAATAAACTCTCGATGTCAAGGCAAGCCTTCGATGTTGGCTGGATTAGATTCCTATATGCCGCTAACGGCCAAAGATAATTAAATCATAAAAAGTGGATAATCGAGACTATGCTGATTATATTAATGATTTTAGTAATGATGACCGAGACTATGCAAAAATTTCACCCGCTTCTTTCTCGGCTCATAGTGGATCAATTTGACTGAAATTTTCAGCAAATTACCTTTACACTATCTAGTTTTTAACTATTATAGCGAGAACTGCCCTCTCTTTATCTTATCTCCCATAATGTATCTTTAATGTAAACCTTGTCTACAAAATTGTTATCTATTTGATAGCGATGGGTGTATTGTAAATCAACACTTTTTTTGGAGAAAAATTTCTCGGCCGTGTGCTTTATCGTCAGATGTGGGACAGGATAGGCACTCAATGCACGAGATAATGATATAGACATTATGTGATATCACAATTAATGCTTTGTATCCATCAAATTGAATCACAATGTCATTGTATTAATTCATAATAAAAATGGACGTCAAACGAGGTGTTGAATTTCTTTGTTTAAAAAGCTCAATGTGTATGTATATCCGCCAAAATGACGATAGAGACCATGCGCAAGGGGCGGGGGGCGGATACATTGTCTCATGAACCTGGCAAACCCCCTCCTGCAAAAATTCCTGGATCCGCCCCTGATTTGAGGCGTTGGCCTGTCTTGCATGGCAACCGCTTGTTAATTATTATAGCGAGAACTATCAGCTCTTTATCTAAATCTTACATAATTCATGTTTATAACTGTGCACTATACAAAACTGGGCAATTTTCCAGGTAAATATTTACACGGCTAACACTAAGTCAACGTCATCATTCGAATATGACACAAGCTGACGTGTATTTATATGGATAAATCTATTTGTTAAGGCCAGCCCAATTTTTGTCAATGTCGCTGAGATGAAAAAAGGTTAGGGCATGTGATTGTTGGCGAGATTGTAGGTTGGGTTGGGGTAGGCATTGGGGCTAGGTCCAGGGCTAGGGTTAGAGTTGGGATTAGCGATAGCCCTGTTTACATCTCGTGACCTATGACAAAAAAATTGAGCTGGCCTTATCATTTATCACTAACGGTATTTATACTCGACACAAAATAGGTCATTTCGGGACTAATACATGGTTCAATTTTATTTCAATAAGTCGCTTGCGCGTAGGGGTCTTTAGCAGTGGGAGGAAACCGGAGGACCCGGAGAAAACCCACGAGTTTGGACAGGCGACTCTACTCCTTGTCACGTGCAACCGGGGATTCGAAACTATGCCAGTTGACTTAATGACAGACCTTATGATACAGCTCGCACGTGCTAACCATTCGACCACTCAACCTCCGTGTAATAACATGTTTTGGAGTGAGTTGTTTAGTTCTAATTTCCGTGTATGTTATGTTTAGACATTACTTTCAGTATTATTTTGGTCTAGAATCATAAATAATTTATAAAGTACATTGTTATCGATTGTGAGTTCGCAATAAATCGTATAATATATGTATATAGTAAGCAGGGGTTGATCCAGGAATTTTTGCAGGAGGGGGTTTGCCAGGTTCCTGTTAAGGCAATTTGATAGTTGAAAATGCATTATGCCATTATCGCCCCCAAATTACGTAGGCATACAAACACATTGAGCTTTCTAAAGAGAGAAATCCAACACCGCGTTTGATGTCAATTTTTATAATGAATTAATACGATCACATTGTGATTCAATTTCATTGATGCAAAGCATTAATTGTGATATCACACATAATAATCTCGCACATTGAATGTCTATCCCATCCCATCCCACCATCTCATGATAAAGCACACGACCGTTACATATTTCTCATATAAAGCGTTGTTTTACAATGGGTTTTTTAATGTAGCTGAGCGGAGGGATGCTCCCCCCCCACCCTCATGGACCCGCCCTGACTTCTATCATTCGTCTGTCGAGGCAGAGTTAGCTATGCTTCCATAACTGTAGTCTTTTATATTACGAAAAACGATGAAATCCGAATGTGATTTTAAGATTCTTCAGAAAACGTAATTTATCGATCTGAATTCAAAGAATTCTTTAGAAAATACATTTACCGGGTTTTTCCAAATGAATCGATTAAAACAATTAAAAATTGATATTACTACGGTTACAATTTTCAATATATTTATTGTTCATTATCCGTGATTAAAATATTATAGCCAGAACGACTAGCTCTTTATCTAAATCTAACATTATAATTCTTTAAGGTGTGCCTTGCTTAAGCGACATTTTATTTTGTTCACCGAATTAAAATTCACAAAAAGATTTTAAACTTGATGAACCCAGCCCCACCCCTTAGAGGGTAGGCTAAAATAAATAATCTCAGCCTACTATATAAAAGGTCTTTCAGAAACTCTGATGATTAAACGACAAGATGTTCGTCTGTATTTGGCTCGTGATTATTTTTTGTAATTTTATTTATAAACTTTTGTGTGCTGTCCTCTTGTAATATTCTAATTTTAATTATGACGTAATAATTGATCAATCGGGTGACGGAGAAACACCATTTAAAATGGAAAGTTAGAGCTAAATGATAAGGTCAGCTCAATTTTTCTTCATATGTCACGAAATGTAAACACGGCTAGCGCTAATCCTAACCCTAACCCTGGACCTAGCCCCAAGACTTACCCTAACCCTAACCTACAATCTCGCCAACAATCACGTGCCCTAACCTTAAAAATTATTTACATCTCATCGACATTGACAATAATTAAGCTGGCCTTAACAAATAGATTTAGCTAAAATGGAATACCGGTAATTGAAAGGGTATTTACGTTTCATATGCTATATTTAATACTTTACTCGATTCTATTCCTAATAATTATGTCGTTATATACTATTCAAAAAAAGTAGGGGATATTTGATTTTTAAGTGTTATTAAAGTCACCTAATGAAACTGACGAAGAAACAAATGACAAAATGAAATGAAGTTCACATTCATCGATTTATTCCAAATGATCGTTAGACTAAGTAAGGCACAGACTGACTATTATAAGGGTAAAATGATACCCGGGGTCAAACAGCAAAGTTACCACAGCATCACAACCAAGTCAGTTACGGGTAAATCCTCCTCTGTTTGCCAAACAAGCATTGATCCGACGTGGCATACTCCTAATGAGACGGCTAAGGTCATTTTGGTCCAGATTGTCCCATTCCTGTTGCAACGCAGCAGCAAGTTCTTGGACATTGGCAGGACGTTGTTGACGTTGACATGCTCGATGGGGAAGAGGTCGGGACTCAGTGCTGGCCAAGGTAATGTGGTGATGTTCTGTTGTTGGAGGTAACCTGTAACGATCCTGGCCCTGTGACATCTTGCGTTGTCATCCTGGAAGATGAAACGGCGGCCATGACGTCGTGCGAACGGCACAACATGGACTGCCAAGATGTTGTCCCGGTAGTACTGGCCTGTAACACGCCCTGCAACAACATGTAAAGCCGTTCTTCCAGCAACAGTGATGCCTCCCCACACCATAACAGAACCACCCCCAAATCGATCATGTCTGATGACGTTAACGTCTTGGAAGCGCTCGTTTCGACGACGCCACACCCTCCTACGTCTGTCCAAAAAATCAACAGTGAACCTTGACTCATCTGAAAACATCACATTGCTCCAGCGTCGATTATCCCAGTGTTGACGATCCCTACACCAACGACGTCTTGCCTGAATGTGATGATCTCTCAAACAAGGGATCACGCGAGGACGTCGGGCGCGAAGGTGACCCCTATGCAGTCGATTCCGAATCGTCTGGCCACTCACTCTCACACCAGTGTCTGTTTGAAGACGAGCGCTGATCTGATTTGCTGTGATGACACGATTTCTCAAGGCCAAGGTACGGATAAATCGATCCTGGGCTTGAGTTGTCGCCCTTGGTCGACCTGAGCGTGGTCTGTCCTGTACAGATTGTGTATCACGGTATCTGGACCATATTCTGCTTATGACAGACTGAGAAACATTCATCGTCCGCGCCACAACCGCCTGTGTTGTGCCGATCTGTAGCATGCCAAGGGCACGTAACCTTTCATTTTGGGTAAGCCGACGCATATCAAAATTTGTTTTCTGGTCACTAAAACAATTAAACTGATGTTTCCACCCTGGAATTCAATGCCACAATGACTGTAACATTCAAAGTCAGAGTCGTGCAAATCTTGGGTTGGACCCCCATGATGATCCCAAGCATCACCTGCATTCCATGCGGTAGCTATTGGTGCGTTTGGGCGTCACATGTAACTGGAAATGTTTCTTCATTAGGTTCTATAGTGACTTTTTTCGTAGTCATTTGCATATTTTAGTATTATGCCCCCAAAATCAAATATCCCCTACTTTTTTTGAATAGTATATATTTGTAGGTCTACGCTTGTTAAAGGTAAGTTTAGATAAAGAGTTGACAGTTCTCACTATAGTAGTTAAAAAATAGATAATGACAACAAAATTAATCTGATTACAATACAGATCTATATTTCGTTTCGTTTTTTTTTATACTTTCGATGGCTACACTACATTTAGATCTGACCGGTTGTTGCGATGGGTCACGTTAGAGGCTGTACGACCGGCTTTTGACCCTATGACGTCAGACATTCGATTAACCAATCAGCATTGATGTTACTAGAGGATTACCCACAGTTCCATGCAAAACAGGCCTAAAGCTCGCTGTAACAGACCATTTCATTGGCTTATCGCTCACACCATTTAGAACGCGTTAATGATAACAACTCTTCCGGATCCTAGTGTAGTAAAGGCAAGTAAAACGAACTATAAAAACGAAACGAAACAGGATCTGTGTTTTAATCAGATTGCAACAAAATATTCTGGAAATTTCAGTCAAATTCTTTCACTCTGAACTGACATATCAGCCATTGAATTTCAGGCTAGTCTCGGTCGTCATTACTGACGTTGGTATGATAACAAACAAAGTCTCGATTATCAAACTTTACGTTAAATTATCCATCACAAAATGTATTCAAACCCAGTAAATATCACAGGCTAGCGATGGCATCGAGAGCTGATTATGGTCTGAATAAGTTCATTAATGTCCAATTATTAATTAAGATAACATTTCAGGCCTAAAGAAAGACCTGGAAGAGGCAGATTTAGCTCTTGTATAATGTATGTTTAATCGCCACTTTAATATTTTTATCGCAAATTGCGACTTTGGCGACCGACAGTGTGAGCCCTGTTTAATGGAACCATTCAGAAATAAATATAACCACACCGGCTCAAATCCATTATTTAAAAGTGAAAGAAACGAAACCTGAAAGAATGACTTGGCAAAATAATCGTTATTTTTTTGTTCCGGCTTCACTGCAGACTACACAGCAGTATACCTAATAATTTTATTTATTGTGTTGTATAGGACAAATAAACCATTCTATTTACAATAATGATATATAAACTGCATATATATGTGTGACGGGCAATGACCAGAAGAAAAGGGACACAGTGACATTTTCAGCAAGGGAAATGAAATAAAAGGGGTTTAACGTCCTACTGTTCTGCTCCGACAGGGCTAATGAAGTCTTTCTTTAGGCCTGAAATGTTATCTAAATTATCAATTAGACATTAATTAACTTATCCAGACCATAATAAACTCTCGATGTCAAGGCTAGCCTTCGATGTTGGCTGGATTAGATTCCTATATGCCGCTAACGGCCGTTGATAATTAAATCAGAAAAAGTGGATAACCGAGACTATGCTGATTATATTAATGATTTTAGTAATGATGACCGAGACTATGCAAAAATTTCACTTTCTCGGCTCATAGTGGATCAATTTGACTGAAATTTTCAGCAAATTACGTTTACACTATCTAGTTTTTAACTATTATAGCGAGAACTGCCATCTCTTTATCTTATCTCCCATAATGTATCTTTAAGTATATATTTGATATAATATAATAATATGGGGTGCAAGGTGGTTTGTGTTACCCTCTTTTGGGGACATTATTGCGCTCCACCCTGCTTAGTTTAATTTAATTGGTTTGTGCAGGACGGAACGTTTCCCTCGTGGGGACCTTTTTGCGTCCCGCACTGCTCTGTGTTTTTAATTAGTTAGTTAGTGGATCAATTTGACTGAAATTTTCAGCAAATTACCTTTACACTATCTAGTTTTTAACTATTATAGCGAGAACTGCCCTCTCTTTATCTTATCTCCCATAATGTATCTTTAATGTAAACCTTGTCTACAAAATTGCTATCTATTTGATAGCGATGGGTGTATTGTAAATCAACACTTTTTTTGGAGAAAAGTTTCTCGGCCGTGTGCTTTATCGTCAGATGTGGGACAGGATAGGCACTCAATGCACGAGATAATGATATAGACATTATGTGATATCACAATTAATGCTTTGTATCCATCAAATTGAATCACAATGTCATTGTATTAATTCATAATAAAAATGGACGTCAAACGAGGTGTTGAATTTCTTTGTTTAAAAAGCTCAATGTGTATGTATATCCGCCAAAATGACGATAGAGACCATGCGGGAGGGGGGGGGGGGATACATTGTCTCATGAACCTGGCAAACCCCCTCCTGCAAAAATTCCTGGATCCGCCCCTGATTTGAGGTTGTTGGCCTGTCTTGCATGGCAACCGCTTGTTAATTATTATAGCGAGAACTATCAGCTCTTTATCTAAATCTTACATAATTCATGTTTATAACTGTGCACTATACAAAACTGGGCAATTTTCCAGGTAAATATTTACACGGCTAACACTAAGTCAACGCCATCATTCGAATATGACACAAGCTGACGTGTATTTATATGGATAAATCTATTTGTTAAGGCCATCCCAATTTTTGTCAATGTCGCTGAGATGAAAAAAGGTTAGGGCATGTGATTGTTGGCGAGATTGTAGGTTGGGTTGGGGTAGGCATTGGGGCTAGGGTTAGAGTTGGGATTAGCGATAGCCCTGTTTACATCTCGTGACCTATGACAAAAAAATTGAGCTGGCCTTATCATTTATCACTAACGGTATTTATACTCGACACAAAATAGGTCATTTCGGGACTAATACATGGTTCAATTTTATTTCAATAAGTCGCTTGCGCGTAGGGGTCTTTAGCAGTGGGAGGAAACCGGAGGACCCGGAGAAAACCCACGAGTTTGGACAGGCGACTCTACTCCTTGTCACGTGCAACCGGGGATTCGAAACTATGCCAGTTGACTTAATGACAGACCTTATGATACAGCTCGCGCGTGCTAACCATTCGACCACTCAACCTCCGTGTAATAACATGTTTTGGAGTGAGTTGTTTAGTTCTAATTTCCGTGTATGTTATGTTTAGACATTACTTTCAGTATTATTTTGGTCTAGAATGATAAATAATTTATAAAGTACATTGTTATCGATTGTGAGTTCGCAATAAATCGTATAATATATGTATATAGTAAGTAGGGGTTGATCCAGGAATTTTTGCAGGAGGGGGTTTGCCAGGTTCCTGTTAAGGCAATTTGACAGTTGACAATGCTTGATACCATTATCGCCCCCAAATTACGTAGGCATACAAACACACTGAGCGTTTTAAAGAGAGAAATCCAACACCGCGTTTGATGTCAATTTTTATAATGAATTAATACGATCACATTGTGATTCAATTTCATTGATGCAAAGCATTAATTGTGATATCACACATAATAATCTCGCACATTGAATGTCCATCCCATCCCATCCCACCATCTCATGATAAAGCACACGACCGTTACATATTTCTCATATAAAGCGTTGTTTTACAATAGGTTTTTTAATGTAGCTGAGCGGGGGGATGCCCCCCCCCCACCCACATGGACCCGCCCTGACTTCTCTATCATTCGTCTGTCGAGGCAGAGTTAGCTATGCTTCCATAACCGTAGTCTTTTATATTACGAAAAACGATGAAATCCGAATGTGATTTTAAGATTCTTCAGAAAACGTAATTTATCGATCTGAATTCAAAGAATTCTTTAGAAAATACATTTACCGGGTTTTTCCAAATGAATCGATTAAAACTATTAAAAATTGATATTACTACGGTTACAATTTTCAATATATTTATTGTTCATTATCCGTGATTAAAATATTATAGCCAGAACGACTAGCTCTTTATCTAAATCTAACGATATAATTCTTTAAGGTGTGCCTTGCTTAAGCGACATTTTATTTTGTTCACCGAATTAAAATTCACAAAAAGATTTTAAACTTGATGACCCCAACCCAACCCCTTAGAGGGTAGGCTAAAATAAATAATCTCAGCCTACTATATAAAAGGTCTTTCAGAAACTCTGATGATTAAACGACAAGATGTTCGTCTGTATTTGGCTCGTGATTATTTTTTGTAATTTTATTTATAAACTTTTGTGTGCTGTCCTCTTATAATATTCTAATTTTAATTATGACGTAATAATTGATCAATCGGGTGACGGAGAAACACCATTTAAAATGGAAAGTTAGAGCTAAATGATAAGGTCAGCTCAATTTTTCTTCATATGTCACGAAATGTAAACACGGCTAGCGCTAATCCTAACCCTGGACCTAGCCCCTAGAGACTTACCCTAACCCTAACCTACAATCTCGCCAACAATCACGTGCCCTAACCTTAAAAATTATTTACATCTCATCGACATTGACAAAAATTGGGCTGGCCTAAACAAATAGATTTAGCTAAAATGGAATACCGGTAATTGAAAGGGTATTTACGTTTATGCTATATTTAATACTTTACTCCATTCTATTCCTAATAATTATGTCGTTATAATTTTTTTTTTTTTTTTTTTTTATAAGCAATATTTATAATTTACCAGTATATCATCATTAATACATGGCTGGTATCACTATAAAATCCCCAAGTAAAACAGGTCGTATTTAATTCTATTATCTAACTAGGACGTAAAACCATGTTACGTAGCGTACACTATTATCTAACCTTTTTAAAGGTATAAACTTACTAATAAATTTACCTGATGTATATATAGTTTCTTTTGGAACTCAGAAGATCAAATAACATTATTTACCGTATCTAAAATTACCTGTATTGGTGAAAGAAATGAAATGGGGTTTAACGTCATACTCCAACTGATCTAGAGGGCATACGCCATACAGTGTGCTATGAGGGAAATTTTGCCCAGGCAGTGGCGCTATGGCCTACTCTTATATCGAATTCCAACTGCCAAGGCATCTTTTATGTACATGCCAATGTATATATGGGACTTTGGTTTTTTGTCCCATCCAAATGACTAGACAGCTGTTTTTGTCAGGTCCTCCATCTTGCACCACCGACAAGAGGAAACCAGGTCGGAAAATCCTGATGAACTTTCTCGGCCAATGCCGGGATCGAACATGCGACCTCCAGGCTAGCGACGTCCAGGGATCGAACACGCGACCTCCAGGGATCGAACACGCGACCTCCAAACTAGCGAGCCAGCATCTTACCCACCGTGTTGGTAAAAGATCTCGTCAGGTGAAATAGGATGAAGAACTTTTTAATTAAAGAGAGAGAGAGAAATGGGTTTAATGTCCACTCAACACAAACTAGGTCATTTCGGGACTAACATATGGTTCAGTTTTATTTCAATAATTCGCTTACATGTAGGGGTCTTTAGCAGTGGGAGGAAACCTGAGGACCTGGAGAAAACCCACAAGGTTGGACAGGCAACCCTACTTCTTGTCACGTACAACTGGGGATTCGAAACCACAGCAGTTGACTCAATGACAGACCTTATGATACAGCGTGTATGTGCCAACAATTTGGCCACCCAACCTCCCTCTTTGTAATTAAGGGAACAGTATGCTATGTAGAATTTCTTTCTGGAACAGCGATGCTACGGCCGAATCTTATTTCAAAAAGCTGTTTTAACCTACACTTTATCCAATCCCAATGGTCAAAGGTAATTGTTTTATGTGCACGCAAACATGTACACAGCACCTCAGTTTTTCATGCGATCCTACCAACTAGAGCTGTTCCTTGACAGCGTCCTTGTCTTCAGCCCGTCCTACATTACTGACGAGGGGAAATTCATCAGAAAATCCTAAGGAACATTCGTGGCCGAAACCAGGATTGAATCCGAGACCTTCGAGTTAGCGAGCCAGCAGCCTACTCACCGAGCCACTGCTCCTCTTATTTAAAAAATGAAATGTGGTTCTGCTCCGACCGAGCTAATAAAGACAGCCATATGCTTTACAGGCTGCAGCCTACTCTTATATCAAATTCAAAATGCCAAGGGATCTTTTACATGCATGCCAATGTGGACACAGGACCTGTTTTTTGTCCGATCCGAATGACTAGACATCCTGCACTTTCTCGGCCAACACCAGTATTGAACCTGCGACCTAAAGGCTAGCCAGTGCCTTAATCACTGAGTCACTGTAGCTCCTATTGAAGACCCAACAATTAAATACAGTATACTATATTATGATTTTATTACATCTTCACAGATTTAATAGCTAAAGAAAAAAAAAAACATTCATTATCTCTATAATAATAATTAACACTAAGCATTTGTGACCTGAACAAATATGTTAAAATAGGCTAAAAATATCTTTTTAATGATATAACATGAAAGGTAAAAGTTTAGATTTGACAAATACAGCAAACTAATTTTTTTTGATATTTATAGCCTATTTCAACATAGTTGTTCATATATCATCAATGGTAACATCGTGACATGCAACTAATTTTGCTGTCACATTTGTTATTTAAAGATATATTCCAACAAAAACAGTGAAGTGATGTGTGACATTTTTATAATAATATACGTGCTTAGAATATACAGTATTATATCTACAGGGCTATATATATATATCTAATACTACAATATGGCTTATTTAAAGGCTTGATACGTCATTAAGTTCAATACGAATCCCTTGCAAACTACGATATTACGAAAGTTGAATCTGTAATTATATAATAGTTCAAATCGGTTCAGTATTTACAAAGATATGATGCATTCAACGATATATGCAGTGCACTTAAAAACCTATTTTTAAATCTGACTGAATCCAAGCCAGGACATTATCTAGCGTTGGTAATCGGACTTTTGTTTTTTTTAGCGTGTATTAAGTAGTGATAAATTTGATAATTTATTGAAAATCCAAATGACGACGCATCAGGCCTTTAAATAAGGGTGATGTCAGGCTTACTAGTTATCTCCCGAGATAAAATAAACAAATTCGCTTATCTAATACTACGATATAACTTAATAGCAATAAATGTTATGTAGGCAACAAAAGTCCAGTTTCAATTCTATTATAAATTTGTCAAACACACTATCAATCAACCCACATGTTGAATTTCTCCATGTCACATTATATAAGATCATTTGAGAAGAAAACAGTTTTTAACACCAATCTAAGCTATATATATACTGAAGTGAATTTAAAGATACATTATGTAAGATTTAGATAAAGAGCTGACAGTTCTCACGATAACAGTTCAAAAATAGATAAGGGAATATATGTGTTATCGTCGATTGCAGAACAGTGTAGTCACGATTGTCATTGCTGCCGTTGTTACGATAATAAACAAAGTCTTGATTATCCATTATAAAATTAAATCATTAACCGTCAATCTTACTTAAATCTGTTGAAAATCTATAGCATCTGATGACGTCAAGGGTTGATTATGGTCTTGCCAAGTTAATAAATGTCTAAGGCCTAAAGAAAGCCCTGCGATGGGTAGATTTATCTCTTACATGATGCATCTTTAAACTAGATATAGAAACCTTTACACCATCAAACTATTCTAACATAAGAATTAATTTAACGTCGTAGAACATTAGGAATGTTGCAAATAAACAGGCCGATGTAGATGAGAAACTGACCCGCTAGCAAAAGTTTTAATTGAAAGCCTTGCACACAAGCCTGTACAAAGCTAGTAATAGACCCTAGCTAGATGGCAAAATGTGGGGTTCATTTCAAACTGCAATCAGTACTAAATTTAATACATGTTATATTGTTGGGTATATATTAAATGGGCATTATGTAAGATTTAGATAAAGAGCTGTCCGTTCTCGCTACGATAGATTATGTAAGGTTTAGATAAAGAGCTTGCCGTTCTCGCTACGATAGATTACGTAAGATTTAGTTAAAGAGCTGGCCGTTCTCGCTACGATAGATTATGTAAGGTTTAGATAAAGAGCTTGCCGTTCTCGCTACGATAGATTACGTAAGATTTAGTTAAAGAGCTGGCCGTTCTCGCTACGATAGATTATGTAAGGTTTAGATAAAGAGCTTGCCGTTCTCGCTACGATAGATTATGTAAGGTTTAGATAAAGAGCTGGCCGTTCTCGCTATGATAGATTATGTAAGGTTTAGATAAAGAGCTTGCCGTTCTCGCTACGATAGATTATGTAAGAATTAGATAAAGAGCTGGCTGTTCTCGCTATGCTATAATAGTTCAAAAATAGATAATGCAAAATGAATACATTGATCGTAACCACTGTACTGGTTGTTCGCTTAGCCTAGCTTCTCCATTTTTAAATTAAATCATTAAATGGCCGAACCGTTCTAATCTACTTAAAATCAGAGCCACTCAATGGCATCGAGAGTTGATTATGGCCTGGATAAGTTAATTAATGCCCAATTAATAATTTATATAACATTTAAGGCCCAATGAAAGACCTGCAATAGGCAGATTTAGCTCTTACATAATGCCCGTTTAATATTTAGTACGGAAGGATCCAAGTTGACTCGATTAATTTTACCAAAGATCCCCCTTTTGACCAGGGTTAGAAGCCCCCCTTAAAAATCCTAGGCCCATGCCAACTGTCCCCCACCCCCTCTGTTATTGCCAGTGGTTAAAGTGTCTGGATAATCACCTAAGATAATAATATTGACTTATATATACCTACATATTTCTGGATAATCACCTCAGATAATGATATTGACATATAACTATATGTGTTATTCTACAATAAATCTCAAATATTTCAATTCATTAAAGTTACAATTTCATATTTTCTAAGAAAGTCATTTACATCGGAAATAATAACACAATTACCTCCCTTGTTTTCTATTCTCCACCATGGAGTAGTTATCTTTAAACGTTGGAAATTGAAGATGAAAATGATATTTTTGCCAATTTTTCAACTGGCAATAGTGAATTATAGGATTAATAGGATTACTCTTTAACAAGGTAGGACTGTTTATAGATACCATCTATTTTAAGGCTTTATTTTAATAAATTTTAAAAACATAACTTAAAAATATGAAATTGCAACTTTAACAGACATTACATATATATAATTCAGACAATGATATATCATTAATGAATGCACCAATTCCTAAAACAAAATCTGTGATGTTTATGAACAAAATACATTTATAATTATTGTTTTCAATTCTACCATTTATAAGTATGTCAGTAAATGAATTTTTCTACTCGTAAATTATACGTACATCTCGTATATAAATTCAACAAAAGACGTCTGCTACAATTATATAACGTAGAAATATCTTAATACATAATAATTTAATGGCAGCACGTAATCCATTTTCATTAACACACACAAGCACTAGAGTACTTTATGAAAATGGAACCAAGTCTTTCGTCATGGCAACAGACGTGCTATATAAACCAGGAATCTACGTCCTCGAAGGTTTCTTGTTATTGTGATGTCATTCATAACAAATATTGAAGTCCGTCAATCGAGGGGCAATTGTCCAAAAAACAAGCATGTCCAGTTTCATGTCGGTCATACTTAAAATTGGAAGAGTCTTAGGCTTTTTTTTTAAAGATCCTCACCCCCAAGAAGAAACTGCTGGCTCAAAAATCTAATGCAACGAAATTAAAACTACTCCTTTGATGAATAAAATGATGCGTCACGTAAATATGAAATTTCTCAACTCATATTATATCAGGTTAATTGTTGAAAAGACATAATCTCAATTCAGTACCAGCATTATAATGCATCAACGGTGAAAGAATTTAAAACTGACAATGGGACAGACCCTCGGGCAGATCCAAAAGTGTTTGCATTGCCCCACTGACACGATTCACATATTTTATTGGTTGTTGTGAAATATAAAAACATTTATTTCTGACATTTACTTCCCATAAAGATATATTTTGTACATATCTCTATCCCTGACAAATTTACTATTTTTAATTGGATATGGTTTAAAAGTTCTGACAAAAGTTTTTTTGCAGTTCATATTGACCGAGTAACTATTGAAATGTTGTTTTTTTTGATGAAACAAAAAGGGACAGACTGTGGATCAGGCCCAAAAATGGTTTAGAGCACGACCAATGGGAATTTTGATGGTTTCGGGTCGTCGTTCTGGTGTCTAATTCTTTCTTACATTCTCTATATAATTATAAGTTTGTGACTATAACTAATGACTTTGTTAAGGCCAACAAAAAAAATACCTGTGTTTATACGATAACTTGGACTCTGAAATAGGATAGGTCAGTTGGAAAGTCTTTTTACTTTTTTGTGGGGTTTTTGTGGGTTTTGTATTATCTATTTCCATGCATTTCTAGCTTAATTACCGAGTACAGTTCTCGAAAATTCTACCGAAATTTCACTGATGGGAGTTTGTCTAGAGGTAATCGCGTCAAGACCGAATTAGCGAAAGTTTAGGTTTGGCGATTTTGGCTGAAACAAATAGGGTCCATCGGTTCAATGACTGTTAACACAGGTATTTTTATTTTTGACCTTAGTTTTGACGATGTTTGTTAATGTTTATTATGTACGTTATCTCAGCATCTTGTTTCATATAATCCACTACGTCCGATATATCTGACCCACTTGATAACATCGTGATCGCTGTAGTTCATCTTAGGTTCAAATACCTTCAAATAACGAACCTTGAAACCAGATGGAGCAAATGGTACCTGTAGTAGAAGATAATAATAATTGAAATCAATAAAATTAAAGGTGCATTATGGGAGATTAGTTAAGTGTTGACAGTTCTCGCTATAATAGTCAAAAAATACATAATATAAATAGAATATGGTGAAAATTTCAGTCAAATTGCTCAACTCTGAACCGAGATATTAGCTTTTGAATTTTAGGCTAGCCTCGATCATCATTTCTAAAGTCGGTAGGATATAAAACAAAATTTAATTATTTTTCAAAAAAAGTATTCCAATCTGCTAAAAATTGCAGGTTAGCGATGTCATCGAGAGTTGATTATGGTGTGGATAAGTTAATTAATGTCTAATTAATAATTTAGATAACATTTAAGGCCTAAAGAAAGACCTGCAATAGACAGATTTAGCGCTTGCATAATTTATGTCTAAATTAACAATTCTTTGAAATATCATTTAGTAATTGGAACATAACCAAATAAAATACTATTTATAGATAACAATTACTATGGTTTATTACACTGTGACGTTTCAACACGATTTCACAAGTCGTTATCAAGCATATAAAACACAAACGATATAAATATATGCTTGATAACGACTTGTAAAAACTTGTTGAAATTGGCATTTAATAATTGAACATATTAAAACAAGGTACAATTTTATGGATACACAATTACTGAGTTTAATACTAAGCGACGTTTTGACGAGGATACACTGGGGGGGGGGGGGCAAGGGCTTCTGGGGGTGTCGATATACCTTACACTTGATGGTCCATGCATAATGCTGAGTGAGATTTGGTGGGCATGATTGGAGGGGTGCCTCATCCTGGAGGGGGTGCCCATAATGTCACTCGGCTTTATGGGGTGTCCCTACTGATATGGCCACTTTGGTCATTGGCTTCGTATTGCTTCCAATATAAAGAGCACCTTCGGACACTTCCCCCCTGCTAGCTACAGGCCTGGCGTAATAAACCATAGAAATTGTTATTCATAAATAGTTATTTATTTATTAAATTAACAATGATGAATATTCTATAAATACAAGCATCATTGTGATATAAACATGTTTAACAGTGTGTAGAAGAACCTTGTGGTTTCCAGCAACCCTTGTGAAGTGGTCATCACAAAGGAACTATTCAAAAGAAGAGAGGAGAAAGCAAACCGCAATAAAACCACTACAGGGTAAAAATTTCATATCACAAGGAATCTCCAGCTGCAAGGGAGATAACTCCAATAACTGATATAAATCTTGTTCTGCTAAATTATGACCGATATGAAATGAAATGGGGTTTAACGTCCTAATGTTCTGCTCCATCTGGGTTAATGATGACAGGTATACGCCATACAGTGTGCTATGGGGAAAATTTTGTTGGACAGAGATGCTACGGCCTACTCTTATATCGAATTCCAACTGCCAAAGGATCTTTTACGTGCATGCCAATGTGTACACAAGACCTCAGTTTTTTTATACCATCTGAACGACTATACGTTATCCCTTGCCAGGCAGGCCCTTGGTCCTGCACTACTGACAAGGAGGATCCATGCGGAAAGAATCCTACTCCCTGAGCCACCATGGCTCCAGATTTATTGATGGTGATGAATATATAAAAATATAAGTCATAATGTAAGCTTACCTCAAAGTTCATTGAGATTGGTGGTCTTGTCCATTTTTTCTTATCATTAGTATTTAAAAGTTCTATCTCAGCACTAAGTTGACATTCTTTCATACCTCCCATTCTCTTGATTCTATAAATAGAATTTTATTTTAATTCAAGATAGTCCAGAGATCGGTAAAAATCATTAAACTTGAAGTGTCAATAAAAGGCTTGATGCGTCATTTAGCGCTATAAGGGGAGAGAGAGAAAGAGAGAAATGGGGTTTAACGTTGACTGTCGACACAAACTAGGTCATTTCGGGATTAACACATGGTTCAATTTTATTTCAATCATTCGCTTGTGCTTAGGGGTCTTTAGCAGTGGGAGGAAACAAGAGGACCCGGAGAAAACCCACAAGGTTGGACAGGCGACCCTACTCCTTGTCACGTACAACCGGGGAATCGAAACCCTGCCAGTTGACTCAATGACTAACACATGGTTCAATTTTATTTCAATCATTCACTTGTGCGTAGGGGTCTTTAGCAGTGGGAGGAAACCGGAGGACCCGGAGAGAAGTGGGGTTTAACGTCCACTCGAAACAATATATGGTTTAATTTTATTTCAATAATTCGCTTGCACGTAGGGGTCCTTAGCAATGGGAAGAAACCGGAGAACCCGGAGAAAACCCACGAGGTATCTACGATCGAAGAAACGGCACCACATACTTACTTCCAAACTATAGCATTTTCACTGGCTTTATATTTAGCTTTTCCCTTCATACAGATCACTTGTACGCCACTTGTGTTCAATGGTGTAGGAATTCGCACCTAAAATAAAATAATGAAAAAAATACATTTTAATTAACAAATTTATATAAAACATAATTCATGATACTAAAATACCAACTAATCTGTGTTATATCTAGTATTTTCTAATATGAAATAAAATGAAACAACGCCGGAAAATCTGAATGAACTTTCTCGGCCAATGCAGGGATCGAACACCCGACCTCCAGGCTAGCGAGCCAGCGTCTTACCCACTTAGCCATGTGATCCCCTATTTTCTAATAAAAGCACAATTAAACTATAAGGTTTTGATTGCAAATAATATATATATTTCTTCTTTCTGACTGTATCTGTATTGTCCATGAAAACAACAAGAGAATCATTGTAGCTCCAATTAAAATACAGTAATTGACTTCCATACAACTCTTGTGTTTATCTTAATGGTCAATTACTAAATGTATCAATTACTTAATGTGTCAATTACTTAATGGTTAATTACTAAATGTGTCAATTACTAAATGTGGTTTAAACATTTATCAAGGCCTTAGCACCTACAGAGAGTTACTATATATATATATATATTTGGTGAGAGAGTTTCTAATCTAAGTATCAACAAAGTTATCTTACCTATTTTAAAATCCAGGTAATAAAACAAAATATAATAATCATAAAACAGAAATAATGTCATTTATATAATTAGTGTAGGCTATAGTGCATGTGTAAATTAATTAGTGCGACATAAACTTGATTAATTTTTGTTAATTTTTAACCCTACAACTAAACTACAAAAAACTTAAGGGAGAACGAGGGGCGAAATTTTTTTATTTTTATTTAATGTTATTTTGGGTTGAAACTTTGTATATACTATAAAAACCATTTAGTTAGCTGATTTTTTTCATCAAATCCCAAATCGGACATTGGTTGCCATGGTTACCAAGAATCAAGAAAAAATGAGGAAATTCGTAGGAGTGCTAGATCTCTGTTAATAATAACTCTACAGTTCTGAAACTTTCACACCTTATAAACAATGCATAAAGTTAGGAAATGACAGAGAGACATTTGGAGTCCACTGTATTTTTACTAATTTATAAGCATTTATATAATTGTGTGATTTTTTTTGCATTTTCGTCCAAAAACTCAAATCAGAGAAAAATCACATCAAAGTTTAATTTGGGTCATAACAAACAAGACTTAAAACAATTTAACAGTGGCAGGAAACCGAAACACCCAGAGAAAACCCACAATGTTGGACAGGCGACCCTTCTCCTTGTCACGTACAACCGGAGAATTGAAACTGCACCAGTTGAGTCAATGACAGACCTTATGATACAACTCGCACGTGCTAACCATTCGGCCATCCAATCCCCTTCCATCCCTTAAAACTGCGATAAAATATAAATGTAACCCTATTTAACTATACCTCAACTTTCTGGGCTAGAAGTGAAGGCTTGAAGTTTGACTTGACGACAACCTTGACTTCCATCTTTTGTCGACCAACTTCCCTGACTAATGGTATAACACGGAATGGTAGACTAATGTCCTTGGTTGTTCTATATCTGAAAAATTAAAACAAATTAAATCTTACTTTAACTCAATAACTGAGGTACCAAAATCATGTGTACTTACTTTATTAAAGTGGGGGCAGACGAGCGTATTTTTCCACTCAATCGTGCCAATTTTTAAAATCGCTTGAAAAATCATCTTTGTGCCCCTACAAGGCAGTGAACCATTAAACCTGATCAATCGCTCATATGTAGCATGTTAGATATTTTCAGGTGAATATTTTTTGCCAGCGATCAAATTCACTTGTGTGCCCGTGTCCAGCGTATATTGTCAGACTTACCATTTTTATATGCCAATCAGAGACATGATTGATATCACATGATCTCAAAATGTCTGCCTCCACTGCCGAAGCGTGGACTGTAACTCCTGTACCACAGGTTTTGATTTGTCTAACGAGCTGTTCTAGCTATTCTGCGTTTCATTTTTAGCAAATAAATAGCAAGCTACAACAGAAATCTTATGATTTCGGCGATGCGCCATATAGAACAATTCACATTATCAACGTAATTTACTCGCAGAATGGCATTCCCTCTTGGGACGATCGCTACATGTGCTCGATCGCGAACGGACGTTAAAAATCGCTGCCGAATTCTAATCGGCACGATCAAGCAAAAAAATACGATTGTCTGCCCTAAGAGAGAGTGACAGAGAAATGGGGTTTAACATCCACTTAACACAAACTAGGTCATTTTGGGACTAAAACATGGTTCAATTCTATTTCAATAATTTGCTTGCGCGTAGGGGTCTTTAGCAGTGGGAGGAAAGCAGAGGACAGAGAGAAAACCCACGAGGTGGGACGGGCGACCCTACTCCTAGCCACATACAATTGAGGAGTCGAATCCATGCCAGTTGACTCAATGACAGATCTTACGATACAACGTGCACATGCTAAGCATTCGGCCCGTCTGCCGTTAGCATAACTGGGGTATTACTTACTTCATTAACTCATATTCACCATCTGGTGGTATAAAACTAATACTATGTTCTGTTTCAAATTTACTAAGTTTAACACACTGGTGGAATTGACAGTCATCAATAGCAATAGCTGTTTTACCAGTACTGTAAATAGAAACGGACTATTAATAACATTACTATATATATATATATATATATGAAATGGGGTTTAATGTCTGACTGTTCTGCTTCAACTGGGCTAATGAAGACGGGCATACGCCATATAGACATAGTGTGCTATGAGGGAAATTTTGCCCGGACAGCGTCACTAAAGTCTACTCTTATATCGAATTCCAACTGACAAGGGATCTTTTACGTGCACGCCAATGTATACACGGGACCTCGTTTTTTTTTTTATCCCATCCAAACGACTAGACAGCTGTCCTTGACAGGCCCTCTGTCCTGCACCACTGACAAGGGGAACCATGATGGAAAATCCTGATCGAACATGCAACCTCCAGACTAGTGAGCCAGCGTCTTACCTACCCTGGCTCTCGCTTTGTGATAAAATAAAGTGAGTCTGTTTTATTTGACAAGTAACTGGCACCCATGCGCAACTCATCTTTGAGGCGAAAAACATAGGTTTTCGAAACGTCATACATTAACCCATTTTTCAAATTGTTCAAATTAGCACTATACTTTTAAAAAAAAAAAAAAATTACAAAAATGTACTTACGCGCCCCCTCTTCCTGCATCATCCAAGCTGCTTTTTCCTTTACTCTCCATCAAAAGCTTATCGTTGATGCCGAACTTACATTCCGGCATGCCACTTAAATAACTCTTCATAACAATACGCCCAGCTACATGGGCACTCAATACTTGTCCTAAAACCCAGTTATAGTTACAGAACGCTGTCTTAATCTAAATTTATACCTGACGAGCTATGTGTACTCACTCAAAGTTATGTTAGGTCACCAAGATATGTGTACTCAGTGTTACGTTAGGTCACTAAGTTATGTTTTATATGTCACGAAAATATGTGTACTCAGTTATGTCACTAAAATATGTGTACTCAGTTATGTCACTAAAATATGTGTACTCACAGTAATGTAATATCACTAAAATATGTGTACTCAAAGTTATGTTAGCTCACTAAAATATGTGTACTCAAAGTTATGTTAGGTCACTAAGATACGTGTACTCAAAAGTAATGTTAGGTCTAAAATAAGTTAAGAGACCTACTAAATTTGACTTAGTTAAATTAAATAATGTAATGTAACCTTTAAAATGCATAAATCTAGTATATCGAAAGACAAAAAAAATTTAATTTAATTTGCGAGAAGAGATAGAAGCACAAAAGGGAAGTATTTGGAGAGACCATTCCCAGGATCTTTGTATAAGAAATATGCGAAAAGAAGAAGATATAAAGCAATATTTTTTTTCTTAAAGAGGGTATTTTGTAGCTTGATGCATTGTTGTAAAGCGTCGTTTAAGTATAAGGGAACTATGAAATATTCCCTCCTTAAAAATAAAGATGTTTTAATGGCCGTTTGTTTCAACCAGAACTCTTGCTTCATAATCTTGCCAGCAAGTCAATTTTTTGTTAATAAACGAGACATTTTTTTGGGTGGAAAAAAAATAACAATTTTTTGACATAGTCAATTTATGAATCAATTTATAAACATAAAAGACTTATGTATTTAACTGCATTTTTTCGATTAAATTGATTAAAATATCTTATTATGTGAATTGACAGTCAAGTGAAGTTCACAGAGAAAATGAAGACTGGCAAATATAAGGGAATCAAGAGCCCTGGTTTCAACCATCAGAAGTAGATATTAAATGATGGATTCTCGACGTACAACAAAAACTCTGATTATCTTTACATCACACAATGGACTTCGTACATGTTAATTTTTTTTAAATGCATGTTAAACAATCAATTTGAGCACATTTCAGCATTGATTAAGCAGCAGAAAATTTGATAGTTTCTGGGAGACTTGATAATATTACCGATTAAAGCAGCACGAATTCATACTTTCAGAGAACTAAGAAATCCTTAGAAACCTGTACATTCAAAATCATACTAAGTCCATGGCATATGAACATATTAATTATTTTTTTATTTAAAAAAAATAACTAATATGTTTTGAATAAAGATAAAAAATAGGACAGGTTTTTGAAGCACATTAAGATTTTCATCGTCCAAGATTTACTTTCTGATTCTAAAACATCTTAGAGAAAATAAAACATAGTCCCTTTATCACAGGGCGAAACAGCCAAGATATCTAGGTGCCTTCAAGAAGAAATCTAATGTATTAGACATATATTATATTCAACATAGAAGGATCATTTTAAATAATTAATTTTCTTAATCACAATTTGAAGCAAACTTCTTCAAAGACTTTTTCAATTACTTTTACATTTGATATCAATTAATAAATTTTCTTAATTGCAATTTGAAGTAAACGTCTTCAAAGACCTTTTCAATTACTGTTACATTTTATGTTAATTAATCAATTTTCTTAATTGAAATTAAAGAAAGTTCTTCCTTTAAAGATTTCTAATTCTACTACATAACAATCCAGTGAACACTTCAAGAATATGTCACAAATGGTGATCAATTCGAACAACCGTTCCATCTTTAACTCATCGACCTGAGAATTAACAGAACTTTGACAGTTCTAGAGAAATCTCTCTACCCTATATATAATTATTGATTAACTGATCAATACAGTGTACATCGAGTCATCAATTGATGAGGATTCTGATTCTACACGTAATAAATACTGATTAAATATACAGAGTATTGCAGTTTGAACAAATAGAAGATAGTGCTAAGACAGAGAGGGCGAAGATATATTTGTGATATGAATTTTACACAATATCAGCTAATTCTTTTTATATGAAAATAAGAGTAAGACAAAACAAACATGTTACTGTTTAAATCAATTCATTACTTGGGACCGAGTCACTGGGTCTACCCAGTGCCTGGTGACAGGACCCATTTAAGGCCTAAAATACTACAGTGACTAAAAGGGGTCCCGTCACCTGTGATCATCACGTCAGAATTAACTCTTCGGTAGGACCATTTCACCGGGTCAATTTCTATTAAAGTAATAGGTACAGCAGACACCTTCCCAGTAAGATGGCTAACATATCAACCAGTAATGAAAGGATTAAGTGCAATAATGTGAACTAAAGAAATATTTAGTTCTCATGGCGTTTAGTCATTTACAAAATCTAAACATACAATAAGTTAATTAGAAAGAAAATGGTTCTGATTCAAAAATATTTTGGGATCAAAAAATTTCAAAACAATAGGATGCATTCAATATCTGGAATTTGAATTTGACATCCTATGCTTAGTAATTTTTTTGTCTATATTCTTGAGATTACTGATTACTAAACTCATGATTACTAATTACTAAACCCATCATTACTAAACTTGTGATTACTAATTACTAAATTTGTGATTACTAATAACTAAACTTGTGATTGCTAATTGATTGATTACTCAATACTAAACTTGTGATTACTAATTACTAAACTTGTGATCGCCAATTGATTACTCAATGCTAAACTTGTGATTACTAATTACTAGACTTGTGATTGCTATTTACTAGACATTTGATTACTAATTACTAGGCGTGCAATTGCTAATTACTAGACGTGTGATTACTAATTACTAGACGTGCAATTGATAACTATTAAACTTGTGATTGCTTATTACTAGACGTGTGATTACTAATTGCTAAACTTGTGATTGCCAATTACTAGACTTGTAATTACTAAGCTTGTGATTACTAATTACTAAACCCGTGATTACTAATTACTAATCTTGTGATTACTAAATCTATTTTATTTGATTGATTTACACATGTACAGTACAGTCTGTTACTCTCAGTAACACTGACAATAATAATTGAATATTTTACCAAACCTATATGAACAGATATTTCAGTATCTGTTATTCAATGTCAAAGGGTGTTCGATTTTGTGCATTCTTGTGAACCTGGTATTTTTGTACCCTCCGAACAACTAGGCAGACTTTGCCTGTCAGTCGCGTAGATGGCACCCTAAGAAGTGATATCCTTGAGAAATCCTGAAGATCCGGCACATTATCTACCGTTGACATTCTGACAAGTAAATTTTTGTTAAATAATCAATCTGAATACATTTTAGCGTGGATTAAGCTGTGGGAAAATTTGATTTCTGGGAAATGCAAAAAATGTCAAGAGGCATTAATATTATCAGTTGTGAGAATTGTTTTGAGAGAGACTGTACTGTAGAATGTTAGTAGCATACAATACCTTGAGGAGACATGAGAAGATTAACAGATTCCAAGACATCCAGGAACAATTCATTCCGACGGTATTTAATACCCTCACGACGCCAACCTATCTGTCCAGTTACTTGTGATGTTATCTGAGCCGTTTCTTCTTTCGACTGGAAGTAAGCAAGTCCAGAAAGGATGTCGTTATTATTTATGGTACATGGTATATGAACTCACAAGACAGTCAGTTTACAGAGAGGGGTGTAGGTTCTAGACATAGACGAGTGGGACTTTCTAAAACCACTACAGTCTTTTCATTCATGTTTGAAGTTATTTTTCTTCGAGAAAAGTCGACAATAAACAGAACGAAGCACGCATTGTTTCTCGCTTTTGGACAAAGAGATGCGCTGACCTGGAGTTAATTTGAGAGCTGAGAATAACGGGAGAGTATAAAGTCAACAGATGCAAGCCCGGGTTCGTTACAGATCTTAACAGTCACAAGACTTGGTTTAGGATTGGCTCTCTTTTCTCATATGAATAGTACAGTCTCTTTCTTATAGAAGAGTGAGAGAGAGTTTAATGTCTACTCAACTCAAACTAGGTCAGTTCGGGACTAACATATGGTTCAATTTAATTTCAATAATTTGCTTGTGCATGGGGGTCTTTAGCTGTGAAAGAAACCGTAGGACCCAGAGAAAAAAAATGAGGTTATGCAAGTAAATCTACTCCTTGTCACACACAATTCAGACATCGAAACCAGACCTTATGATCTAAAGCACACACAATAGATCATTTGGCCACCCAACCTCCCGAAAGTTAGTGTAACAATAACCAATCATACAACCAATTTATGTTAAGACATTCAACCACCCAAAAGAGAGAAATGGGGTTTAACGTCCACTCGACACAAACTAGGTCATTTCGGGACTAACATATGGTTCAATTTTATTTAAATAATTCGCTTGAGCATGGGGGTCTTTAGCAGTGGGAGGAAACCAGAGGACCCGGAGAAAACCCACAAGGTTGGATTCAACCACCCAATAATATGACAATAAACAACCATGGTCATTTTTTGGTTTACCTGTGATTTCACACCTTGTTGAGTTATAAATGTTTTTAATATTCCAGTATCTGTGTTTTGGGGATAACCAAAATCTAGTATTTCTGAAAATATAAAAAAATGGATTAAAGTAATGAAGTTTTTTTTCAATTCTACACAGTTTTATAAGCAAATTAATATCGTTAATCTATAATATTTATTAGAAAATTCATGTTTGTTCTAACTGTAAGCTGAATATAAAGAGAACTTCAACGGGCTCTATCATATACGGAAACAGACTTCTAGCCAAACGAACAAATGAAGGTTTATTACATATAATATTACACAGGAACCTTACAATCTTTTTGCCAGACTCTCTGTTCGGCACCCAGGATGGAGGGCCTGACAAGGACACCTATCTCGTCAAAACAGTAAGATATTCAAATGGTCACTGTTCTCACAATTTAGTGGCTTGAATAATGTTTTCATTGTACATATAAGATTTATATTTCGTTCCTCCTGCTGTATCAGTATAGTGCTTGAAAACGACAAGAGAATCATTGTTGAAACGTAGCTCCAATAAAATACGGTAATTATTTATCCATAGAACTTTTGTATTTATCTTAATGTGTTCAATTACTAAATACTGTTTAATATGCAGATCAGCTTACCATCGAGAATTTCATAAATAAGAACAAAGTTGTTCTTTATGTTGTCTTCTGAGATCTTTCCAAAATAGGACTGCATAACTTCCACCATTTTAAAAAGGAATTCAAAGACCATTGCTGCATTAACATTTTGTTTTGTGACGGCTGCCAACCAGATGTTGGAGCGTTTAACGTGGAAAAAACTTGTCCTAGCAATATTAGTTACAGGTGACCTGACTTGTTGTCGGGCGTGAATCACATTTACTCTAAAAGCATCAACTGCATTACGTCTGAAATAGGAGCAAAATATAAATGTATTAAATTATTTAAATAATAAGTAGAGAGAGAGAGAGAGAGAGAAAGAAAGAGAAAAATGGGATTTAACGTCCACTCAACACAAACTAAGTCATTTCGGGACTAAAATATGGTTCAATTTTATTTCAATAACTCACTTGCGTGTAGTTGTCTTTAGCAGTGGGAGGAAACCCACGAGGCTGGACAGACGACCCTACTCCTTGTCACATACAACTTGGGAATTGAAACCATACCAGTTGACTCAATGACAGACCTTATGATACAGCGCAAATGCGCTAACCATTCGATCATCCCCCACCACCCACTAATTATAGGAGACAGTTGTCATCCATATATCACCCCATGTGGAACGGAAGTAAAGCTTGGATAAACTAGAATGCCCGAAACTGCAGTCCTTCACGTTGAAGGTGCACTTTGCTCCTGCTCCTCTCGACGCACCTCAACTTTCCTTCGCGCGAGTCATTAAAGGCTCCCGCAAATTAGCTCAATCAATCTCTTAAATATTGAGATTAATAAACTACTTTCAGTTTTTGTTTTATTTTTAAACTGCATACGTTAGCGTTTTCAAACATGTAAGGCAGTAACTTCCATAAGAACATATAAAGAGAATATTAAACAAGACTAAAGCATAAATACAATCTGGTTCTCCTTAATTCAAGAAAACGTAGAATTACTCTTGCAATATAATTAAGAAGAGATTTTTACAGGAGCTTACTTCTCATTTTTGAAATTGGCAGAAGCTTTTTATGGCGTCTACACGATTTCATTAACATGAAGGACTGAAACTGCCTGCAACCAATGCCAACTCTGAGGGCTTAAAATCTCCAGAGTCACATGAATAGCTATACACGGTTTAAAAACATTTACTGATTCTGTTAATTTGGCAGTGTAAGGCAGTCTAGCTACTTAAAATAAGCCAACCCACCCAATGTGAAAATAAGCCACCCTACACAATGTGAAAATAAGCCAACCTACCCCATGTGAAAATAAGTAACCCTACCCCATGTGAAAATAAGCCACCCTACCCCATGTGAAAATAAGCCACCCTACCCCATGTGAAAATAAGTCACCCTACCCCATGTGAAAATAAGCCACCCTACCCCATGTGAAAATAAGTCACCCCACCCCATGTGAAAAAGATCACTTTTCCAGGGAACTAGACTAGTCAATATCTGCACATACCCATTCCTAAAGCCTTAACCAGAGTAAATCATATTCAGTAATCGATATTTCTATCCAAATTGTAGAAAAAAAAAGGTTTTACGAGAAATGGAGTGTGGAATAATTCATAGAAAATAGAACATATGGTAATGTTATTGATTTTCATATTGATCTGTCTCCCATGTCAATCCATAGCCTTCATAGCACAGTGACACAAGATAAAACTAATCACAACCGTAATGTATGATATGAGTTTATCGGCAAGTGAACAGATGTTTAACTTTTCTCTTGACTTATTTCTGTTGCTTATTATCGCCCTTCATCGTCATTTGCATTTTTCGGACCTCGTCTCATTTTTCAGGCTATATATCTCATAATTCCACGATAAATGTACTCAAACTGATTATTTAAATTAACATTTCATTAAGAAGCCCATCAAAATACTTTACCAATCACCCATTAATGATAGATGTTCACAAAGGCACTAAATTTTACATTGGAATTGGAATGAAGTTTTCCTACACTTTTTATCACAACTAGTCTAATATGGCAGCAGTAGTAAATAGATACATATAGTATAGCCTACAAAACTCTGCCTTCCTTGTGGAGTTTAACGTGTGCAATGATGGAAATTTTACACGGACAGCGGTGCTACAGCCTACTCTTATTTCAAATTCCGAGTATCAAGGTTTTCTATACGGTATGCATATCAATCTGTACAAGGGACCTCAGGATTTTTTTTTGGCCCATTCGAACGGCCACCACAGACAAGGGGGAACCACGCCAGAAAAACCTGATGAAATTTTTCAGCCAGCGTAGGGATCACTGAGCCACTGTGGCTCCCTATAGTCAAAAATAACAAATTGTATTTGCTACCAAAACATAATTTTGCGAGTCGATGTATTGTAAAGCCAGTAGACCACTAACAGTGCTGTTGGTGCATCAATGAATGATATGTACATGTAGAGAGAGAAATGGGGTTAAACGTCCACACAACACATACATTTTGGGATTAACATATGGTTCAATTTTATTACGTCAATTTGCTTGCACATAGGAGTCTTTAGCAGTGGGAGGACGCAGGGAAAACTCAAGAGGTTGGACAGGCATCTCTACTTCTCGTCATGTATAAGCTGGGAATCAAAACCATGCCAGTCGACAGACCTTATGATTTAAAGTGTTCACATTATACCGTTCAGCCCCCCACCACCACCACCACACCTTATCTATGATATGTAAGGACACTAGTTGTGACTAAAGTATTATATCAACCCAATATCATCAATGATATAATAGTACTGGTCGTGATTATAAATATTTACCCAATATCATCTCGATAAACACGAGATATGAGGACCTCGCCTTTATGGTTGTATATAAACAACCCACCAATCATCTTGATGAACAACAACTACAACCTGTAACATAAAAATATAAACATAATTAATACTCAATAAAACTACGCCTCTAATGTGCTCACAAGATTAGTCAATAATCCACACTGTGCGTTCTCAGTGCACAACTTAGCACGAGCTTGGGCATCATCTAACTTGAAGTTGAACCCCTCAGTCAATAACCCTTACTTATCCCACCTTTGCATTCAGACTCGCAAGTTAAACCAATTAAATAATTACCTACCAGGGATGTTAAACCAGTTTAAATTGTGCATCTGGATGGGCTAGTCAAACTGTGACATTTGGGTGAACAGTAATCATCAGTGTCCAGGCGGCCAGTGAGTATATCTACACTGTGCAAATCACACAGGTGCTAAGATGATAGTCACGGCAAGATCCACGCCAATTTATTGTGTAAAAATTTAGTCCTTTTAATGCAATCAATGAAAAAATTCTATTTTTCAATCTATTAGTTGTGACTAATGCCGGTGCATCAGCATCACTGTGACTTTGTGAGCCTGTCCTGTGTGGATGATTATTCCGTCTGATAGAATGACATTCATTAATCACATTATTAAACACTTACACGACGATTGCAAATAGGCTATCCAAGGCGTCCCGAATTCCCAAACTGCGGCTTTCATGAAAAATCTATTCATGATATGTTTGCACTCGTTTCTGGTGGCATTTGTGAATAATTAAATGAGTACTTACGGATTAAATTAACAACATTATTTACAATATTAACGAGAGGGGGTGTGTTTCCTAATGAGTATGTCGGCAATCCCACAATGCCGTAGTTTACGGATCGGCATTAGACTAGTAATCGGCAATCATGTATTCTAAAAAAATCAAAAAAAAAAAAAAAAAAAAAAAATCCCAGATTTACAAGGAGGTAGAATTTATAGTTCAAGAATTTTACCATATTAAATTTTATTCAACAAATCATTAAAAAATTATTTATATCATTGAGATTGCAGCTTTTGTAAAAACATAAAGCTATTATTATTGTTATTTGTAACGTCCATTCGGCAATCGGCATTATTATAGTGGATCCATATTTGAACAATTTACCCGTTCTTCTCCCTTTTCAATATTATTTACTCGTTTGGTTTTTGTCTTACCTAAAGTGTGTTGGAAGTAACCTGCTCTGTAGGCGCGGCATGTTTTTACCATATATGGACCGATAAGATAGTGCAACATTGTGTCATTTTCAATCCAGGAATAACAACATGACAGTTGGTGAAGAAGGGCGGGGAGATCATGGGGTGGTGGGGGGGGGGGGTAAAAGAAACAAAACAGAGAGAAGTTTTCTTCTGAATAACACATTTGGTGATGAACACGAGTAAAGATTTAGCTTAGGCACTTAAATTTCTGTTACTATTTATAATTATATGATTTTGACGCCATTATAATTGTCTCTGGGTCCTTATTTATTGTGGTGTCTTTGTTTCCTTGTAGTGTTGTAGAAATAGCCTATTCTTATTTACATTCATTCGGTCTATTTATTAAGAGACAGGTTTATGTTTACTTTCTTGTTTTTTCATCTTTATGAAAATATTGTCTATTTAGTTGAAATATGTTATGTTCTTTTTGTATATCAATTTCTAATGTCATTTTTTTATTTACTGTCTTGTTCGCATGTTTGTAATATATTTTCGATGTTTTTGGTTTTTATTTGTTTTACTTAATACATGTAAATTGTTGTAAATCACAGCGTTGTTGATCCTCAATTAACCCAAAAAGGGATATGACCGGATTCTCTGGCAACATATTCTTTGGCTAGGTTGTTATTTAGAAAATCTGATTAAAACACAGATAGTTTTATAGTTCAAAATTTTGTTTTACTTGTCTTTACTACACTAGGATGTTGTTGTTTGTTGTTGTTTATTACAGATTTAATGTCCAATACATAAATATGATGATTCAATTAAATTATTTACACTTAAAGATTACTACACTAGGATCTGGAAGAGTTGTTATATAACCAGCGTTCTGGTTGATGTGAGGGATTAGCCAATGAAACGATCTTTTGCAGCGAGTTCGCTGCGTGTGATGTACAGAAGTTGTGACAGAACTGTGGGTATCCTACTAGAAACGTGAACGCCGATTGGTTAATCAAATGTATGCCGGCATAGGGTCAAAAGTCGCTCGTATGACCCCTGACATGACCCCCCACTACAACTGGTCAGATCTTCATGTAGTTGAGGCCATCGAAAGTATAAAAAAATGAAATAAAATATAGATCTGTATTCTAATCACTACAGCGAACATGTTGAGAAAAAGTTAGAGCCTGTTAAAAAAAAAAAGAATTAACATGAAAGTCATAAAATCTCGGTTTGTTTCCTCCGCCGATCCGTACAAATGATTGTAGCCTCCGTTGCCTAGTCTCATTGGAAATCAAATTATAACGTGGTAGATTGGCGCAGTAGTTGAATTATAAATTTACATTTTTTGTGTTAAGATCAAGGTCGTCGTAGAATACGCATCACTTCTTTTGTATTGCAGTTGATGTATTGTAATATGTATCAGAAACCCGATATGGTTTTTAAAAACTCGAAACTCTATGGTCATCTAGAAGTCCCCCTATTCCCCGGACGATAGGACAAATGTGCGTCTGGATAATTGAGCTGGAATTCAGGACTTCAGTCTTGCGCACTCCGTTTCATCCTTTCTAAATCGAACCGCCATCATGTCACCAGTACGTAAAATGTGCTCTGAACAAGAGCAAATATTTTCTCCATTTCTAACCTCTAAGTTTCTCTGTTTATTTTCTTTCAGAAAGCATAAATCCATTTCAACATCAATAATGATGAATTGGATTATATATAAATAAAAGAGTTGTTTTGCCATTATGAGCGGACTAGACGGGAACCACGTGTTCGTCGATCAGTCGAAGCACACACTCTTGTTTTACTGGCCGGGCACAGTAGAGTTGGAAAATTAAACGTGCGTTCATTAGCCCCAGCCTTCAATGCTGCAACCTCAATCAGTTGAAGACGGTCTATGTACAATATACATACATTAAATAGATCTAAACCTAATTTCATTTAGTGAAACCAGAAAGTTTTTTACTTTTTATTTCTGATTGGAGTGGTCGAATGGACTGAAGAAGTGTGTGCATTTCATAAAGTTCTGTCGTTACTCAAGTAGCCTTGTTTTGATTTCTTGTATTGTAAGCGTTTTTTCTTCGGGTCCTGGGGGGGTTGGATGGCTGAATGGTTAGCGTGCGCGCGCTGTATCATAAAGTCTGTCATTGAGTCGACTGGCGTGGTTTTGAATCCCCGGTTGTACGTGGCAAGGAGTAGGGTCGCCTGTCCAACCTCGTGGGTTTTCTCCCACTGCTAAAGACCCCCACGCGCAAGCGAATTATGTAAATAAAATTAAACCATATGTTAGTCCCGAAATGACCTAGTTTGTGTCGAGTGGACGTTAAACCCCATTTCTCTCTCTCTCTTCGGTTCCTGAAATTAAAAAATGTCCTAGTTTGTGGCTAGTGGAATTATAAACTCTATTTGTCTCATTTCTGACTAGATCCCAAACAATGGCCAATGCTATTGCTTGTTTGAACTGTAAATCAGACCACTTTTATCAAATTCAGGTTTTTCCCCACCACTGTTGAGTTATTAACCTGTGGTGCTTGCAATATTTTACTGACCGATGTTCACGTTGGAGATATTTGTGTAATTAAATAGTTAGCAAACGAGGGATTCAGAATCTCTCAGATTGTAGAGTTATAAGTTGATTTTGTCCAGTCAGTAGTGTTGCCTATCTTTTATATTGTAATTTATAATTTTAGGTCAAGGGAGCAGGAGGAAAAGTAAAGGGTAAGAAACCAGGAAAACCTGGAAAAGGTGCCCGCAACAAGAAGAAAATTCTGAAATTTGCCGTTGATTGTACTCATCCTGTTGAAGATGGCATCATGGATGTTACTAACTTTGTAAGTTTTTATTTCTGGCGTGGTTTCCCCTTGTCAGTGATGCAGGACGGAGGGCCTGACAAGGACAGCTGTCTAGTTGTTTGGATGGGATGAAAA
The DNA here is from genome assembly GCF_932274485.2 of Patella vulgata. NCBI lineage: Eukaryota > Metazoa > Mollusca > Gastropoda > Patellidae > Patella > Patella vulgata. The sequence continues at coordinate 3,068,368 of NC_065885.2, forward strand.
ACAGAGGTCCCGTGTATACATTGGCGTGTACGTAAAAGATCCCTTGGCAGTTGGAATTCGATATAAGAGTAGGTTGTACCGCTGCTGCCTGGGCAAAATCTCCCTCATAGCACACTGTATGGCGCATGCCCATCTTCATTAGCCCAGGTTACGAGCAGAACAGTAGGACGTTAAACCCCATTTCATTTCATTTGTAAGTTTTTATATAAACTAGTTTGATCCCAGGGGATGCCAAGAACATTTTGATTTTCCAGTGTGGTTTCCCCTTGTCAGCGGTGCAGCACAGAGAGCCTGATAAAGACAGTCTAGTCTTTCAGAAGGGGCAAAAAGAGGTCCGTTGTAAATGCTGGCATGCTCTTAAAGAAACCCATGACATGTGAATGTAGTAGCCAGTAGTTCTTTAATCAGATTCACTACCTGGGAAAGTCTGAGCCCAGCATTCTAAATACTTGGTTATGCTAAATAACCTAGTGTTACGAGATATTCTGTAACAGCTCCGAGATATTCTGTAACAGCTCCGTTGCTTTATATGTTAATTGCATGTTTTTTTAAATTTTATGTTGTATATCTTATCTGTGATGGCACTAGGGTTATCTTCCCTGAGTGTAAGTTAGGGTTATCTTCCCTAACAAAGTAACTCTCTTCTACAATCCAGGAAAAGTACCTCCAGGAACGCATCAAGGTCGATGGTCGAACCAACAATTTAGGCAAAGTGATCAACATTGAAAGAAATAAGAACAGAATTGTTGTCAGCTCAGAAATTAAATTTTCTAAGAGGTAATTTAACATTTTCTTCCTTTTTTCATGCGGTTTGATGTATCATATCTTTTCAAAGTCATTAATGAAAGTACTGCCGATGTGTGGAAGAATCCTGTACAGTGCCAACAAGATCAGATCTGTGGTACAGTTGGGGATCGAAAGTAGAATAATAAATTAAATTAATATTGCCTAAACAACAAACCTGACAAGACTGTAAAGTGAAAGTGGAGTAGATTAAATCTAGGACGTTTTTTGGACCCTTGGTAAAGGGCAAGAATAGTTACATATTTAAAGTAAATGGAGCCCATAGATATTTAACCCATTGTTTTTATGTTTTAGATATTTAAAGTACCTTACCAAGAAATATTTGAAGAAGAATAGTCTGCGAGATTGGTTAAGAGTGGTGTCTAATGATAAAGAATCCTACGAACTTCGTTATTTCCAGATTAATCAGGATGACGAAGATGAAGAAGCTGATGAATAAAATGATATTTATTTGTGGATTCAATAAATTTTACACACCATAAACTTTAAATTTTTTTTGAAGGGATCATTGTAAAAAATTTTAACACATGTGGTCAAAACGAATAACCTGTGGAGGGCTGGGTGAGTGGCAAGCCTGGACAATGGGCACTTGTCACAGACCATGTCTCGGAGGGGTGGGGGCATGGCTGAATGGTTAACGAATGCGCTCTAACTCATCAGGTCTGTTGTCGAGTCAAGTGGCGTGGCTTCGATCCCCGCTTGTACGGGACAAGAAGTAGGGTGGCCTGTCCCACATCATGGGTCCTCCGTTTTCCTCTTACTGCTGAAGACCCCTATGCCCAAGTGAGGTATTAAAGTTCCTAAAGGAACTAGTTTTGTGTAGTGTATGCTTAACCCATTTCTGGCGTGTTTTGTAGTGGTGTATGATAGTCATTTGGATGGGATAGAAAACCAAGGTCCTGTGCATGTTAAAGATCCCTCGCAGTTGAAATTCGATATAAGAGTAGGCCATAGTGCTTCTGCTCATGCAAAATTTCCCTTGTAGCACACAGTATGGCGAATACACGTCTTCATTAGCTCAGTCGGAGCAGAACAGTACAACATAAACCCAATTTCATTTTCAAGAAAATAGTTGGTAAATTAAGATGGAATATGCTTGTTGGCATAAATGAGAAGATGGACTCAGACTAGTAAACCTTATTTCATGATTGACGAATGTAATGCAAGTTAGAGACAATATTTTCCTTAATTTTTTTTTCTCCTCTCTTCCTGCATTTTTGGGTTGACTTTTTGGTCTGGAATTGGAGAAAAGGGATCAAATTTGCAATTTCATAGCAGTTTTGGGTAATACTGATATGAGAGCGGAGGGATAGGGGGTCTAAAGTGTCTTTCTGCAGAGCAATCATTGTGTCGGAAGTGAGATTTTTCACTCCAGTCAACATCAAATCCCCGTAGCAAAAAATCTAAAGTCAACTCTCTACAAAATTATGATGAGGAGATTGCCAAATGTCCCCATTGTGCCTATGATGATTGGAACCAACGGAATGTTAAGCAAAAAGTTACAGCCATTTAACATTGAAGTCAATGGGCAAATAATTGCTAGTCTGAGACCAGATGGGGTTAAGACCAGTAATTACTCCCCCTGAATTTATGATGACGAATGGAGTGCCTCTATTTATAGCAATACTCGCGTTCTTTTTACATGTTTTTTTGGGTTTAGAATTGAAGAGTGCATTTTCTGGCAGGGTTTGGGGAATATTTCGCAGTCAGCGAAAATATTCGTGATTTTTGCGTGAAGGAATCGGAAGTAAACGGAATTAGAAAAGTGAAGCCACTGGCACTACCTATAGGTTACGTAGGCTACACAAGGCCCGTCAACCTGTTCAAATACTTTCCTCAGATGATTGTGACTTGGGCTCTCTCTGGTTATAAATGTTACAGGCCAGTGTCCTGGAATTAATTGAAGCAGGAATCTGAGAGACAAGGTTTTTTGTGGAGTTATCTCCCATTAATTGGACACAAACAAGACAGGAGGGATGAGTATGTTAGTGCTAAATGATAAGGCCAGCTCAATTTTTCGTCATAGGTCACGAGATGTAAACAGGGCTAGCGCTAATCCTGGACCTAGCCCCAATGCTTACCCTAACCTACAATCTCGCCAACAATCACTTTCCCAAACCTTAACGACCTTGACAAAAATTGAGATGGCCTTAAAGTATATAGCCTAGTCTCTAACTTTGTCTGCGATATCACCTCGGTGGAAGCGGACGTAAAATACAACTAACACACACACTAACTCAATATCATCCAAAACCTTCGACAATGAAAACACGAATTATTTGTCAATTTTAATCAACATTGGTGTTGTGACCTTACCGGAAAAAGATCGGCCTTTGATATCCAATATTTAAGACAAAATAAACATTTTACGATTGGCACACGAATCGTGTACCATAATGCGTTTCAGCGCAATTTGTAACAAGCGACTCGATGAACAAAGTTAGACTTATTCCACAAGTCATATCAAACGGTGGCCCATTATTCTTATCTGGAGAGCATGCACAATAAATACCATCGATGTGGACTGGAATAACCAGACGCTAGAGATTGCCATTGGATTGAGACTTCTGGCGTATTTCGCCGAACATAACTGCTTTTAAATTAGAGTAAAAACGGAAACGATTGAATGTAAATCAGTTTATTTACATTCATATTACATTATTATATGCGTTGCGACCCATTTGTGTCAATGTGTAGGTCCCAAATATTAGCAATTGAGCTCCTTTAACTTTTAGATTTAATCGGGAGGAATGAGTATGCAGTCGAAGCGTGACCATCGCGAACTAGGTGTGGTACATGGACGGGAAGTCTTCCTCTGTTCTTTTCGTTGAATAAGCAGATTGGTGTCCCTCTAGTAGATTGGGTGGAGCTTAACTGTGCAATAATTAGACATGTTCAATGTTATTGCACTCTTTTGCTGGTTTACACTAGTTTTAGTAGAACTCATATAGAGAAGTGGGTGGGTTTTCTGTGCAATAACAATAAGCATGTTGAGCAGTTGTCAATGTTACAAGTCATTTATAGCACGCTTCATTCGTTAACAGGTTTAACACCTCGGCCTACGGCCCCTGGTTAAACCCGTTAACTCATGAAAGCCGTGCTATAAATATAACTTATCTACTAAAATCTATTCGAGACCCAGTGAAAACAGGTGAACTTTCGTAAATGAGTGACTATAGAGATATTTTTCATACTTAGTACCGTAAAGACAAAAATACAATTTTAATGAAATTTGAAATGTATTCAATAGATTTATACACCAATTAGAATTATATGAAATAGCCAAAATTGTCTGTGTTTAGTTATCATGAACAGATCATGTTAACAGTAAAGACATACCGATACCGGAAAAGATCAACAATTCAAAGTCATTAATTTGACTCCAGTTGTCTAAATAATTATGTGAATGCCATAATGTCACAATAATACCTTTGGCGACATACTGAGCCAAAGAGTGTACTTATAGCGTATGTTGATGTATAATATATAATTTGTTAGTTGTGAAAAATGTATATCACATATTGGGTATTCAATGTCTTGGGTATTCAATGTTGGTGTTACGTTATGAAAATGGCACATATGTATCTCGTTTGAGAGGTGGGCCTTACGCCTTGCAAGTATCATAAGGTCTGTCATTGAGTCAACTGGCTGGGTTTCGATTCCCCGGTTGTACGTGACAAGGAGTAGGGTCGCCTGTCCAACCCCGTGGGTTTTCTCCGGGTCCTCCGATTTCCTCCCACTGCTAAAGACCCCTACGCGCAAGCGAATTATTGAAATAAAATTGAACCATACAACCGAGGATTCGAAACCACACTAGTTGACTCAATGACAGACTTTATGATACAGCGTGCACACGCTAACCATTCAGCCACCCAACCCCCCCAGGACCCGAAGAAAAAACGCTTACAAGATCAAGGAAGTTTCCTCAATAACCATTATAAAGAGCGATACTTACTGCAATAAAATTATATCGCTTGAGGGGTTCAAATGACAAACTAAGACATCTAAGACATCAGTTGAATATAACTTTATATCGCTCGAGAAGTACGGTATATTTCTGATTCAACTGATGAACTAACCAATCAGTTCAAAATAAATTTATATCGTTTGAGAGATACATAGAGGATATTTGTCGTTTTAGAGTGAATAACATATTTTATTTCATCGAGAAGCAAGAAAACTTATATTTTCACTCATGCTACGCATTCGTGAAAATATAAACGTTTTCTTGCTTAGAGATGAAATAAAATATGTTATTCACGACAAAACGACAAATGTTCTATTTATTTTATGATTTTACAATCATTTTAGGTAAAAACAACTATTTCACTGCTAGCCAGTGGAATAACACTTTTATTTCACTGATAAAACGCGGTATTCCACTACTGATCATAAAATAAAGATCTATATTTCGTTTTTTTTTATACTGTCGATGGCCTACACTACAGATGAATGAAAGGACATTTTGAACTATAAAAAACGAAGCAAAATAGGATCTGTGGTTTAATCAGAAATGAAATGAAATGTTCTGCTCCTAACCTGGGCTAATGAAGACGGACATACGCCATACAGTGTGCTATGAGGGAAATTTTGCCCGGGCAGTGGCGCTACGGCCTACTCTTTTATATCGAATTCCAACTGCCAAGGGATCTTTTACGTGCACGCCAATGTGTACACGGGACCTCGGTTTTTCGTCCCATGCGAACAACTAGGCAGCTGTCCTTGTCAGGCCCTCCGTCCTGCATCACTGACAAGGGGGGACCATCACGAAATTTTGAACTATAAAAACGAAACGAAATAGGATCTGTGTTTTAACCAGATTGAAAGGATCCATTAGATGAAAACAAAATAAATGTGTTAAATTTCTCAGTATCGTGATCACTATAAGTATGTTCCTGTGTATTTATGTTCGTGGGGAGGGTTGGGGGATGGCCGAATGGTTAGCGCGTGCGTGTTGTATCAAAAGGTCTGTCATTGAGTCAGTTGGCGTGGTTTCGATTCCCCAGTTGTACGTGCCAAGGAGTAGGGTCGCCTGTCCACTCTCGTGGGTTTTCTCCGGGTCCTCCGGTTTTCTCAAACTGCTAAAGACTCCTACGCGCAAGCGAATTATTGAAATAAAATTGAATCATATTTTAGTCCTGAAATGACATAGTTTGTGTTGAGTGAACGTTAAACTCCATTTCTGTCTGACTCTCTTTCTCTCCATCGTAACGTATCGCACGACTGTGGGAACCTAACATTAAGCGTCGTTATCTCAGCGATGGATTAAATAATTCGTCTCAGATGTGTCCTACAATCTATGTACACTATATTAATGAAAATACGGCGTTTGAAAAATCCAATTCTTCTGTAACGTTTGTTATTGTAAGTGAGGTTAGAAAGAGATTTTAAAAATCATTTAAGACTCTAGAAAGATTAAAAGCTAATTAATTGTCAAGTGCGTATATGTCTATTTTTTGGAACCTTGAAATATTGTAATTTCTTATCATTTAAGTTCGGTGAACAGTTCAAATTCAAAGGCAGTCGTTTACGCCAGCTTAATGCATTCTACACGTTTTTAAAATTATTATTTTGTCGTTTGTGAATCAGATTTTACTGATTGTGTTGTAGGATATGTTTTTATTTGCTCATTACAAGATGGCACCCGGAACCATAGGTTAAACGACTCGCTTGCTGATTATGATATGTTACTTCTTTCTTAAATATTGGATATTAGGATCGTATATCTTCACGGAAAGATAACAACATCAATATTGATTGAAATGAATTCTAATTCATGTTAATAATTTTGAATATTATGGAAAATATTGAGTTAGAGACTTAGTTCCTTTAAGTGAATTGTATATAATCCGCGCTTCCAGATACACGCATACTCTTTGGGCTAAATATACTTGTGGGGTGAATTCTACCAGATGACGATATAGTGCTTTTTCAAGGATTGATATTTATTATGATATACGGATAGTATTATTATGATACACGGATAGTATTATTATGATACACGGATAGTATTATTATGATACACGGATAGTATTATTATGATACACGGATAGTATTATTATGATACACGGATAGTATTATTATGGTGGTATATGCATATTTCAGGACAACTATTTTATATCATACGACGAAACCAATCAACGAATATATTACGAAACAGCAAGGGAGAGAAAAGGTGTGACAGAATATATAAATATCATACAAGATTTTACACAGGTAATCCTACTTTTATTTAGCGCATTACTAATTCAATATTAACAGTATTTTTTTTTTCATTAATCTGATTAAAACAAAGATCCTATTTCGTTTCGTTTTTTATAGTTCAAAATTTCGTTTTACTTGTCTTTACTACACTAGGATCTGGAAGAGTTGCTATATAACGCGCGTTGTAGTTGAAGTAAGGGGTTAACCAATGAAACGGTCTGTTACGAACAGTTCTTAACGTGCGATGCACGGAATTGTGGGTAAACAGCTAGAAACATCAACGTTAATGATTGGTGTAGGCCATCGAAAGTATAATCAGATTGTCTTTTCATTAAACTTTATCCCAATAAACAGAAATCTCTACACCAGTTCTTAATGTTTCCTCTTCTTGGTTGTCATTTACTTGGTATACATTTCAAGCATAGCCTTACACGGATTGGTAAAAAAGGCTATTAAACCTAGCATGGACTGCTACAAATTGTCTTCAAAATTAGAGAGAGAGAAATGGGACTTAACGTCCATTCGACACAAACTAGGTCATTTTGGGACTAACATATGGTTCAATTTTAGTTCAATAAATCGCTTGCACGTAGGGGTCTTTAGCGGTGGGAGGACTGGGAGAAAACCCACAAAGTTGGACAGGCGACCCCACTCTTTGCCACCGGGGAATCGAAACCACGCACACGCGCTAACCGTTCGGCCACCGAACCCCCGTCTGATTATGAATCCTGTCAACCCGTGATATACTAATATGCTAATCTTTTTCAATTTTTAACATAGGGAATGGTGTACGTTATTGATGTTCAGAAGAAAAACTGTTCTTTCTCGACAAGTGAAAAAATCCCAAAGATGTGCTTGCCAGGTGAGAATAAATCTTAACAGGTAATTCAATTGGTTGGTGGTAGTAAACTTTTGAAACAAAATAATCACAGATTTGGGGGATGAATTCTATAAACAGTTCACGTCGAAGATCAGATTTGGAACCGACGGTTTCGTTGCCAACATCTGACGACCACTGGCGAATTGCCAGGCACCGAATTCAGAGCACAGTAACTTATATTCTGTCTTGTCATCAGATTTATCTTGTAGATTTTGTTTCGAGTGTAGAGCGCCCCCTGCACATACAAGTAGAGTTTTAACCCTTCGAACTACGGAATGTTCTCGTTGTTTGGGTTTGCTTCTGTTTGCGCACTACATTTTATTAGTTTTCCGAGATTCTATCTGGATTATCGCCCTTTTTGTTAAAAACAATTTGACGTTTTAACTCATGACATCAACTGACCGACTATCGCCCTTGAAGAGACAGCCACTGTCAAGATCAGTCGCATTATTCTGTAACGACTTTTTTGTAAATCATTTTTTTTTTCATTTTGAGTCAAACCTGTACCGTCACAGGCCCGGGACTGTACAGCGCACTTCACGCTTACGGCTGCCCTCCGGACCCATTTATATACCCATGATATATATTTGTTTATAACCATTCGGCCGCCACCTGCCTATTTGTTGGGAAACACAGTGGTTAAGGACATTGTATACATTGGCGTGTACGTAAAAGATCCCTTGGCAGTTGAAATTCGATATAAGAGTAGGCCGTAGCGCCGCTTCCCGGGCACAATTTCCCTCATAGCACACTGTATGGCGTATGCCTGTTTTCATTAGCCAAGTTGGGAGCAGAACAGTTGGACGTTAAACCCCATTTCACTTCATTTCATTTGTTTGTTTCTAGCCGACGCAAGATTAGCCGGAAAGATGTATTTTGGTATTGGCACCAATCGGTTTGATGTAGTCTCGTACACATATTATACCAATGGCAATAATGTAACTGGTTGGAACACCTGATGGTTGTATTCCTGTAGTAATGGCGGTTACCAGAAGTAAGTGTTCTCGTGTTAATGATTATAGGTGTATTGTTAACGTATGGCCAGATTAACCTAACCCATCCATTCATCTCGTCAAGGAACCACGGTGGCTAAGTGGGTAAGACGATGGCTCGCTAGCCTGGAGGTCGAGGGTTCGCCTCCGGTGTTGGCCGAGAAAGTTCATCCAGGTTTTCCGGCGTGGCTTCCACTTGTCAGGAGGGCCTGACAAAGACAGATGTCTAGTCGTTCGGATAGGGCGAAAAACCGAGGTCCCGTGTACACATAGGAATGCACGTAAAAAATCCCTTGTCATTTGGAATTCGATATAAGTGTAGGTCGTATAGCGCCACTGTCCGGAAAAAATTTTCCTCATAGTACACTGTATGGCGTATGCCCGTCTTCATTAGCCTAGTCGGAACAAAACAGTAGGACGTTAAACCCCATTTCATTTCATCAAAGATATCTGGATAGTAATCATTGGTCATGTTAAAATTCAGCACGATATGCCGTAATCTGTTATATCGCTGTTTATATACGTCGTATAGATAATATAATAATTCTAAAAATGCCAGTTCAAATTATTAGTCTTTCTATTTGATGTTTCCTTTTGAATTTGGGGGGTTGGATGGCTGAATGGTTAGCGTGCGCGCGCTATATCATAAAGTCTGTCATTGAGTCGACTGGCGTGGTTTCGAATCCCCGGTTGTACGTGGCAAGGAGTAGGGTCGCCTGTCCAACCTCGTGGGTTTTCTCCGGGTCCTCCGGTTTCCTCCCACTGCTAAAGATCCCTACGCGCAAGCGAATTATGTAAATAAAATTAAACCATATGTTAGTCCCGAAGTGACCTAGTTTGTGTCGAGTGGACGTTAAACCCCATTTCTCTCTCTCTCTCTCCCTTTTGAATTTGTTTCCCAGTATAAATTTATCCATAGACGAGCTATTAAAAATCTTGAGTATTGAATCTTGTTCCTATATATCCGGGAAAAAAATGAAGTCTTTTCTCGATTTTACAGCTGTTTAGTCATTCGGATGAGACGAAAAACCGACGTCCCGTGTATACATTCAGGTGCATGTAAAAGATCGCTTGGCAGTTGGAATTCGATATAAGAGTAGACCGAAGTGCCGCTGCACGGGCAAAATTTCCCTCACACTGTATGGCATATGTCCGTCTTCATCAGCCCTGCCGGAGCACAAAAGTAGGACGCTAAACCCCGTTCATTTCGTTTCATTTTTTGTTATAGATAATTCTGATTTTGTACATTTTAGGTTCAGATACGACATTCGTTCAATTTGTTGATATTACACTGGGTATTCGAGATCCATCTGTATTTAATGTTCCTGCTATATATAAACAGGTAATGCCAGACTTTAGCTTGATACTAAGGGATCCACGGTGGCTAAGTGAGTAAGACGCTGACTCGCTAGCCTGGAGGTCGCAGGTTCGCTCCCGGTGTTGGCCGGGAAAGTTCATCGGGATTTTCCGGCGTGGTTTCCACTTGTCAGTTGTGCAGGGCGGATGGTCTGAGAAGGAAAGCTTTCTAATCGTTCGGATGGGACGAAAATCGAGGTCCCGTGTACATATTGGCACACACGTAAAAGATCCCTTCGATATAAGAGTAGGCCGTAGCGCCACTCTCCGGGCAAAATTTTCCTCATAGCACACTGTATGGTGTATGGCAGTTGGAATTCGATATAAGAGTAGGTTATAGCGCCGCTGTCCAATCACAATTTCCCCCATAGCACACAGTATGGCGTATGCCCGTGTTCATTAACCCAGCATAGGAGCAGAATAGTAGGACGTTAAACCTCATTTCATTTTATTTAACTCGATAACATAATTCACCTATTGTCGCTATTATTTTCTCCTTCTAAATTCATTGATATTTATCTTTATTTAGTCATAAAACACATTGTGTAAGTTTTAATTTCGATTGTCCTCAGTAACAAAGAACAATTTATTGTCCTAGATAAATATTGAATTGTCAATCAAATATTCCTTTGCTGCCATTTACTAAACCGCCAGTATTTGTAGTAACGACTGTTTGTCTTTCTCCTAAAGACAAGTAAAACGAAATTTTGAACTATAAAAAAAAGAAACGAATTAGAATCTATGTTTTAAAAAGATTGGTATTGACGCGGTATATGACTAGAATTCAATTACAAGTAGAACATGGAATGCTATGTTGATTATTTTGTCGCCTGAGGTCTTTTTTAACATCCCAGACACATACAGCCCCATAAACCCGTGGGGTCGGTGTAGATGTAAAATGGCCTTCTGTCTACCCCCGCGTCATTCAAAGATATTTGGTGGTCTTACTGATTTCTTGCGATTCTCAAGCATTCATGCCTACCCAGTGGAAATGGAATTGGGTTTAATCGAGTGGTTTAATGTCTTACTGTTTTGAACCAAAAAGGAGTGAACGAAGAGGGGTCATACACTATGCAGTGAGGGATTATTACTTCCCTTGTTTTCTATTATATGTATTTACTAAGATGATACCCGGGTAGTTCATCGCCACCAGACGACGTCACTACCCACACAGAGCTACTCCTATACATCAAATTTCAGCCTCGGGACACCCCTAGTTTAGCTGCGAACCCTGAACAGAGACAGACGACTGTCACAGAACTATATTTGTGACTGTCGTTTGTGATTTGCGTTTGATGTCTTCAATGGAATGAAGTAAAATGGGGTTTAAAGGAACTATACCTCTAACTCAATATTATCCATTTTTTATACCGAAAAAAGTAAAAATATTTGACAACTCTTGTTGACTGCCCGGACGATATAGCTGCTTCGGGCGTATTTTTGTTGCTTGGCAACCTATCTTCATCTATTATAAGGTTCCAACTTCCAAAGAAGTTGTGTACAAGACGGACATATAATGTTCACAACCAAACTGTGGACGACGTCAATATACCATCAACGTATATAAACGATTGAAAGGCAAAAACTTTATTATTGTAAAATTATTAATAGTTGATAAACCAATGATTACACTATATCTATCTAAATTGATAAAACCTCATAGATTAACATGATAAACAAGCTGCCATAAGATATATATAATTATCTATTATTTACGTTTTCTTATATAACAATAATCTTATCCTAGATAACAAGTTTAAATACATACCCCCCCCCACCCCCACATACTAAAAAATAAATAAAAATATCATTGATATTATAACGTGAGAGATCGCGAACCTTTTTTACTTATATTCCTCTATAATATAACACATATCCTATATATAACAAGTTTAATAACATTATCCTCCTTCACATATACACCTCTTTAAAATAAATTTAAATACATAATTCAAAAAACAAACTTCATTGATTTGCGAACTTCCTCACTTAACAAATATTCTCTAATATTAGAAATTAATTTTTTTGATTTTGCGAACTCCCGCACATAAAAAATACTCTCAAACATTAAAAACTAGTTTCTTTGAATTGCAAACCTCCTCACTTAAACATTAAATATATAGGTAACTTAATGAATATTAAATATATAGGTAGCTTAATGAATATTTCTCATTGTTAAAAGAGTTCAATACGTGAATCAGGTGCGTGTTCAAAGTAGGGGGTGGGGCTGTTTGCACAGAGCATATTTTGTTTTCTCCTACATTTATTGAAATAATGTTGTGGTTTTTGATCTCAATTTCACTGTAATGCACTAAAATGAGCGGAGATATTGCCACACGGCTTCTTATTTCATAAAATTCGGGTAGAAGTCGTCCCCATCTTGGAGTTGTTCTAGGATACTGTTTGTAACTTCGCACTGTTTAATTTAAACTAAAAGATTGGCCAGATATAAAAAAAACCTAGTACAGTTTTTGAATGCCCTGTACCATATTGACTTCACAAATATCAATCAATTGACATCTTGTAGAATTAGCTATTAAGATTAACATTCTGCTAAAAATAATCATAGCTCAAAACCATAAAAGGAAATAACCCAATAAATGGAAAGCTAGTTAAAATAAATGATACATTATTAATGAATTTAGCTAACATAGTCTATATTATAAAGTTTAATTATGTCGGGAATGAAAATATGACATCATTATTTATTATATTCTATCAATCTTCATGGTATATATTTCTCGATTCTCGCATAAATTTAGTGTAAAAACACAGAATAATTGACACCGGTTCATATCTTGGAATAAAATGGAAACTCTTTTTTAAAACATATATAAAAGAAGCTCCCACAAAAAGACTTATTCATGCATGTATTAATAATTATCCCACAAACTCTGATCTCAAATAGGTAAAAGCTTAAAGACAAGGAATGGCCAAACACCGGACGAACAGCCAGATGGTTAAAATGGGGCGGAGCTACAAAACCACGCCCTGATTCAGGGATGACTTTTATAAATAAATATATATATATATCACTCCAAACAGGTTTATATAACACTTATTCAACATTAAATACTAAAAAATATATCTCTGTACATTCCAAACCACTCCCACATCTTAACAAAGATCTGGCTGTACTTCTGGTGACAATTGACTAATCCTTGTTTCCTTTTCCCAAAGCAGTAAAAACCTATATTCAGCAGAGTATTTGATTGATGATAACGATGATGAAAATGATGACGGTGAAGCTGATTAATACAGTGTTTGTCGTTGATCTGTCTGCCTGTCACATCATAACTTAATAAAACCAGCACCATCTGATGGCTCACATATGAAGAATGTTGGTTTACCTTTATAACGACCCTAGAAATAAAATTAAAATATAAGTAATTTAGTGTCAAATAATATGACTAGATAAAGGGGGAAGGGAGAGGAAAGGGGGTGGGGGGACTTAGTCATTTCGGAGCCGGAGAGACTTTCTCGGCCAACACAGGGAGCGAGCCACCGCGGTTCCCCTTTGACACTTGACACAATAGCAACAGACATTGAGATATAAAGTGCAAGCTTTAGACCAACCCCGGACAGGATATAACATAGGAGAGGGTTTAACGTCCACTCAACACAAATAAATTCATTTGGGGACTAACATAATACGGTACAATTTTATTTTTGCATAGGGGTATTTAGCAGTGGTAGAAAACTAGAGGACCCGAAGAAAACCCACGAGGTTTGGCAGGCGACCATATACATTGTCACGTTGTCTCGTTAGACGAAACCACACCACTTGAACCAATGACAGGTCTTATGATCTAAAGACACGTGTTAGACCCGCCCAGCCTCCCACCGCTGTGTCTAGAGATTAAAACACCCTCAACTGATGATCAGACCCCGAGTTAACAAAGCATTCTCTTTAGTCAAAATTGCTCACCTTATTTTAACTAAAATATAGCCCTTTATAAAACTTTTGTTGTTTTAATGTATCAAATACCCTAATAAGAAACTATGTGTAAAGTTTTGTGTTTCTGGATCAAAGATATTTCTGAAAAACAGTGATTGAAAGTTGAGTAAATTCTCAACTAAAGTCTGACAATGCTTCGTGAACTTGGGGCCAGAAGATTTAATGTTATATAATTTACCTGGACATGATCGATGACTTTATTTACTGATTCACGTTTGACTAGAGATACAGTACAACCACCAAATCCACCACCAGTCATACGTGATCCATAAACACCATCAACTTCCATAGCAGCTTCTACCAGTTGATCTAGTTCTGGACAGGATACTTCATAGTCATCTCTGAAAATGTATTAACAGTTGAAGATATATGGTCTGAACAGGACCGGGATGAAGTTGTAGACTTCATCCACAGTCTTTCTCCACAGATGAAGTAAAATTTTATGGAATTTTTCAAAGTAGAAGTTCTCTAGAGATGAAGTAAAACGACACAGTCTGGAGAGAGAGAGAGAGAGAGAGAGAGAGAGAGAGAGAGAGCGGGTTAACGCCCACTCGACACAAACTAGGTCATTTTGGGACTAACATAAGGTTCTATTCTATTTCGCTTGCGCGTATGGATCGTTAGCAGGGCTAGGAAACCGGAGGGCGCGGAGAAAACCCACGAGGATGGACAGGCGACTTTACTCCTTGTCACATACAACCAGGGAAACGAAATCACACCAGTTGACTCAATGACAGACGGAATGATACAGCGCGCACGTGCTAACCATTGCCCCCCCCCCCGGGTCTGAACAAAATGTGGACTAAAATCGTCGATTTGGGAATCAAAATGTCGGTCAACTAGCTTTGTGTCTGTTGACTGTCCTCAAATTGAGTTAATTGTAGAGAGCGTATGTTTTGTTTGTGTCAAATCTCTAGATAAACTTGTTTATATGATCTATTCTCAAAATAGGATAGGTCTCTGTATTCAGCATTGAGATTTTGCAGCACTACCGCTGCCACATATCTTTGTTTTGGCCTGGTTGTCTAGGGCTTGGTTTGATTCCATGTTCCTGAAGCAACGATTGGGAGTTTTACAACATCTGGACGTTGCTAGATTACTTTACAATTGTCGAACTTATAGCTACGTTTTATCTCTTTACTGCATACACACACGCGCGTGAATAGTAGCGTCCAATCAGAAGTTGTCACACTAAGACAATCAAATCAACTATTGCGACCTTCACGGAAACCTTAACATTGAACGAACTTTGAAGTTTGGAACTCGATTATCACAGGTAGACATTTTAGCTGGAAAGCGCGAGACCTGGTATTCGCGATGATCGCGGAATCTGATAGACTGACAAGCTGGGTCAATACCCAATCGAGATAAATATGCAGGGTAGGCCTTGATAAGATGTACGGAGTAAGCGAGATCAAGCCTTCGATTGAAGATGGTTTGACTCAGGACTGGCTACTGTTGTATCTCTCTTCTTAAAGATTTCGCCATTGTGTTTTCTCACGATACCGAAATCAAATATGTAACTGGAACAGAGATAGTTTGTTTTTTTCTATACGTTTTATGTCACAACAGTTAAACAATATTTATCCCACTTCTGTACAAATCTAACCAGCGTTGTTAGACACATGAAACCAATACATCATGAAACGATCGTCTAAAAAACCCAGGCGTGTCTGATTTTAAAGAATCTACATGAATCTCTTATAGCTGCTAAATCACGTAGGCTAATTAACAATTTTCCACTCACGTGTATTTCAAACAATGACAACTTATCCTTGAAAAATGTAAATGACCAACAAGTTTACTGAACTATAGCTGCGTTAACGTACCAAAATAACCAGCACCTACTTTCTATATTTTTGGTTATGAACTTAGAATCATTAATTTGTAAAGATTATAATATTGTTTCAGCCTTCATATTGCTCCATTCCTTATCTATGAATTTGGAACCAATAATTGGTCCATGAGATAAGATGGTGGCAACGACAATATTGATACAATCTAATTAAAATATAGATCTATATTTCGTTTCATTTCTGTATACTTTCGATGGTCTACACTACATGAGGATCTGACAAGTTGTACTCGAAGGTTGCATCAGGGGTCATACGCATGGCTTTTGACCCTATGACGTCAGACATTGATTAATTAATCAGCGTTGACGTCTCTAGTGGTTTACCCATAGTTCCCACAACACGCCAAGAACTTGCTGTAACAGACCGTTTCATTGGCTAATTCCTCACATCAAACAGAACGCCTGTTATATAACAACTCCTCCAGATCCCAGTGTAGTAGAGACAAGGAAACCGAAATTTTGAACTATAAAAAAACGAAACGAAACGAAATAGGATCTGTGTTTTAATCAGATTGAACCCATTTTCCTGTGAAACATGGGAATATATTTTTGATACTAGTATTACTTACCGTAGTGAATTATGACTTAGAACCATGAGTTGACCGAACTTGGCATATTCATTGTTCTCTAGGGCTCTCGCTGCTTCATCGGTACGAGCAATCTCTGTGATGACGTGTCGAATTCGTCTATACGTCTCCATGTCTAATTTATCTTTAAAATCTGGAAATATGAACGAGGAATATAAAACTAATCGATTGATCATTGACATCGATGGATAACTACTTCCAGGAATAATAGAATTCTGGAATCAAGATCACATATTTAAATAAAAAGGGCATTAATGTCCTAAGTTACTACAATGACTGGGCTAATGAAGACGGGCACACGTAATGTAATGTGCTATGAGGTAAATGTTGCCCGTACAGCAGCATTGGGACGTTAAACCCCATTTCATTTGATATTATATATAGTCTCTTATGATCAGTGCTCTTTTAGTTATCAAGCACCTGTTTTATGGAATAATCTACCATTTAGTTTAAGATGTTGTACATCTCTATATTCTTTAAAAAAAACAGCTTAAAACACATTTATTTAAACAGGCTTTTTAACAGACTCTGTATACAATCAAATGTCCATAATCTTGTTGTTTATTTATGATTACATTGTCACTTTGTAAAGTGCTCCTGAACATGTTATATGAACTCGCGCGCTATAAATACGTTGTAATAATAATAATATGAGAGAGAGAGAGATGGGGTTTAACGTCCACTCGACACAAACTAGGTCATTTCGGGACTAACTTATGGTTCAATTTTATTTCAATAATTCGCTTGCGTGTAGGTGTCTTTAGCAGTGGGAGGACCCGGAGAAATCCCACGAGGTTGGGTAGGCGGCAGACGACCCCACTCCTTGTCACGTACAACCAGGGAATCGAAACCACGCCAGTTGACTCAATGACAGACCTTATGATACATCGCGCACACGCTAACCATTCGGCCATCATTTCACATAATAAACATACATTTCTATACGGATATCGTTTATAGGGATTGGGGAACAGACATAGCCTATATTTGACCCCACCCCCCTCCCTGCCTGATATAGATACATGTATTTACATTTTATAAAATGAGCAATAAACACAGATGTAAAACATTGATAGGTTTATATACTTAGATCTGTGTATAGTAGGAACCCTTGTGATTAACCGTTTATACAGAACAATCTAGTTTATTTTCATGATATAAATGTTCGTAACATGTGCTTGTAAATATTGACGTAAATAAAGAACATTTAGGGGAAAAAACCCCAAAAAACTCAAAATGCTGACTGTGGAAACACAAAATAACAATTTAGTTGAGTTTAAGAAGCCTCACTGCTTTGTGCCCAAATCGGAGGTTCAGGAGAGATAACTCGTGTATGTGATTTTTGTTGACAAGAAACTAATTATGTATACTTTCGTTGCAATTCGTTGTAATGTATTGTAATTTGTGATTGATTAATAGTTTATTAAAACAGTAATTATATGCATGAAACATATTATTGTATATATATATATCGCAATAAACAATTCAATATTAAAAAAACCCAAAAAAACAAAAAAACCCAACATATTTATAGTGAGTATTAAATGGGAATAATGAAACAAATAGCAGCATAAATCAATGGCCTACCTTCCAAATCTTGTTCGCTGGCATCTCTCAAACTCTGCTTGCCCATTAATTTAGCGGTTGTTTCACATTGTCGTCTGCGTGTTGGATATTCAGAACCAGTCAGTTCGTGTTTCACATTGGAATTTATAATCAGGACCACAACTTCAGGATTTGATAAAGGAACCAATTTTACTTCTAATGATCTGAAGAAGAAAAAATGTTCCGTCCATCAATAACAATGCGCCATTTCCACTTTTCGTTAAAATATCAAATTTCTCAAGGCTTTAATCCACGGTTCTATGTACTCAGATTTATTATTTAACATTTAATGAAAAGAACAAAATCAAACTACCAACTCTAGATAACCTCACAGCTTGGATTTAAAATAGGCCTATCATTTCTGTTCACCCCCACCCTACAACAAACTGGCGGTGGGCTTACAATAGGCCTATCAATTCTGTCCCCCACAACAAAATGGCGGTGGGCTTATAATTGACACATAGTGTGCTATTAGGAAAATTTTCCCCGGACAGCAGCACTACGGCCTACTCTTATTTCGAATTCCAACTGTCAAGGATTCTTTAAAGTGGACGCCAATGTGTATACGGGACCTTGGATTTTCGTCCCATCCTAATGACTTGACTTAACACGTTCGAGCACGACCTAGCACAGCTGGAGTAACAAACGAACTGTTCACAATAAGAGAACCGAATTTATTTACAATCAGTTTACTGAAAGTAAAGGACACACTATGTTAAAACAGTATTTTTTCTTTTCGGACATACATGTCCGTTAAAACCTTTCTAACATACGATAGTATCGCTGGAAAACAATATGTCGTTGTGCTTGATAATGATACATATGTATATGTCGAGTTTGTGTATAATGAAACTAGTGATTGTTGTACCATATAACGGTTTTGTTATGTATCACGTCGTTTTATAGTTATTATAAATGATATCTGTATTATTTTCTCCGGACTTAGCTTGTCTTTGTGTCCAGGACGCCGGTCTTAATTACTGATTTTCAGGATAGAATGAAGACAAGATCTATTAAACAGGATCTGTTTGTGTAGACTTTGACGTCAGTGTCGTGAATTACATGAAGAGAGGCACTAGTCTATTCCATTTGTGATTCGCACCCCGCCCAATTCACCATCCTCACGACCATCTTCACGATTACGCAAAGCCGAGGATAATGACGACCCTCCCAATCCTCAATCCTCGATCCTCGCGACTAGAGTAAGACGAAAATGTGTTTTAAACATAATTAAGTACTGGGTGCTGGTGGATATTATAAGACAGCAATGCGTGGACGAAAGGCTTCTGGCGGTATCGCTATACACCGGAGGCCTCAAGATCTTGATGCCCTAGGCTTCAGTCTGCCAGGTTAATCCGGCACTCCTTGGCATATAAATCTATTTGTTAAGGCCTACTCAATTTTTGTCAAGGTCGTTGCGATGTAAATAAGGTTAGGGCACGTGATTGTTGGCGAGATTGTAGGTTAGGTTTAAGAATCTAGGGGAGAGGTTAAGTCTCCACATAAGCACTGACCTAGGATTTATGTTTCTCTACCTATGACGAAAAATTGAGCTGGCCTTATCATTTAGTAAAAACCATACACACCCTTGTCAGTTGAAATTAGCGGAAATGATGATGAAATACCCTATTTACGTGTTCTGACATTAAGCAAGATATAAAAAAAGAAGAGATAACTGGATTCCTTAACATCGATGTTCAATATCTACAGCCGATGGCACATTTCCAAATATTTATTGAACTACCAATTATATGGCGGCCATTTTGGTGCAACACTATACCAACATAATCTAAGGGCATCGGCTTATAAATATAGGCGACCTATCATTCGTGGAGCCACGGTGGCTCAGTGAGTTAGGTACTGGCTCGTTAACCTAATGTTGCACAAGAAATTCATCGTTATCTTCCGGTGTGGTTTTTCTTGTCAGTGGTGCCTGGCAAAGAACAGCATGTCGTTCGGATGGTATGAAAAAAACCGAGGTCCCATGTACACTTTGACGTGGACGTGAAAGAACCCTTGCAGTATTTTCCTCACTGTATGGCCGTTTGCCCGTCTTCATTAGCCCGGTTGGTGCAGAAAACTAGGACGTTAAACCCCATTTCATTTCAATTATTATACGTGTTATGGTTTATACGTGTTATGGTTTATATAGTTCGACATGCCAGCAGACACCCAAGCGTAATATTATCGTCACTCTAATAGCGGAAGAAAATGACGTCATAGTGTACTACTTATAGTGGAAAATCAACCTCACTATATATCAAGAATGAAATTAGGCCACAAGAGTCTAAAATTAGCCAACGGGGAACAAGGAGAAAAATCCATCATATTGGGCAGGCGACCCCACTCTTTGTTACGTAAAAGTGTGGGATCGATAATAAAGCCACTTGAATCAATTGCAGACCTTACTAACTACGCACACTCTTGGTTACGGCGGGTTACAAAGATTACCCTTGGCCTCTTTAATGAGGTCATTTCCTGTAACAATGAACCATTTCAAGGAAATATTTTAATATGACCACAGAAATACTCCCGATTCCAACTCATTTTTTTTTTTTTAAAAAATAAAATAAATAAATAAATAATAATAAATGGATTGCTTAATTTCCCATTCGTATTGGATAATTCATCTTTCATTCGATTTCCGTTTATAAGATCCAAATTGAAAAAGCCTTGAAATTGTGTCACGTGCGATAATTATGATAACGATACCTGTATGTGTATTGAAACGTAGCATGTTAATAAAATTAAGAAGTAGTATATCCATTTTACTATATGTTAGTATAACTATGTAAGAAATCCATTACAGACTATGGTAGTGAATTATCATTCATTTCACAATCTTTCCGTTATAAATCTTTATCATCACGAACAAATCGTTCAGATTAAGATCACCCGTCTCAACGATGTGAACAGCTCCGAGATACCAGGGCTTTTGGATGGCCGAATGGTTAGCATGTGCGCGCTGTAACATAAAGTCTGTTTTCAAATTCCCGGTTGTATGTGACAAGGAGTAAGATTGCCTGTCCAACCTCGTGGGTCTTCTCCGGGTCCTTCGGTTACATCCCACTGCTAAAGACCCCTACGCGCAAGCGAATTATTCAAATAAAATTGGACCATTTGAAATAAAATTGAACCGTGTGTTAGTCCTGAAATGACCTAGTTTGTGTCGAGTGGGCGTTAAACCTCTTCTCTCTCTCGCTCTCTCTCTCTCTCTCTCCAAGATACCAATAAAAAGTTTCTGATATATCTATCCATTTTACTCCATTTACCGCACATTCAACTCAGACTTTTTTATTTCAGAGTTTATTCACACATGCGAGGCCTTGGGTGAAATGTGTTTAACATACTTGAACTAAAATAGCAAACTGTGGTATTTCGCGTGACATGCTCGTGATAGATGTGTCAAATTTGGTATTTAGCGACAATAACCCTAGTAGTCTTACTTAATTCACCCTGACTTTCTTCTACTAAAACTAAATTACTGTATAGTAGGCCTACATAATATAGTTATCTGGAAAGACTAGAGACGCCATTTGTTAATGGTACTAAATGGCATCCAAACTGGTGAAGTCAAGTCAACTCAACTAAACCTTGATAGTAACCTTGTGAGGTGGGGGGGGGGGGGGGTATTGCGATTTGTTTCTTATTAGTCAGAGAGAGAGAGAGTGATGGGGTTTATCGTCCACTAGGTTATTTCGGGAATTTTATTTCAACAATTCACTTGCGTGTAGTGATCTGGTCTTCAGCGGAAAATCCACGAGGTTGGACAGGCGACCCGACTCCTTGTCACGTACGACCGGGGAATCGAAACCACGCCAATTGACTCAATGACAGACCTTATGATACAGCGCGGGAGAGTTTAACGTCCATCAAGTTTCAGGGTCGTAGAGCAATCGGAAAAACGGTTGTCAACACCTAGCTTTAAATAGATGTATGTCAAATAATTTGGAAGCAAGTTTAATGTTTAGTTGAGAACAGATGACTCGTCTAGGTATACACGTGTTATTTCTAAACCCCGACACTGACATGTTACCCCACAAATGAGCCCAGTTCATTTGTTAAACCTTTATGAGAACAAAGGTGGAGGGAGATGGAAGAATGGCAGGGGAGGATGAAGCCACGCTGGAAAATCACGAGTAACTTTCACGGCGATCTCCTGGTTAACGAGACTACCTCTTGATCACTGAACCACCGCGGTTCCCCTACGACACTTGACGACAGACCTTAGGATCTAAAGTACACAGGTGGAATGAAATGAAATGAAATGGAGCTTAAAGTCCTACTGTTTTGCTCCTAAACTGGGCTAATGAAGACGGGCATACGCCATACAGTGTGCTATGAGGAAAATTTTGCCCGGGCAGTGGCGCTACGGCCTACTCTTATATCGAATTCCAACTGCCAAGGGATCTTTTACTTGCAAGCCAATGTGTATACGGGACCTCGCTTTTTCGTCCCATCTGAACGACTAGACAGCTGTCCTTGTCAGGTCCTGCGTCCTGCATCACTGACAAGGAGGAAACCACGCGGGAAAATCTGGATGAACTTTCTCGGCCAATGCAGGGATCGAACACCCGACCTCCAGGCTAGCGAGTCAGCGTCTTACCCACTTAGCCACGTGATCCCCTACACAGGTGAGACCAACCCAGGAGTAACATAAGATATACACACCTGCAGTCAATGAGAAGGGCGTGTCCCTTTTTACCCATCACTGCGATATATTGATCCATGATCCCACAAGGCATCCCAGCAAAATCATGTTCTGCCATCTGACAAGCAACTGCTTTTTGTGAAGGTTTGATGTTAGGATCAGGTCCACCAGCCAGGTTTTCTAGGAATGTGTACATGGCGACCTCCAGGGAAGCAGAACTAGAAACTCCACCACCAAGTGGGACAGATGTGACGATTGTTGCCTCGAAAGCTGGAACTGTACCTGTCAAAGATAAAAATAAATTGCGAGGTCATATCTACGTCTGTACATTCTTTAACGTCATCACTAACCTTGAACGATATGACCAGATAGGGTTTGAGCTACACAAATATGGCCATTGTTGCCTTGAAAGCAAGAACTATACATGTCAAGGATAAAAAAAAAAAAATTTGTGGCGGAATCGAGGAGGTCATATCTACGTTTGTACCATCCGTGAAGTCATCCCTAAAGCCTGGCTTACATCCCGCCGTACGTGCTACGAAGGGTGGAAATTTAGTAAGCCCGTGCGTCAGATTTACATGTCACTTGCATGTGTTCGGCACCGTAGAAGATCGTAAACTGGCCGTAACGTCTTTTGGTCATGCCCATACCAAATGTTCACCCGGTTTCTTGCTGCTAGTCTGCGAGCTACCAAACCCTCCGACCCTTGCGTGTGAAAACACGTACGGCGGGTCGTGAGCTAGGCTTTACCTTGCTACAAAAATAGGGGCAAGAGATAAATATAAATGGTTTCAACAAAATGCTAGCATAAACAATTTCTACTCGTAAGACGAATTGACACGTACGCATCAATACAATAAACATCTGCCCCAAGGTCATCAGTAATTCCTGGAAGTTTTAAAGATTTAAGGCACGGGGAGTAATTCCTTAATAATACTCAATTCGAATTGATTATATCCACGTGATCAGTTAAGCTGGGACAGATATAGCAACAGCAGCTGAAATCTAATACTCGGCATTTAGCTCAATTTAAATTAAACACTGTTAGTAACCATTACAAATATAGGTTATAACAGGCATTGGAGTCACGGTGGCTAAGTGGGTAAGACGCTGGTTCGCTATACTAGAGCTCGCGTGTTCGATCCATGCATTGGTCGAGAAAGTTCATTGGGATTTTTCGACATGGTTTCCCAGTGTCAGTGTCGCAGGAGGTGGGCCTGCCAAGGACACCTGTCTAGTCGTTCGGATGGCACGAAAAACCGAGGTCCCGTGTACACATTGGCGTGCACGTAAAATATCCCTTGGCAGTTGGGATTCGATATAAGAATAGGCCATAGGCAAAATTTCCCTCATAGCACACTGTATGGCGTATGCCCGTCTTCATAAGCCCAGTCGGAGCAGAACAGTACGACGTAAAACCCAATTTCATTTCATTCATTTATAATCATCATTATACGAGGAAATTATATCAATCAAATAATTGCGAATTGCGAATTACATCCGTCAACGGTTAGTATACGTTGTTTAACGCGTCTATGACTATTTGTAAGCATCTGAACAACCAAGCACCGCTGGCGATATAAAAGTTAGAACAGGGCTTGAAACATCCCCACGGTACTCCTTGAATTCGTGAGTAAGTCACTGACTAACCAACAGGTTCTAGGTTCTATCCCGTTGTTTACCAAGAAAGTGTCTCGGTGTTTTCCAGCGTGCCGCTGTCTGGGCAAAATGTCCCCAATAGCATATTGTATGGCCCAGTAGGAGCAGAACAGTAGGACGTTAAACCCCAATTTTTTCCGTTTAAAATGCCACTATCTTTAAACAATGTAGAGCATTATGACGTCAGCTTAGACAAAAACCTTGAATTCCACAGCTCAATGTTGTGATGTAAGAGAATACAAGCCAGGTGCAAATAATTTGGCAAATCTCGACGATCAGAAATGGCAAGTATATTCATTTACCTGACGTCAAAGATTACCTTGTTACTATTATGGGTTGTAAACTTTATAAAAACAATAATACCAGTATTTTACTCTGACGCATAACGGTTCCAATATTATTTGGGGGCAAAGAACTTAAAGATACATTATGGGAAATTAGATAATAGTTTTAAAATAGATAATGTAAAGGGAATATGCTGAAAATTTCAGTCAAATTGATCCACTATGAACCGAGATAATGAAGATTGAATTTTAGGCCTAGCCTCGATCACCATTACTTAAGTCGGTATGATAAAAACCAAGTCTCGATTATCCATTTTTACGTTTAATTATTTTTGAAAAAATGTATTCCAATCCGCTAAATATCGTAGTCTGGATAAGTAAATTAATGTCTAATTAATAAATTATATAACATTTAAGGCCTAAAGAAAGACCTGCAATAGGCAGATGTGGTTCTTGCATAATGTATGTTTAATAGTAAGTGCAGGAGCACCACACCACGGACGGGAATCCTGATGACAAACCCGTGGACAAGACACACTGACATTGTAAGCAATACAAATACTATCGTATCAAGCTATAAAATATTTTTCTTTAGGCGGAGACAGGAGGGTTTGGG
The DNA here is from genome assembly GCF_932274485.2 of Patella vulgata. Lineage (NCBI taxonomy): Eukaryota > Metazoa > Mollusca > Gastropoda > Patellidae > Patella > Patella vulgata. The sequence goes on from NC_065885.2 coordinate 3,093,819, forward strand.
AAGTGGGACCAGTGGATCAACCCCAAATCTGAAAAGGTGTGCGTTTTCCTATTCCTTACAAAATTATTCCATGCAAACTAAAAACAGGACAGAAAAGCGGAGTAGGGGTTGTTGTTGTTCTTGGTTTTTTAACGTCCGCTTCCACCGAATGTGATATCGCAGACAAATCTTATTTTTCATTTTTATTATCTTAGCGCACGCGCAGGGGTCCTTCCTGTGGGAGGAAACCGGAGTAGGCCTACCCGGAGTAAACCCACGAGATTGAGAAGGCACCGCTCTATCTCCAAGCCACATACACTCACACCAGGGATCGAACCAACAATAGCAAGCCAGAGGTGACCGGCCAGCTAGAGGTCGAAACGCGGCACATAAGACCACTAGGACATCCCAGCCCAGAGTAGGGGTGGGGGATACTGCTTTAAATAGACGAACTAGTTTTGGTGAAATCAGGGGACATAATTACTAGTTTTAATCCACTTCGATCAACCGGAAGTAACTCAAGACTAGGATTATATACGGAAGCGCCAGGACGATTTACCCAATACTACCCAATTGTGAAGAACTAACAATTATAAAAAAAATAATTAATTAGCGGAATTAGCAAATGGGATGGCCTAGTGGCCGGTCACCTCTGGCTTGCGATTGTGGTTTCGATCCCTGCTGTGAACGTATGTGACTTGAAGATAGGGGTGCCTTCTCAACCTCGTAGGTTTACTCCCGGTACTCCGGTTTCCTGCCACATGAAAGACCCCTGCGCGTGCGCTAAGACAATAAAAATGAAATTAAAGATAACTTCGGTGGAAGCGGACGTTAAACACTAAGAACGAAGACGGAAGTGGTATTATATAACTTCAAATAAGCTAAATAAAGATTTGGTTCTAAATGCTATTCTGTGATGCTATTTTAGTGAGTGTTTTTGTCTGGAGTGATAACCACAATTAAAGAAATATTGTTACTAGTTCAGGAATCAAAGTCATTCTGATTCTAAAAATATATTCAAAAACATTCCTTGTGGCTAGAATATCACACACGACGTATTAAACCTACCTATGACGTCAATATATAAAATTGTTCTGTTTATCAATACGAGGTTAAATAGCACAGTTACTCTGTGGTAATAGTCGTATTTAATAATAATAATAGGGTTTAACGTCCTACTTGTCTCTGCCTATAGGTCAGACAGAAATGAAATGGGGTTTAATGTCCTACTGTTCAGCCCCGAACGGGATTAATGAAGACGGGCATACACCATACAGCGTGCTATGAGGGAAATGTTGCCCGGACAGTGGCGATACGGGCTACTCTTAGATCGAATTCCATCTCTGAAAGGACCTTTTACGTGCACGTCAATGTTTTTCGTCCCATCCGAACGACTATACGTTGTCCTTTGGCAGGACGTCGGTCCTGCACCACCGATGATCTTTCTCGGCCAATGCTGGGATTGAACACGGGACCTCCAAGCTAACGAGCCAACGCCTTACTCACAGATATACGACATGTGCTATGTGCGACATTTGACCGAGGCAGCGGTGTTTCCCATTCTGTACATAGACAATAATCTACTTCGAGAAAAGATCTCTGCCTTGAGTCAGAAAATTAGTATACTATATGGTAATGTGATTCTACTCGGTTTCATATCTGTCATACATACCAGGGTACAAAGACTAAATAAACTCTTTCAATTGAATTTAATTAAAGCCGAATAAATACGTCTCAAAATTCTCGCAGCAAACTTTGTGTTTTCGACTAAAATCATCGATTTAGGAATTAAAATGTCGGTCAACTAGCTTAGTGTTCGTTCTCAAGCGGAGCTAATGTTAGACAGGAAGCGTAAGTTTAGTAAGTGATGCTTCCGCCAACTCTTCGTCGAATTCCAATTGTCAATGGTTCTTTTACGTACACACCAACGAATAATAATAATAATAATAATAATACTCTGACGTCAATGAATATATTACTCTGACTTTTTATATAGAATTACGGGTTTATCTATCCGCTACATTCTTGAACAAAAAAAAAAATCTTAAAAAAAAAAAAAAAAATAAGAAAAAAATAAACCCAAACTAGAGCAGACAAAAATGATATCGGTCAATTCGAAAATCGATATTTGACACTGATCGATTACTTGTTGTAATCGGATCCTAAATATAATTAAAAATCCTGTCAAATAAAATGTCAAAAGGAAGCCATAACAAATTCCTTGAACAATTGAAACATCATATCAAGTGAACTAGTAGTCGTATAATAAGAAATTTACGTCTTAGAAAATAACGATGTTCAAGTAGGAAGAAAACTAGATAAACTATAATCAACTCAACGTGAACCCGGATTGATCAACTGAGAACCTATCATCGATTAATACAAGAATAGAAATAAGTGTGTGTGTGGGGGGGTATCATCTTTAATTTGTACACGAGTAAGTGAGAGAGAGAGAGAGAGAGAGAGAGAGAGAGAGGGGGGGAGGGGGGTAACGTTCACTCGACACAAACTTGGTCAGTTCGGGTCCAACATCGTAATATTGTACAATTCGTTTCAATAATTCACTTGTGTGTAGAGGGGTCTTTAGCTCTGGCAGAAAAACCAAAGACCCTTTTCTTGTCACATACAAGTATGGGATTGAGACCACGTCACTTGAATCAATGTCAGATGTTATGGTTTAAAGCCTCCCCCACCCCCCAACCTCTCTCCTCACACACCTCTCTCCCCTCACACACCTCTCCGCCGTCAGTGTGGGTATCGAGTTTGTTTTCAAGATTTATCGATACCTTGTTGTTGTTGTTCTTAGTGCTTGACGTCCGCTTCCACCGAAGGTGATATTGCACAGAATTATCGATACCTAAAATGTTTACATGATATCAGCAAGTCACACACTGAGATTTTATCACGCGACTAGACATGGAATTGTCCTTGAGAGGTTCTAGTGTACTTAAATAAACATCAGCAATCAATAAATATCCAGACGTTCTCTCCATATAAACTCTGAAATACCTGAAATCAAGAACGTCTGCCTGTCTTACTAACCTATAAATTTGGCAACAACTCCTTTGACGTAATTCGCCCACTTTGGCGCACCAGGTTTAAGAGGTGAAGCTGCTGAAGGTACCTGGAACTCGACCACGCTTGATCCATTGGCAGATTGTTCTAAGGTCGACACACGACATACAGTTCCCTCGATTTTTCTTCCAACGACAACCGTTACCAATGGCAACGCCTGTAAATATAGAAATAATGATGGTATCAATTATTACCAATGATAACGCCTATAAATATAGAAATAACGGTGGTGTTGTTACCAATGACAACGTCTGTAAATATAGAAATAACGGTGGTATCAATTGTTACCAATGACAACGCCTGTAAATATAGAAATAACGTTGGTATTAATTATTACCAATGGTAACGCCTGTAACTATAGAAGTAACGGTGGTATTGTTACCAATGACAACATCTGTAAATATAGAAATAACGTTAGTATTAATTATTACCAATGGTAACACTCTAACTATAGAAATAACGGTGGTATTGTTACCAATGGCAACGCCTGTATATAGAAATAACGATAGTATCAATTGCGACCATTGTTTGGTGACGTTTACTATTTATGAAACTGTTATGCTGTATAATGACAAAACCTCTATCATTGGTGGTATAATAATACACGGTCAATGATTCGATTTATAAAATATGTATGCTGTGTCACTGGTCACTGGTCAATGATTCGATTTATGAACAATTTATTTGCTAGTTTATCATCTTGTATGTGAGGTCGGGTAACTGCTGTTTTTCTAAGAAACAGTTCAACCCACATGATTTTATTCTGTGGATGTTTTTCACTGCAAGAGTTCCACAAAATGACTTAAAGAAAAAAGCTATAGAAATATCAAAAATCTCTTTCCAATCCCCTTATGTCCCTAGGTGGTACTATATTCGATCAGGTTTCAAGCAGTATAATACAACTAGTTCGTCACACAGTATAATATGTGTATTTTAATGGTCGAGTGCGAGACATTGTGTAATATATATTGATATCGTGTAGCACGAGGGCTATATCTATATATTACACAATGTCTCGCACGAGACCATTAAACAACTTAAAATACAGACACTATCCAGCAGGTGCATTCCAATGAAATACGTCACGCGGGTCACATATTTCAACTAGTACAAATAATGCACGCTTGGCACTTTGCCACGGTGGCTAGGTGGTTAAGACGCTGGCTTACTAACCTGGAGGTCGGGTGTTCGATCCTTGCATTGGCCGAGAAAATTCGTCTGGATTTTCCGACGTGGTTTGGTTGAACTGTTATCAATGGTTAAAATCCAGAGACCATGGATGGGGGCGGGGCGGCGAGGCCTCTCCCCCTTTAAATTTCGAAAACTAGTAGCTCGGAAATTATATTTCCAGTGATCTGAGACAAGAATCGGTTTCTAAAATAATGAGTTATAATGGGGCATTATTCTGTCAGCAATCCAGGTTGCCAGGCGAACGCCCCCCTCCCCTCCACTGGATCCGCCCTTGTCATGACTTAGTTACATATCATTTTTGTATATCTTATTCGTATCATTAGATATGTCATATAAACCTAGTCTATTTTTGTCAATAAAATACTTCTGATATATTAAAAATCAAGGTGTCTTTCAATCGTAGTTGTTATTTTAAACTTTAATTACGTCTTGATGACGGAAACAACAGACTTGGTGTAAAAGAAAACAGTCTAGCCAATCACAATTGAGGGTGTGTAACGACCGAGCCAATCAGATGACTAGACGCGTACTATTTTTTTTTCTAGGTCTCGAGAGTCATCGTCATTCACAAATCCTAGTTAAAGGTTAATTCATATTATATCACCTCGGTGGAAGCGGACATAAAATACAACTAACCCATCATCATACACACGTTTGTTACGTTCAATGTCCTGAACGAGGTGCGTATTTCAACATAATAAAATGTATGTACTAATAAAAGTGTCGTCATACTTAGCTTATATATCCGATTTCGGGACGTATTATGCAAGTTGCACTAAAGGTCATTACATCATGTTATTCGTATAAGCTTTATGGTGGTGGTGGTGGGGGGGGGCATGGGGGCATGGGGACATGGGGGGTCCCGGGGGGGGGGGGGTAAATGACAACGAATAAAAAAGCCCCATTTATTAACAGTTATCATAAAGAAGTGGGATACCTTTCAAATGATATGAATTTATAAAAATATAATGTCAATAAAGAACACGGGGTATATTATAACATTTTTTACTTGATTATGACAAAAATCTAAAATTATTCACCAGTTTGACTATAAAAAAAACGTAAATTGACTCTAGTAAATACTGGAAGGATCGATACAGTTATCTCATAATAAGAAATTCGCCATCAATAACAAACAAGCCAATATCAACACTTACCATAGGAAACACATAGCCATCATTATAATCCGTGTGCTCCCCGATCAAATTTACCCGCCCCGGGGCACGGGCGGCGACCTGGGGTTCACCCCCAAACTGTTTCTTGAATCCAGCAGAGGCTTGTTGTACAAGCGAATCTATAGCAGGTATTTCTGATGCCATGATGACTAAAATGTGTAAGATACTATACGAACGACAGAACGTGGCAATACTGAATAGTGAGTATTCATTGACCGGTCGGCAGATTCAACACGATCGTTCAACTTGGCTACGTGCCAACTTGCCATACATGTACTGTATAGTCGGTACAGGTTGTAGAACTCCACGCCGCGCGTCATTTGGTTCAAATAAAAACCCTCCAGTTTCGTGGAGAGTTATTCAAGCATTGCAATAACATAGTCTTGTCATACACCCATTATTAGCAACCATTATAGCATGACGCTGGAAGTTTAATTTTAAAATAGGAGGCAAACTTACAAACAGGGTCTAGGCGTCTGGGAGTACGTTAACATATACCCTCCCCCTCGATCACCCCGCTATACGATATCCGCCTATAGATGTGATTGCATCATCACAACATTCATTGACGTTTTTTCCTATGAGAGGTGTGTGTATAAGGTTATTGCTAAATGATAAGGCCAGCTCAATGTTTCGTCATAGGTCACGAGATGTAAATAGGGCTAGTAGTATTCCCAACCCTAACCCTAACCCTCGACCTAACCCCAATGCTTACCCTAACCCTAACCTACAATCACGTGCCCTAACCTTATTTACATCTCAACGACCTTGACAAAAATTGACCTGGCCTTGTCAAATAGATTTAGCCGTGTTATTGGGATATATCTGTTTATATAAACGCTTACACTGCACGTGAATGTTGGAAGTTAGTAGTTAAGGTAACATACCAACTCAATTACATGGAAGCGCGTATGTAGAGAGAGGGTTGGGGGTGTATCCTTTATTTGGGTGTTGTGGGTGTAGTGATCTAGGCACATGTTCCGACCCCCCCCCCCCCACCTAACGTATTTGGGGATCAGTACAAGATCAAAAGTTACACTTGATGACTGCGAGATTCTAATTGTGGTGTAGTGGTCTATACACATGCCCTGACCCCCCTCTCGCCACACACACCCCCACCCCCGGGACAGTAGTTCTTTAGCCTACTCTTCTTCGAATTGCAACTATAGGGCTTGCTCGCCACCGTGTACACAGGACCTCGGGTTTTCGTCTACTCGAATAACTAGACACTGTTCCTTGCCAGACTCTACTGTGGGAGGGGGGCATGCTAAGGATGGCCAAGGTACTGTAACGGTCAACATCGTGACGGAACCCGGTACGTCCAGGTTAATGAATCAACACATTTCTCAATTAGCTCTCATGGTCCCCGAATGAAGACGCCAATACGACACGCAGTGTGTTAGGGGGACAATACCGACATACTTTTTATCCAATTCGAACTGTCAATTTGTGTAATTTGTGTCCCATCCGAAGAGAACTAGACGCTGTATATGTGAACTGCTAAATTGAGAAATGGTAACAGGAGCTCTAGAAAGTGTATGAATATCCCGCTGCGTGGTGCACGACCCCACCCCCTATCCCCCCACATACATACTACTCCAAGGTATCTAGGATGAATTCGACGGCGGTTCATTGTGACTACTATGCAATTAAAGATGTATTATGGAGAGAGAGAGAAAGAGAGAGAGAGAGAGAGAGAGAGAGAGAGAGAGAGTTTAACGCCCACTCGACACAAACTAGGTCATTTCGGGACTAACACATGATTCAATTTTTTTATTTCAATAATACGCTTGCTTGCGTGTAGGGATCTTTAGTAGTGGGAGGAAACCGGGGGACCCAGAAAAAACCCACGAGACTGGACAGGCTTCCCTACTCCTTGTCACGTACAACCGGGAAATTGAAACCACGCCAGTTGACTCAATGACATGTATTATGTAAGAGCTAAATATTGCTGGACGTTTGTCTGGTTTCAAATGTTATATAAATCATAATCACCTCTCTAGAGCATCGATCGAATGGCCGAGATAGAAAGTGTCTGCCATATATTCGTTAAACGTTGAAATGGAAAACAGTTTATTATCATGACAGCAACGGTACTTGACAATCGAGACTATTTACGCTATTTTTTGTCAAAACCTCAAACACTCATAACTTAGCTCAGAATAAAATAATATATTTATTTATATTATCTTATATTTTTTTCCACTATTACAACAAGAACTGTCAGCTCTTTATTTTAATCTTGTTTAATGGTCGAGAGCGAGACATTAAGTAATATATTGTAAACAACAAGAGGACCATGAGGCCCGAGTGTTTTTACAATATATTACGCAATGTCTTAAACTCGAAACCATTAAACGACTTAAAATACAGACACTCCGCATGTGCTTTTACAATGTAATACGTCACGCGAGTCCAATATTTCACTAATATAACAAATGTACGATTGGCAAGTTGCCCGTACGATTATTTCAAATAATGGTACGCCAACATCAAAGGGTGACGTCACATCCGTTTTTTAAATCTTATATAATGCATCGAGCGTGGTTAGCCGTGTGATGGATGACCGTAAATTACAATTTGAAGTGCCTTCCTATATTGATCTAACACTTTTAGACGTATTACCGATCACATATCAAACTTATAATAAATCAAATTATTAACTCTAGTCAAGCACATTACTCCTGTGACGCATTTGCTGTTTTATTATTATTTTTTTCGCTTTTGCTGATCAAAACGCAATAAATTGTTTTCATGAATAGTTGTTTTTAAAATGATATCCTCTTAAAGTCTTAAATGTCAACGTTTTGTCTTCATTGGAATTAATAGGGAGTGGAACGTACATCGTCTGTGTAACTTACTGTTACCACTCTCTACTTCAGCAACAATAACCCATTTCCGGTTTTTAACCACTCCCTGAATATTCAAATCGTGGTTATGGTGCAATCATCCATGTTAAAATTATTTTTGATGGACAGTAATATTATCCTTTAAAATCGTTTAAAGGGAAAAATAGAAAATATCACACTGGTCCATTATGTTTTTTTATGTATCAGTGTACATTTAAAGGACACTATTTGTGTCAGTCATTATAAAATATGTGATAGAATTGGTTAAATACATCCCAAATATAATTTTTACACAGAAATCATTGCTACGGGAGACTTGTAACAAGCACGTGAAGAAACGGGAAGTGACGTCAAACATGACAAACACGAGTTATCCTTCTTGTTAACTAACTGAAGTAACGAGCGATAACAGACAAACGATCGTTTGTTGATGAAAAGTTATTATATGGGACGGTGAGAGGGTATCTCACAATTCAAAAATAGAATTGGCTGTCACTAGATAAGGGAAAACGAGAAAAATAGAAAAAATCCCGTGCATTCCTCCGTTTTTATTCATTCTGTTCTTAATAAAAAACATGGTAATGCACGCACTTTTTCTAATTTGTTCATTATCTTTTATCTACTGACAGCCAATTCTTTTTTTGAATAGTGAGATACCCTCTCATCGTCCCATATATGTAATAATGACTGACACCAATATTGTCCTTTAAGAAGAAGTTATCTGTTATGCTACATTAATGATCCCAAGGTAATCTATTGAGGAGGTAACTATCTACTTGATATGGGCAATGATCTCAAATATGCACTACATATAGAATAAATAGGATAAACGTCCTACTTGACTAGGTTTAGTGCAATAATTATGACACGACCTACAGTCAACTACATTCACAATTCTCGTGATATTCTATTTATAAATGTACTTTTCATTTAAAGAAGTACTGTGTTTTTTTAAAAAAAAAAAAGCCAAGACCTTGATTGTTATATGAAGGATTAGATAGATTAGACGATATTAGATAGTTGAATCTCCAGATGGAATATCAGTATATAATTATGATGACTTGGCGTTCAGCATGGTACAACGTGAAGTGTGCGGAGTTAGTATAGCGGAGGTTGCTACGTGTAAGACACACTGACATATTATGTCATATTGAATTACAATGTTTATCAAGCTCATGTTATATGCAGAATCATTTACCATAAGATGACAGATTATATGTTACCATGTGATGTTAGGATTATCTCACCGGGTAGCTGTGTGATAGACTTTTCCATAAGTTTGTTTTATGTTGTTAAAGGACAATATTGGTGTCATTCATTGTCACATATGTGATAGAACTGTTACCATGTTTTTATGAAGTATAGAAAGAATAAAAACAAGGGGATGTACGGACGTCGGACTGTTTCTATTTTCCTGTTTTCTCTTATCTAGTGACAGTCAATCATTTGTTTGAATTGTCAGATATCCTCCTAGTCTCGTATAACAACTTTTGGTTCTCGAAGGAATTATTAGTGAGCAGAAATTAGCCCGTGTATCTGTTATCACTCGTCACTTCAGTCAGTTAAATAGAAGGATAACTCGTGTTTTCCTTTTGCGTTCCTCACTTTCCTGTCTTCCAAGCTTCATAATGCATCTATCGTAGCAATGATTTCTGTGTTAAAATTATATTTGGAACGTGTTTAACCAGTTCTATCACATATGTGATAATGACTGACACCAATATTGTCCTTTAATATTACTTCCCGTATATAAAGACATTATAATTAAAGGAGCTAAATCTCCGGCGCCTAGAAAATAGACAGAAATGGGTCGCAACGCATTTGTATTCAGCCTCGTTCATCAAGTCGCTCTACTACAAATGGCGCTCGAAAGCATTCTGGCATGCGATGTGTGTGCTAATTTTCTAGTCGTTTGGATGAGACGAAAAACTGAGGCCCCGTGTACATATTGGCGTGCAGGTAAAAGATCCCTTGACAGTTGGAATTCGATATAAGAGTAGGCCGTAGTGCCGCTGTCCGGGCAAAATGTCCCTCATATACCCGTCTGCATTAGCCTAGTTCGGAGCATTTAATCTTAGAATCCCGTATAATTTCAACAAATAATTATCATTATACGCATGACACCTGCAACTCAGTATATATATTGGAATGCGCCAGTCAACATATATAAACGGTAAACGACGAAAAGATAAAAGGTATGCCGAAACATTCTGATTTCAACAGTTTTCTAATAACATTTTAAAGTATTTTTTGCCGAGTTGGTCCTTATAGACGTAATGGCATGAAATTAAACATAACAATACACCGATGTGACGGCATCCTTTGATGTTGGCGTACCATTATTTCAAATAATGGCACGGCAATGCGCCAAGCTTACATTTTCTTTATACTAGTTGGAACTTTGGACCCGCGTGACGTATTTCACTGCAAAGCATGTGGGAGTGCCTGTATTTTAAGTTGCCTTATTGCCTCGAGCTTAAGACATTACGTAATATATTGGAACAACAGCTCGGGACGTTTTAATATATTACCGAATGTCTCGCTTTCGACCATTAAACCACACATAATGATATTATAAACCATTTATTAGTTGAAAAATGTCAATCTTATCACAAAATTGAAAGATAATAATCTATTTTATATGACATAAAATTTGTATATTTACAAGTATAAAAAAAGGGTAGGTATAAGACAAATTAAGCATTTAAATCGGTTAAAAATCGGCCATGGAAATTTGATTCCATGTTAACGATATCGCCAGTTGTAACTTTATAAAAATGACGATAGGCTACTAAATTTAGTATTTAAGTTTCAAAACAGAATTTAGTTGCATGCCTTGCTGCCAAAAGACACGAAGACACGCACGTAGTTCTGTGTAAAATTCAACTATATAATATTATCCGTACTGTTTACATACAACAACATAAACTAAATTTTAGACCTACAATTCATATTAATATTAATTCTAAGTGTGTAATTAGTATTAGAAAAGATGGATTTATTATCAATAATCATATGTTGGCAACATTTACAAAGTCGACTGTGATATTTCGATGTAGACATGGGATTAGAAACTAAAAGTCTTGACTGTCGATATACTTTTCATTAACTCAGAAATCTCTATTCAGACAGTACTAGAAGAGTTATTTCCCTTTCATATTTATCGCGGAGGAAAATGGTTAGATTTATTTGATAAGGCCAGCTTTAAGTTTGGTCACAAGATGTAAAAAGGGCTAGCTAATCCCAACCCTAACCCTAACTCTGGACCTAGCCCCAATGCTTACCCGAACCCTAACCTACAATCTCGCCAACAATCACGTGCCCTAACCTTATTTACATCTCAGCGACCATGACGAAAATTGAGCTGGCCTTAACAAATAGATTTAGCCGAGGAACATCATTAGATGGACCTAATTGTTTCCATAAATTTCGAATGCAATATAATACCTTCGGTCGTTTAAAACCCACTAACAACTGAAAGGCTGAGTGAAATCCCCCAATTTACATTTTAATCTTCAACAGTGAACTCGATACAGAACATGGTTCTTAATCCGCTCATGTATTATATTAAAAATGAAAACCTCCGATAGCAAATATCGACGCGAACCGCTGAGTTGAAATAAAATGAAATCTGTTTTAACGTCCTACTTTTCTACACCAACTGGGCAAATGAAGACAGGCTTACGTCATACAGTCCGCAATGAGAGACATTTTGCCCTGACAGCGGCGCAATGGGCTACTCTTAGAATTGGATTCAGACTAGTAATTATTTGCCCATTGTCATCAATGTTAAATGGTTGTAACATCACAGACTGTAGCTCTTTGCTCAACATTCCGTTGGTTCCAATCTGTATAGGCACAATTAAGACCACATTTGGCAATCTCCTCATCATAATTTGGTATGGGGTTGACCGTTTAGATTTTTTGCTACGGGGATTTGATGTTGACTGGGATGAAAATCGCACTTCCGACACAATGATTGCTCTGCAGAAAGACACTTACACCCCCATCCCTTCGCTGTAATATCATCAGCATTACCCCAATCTGCTATGAAACTGCAAATTTGACCCCTTTTCTCCAATTTTAGACGAAAAAGTCAACCAAAAATACAGAAAGAGAGGAGAAAAAAGTTAAGAGAAAAATTGTTTATTTATAACTCGCACTACCATCATGAAATAAGGGGAAATAATTACTAGTCTAAGCCCAATTGGAGGCAGACCACCATTAAATTTCGATGAAAAGATTAAAACAACTTGCTTCCACAAAATATTTGCACTACATAATTCCAAGGATACCTCTGATTGTTAAAGTGTTTCAAATACTGAAATATTCCTCTTTTTTAAAAAAATAAATAAATAAATAGTGCTTTGTGACTGTTTTATTAGAGTGGCTGGTTATCACCTAAATACAGCATTTGTTTTACATTTATCAATCCATATTTTAATAAATGATTCATAATTCTTATAACCACCTGTGTTTATGTGTATGTATATAAGCCAGGGATAGAAGAACATCGTTATTAGCCATATTCTAACAACATTATTACTTATGTGGACACAAGTTGGATTTGTTTCCACAGCGACAATTTTAGGGAGTGGGCTTGCAAGTTTCGTTATAGTTCCTTACAGTTACCGTCAGTGCAACCAATTGACAGCTTGTTTTCTTGTATACTGGCCAAGGTTTCTAGAAATAAATGCCTTTCATCTCAGACTTTCCAAGAAATAAGGAAATATTGGGATTTTGAGACACACAAAGTGTAAAAAATGGGCCATTTTTATAGAAAAGGGTAAAAGAAAATCGATTTTTGAAAAAGATTCCAATATTTTGAATATTTTTGATGAAACTTGCTTGAAATGCTTTAAATCTTTTTGCAGAACTCACATTTTGACAAAATTAAGAAAGAATCATCAATTCTAGAACAAAAGGCCCATGGACCTGAGCTGCATCCCGGTATACAAAACAGTACATAACTTTAAAGGGTCACCATTTCTGCATTAATTATTTCTTTTTATTCTGTATTATAATAATGTTGCAAAAATAAATGTGAAGCTATAAAGAAAATAATTTTGATGATATATGAACTTATAAAACCAAATAGGAGGCAGACAAATTGTAGTTCGCGTCTATTTATAGCAATTCTCTGTTTGTCTCTCTTCTCCCCTTTTGCATGCCAATTTTTGTTATCTAGAATTGACGAAGGGGGTTTGAATTAACATTTTCTGCCAGGTTTAGGTAAGTATTCATGATTTTGAGGCGGAAGGATAACAGAGTTATCAGGTTGGTTACAACTAGTTACATGCTTTTAGTATGCTTCTTCAAGTTTGCGTATCTCAAAATTTTGGTGGTCAACCTCATACAAATTTTAGTGCAAAGACATGACCATTTGTTCCTCTGTCTGTAGTGAAAAGCATTCAGCCCGTCGAAAATTTTTGGGAAAGTTGGGGGTGGACAAAGAGGCCAGAATTAACATTAAAGTCAATGGGGGGAAAGTAATGGTGGTCTGCCTCAAATTACTAGTTTCAGAGTTGTTTCCCCTAAGCTGTACTCACCCTACAGAATTGTGTTGAATGGCAGCTGTCACACGATCAGCTTTGGATATTCGCTAGTCCCCTACAGTTACTGATAGGGATGACATCTGACATCAATACGACTTCATGCGCCCCAAATATAAACTTTTTTTCCTTCTGAAAATTAAATTCTAGAACATTTTTTAAGCATAAAGGTGTTTGTATATATGTATGTAAAAATATTTCCTATTTAGTGTAGATGGGTATGTAAAATGATTGAAAGGCACTATTCTGCCCGGACTAGTAACGTGTTATGTAAATAATGCATGCACCGTTAAGCCAATGATTGACTCCGTGTGATGTGACGTCACACGTGTAGTACTATGTGTGACAGTCTCCAGAAACTGGCCAGTGACACTATCCTTCGTCTTGGTAGGACTACCCTGCTGCATATAAAACTTCAAGGATCAATTGACTCCGTAACACTGTGTTGTTATAACTATGTTTTTATATATTTATAAAATCCATAATACAGCGCTTCTATGCATGAGACTGCAACCCAACTTTGACATTAAATATAAGCTAAATATACGTTCCCCATCCCTGAACCCGTGTCTTGTAGCGAAAGTTACGGTACATGATGATCTTCTTCGGTTCTTTAGCCGAAGCAGCTCGACGACCATCTAGGAACTACAATGATGTATCTCCTAGAATCTCTAAATAATATCTCTCCTAGAATCTCTAAATGATGTCTCTCCTAGAATCTCTAAATGATGTATCTCCTAGGATCTCTAAATGATGTATCTCCTAGGATCTCTAAATGATATCTCTCCTAGAATCTCTAAATAATGTCTCTCCTAAGATCTCTAAATGATATCTCTCCTAGAATCTCTAAATGATATCTCTCCTAGAATCTCTAAATGATATCTCTCCTAGAATCTCTAAATAATGTATCTCCTAAGATCTCTAAATGATGTCTCTCCTAGGATCTCTAAATAATGTCTCTCCTAGGATCTCTAAATGATGTATCTCCTAGGATTTCTAAATGATGTCTCTCCTAGGACCTCTAAATGATGTCTCTCCTAGGATCTCTAAATGATATCTCTCCTAGGATCTCTAAATGATATCTCTCCTAGAATCTCTAAATGATGTCTCTCCTAGAATCTCTAAATGATGTATCTCCTAGGATCTCTAAATGATGTCTCTCCTAGGATCTCTAAATGATGTCTCTCCTAGAATCTCTAAATGATGTATCTCCTAGGATCTCTAAATGATGTATCTCCTAGGATCTCTAAATGATGTATCTCCTAGGATCTCTAAATGATGTCTCTCCTAAGATCTCTAAATAATGTCTCTCCTAGGATCTCTAAATGATATCTCTCCTAGAATCTCTAAATAATGTCTCTCCTAAGATCTCTAAATGATATCTCTCCTAGAATCTCTAAATGATATCTCTCCTAGAATCTCTAAATAATATCTCTCCTAGAATCTCTAAATAATGTCTCTCCTAAGATCTCTAAATAATGTATCTCCTAAGATCTCTAAATGATGCATCTCCTCGAATCTCTAACTGATGTCTCTCCTAGAACCTCTAACTGATGTCTCTTCTAGAATCTCTAAATGATGTCTCTCCTAGGATCTCTAAATGATATCTCTCCTAGGATCTCTAAATGATATCTCTCCTAGAATCTCTAAATGATATCTCTCCTAGAATCTCTAAATAATGTCTCTCCTAAGATCTCTAAATAATGTCTCTCCTAAGATCTCTAAATAATGTCTCTCCTAGGATCTCTAAATAATGTCTCTCCTAAGATCTCTAAATGATGCATCTCCTCGAATCTCTAACTGATGTCTCTCCTAGAATCTCTAAATGATGCATCTCCTCGAATCTCTAACTGATGTCTCTCCTAGAATCTCTAAATGATGTCTCTCCTCGAATCTCTAACTGATGTCTCTCCTAGAACCTCTAACTGATGTCTCTCCTAGAACCTCTAACTGATGTCTCTTCTAGAATCTCTAAATAATGTCTCTCCTAGGATCTCTAAATGATATCTCTCCTAGGATCTCTAAATGATATCTCTCCTAGAATCTCTAAATGATATCTCTCCTAGGATCTCTAAATAATGTCTCTCCTAAGATCTCTAAATGATGCATCTCCTCGAATCTCTAACTGATGTCTCTCCTAGAACCTCTAACTGATGTCTCTCCTAGAACCAAATAAGGTAATATTCCCCCCCCCCTGGTCTTCGGAGTATGGAGATGTTTATTCCATATTTGGGAAGGAAATCAACTCCAAGGTCTATGGCGTAAAGGAATTAGTGCGTTATAAAAAAGGATGTTGAACAAAATTGATCAGAGCTCACCCAGATTTTTCGAGCAGCCATCACCTATACTTTATGGAGAAGAAAGAACATCAAAGCCAAACAGTTTTAATAATAATAAAACTAAGGGTTACGATCACGAAGGAAACACAACAAGGAAGTCCGGTATTACTAAACATGATAGATAAATTACAAAAACTACAGAATAATGCAGCTCGACTTGTTACTTTAACCACACAACTCCTGTTTTATATAATTTACACTGGTTACCTGTTAAATATCGAATTGATTTTAAGATTTTATTACTTACTTTTAAATGTTTAAATGACTTAGCTCCTGTTTACCTCTCAGATATTTTAGAACTTTATACACCTGGCCGTACATTTGTTTGGTTGTGACAGGTCATAACAATCAAGTAGGGTCTGTTGTTATCAGAAAATGGACCATATCGAGGCGAGAGCTGTGATTAAGTATCTGCATAAAAAGGGTCTAACACCGAAAGCCATACATGATGATATGGTTGAGACATTAGGAGATGATGCTCCTTCATATGCCACAATTAAATGGTGGTCAGCTGAATTCAAGCGTGGCCGAGACAGCATTGAAAACGAACCACGCCCTGGTCGACCAAAAACTGTATCAACACCTGAAATGGTACAAAAAATCCATGATCTGATAATGAATGACCGGCGAGTTACTGAACGATTCATAGCTGGGGTAGTTGGTATTAGCCAGGAGAGAGTTCATTCTATTATCACTGAAACTTTGGAAATGACAAAGGTTTCAGCAGGATGGGTTCCAAAGCTTTTGACGCCTGATCAAAAGCGTTCAAGACACATCATGTCAGAAGAGAATCTAGCCATATTTGAAACCGATCCTGACCACTTCCTAAAACAAATTGTTATTATGGATGGAACTTGGGTCCACCACTTTCAGCCAGAAACAAAAGAGCAGTCAAAACGGTGGAAACATGTGACGTCGCCGACCTCAAAGAAGGCAAAGACTGTTTCATCGGCAGGAAAGGTGATGGCCTCAGTATTCTGGGATTCTGAGGGTGTTCTCATAGTGGATTACCTCCAAAAGGGTCAAACAATTAACGGTAGATACTATGCAGCACTTATAAGGCAGTTGAGGCAAGAAATTAAGACCAAAAGACGAGGAAAGCTGACCAAAGGTGTGATATTCCACCAGGACAATGCGCCAGTGCACAAATCAGCTGTTGCCATGTCAGCAATCCATGACTGTGGTTTTAAACTTCTTCAGCATCCACCCTACTCTCCTGATTTAGCTCCCTCAGACTTCTATCTGTTTCCTGCTCTGAAGAAATGTCTTTCCGGTAGGCATTTCCCGTCTGACGATGACGTCATTGCCGCCGTGGATGATTTTCTACACACCCAAGACAAAGACTTCTACAGAACTGGAATAAAGGCTCTGCAACACCGATTGCAGAAGTGTATTACATTGAAGGGGGACTATGTTGAAATATAAATGCATTTGATTTGAATTTCTTGTTTCTTTCTGTGTTAGACTCACTACTTGTTAATCACCACTTGTACGTTCATCAGATAAACTACGTTTAAAGCCCAAAACTGTTCAACTAGTCTCTTATGGTCAGCGTTCCTTTAGTTATCAAGCACCTGTTTTATGGAATAATCTACCATTTAGTTTAAGATGTTGTACATCTCTATATTCTTTTAAAAAAACAACTTAAAATACATTTATGTAATCAGGCTTTTAACTGAC
Organism: Patella vulgata; assembly: GCF_932274485.2. Lineage (NCBI taxonomy): Eukaryota > Metazoa > Mollusca > Gastropoda > Patellidae > Patella > Patella vulgata. Next base: position 3,111,659 of record NC_065885.2, read on the forward strand.
TCTGTATACAATCGTTAACATGTCCATAATCTTGTTGTTTATTTATGATTAAATTGTCACTTTGTAAAGTGCCCCTGAACATATTATATGAAAGGGTGCACTATAAATATGCTGTAATAATAATAATAATAATAATAATATTAATAATATAGAAGTCATCTTTTACAGAGCTATTAGTATTCGCAATAGCTCTGTGAAACAGATTGGACATATGCTTGCGACATTTGCATGTGTAACATTACTAGGTAGTTTGAAATAAAGCTCCTTTAAGTATTTTTCTTTAAGGCTAGGTTGATGATGTGCTCTATTAATTAATTGTAAGCTATGAAATTGATCTTTAAGATTGTTATTAGAATGGAGAAAATTGTTGGTACCATAAATATGTTTACAGAAGGTGGTTTGTTTGGTTGAATGGAAATCGATCGTGTTAATATCTATCCTTCAACTATCCAAATAAAACAATAAAAATGGACATAGAGCTCTGCTAAATTACTTTCCTTTACAGACACTAAATTTTGTCATCTCTTCAGCTGTAATCCGTGTCGCGTGGGTGGGGTCAGGAGGTTGGGTCAGGAGGGTTGGGGCCCTTAAAAGTCGGGATTGGCATCTACAACGTTCCATTTTACATGTTTTCTGGGAGACGCCACCCCCTGTTGTGAGCGGTTTTCTGGGAGACGCCACCCACACCCTCTGTCGTGGGCGGTTTTGCTGCTTCGGCTCATCGCACTTTAATAATGAGATCTGGAATGTCGGGACAACCACCCCGTCCACCACACCTAGCTGAAAATCCTGGACCCGCCCCTGCCTGCCTGAAGAGTGGGTGTTTGATTCACCTGTATGGAGCTACAATGATAGGTTGACGTGTGATCTACATCATTGTCTCAATATGTTTTTCTCTGACAAGTTGCTTGTTGTTTACGACACACTGTCCTTCCTACATGATCTACTAGATGAAATGTGCTTGATTATTCGTGGGTGGCCGCGTGATCTACAGCATTGTTTCTTTGTTTGTTTCGTTATTTGTATATATATGAACTGAATTACCATTTGATCTGCGATACGATAATAAAATGCTATGAAGGAAATTTGCCCGGGCAGCGGCACTACGGCCTACTCCTATCGCGAATTCCAATGTCAAAGGATCTTTTACGAAAACGCCAATAAGTACACTGGGCGTCGGTTTTCGTACCATCCGAACAACTAGACAGTGTCCTTGCCAGACTCCCGTTTTGCAAAACAACAGGGCAAGGACGCTGCAGAAACGCTGGAAGTCTCGTGTTCGATCCAGGTGTTGGCTGAGAAAGCTCATATGAATTTTCCGGCGTGGGGTTCCCCTCTCTCAGTGGTGCAGGACCGAGGGCCTAGCAAGGGACAACGTATAGTCGTTTGAATGGGGCGTGTACACATGGGCATGTAGCTCGTATTTGAAATAAGAGTAGGCCAAAGCGCCGCTGTTCGGGCAAAATTTCCCTTATAGCACACTGTATGGTGTATACCCGTTTTCAGTACCTCAGTCGGACCAGAACAGTATGACGTTAAATCCAATTTCATTTCATTAATATTGCAATATATCTGCAATAAGTTAAAGATATTAAATTTTCAAATAAGGCCTGTCAATTCTATTAGGTGACAGACGATAGCTCTTTCGATCAAAAATAACCCGGATAACTTAATTATAGACACAAATTTCATTTTACATGTTACAAACCGAAATAACGCTTTGCAACATTTCATGTCTATATTGTTTGACTAAATTTGAAATTTGAATAATTGCTTGATATCTGTCGCGATCATATATATAATCCTACATTTTACGTATGCAGACTAGAATGCCTATCAATTGAGTGGTTCTTACCAAATCCAAAATATAGAGCAATTTAATAAATGAAATTGGACGAAACTTGAATTATTCGATAAGGGGATACGACTTGTACATAAATATAAACAGATCCATGTATGTCATTCAAACAGAATAATGGGTTTTAATATTTGAATGAAACACACGTGTTCTGTTGTTCTCCATTCAATACACAGATGTTGTTGAATTAAATAAAACTGATTTGATAAACCAACAAAACTCGTCAAGACAGCTGTCAGCAACAAACACCAAAAGGAGCTATAATCCTATTACGCGATAATATAAAATATAAGATATTTGAGGTCTATTGGATCAATATTCAATATCCATTGAGACTACGGTGGTTTGACATGGCAAGAAATGAAATGAAATGAAATGAAATGGGTTTAACGTCCTACTGTTCTGCTCCTAACCTGGGCTAATGAAGACGGGCATACGCCATACAGTGTGCTATGAGGGAAATTTTGCCCGGACAGCGGCACTACGGCCTACTCTTATATCGAATTCCAACTGCCAAGGGATCTTTTACGTGCACGCCAATGTGTACACGGGACCTCGGTTTTTCGTCCCATCCGAACGACTAGACAGCTTTCCTTGTCAGCCCCTCCGTCCTGCATCACTGACAAGGGAGAACCACGCCGGAAAATCTGGATGAACTTTCTCGGCCAATGCAGGGATCGAACACCCGACCTCCAGGCTAGCGAGCTAGCGTCTTACCCACATAGCCACGTGATCCCCAAGAAATGAAATGAAATGAGGTTTAACGTCCTACTGTTCTGCTAAGACTGGGCTAATGATCAAGGGTATACCCCATACAATGTGCTATGATTAACATTTTGACCGGGCAGCGGCACTTCTGCCTACTCTTATTTCGAATTCCAACTGGCAAGGGTTCTTTTACGTGCATGTGTTGTCGTCCCATCCGAACGACTATACGCCGTTCCTTGCACTCCTGACAAGGGGGAACCAAGCCGGAAAATCCCTATGAGAGAGAGAGAAATGGGGTTTAACGTCCACTCGACACAAACTAGGTCATTTCGGGACTAACATATGGTTTAATTTTATTTCAAAAATTCGCTCGCGCGTAGGGATCTTTAGCAGTGGGAGGAAACAGGAAGACCCGGAAAAAACCCACGAGGTTGGACAGGCGACCCTACTCCTTGTCACGTACAGCCGGGGAATCGAAACCACGCCAGTTGACTCAATGACAGACTTTATGATACAGCGCGCACACGCTAACCATTCAGCCATCCAACCCCCCAAATTCCTATGAACTTTGTCGGATTAACACCGGGATCGAACACGGGACCTCCAACCAGGCTAGCGAGCAAACGTTATACCCACTGAACCACCGCAGTTACCTTGACATGGTTAGAAATTGGTCTCCGGTTGTTTGGAGGTCAAGTAAGCCTTAAACTATTTATAATCTTATGTACGTAAATTTATTATAATAATGTTGCTAACTGCTACTAGTTTTTCACGAAATTTTGCTAATTGGTACTAGTTTTTCCCGAATTGGAGAAATGTTTATTTTCTGATAACATCTGCTTGGACTTAAATGACCCCCCATTCGCATTTTTACGCTTTTTTATACATTTTTATACATTCTGAATTAATTGCTGTTTGTTTTCTGAGTCTATCTGAAAATTTTATGTCCACGTGTTCGTATTTCTACGCATGAGAAAAGAAAAACAGTTGAAGACATTTTGAAATAATTATAAAGTTTAATCGGAGATAAATGTCGAATATTGATTATATCCATGTAAAAGCCATGTATTTTTTTATGATAAATTATTTCATATCGTACTCCAACATCTGTTTTATGGATCGTGGTTATCCAAGGATGAAACAGGGTTATATCAATAATAAAAAAAATAGTATAGGTTTTGATTAATCAATACATCCCGCCAATATCGGTTAATTTTAGATATTTTACTACTTATATATATATAACATTCTTGATTCTATTTATATATATAAATATATATAGTTGATCTTATATTGTGAATATTTATATCATGTTATCGACACCTGATGTAGCTGAGGATATTGTTGTAGGGGTTGTAGAAAATGACAGATTTCTTTTCAGTAAGTTGAATAATATATATATATATTGTTGTGAATGCGAAATATATTTTTGTTTTACGTCACAGATATATTAAAGGTTTACTCACGCGGCCTAAGCTAAGAGGGTATTCGGGGGTTAAAAGCATAAAATAACTCTAAATATTGCAAAATGTGTGTGTGTGTGTGGGGGGGGGGGGCGCTAATTTTGAGAAACCGAAAGACAAGAAAAATCCATTCTAACAGTTGTAAAGCAAGGTCTCCAGATACTTTTTATTTCTTCAGCGGCATCCACCAGATGAGGAGGATACACTTGCGTGTGCACCCCCTCCCCCCGCGAGAATGTTTATATTACTCAATGCTAATGTGGAGTTCAGAGGTGAGAGGTTTTCAGAAAGTAATCAGTATTTCCAAGGGCGCGAATTTCCCTCTTGTACTCAGCAATATATATATTTATCTATTTTATTTTGACGAGTCGAGCTTAACGCAAGAGCATCTAACAGAAGGCCCCCAGAAAGTTTAATAATGCTCATCGGTAAATGAACGATGTATATTCGATGATTCTATCTTGATGAGTTACCGATTGAAGACACCCAAAGCCAAAACTTGACATTCTATTTCGATTAGTGTATCTCCGCGCTGATCCAAACCCAAAACCTAGTGTAAAACTATATGATAAACGGGCGCTTTTGCATTTTTAATTTGTTAATATCCCGCCAGAAACCACTGATATACCCTAGCCAGGGTTACAGGGAATCCATTTCACTGTCATTATTATCCGCACTAGAACGTGCACATTTGATAAGGATTTTATATTTAATAACTAAACTAAAATCTACTCTTATGGTCGTTATGAAGGAGGGGTTAGTTGAATATTCGTATTATCCCATCATCCTTTTCCCATATCATTATAAACCAACATAATGTTTCTTTTTATCATCCATAATATACTTTATAAATTCATGATTTAGAGAGAGAGAGAGAGAGAGAGAGAGAGCGAGGATTTGACCCTACTCCTTGTCAGGTACAACCGGGGAATCGAAACCATGCCAGTTGACACCACGGCAGACCTTATGATGCAACGCGAACCATTCGGCCATCCAAGCCCCTGGTTTGGAAAAGCTCCAATATGTGAGAAGAAGGATTACGACCAACGTATATACTGAAAAAAATAATTAAAACATTATCGAAATTCTTATTGTTGCCTGATGTTTTCCAAATCTGTCTTCTAACACGTTGTCGTACGTTTTCACCAGGGACTAACTGAAAGCTAATTGACAGGGCACTAATTATATGTTCTTAAAATGTAATTAAAACATTGATTTAGATCGTGCAAGTTGTATTAACATCATTATATTAAACATACATTATGCAAGAGCCTGTAATATTATATAAACTATTAATTAGACATAATCAACTCTCGATGGCATCGGATACTCGAGATTTTAACTAGATGAGAACGGTTCGCCATTTAAAAATTTAATTTAAAATTGGGAATGCCAGGCTAAGTCTCGAATATACCAGTGTTATATAAATTATTAATTAGACATTTATTAACTTATCCAGCCCTTAATCAACTCTCGATGTCATCGCTAGCCTGCGATATTTAGCGGATTAGAAATATAGAAAACTAATACACTGTTGGAGTGCACTGAACCTCATTGACAAATATCAATTAAACATGCATTGTTCAAGAGCTAAATCTGCCTATTGCAGGTCTTTCTTTAGGCCCGAAATGTTATTAATTAGACATCAATGAACATGAAAAGACCGTAATCAACTCTCAACGGCATCTTATGTGTCGGGTTTTCACTGGATTTGAATCCGATCAACGCTTATTGATGATTAAATCCAAAAATAAAAACTATGTTTTTATCGTACCGACTAGGCCTAAAATTCAATCGCTATTATCTCAGTTCAGACTGGATCAATTTGACTGAAGTTTTCAGCATACTCCCTTTACATTATCTAGTTTTTATCTATATATAATGAGAACTTCCAGCTCTTTATCTAATCTTCCATAATGCCCCTTTAAGAGAGTTACTGAAGATATTTAAAGATGCATACCCTCGAGATTCGAAGTTTGATTACACAATGAGTCTTGGCGCAATATAGCCCGGTTGGAGCTGACGTGCCATTAAACTCCATTTCATTCATTCATTCATACACAATGAGTCACGGTGAGGCTAAACCAGAAGACCCTTGAAAACCTCACGAGGTTAGACAGGTGATCCTACTCGTTGTTACTGACACCCCAGCATAATATATCTATACTCATATTTGTGATTGTCGTTTGTGTGTCTGTTTGTATCTCAAAACCGAACTTTTTAATCAAATTTTCAACTGATTGAATACGGTTCTAGCTGTGTTTGTGTTCGACTTTTACCATGTGTACTAAATAATGTTCTCCGTTTTTTTTGTATGGATTAAATGTGTTGTGATTGTTGTAATTTTATATTAGTTGTACTTATGTAAAGCGCCCGAGAGCAGCTCGCTGAGTTGAATTGTTGGCGCTATATAAATCAATTATTATTATTATGTCAGAATTAACATTGGAGTCAATGGGGAAATTGCAGACAATAAATAGACGAACTACAATTTGTGGGTACCGAGACGGTGAAATTTAATGGTGGTCTGCCTCCAGATTGATAACCGTTCTACAAAGGGTGAATCGTTAGAAGTGCGATAATTCAGTCTGCCATTCTCTGTTATTGGTGGTATACCGGTGTGGTATTCAATGTTTCACTGTAAAATGACACGAATACAACTATGGCCCGTATATTTTTAAAACGGTGAAATAGAAATTACCCTCTAAGACACTGACTTTCCTTAGCACAATTACATTAACCTACATTTAATTCACTTCAGTTGTGTATTATGCGTTACGTCACACGGAGCTCAAATAACATAAAATAATAATTTAACCGTCCAAAACACTTAAAGGTGTTCAGCAATCAAAGAAAATGGGTTTCTTGAGATATTTCTGCAGCTTCGCGGTTTCTTAATTTAGTTCTAAACACTGACAACCTTCGTTTTGTATTTGCTTTACGTCAGTCAGACAACAAAAGTTAAACTTCAATGATTGTTTCGTATTTTAAGACGAAATCAATACAGCACTGTTATTGTACGAAACAAGATCAATTGGTAAACTCTGTTCCAATCAAATATTGACAAGAGGGACATCTTATGATTTCGTATCTATTCGCATCCCCGCACTTTCCCCGATTGATACACGATATGCCGAAAGTAGAACGCAAATACCAGAATGTCGCCGTTTTCAGATGCGACGAGTCCAAATAGCCTTCTGAAACCTTATAAAGTTTAGTTAACGATTCTATTACTAACATCACGTCAGGAATTCCTTGCAAGCTACAATATTATGAAAGATGAATCTCTAATAGGAAAAAAAATGAAATCAAATGAAATGGGGTTTAACGTCCTACTGTTCTGCTCCTAAACTGGGCTAATGAAGACGGGCATACGCCACATGCTGCTATGAGGGAAATGTTTCCCGGGCACTCGCGCTACGACCTACTCTTATATCGAATTCCAACTGCCAAGAGATCTTTTGCGTGCACGCCAATATGTACACGAGACCTCGGTTTTTCGTCCCATCCGAACGACTAGAAGCTGTCCTTGTCAGGCCCTCCGTCCTGCATCACTGACTAGGGGGAAACCACGCCGGAAAATCTGGATGAACTTTCTCGGCTAATGCAGGGATAAAACACCCGACCCCCAGGCTAGCGAGCAAGCGTCTTACCCACGTGATCCCCCTCTAATAGGAATATCTATCCAAAAATGTTTCCAACTCTATTCAATATTTACAAAGATATGGTGAATTGAAATTGTTTTCGATCTATATAGAATAGATGGACCCGTTTTAAATCCGATTGAATCCAAGCCGATAGATTATCTAGCTTTTGATAATTTGATTTCTGAATTAAATATTAAATAATCAACCCTGATTACATATTAAGCCGAAAGAAATTTGATATTTTAGCGAAAAAAGCAAAAATGACGCATTTCTACTTCAATGGCTTGAGGTGATCCACGGTGGCGCTGTGGGTAAAACGCTGGCTAACTAACTCAGAGTTCTTGGGTTTGGACCCTGTAGGGGTAAATAATTTTTAATTAGACAACCAAAATGACAAATCAGAAACCATACCCGAGGTGATGGGCTAGGTGAAGGTACATCAAAGGATTGGTAAAAGACTGATAATAGGTAATAACAATAACATATACAAAGGGAAACCATACATGATACTAAACATCAGAGAAGTAGTAACTCCAGATAAACTACATGGGGATTAAATAGTTAGACCATAATTAAATGAATTATAAATGAAATGAAATGAAATGGGGTTTAACGTCCAACTGTTCTGCTCCTATACTGGGCTAATGAAGACGAGCATACGCCATAAAGTACTATGGGGGAAATTGTACCCGGGCAGCGGCACTTTCGGATCTCTTATATCGAATTCCAAGGGATCTTTTACGTACATTCCAATGTATACACGAGACCTCGGTTTTCGTCCCATCCGAAGGACTAGACAGCTGTCCTTGTCAGGCCCTCCGTTCTGCACCACTGACAAGAGGAAACCACGTCGGAAAATCTAGATGAACTTTCTCGGCCAATTGAATTATAAAATATGAGTATTAAAATGCACACAAAACCGCACAAGCCACATATTCCTAAGTAAAAATATTAATAATAGTCCTACATTCTTCCATCCGATTGACATACACACATATATGCACAGGTTAAATAAAAGAAACAGTTAACTGGTTTACTAACTGATCATTAAATAAAAGACCATAAATAAGTGGGATATAATTGATAAATTATGAAATATTAGAAAGCCACACCACAGTCCTAACCACATGCTCCTAAATAATTATAGTCCTACATACGTCCTCCCAATAGACACACACATTCCATGTCTTATGTCTTATTAAATGTAGTTCTACAAATGGATTACAATTATTTTCACAGATACACGTGATGCACGAATTATATGAACTTAAGCGCGTAGGAAAGTCTAGGCATGTATAAATCAGTTTAGAATTAGTTCATCATAGGCTCTTGGGAGGAATATTCCTGTGTCGCGATTAAGGTCTGGTTTGGATCTCCTGATATGTATAGCTGCCATGATTTTCCGTGTCTTTTCGTTGTGTTGGTTGAGTGCTAGGGTATTAGACGAATGGATTTAGTGGCCTGGATTGGACGGAAGGTGTTGAGCAACTGCTGATTCTGCTGTGGAGGACTTTGAGTGATGTTGGACGAGTCTTTTAGGTAGGGTCTGTCGGGTTTCACCAACATATGTGATATCACACTAACACACAACTTCATAGACACATCCTTAGCAGTGGAATAGTGGGCTGGAGTTTACCATTCGCGTCCAGGTGGATAAATTAAATGTTGAATTAGGAACGGTGATATGTCACCATTTTCTTAATTTTTCGGTGAGATGGGCAAATTCTCGAGTGTAGTACTATGCGTATTATGAATCGCTGGCTAGATGTGGAAAGCCAGTAAGCCAAAAAACTCCCCACATCCAACGTGTGAGGCATACTCTCTTCTGATACATATTTTAATAGTCTTGCGGTCGTCTAGTATTGTTGTCTCTAGTTATATTTCTTTCTTATTCTCTTCTTAGGACTCACGTTGTGTATATTCTTCTTACTGTCTAAATAGTTAAGATGTCTGTCTTACCAGGAATAACAATGCAACAGTTCGTTTCTACTTGTTTTATGGCAAGCACGGGACACATAGGCTACAGGCGTATGTTACATTACAATATTTTCTCTCAATTCCAACTCCTGTAAAAATCTTACCAGCGTGGCCTGGCTCAGGAACCTGCTACATCATAGGGTCGTCTAAAGAACCCAGGAGGTATCAGACTTGTTGTCTACCCTCTCTAAGAATTGGGCTTTTGTCTAACAATAGCCCAGGGCTCTGATGGTTTTCTACCCTTGGGTTTCGGCTTTCAATTATCTAATTGGCTAAATATGACGCAATTAATTATAATGATTGGTTGCTATACCAAATGATGCAATAGTAATTATGTTACCATAAGTGATGGTGATATTTTGTTTTCACACAGAACCAGCTATGTTTTGGTTTTATAAATCTTTTAACGTGTCACCCACCCATCCATCCATTTGAGTGTGTGAGATATGACTTCTCTTTAATACATGTATGCGAACCCAATAATTAGTTAAAGATATAATATTTATATAATGCTATTATTGTTTCAAATTCTACAATAGTCTCACCATGGACCGTATATAGATGGGCAGGCAACGAGTCCCGTTGGTTAATTTCTCTGCCGCTCACAACGAGATCTCGATGTCAACGGCAAATCAAGCAATGTGATTTTTCACATTGCGGGATTTTATACAGATTAATTTCTCGAACTCCTCCTTAGAATTTACAAAATTCTTATAGATACATGGTAATTTTTCAACCCATAAGTATTCCTATCCGGTAGTGACGAATTTCTCCAGTTTAGAACTTTGAAATTTCCAAATGCAGCAGTTGAAAATTGTCAAATGATCGATTTTAATATTTTCGTAGTTTTTGTAAGCATTTTGGTTTTGCTTAATACTCTAAATTCCCGCATGTGTGAAGGATTTTAAAATTATGAAAATAAAATTCAGGTATAATACTGTCCGGAATGATGATTAATTGTGCAGAAGTAAAAATTAAAAGAATGTTTTAGTAGGTTTGTTTTTAACGAAAACTCGAAATGGTTTTTTTTCGGATTAAAGTCTGTCATTGTTTGGAAGTAACGAAAGACGATGTGTTGATACATTTACACCCCAATTATCAGTTAGTAGTCCATCTATGTATGGGTTGCAAAAAAAGAGTAGCAAGATTAAAAAAAAATGTTATGAATTGATTTCTGTTTCTTTACTTTTAAACTTAATACTGGTAATTATGCGAGGGGAGGTAATTTTATTTTAGTCACGATAGTCCGGTCTACTTTTGCCGCGGCATAGAATTCTAAAGGCTTCGTGGAGGTTGCCCGTCCATCTGTACACGGTCTATGGTCTCACGGAGGTTACCATGTGCCTTACTATGTCCACTAAATGTCACAAGAATCACAAACAATTATTTTCATTTTAGGATTATTTACGGCAATACCAATATTTTCAAACAGCAATCAATGGACGACAGATTTCCTGTGAAGATGGTATACAGAGTATCTGGCATGCGTTTACAAGTTGCGTGGAAGGACCAACAGAACTTATTGGATTTATATCAGGAATTGTCGCCATACCTGTATGGTGCTTGGCATTTATTATGTAAGTCTGAAAGATTGTTTTTCTCGCTAAAGCGCAAAACAGTGGGCCTGGCAAGGGACAACATATAGTCGTTCGGGTGTGACGAAAAACCTAGGTCCCGTGTACACATTGGCATGCGCGTAAGAGATCCCTTGTCAGTTGTAATTCGATATAAGAGTAGGCCGTCAGCTGTCTGGCATATGCCCGTCTTCTTTAGCGCGCGCTGTATCATAAAGTCTGTCATTGAGTCGACTGGCATGGTTTCGAATCCCCGGTTGTACGTGACAAGGAGTAGGGTCGCCTGTCCAACCTCGTGGGTTTTCTCCGGGTTCTCCGGTTTCCTCCCACTGCTAAAGACCCCTATGCGCAAGCGAATTATGTAAATAAAATTAAACCATATGTTTGTCCCGAAATGACCTAGTTTGTGTCAAGTGGACGTTAAACCCCATTTCTCTCTCTCTCTCTCTCTCCCCCCTCTCTCTCTCTCTATTTAGCCCAGTCGGAGCAGAACGGTAGGACGTTAAACCCCATTTCATTTCATTTATTCCCTCTAAAGTTTGCTGACTATGTGGACCACCCAAACAAGAAGTGGTATCAGATATTCTAGGAAGGGTAAGCATACCCTGCTTCATTGAAAGTGAAAATATCGGTGTCTAAAATCGGTCCAGTGGGTAAAATTCTGCTATAGAAAGGTCGAAATGTCAACCATCTTGGAAAATGAAGTCCATTTCGAAAATTCAAGTTTCCAACGGTATTTCTCTTACCTAATGATCCCAAACGGAAACAGTTATCGGACTCATTACAGTTATCGGACTCATTACACAGTATTCCCGACCTCTTTACACTCGTGATTATATCAACGTTTTATAAAACTAAACATTGGCGATTCAATGTTCCTCGGAGGCGAATGGTTAACGCGTGCGAGTTGCATCATAAGGTTTGTCATTGAGTCACGTGGCGTGGTTTCGATTCCCCACCTTGACAAAGAGTAGGGTCATCTGTGGCTGTGGTTTCGATCTCTGGTGTGAGCGTATGTGGCTTGGAGATAGGGGCGCCGTCTCAACCTCGTGGGTTTACTCCGGGTATTCCGGATTCCTCCCACAGGAAAGACCCCTGCGCGTGCGCTAAGATAATAAAAATTAAAACAAATAAGACTTGTCTGCGATATCACCTTCGGTGGAAACAGGCGTTAAACACTAAGAACAACAACTGAGTCCCCCCCCACTGCTAAAGACCCCTACGCGCAAGCGAATTGTCGAAATAATATTGAACTACATGTTAGTCCCGAAATGACCTAGTTTGTGTCGAGTGGACGTTAAAACCCATTTCTCTCGCTTCAATATTTCTCAATATATACAGGAAACGTAGTGGTCTATTTTTATCCTTTCACCTTTCAGAATGAAGACTACAGATCAAAACCGGATACTGGCCTCCAAACGAAACGACTTACCACGGGTGGTTATCCATGTTTTGGACTGTTTTGGAACTTTATTATCATTTCAGCTCACCTCTCAGGTTGGCTATTCTATGGAAGACTGTATAAAACTGCGTGACCAAAAATATTTATTATTAATAACATTAATCATTTTCTGAGCAAACGGAAAAGCAAGATGCCAATAACCAACTTAATGAACATTAATAATTTGACCATACAAGTTTATTTTTGTCATTTTTTTAACAAATAACATTAAGTGGTTTGACTCCGGTAAATATGTTTTATAATAATCCTTCAAATCTTGTTTTCCGTGTCGGTAATGATCATTTCAATGAATGTCCATAAACGGGGTGCCGCCAAAGATATCCTCGCGCTGATTTTCCCGGAAGTAATGTACCGGAACCATATAGGATCACATGGAAAAATAGCGGCACACCTGGCTAAATATATATGAAAAAATATTTGAATTTTGCAAAATAAAAACATGGCAAGTCATAGACGGCATACAACCGTAGACACGAACTAGTTATAGACACAGAATGACAAACTAAATAAAGACAAACACAGCTATGAAATTACTTTATTGCAGTGTTTCGAATTTCATCAGTCACATAGCTGGCTTCTTTTGTGAGAAATTTTCTTAGTGTGCCGTTCAGAATTTCGCGGCACACTTAGGAAGATCTCGCGGCACACTGGTTGAGAATCACTGCTCTAAAGGAATAACAGGGGCATGGTGACCAATGGTTTTACATGAGGAACATGATCCCGTCCGGGTCCCCAAAAAACAAATATTGCCGCCGTGTAATATTGGGCTTTGTGGAACATGCTATAGAGTCGATTTGTAGAATATCTGACCCACGGTTAAGTATTATGATTATGATTATAATGTTGAAAACCGAATTGAAACCGCATGATTTTTTTGCCATTTGTGAGAGGGCACAAAAACTAAAAGGGGCGCAAAAACTCCTAGTTTTCTGCCCTAGTCTAATACACTCGTGCAGAGGCGCTACTCTTATGTCGAATTCAATGGGTTCTTTTACGTGTACGCCAGTGGGTACACGGGACCTCGGTTTTCCATACTATCCGACCGCCTAGACACTGTATGGCGTATGTCCGTCTTCATTAGCCCAGTCGGTGCAAAACAAGTGGGATGTTAAACCCCATTTTACTTCATTTAATTAGGAAAAAAATAGTGCACGTTACTGTTTGTGCTAGGGGTTTGGATGGCCGAATGGCTAGCGCGTACGCGTTGTATCACAAGATCAATCATTGTGTCAACTGGGTGGTTTCGATTATTGAAACAAAATTGAACCATATGTTAGTACCGAAATTACCTGGTTTGAGTCGAATGGACGTTAAACCTCATATCTGTTAAACGCCCAATACGCAAGCCATGTGTTAGTCCCAACATGACCTAGTTTGTGTCGAGTGGACTTTACACCCCCCTCTCTCTTTGATGGATTGTATAACAATATTAACATTATTTTTCAGGTTATATTTTCCGGTATTACGCTGTGGCTGCAAGTATCGTTATATTGTTTGCCCTCCAGGTATAAGACACGTGAAACGTTGGAAATGAACAGTAAGTTAATATCGTTATTGTAAAAAATGCATTATGTACGACTGAGATTAAGAGCTGGTCGTTCTTGTTATAATAGTTAAAAAATAGATAATGAAAAATGGACATATTGAAAATTTCATTCAAATAACTTTATTCTGGGCGTAGTTATCACTGATTGAAGATGTTGCGCAGATAATTTTTATGGTAGCAATGGAAATTGACAACCGAGACTAAATTTTAATTATCCATTTTATCGTTAAATCTGTATATCTCACTGGAGTTCAATTCCATTTAAATCTCGGTCATCTAGGGGGTTGATTATAGGCTAAATAAGAATGTCTATAATAATTTATATAAGATTTGAAACCAGAAAAAAGCCCCACAATAGGCTGATTTAGCTTTTACATAATGCATCTTTAACACATATATAATTTTGAATATTTTACCATTTAGTATTGAGATATGAGGTTGAAATAAAACCATTCAACTTACCTTTAACAGGCATTGAGAGAGAGAGAGAAATGGGGTTTAACGTCCACTCGACACAAACTAGGCCATTTCGGGACTAACATATGGTTTAATTTTATTTCAATAATTCGCTTGCGCGTAGGGGTCTTTAGCAGTGGGGAGAAACCGGAGGACCCGGAGAAAACCCACGAGGTTGGACAGGCGACCCTACTCCTTGTCACGTACAACCGGGGATTCGAAACCCCGCCAGTTGACTCAATGACAGACTTTATGATACAGCGCGCACGTGCTAACCATTCGGCCATCCAACCCCCCAACAGGCATTGAGACAACTTGATGAATATCTTTCACTAAGTTTATTAAACATACATTATGAAAGAGCTAAATCTGCCCATTGCAGGTCTTTCTTTAGGCCTCAAATGTTTTCTAAATTATTAATTAGCCATTAATTAACTTATCCAGGCCATAATCAACTCTCGATGGCATCTGATTTCTCTGATATTAAATAGATTAGAACGGTTCAGACATATTTTGATTTATTTTAAAAATAGAGGAGCGAAACTTAACTTCGAACATCCAGTACGGTGCCTGAAATTTTTCCACACGTCTTGTCAAACCTTTAAAGGCTAATATCTTCGCTCGCAATAGAGGAATTTGAATGAAATTTTCAAATTATTCATTATCTCTTTTCGAACTATTATAGCAAGAATGGCTAGATCTTTATCTAAATCTTACATAATGTATCTTTAACTGCAACGTTTCAGTGAGGTTACTTGATAACGACGAGCACCCTCAATGAAACGTTGCAGTTAAAGTCACAATGTGCCATTTAAATCAACAGGAATAACTTGCAAACTATTTCGTTTTTTATAGTTAAAATTTTCATTTTACTTGTCTTTACTACACTAGGATCTGGAAGAGTTGTTATATAACCCGCGTTCTGGATGATGTGAGGGATTAGCCAATGGAACGATCTGTTACGGCGAGTTTTTGGCGTGAGTTGCTGCACGAAACTGTGGGTAACCCACTCGAAACATCACCGTTGAATGGTTAATTAAATGTCTGACAACATAGGGCCAAAAGCCGCTCGTATAACCTCTGAGGCGACCTTCCACTACAACTGGTCAGATCTTTATGTAGTAGAGGCCATCGAAAGTATAAAAAACGAAACAAAATGTAGATCTGTATTTTAATCAGATTGGAATTTGATATCAATTATTAATTAGACATTAATTCACCTGCCAAGCCCATAACCAACTCTCTAGACCATCGGATGTTTGTGATTTTGAACGGATCCAAACACGACGATGGCCATTTAATAATTTCATTTAAAAATGGGTAATCGAGACTTTGTTTATAATCGTAATAACGGTAGCAATGAAAATCGAGACTACGCTATTCTTCAAACTGGGATAACTGCGCTGAGAATGAAACAATTTGACTTCAATTTTCAAGAAATTCCTATTTCATGATCTATTTTGAAATTATTATAGCGAGAACTGTCAGCTCTTTATCTAATCTTACCTAAAGAATCTTTAGAAATTCTTAATTTAGACATTGCTATATATACATACATGTCTCAGCAATCCCAGAAATGACAGTGATAAATTAATGGTAATTACTAATAGAACTGTCCACATTTCCTCTGAAAAACAAATTTTTCGATATCTAACTGTTTTACCGGATATTACATGGGAAGAGTTTATCATTCATAATTCGTTTATAACATTAATTGTAAATTCCATCAGTATATACTGCAAACTAATAGAAAATAAAGGTCACCATTAAATCTCGTTTGGGTTATTTTAAACTTGCTTTCTTACAGTTTCGAGAGCGGAAAAAATTTGTTCAAGGTGGATTACTCACACGATGGCCCAAAATGGCAAAATGGAGTTGTCTCCCTTCCACATTCTGTCAAAACTTAATAATCATTATTCATTATCGAATTCCATTTGATAAGGATTTCTTTACCTGCATGTTAACTGGCAGAATTCCGTTTTTCGACCTATCCGTACGACTAGATGCCCTCTCCTTGCCCTGTCCTCCGAACTGCAACACTGACAAGGCGAAACCCGACTGGAAAGTCCCGAAGAACTTTTTTTTACATACCTTGTTTTTAAGAGTTGGAGGATAGAACTTTCTGAAACGTACATTACAACTTATAGCCCAATAAATGCCTTGTGAATAATTTTTTGACCAGAGCAATAATCCACAACTAGAAATTACAGATTTGCTTTGATAGGCCTACCTACTGGCGGTACGAGAAACACTAATTTTAAAGATACATTAGGTAAGATTAGATAAAAAGCTGACAGTTGTCACTATAATAGTTAAAACCTAGATGACGTAAAGGGAAAATGCCGAAAATTTCAGTCAAATTGCTTCACTCTAAGCCGAGAAAACCTTATTTTAAAATCTTTGTAGCCTCGATTGTCATTGTTAGCACTGTCACGATATTTAACAAAGTCTCGATTATCCAGTTTTGCGTTTAATCATCAACGGACATTGAATAGCAGATCGGATTCAAATCCAATGAAAATTACACAGATAAGATGGCATCGAGAGTTGATTATGGCCTGGATAAGTTAATTAATGTCTAATTAATAATTTATATAACATTTCAGGCCTGACGAAAGACCTGCAATAGGCAGATTTACCTCTTGCGTAATGTTTGTTTAAGACGGCCCTACTAATTACCAACCAAAGCGTTTCTTTTGTCAGTAGCGTCCACAGTAGTGCATATTATAGAAATGCATATTGTACATATCCCATCCAACATTTTAATGATTTCATAAAACTGAAAAAATGATAGATTATTGAAATATTGACTGAAACGGTCTTTCTGATCACTGACAAAAACGTGTTGGTGGTCAGTTATTACAAAAACCGACCGAAAAGGAATATATATTACAGTATTCAACACATCATTATCTAAGATTCAAATAATTTCATAAAAAAATGAAAATATTACGGATGATTGAAATAAAGACAAAAACGGTCGACGTGAGATTTTTATTTTATTTTATCAATATCACTTATCCATAATTTAATCATTTATGTTTTTTTATGAATATGATGAATATAATGTCGGTCATTTTTTCCAATACTTTGGTCGATATTTACACCAAAAACCCCCTAAACTATTGTCGATTCTTGTCGGTGATTAGTCGGCCACTGTTAATGCTAGGTTCCCCGCTATCACGATTCGTGCTACGATTGAAATCGTGATTTTGATCGTGGAGTTATCGTGATGATCCTGTCAGTCAGTCGTAACAATCGTGTTGATCGTATTGAAACGTATCCGTACGTATCTGCACGTACCAGATCGTGGACTCAATAGGAACAACCCTATCGTAAAGCATCGCACGACAGTGGGGTCCGAGCATAAGAAAATAATAACATTTCAGATTCATTTCTTTTCAAGCCTGCACAATATTTTTGTTTTCAGACCACCACAGCTGTAAACATAAATGGCGAAACAGATTGCACAAATTGATTGGAATAATTCTTGTGTTCATCATATCACTGATGCTTATCATAACAGTTTTCATTCCTCCTAATCTGGTCACAGCAACAAGCATCACCAACACCAACTCAAATACCTCCCACCTCAATACTAATCTGGTCACAGCAACAACCAACACCAACATCAACTTAAATACCTCCCATCTCACTACCAATCTGGTCACAGCAACAAACATCAACAACATCAAATTAAATACCTCTCATCTCAATACCAATGTAAGTTACTATTTATTTTATCTTTTATATCACATAATAATTTCCATTCCCAATCCCCAATCGGGTCACAGCAAAACCCACCAGAACAACAACCACCACCACCACGACATCCACGATCCGCGAACAACTTAAATACCTCCCATGTAGAAGCGCAAGGGATGAATTTATTTTAACGTCCGGCCGATACAAGCTAGGTCATTTCGGGACTAACATATGGTTCAATTTTATTTAAATAATTCGTTTGCGCGTTTGTGGTCTTTAGCAGTGGGAGGAAACCGGGGACAATCCATGAGGTTGGACAAGCTATCCTTATCCTTTTTACCAACAAGCGGGAAATCGAAACCAAGTCAGGGCCCTGTTTCACGAAATCTTAACTAAAGATAAAATCCAAATTGTAGTAGATACTTCAATTTTGATTGGCTAAGCACCAAAATCAATCCAATATTATCCAATCAAATGACTAAAATTTGGATTTTTACTTAGTTAAAATTTCGTGAAACAGGCCCCAGATGACCCAATGAAAGTCCTCGTGATCTAAAGCGCACGCGTTAAACCATTCGGCCACCAAACTCCACTACATGTACCCCGGTTGTACGTGACAAGGAGTAGGGTCGCCTGTCCAACCTCGTGGGTTTTCGCCGGGTCCTCCGGTTTCCTCCCACTGCTAAAGACCCCTATGCGCAAGCGAATTATTGAAATAAAATTAAACCACATGTTAGTCCCGAAATGACCTAGTTTGTGTCGAGTCATCGTTAGACCCCATTTCTCTCACTCTCTCTCCACTGCATGTAGAAGAAATAATGTTTACGACAAAGCTGGGGGCTGGATGATCGAGTAGATGAGTAGATCATAACATCTGTTATTGAGTCAAATGGCGTTGTTTCGATCCTAGCCTACCTACTCTCGTGGGTTTTGTCCGGGTCCTCCGGATTCCCCCCACTGCTAAAGACCCATACACCCAAGCGAATTATTAAAGATACATTATGGGAGATAAGATAAAGAGATGGCAGTTCTCGCTATAATAGTTAAAAACTAGATAGTGTAAAGGTAATTTGCTGAAAATTTCAGTCAAATTGATCCACTATGAGCCGAGAAATTTTTGCATAGTCTCAATCATCATTACTAAAATCATTAATATAAACAGCATAGTCTCCATTATCCACTTTTTTTATTTAATTATCAATGGCCGTTAGCGTCATATAGGAATCTAATCCAGCCAACATCGAAGGCTAGCCTTGACATGGAGAGTTTATTATGGCCTGGATAAGTTAATTAATGTCTAATTGATAATTTAGATATCACTTCAGGCCTAAAGAAAGACTTGTAATAAGCAGATTTTGCTCTTGCATAATGCATGTATAAATAAAATCTTACCATATATTAGTCAGGAAATGACGCAGTTTGTGTTGATTGGACACTAAATTTTTAAACCTTATTACGTTTTGTGTAGATTTAGAGTGACGGACATGGATCGAGACCAGTTATAAAACTGATTTAAATTGGTATTAAAGTGATAATATGGAAGTCAGGAACCTTTTAACCATAATCATTGTGTAATATTCTTATTAATTTAGAAATTGTTTATCATAACTTATTTCGAGATTGTTTTCGACAGTTTGCTTCACCATGACATATATATAGAGATACGCTTAAAAATAAAATTAAATTAAGGTCGGAGTTTTGGAGATTTGTTTGGCTTATCTGTTACCCTAGTTATTGCAAATAACTTACCGCCTCCGAATTCCAACTGTGAAGGGTAGTGTTACGTGCAAGTCAGAGGGTGCTGTTTCTACTGCAGCCTCAACACCAAAATCATTTGTCTGATCTCGGGTACATGGTAATCGGAACCTAAACGTTTCTGTTAATATTCACCGGGTTTTAACGTCCACTCGACAGAAACTAGGTCATTTGGGGGCTAACCTCGTTAGATGGCGTTATGTACTTCCATGATGTCTATTGCAGCACTAACACTGGGCCCATTCTTCCGGTCTCTAAAACATGAGAAGACAAGGTCCGGTCTCTAGACCGTTATGATCGGAACCTGTCTGTTCTGTTAATTTCAACCGGGCAACACACGGATCGTTCTCTTTTTAATCCCCAATGGGTTAACAATATCCACTGACTACACAACGCTGTTAATTAGCTATCGTCTTTACAATGTTGGCGGCCACGCCCATTTTGGCCGAAATCGCTATAATTGAATGGACCGAATCTCAAGAACTGTTATTCCGATCCAGTTAATTAAAGGGTGTATGTCCAGCTAATTAAAGGGTGTATGTCCAGCTAATTAAAGGGTGTATGTCTAGCTAATTAAAGGGTGTATGTCCAGCTAATTAAAGAGTGTATGTCCAGCTAATTAAAGGGTGTATGTCCAGCTAATTAAAGGGTGTATGTTCAGCTAATTAAAGGGTGTATGTCCAGCTAATGAAGGGTGTACGTCTAGCTAATTAAAGGGTGTATGTCCAGCTAATTAAAGGGTGTATGTCCAGCTAATTAAAGAGTGTATGTCCAGCTAATTAAAGAGTGTATGTCCAGCTAATGAAAGGGTTTATGTCCAGCTCATTAAAGGGTGTATTCCAGTTAATTAAAGGGTGTATACCCAACTAATTAAAAGGGTGTATGTCCAGCTATTCTTTGGAACCTTAAAAAATAGATGATAATGGTTCTAAAAGCACAAATAAAGTGATTAATATCCTACTTTAAAATTTTTGGGGGGTAATTTCTAATCAATTATATTCGGTGAAGTACGCGAACAGTCCAAATTGAACGGCAGTCATTTACGCCTGCTTAGTTCATTCTACACGTTTTTTTCTTTGTCGATTGTGAATAAGTCATTCAACTACTTCTCAATTGTCTTTTGGGATATGTTTGGTCATTACAAATGGCGCTCGAAACCATGATGTCCATAGAATACCTGAGTCGTGTAGTGATTTAAAAATTAGTTGTCCAAAAAGTCAAAAACACTCAACAATTGACAAGGGTCATTTTTATCCCAATACTATCTCTCTCTCTCTCTCTCTCTCTCCCCCTCTCTCTTTCTCTCTCCCTCATTAAAGGGCCTAAAAGTTTATGTAACATCTAATATTAGGGATATATGAATCTATTTTCATGCAAAAAATCATTACTGACACATCAGGATGAATTTTTGATGGATTTAAGTGATTAGTTTGAAATTTACCATTGACATATCAAATTGAAATTAATTCCCGCTGTTCTCAGACCATTGTTTCCGTGTTTTACAATCATAAATAGATGCCAGCAGGATCTCTGTTTGTTCGTCTCCCATCGAACCTTTTTGCGACATAACAGCGAGAATAACAATAATAATTTATTTTTTTGTTTCTTAAAGACGGCGTTACATATTAACAAACACATTTACAGAACCGGTATGTGCTTTGGAGCACTGGCAGCCATTCTTATCACCATTTGTAATATCAACACAATACTATTAACGGTAAGTCCATTTAAAATATAAAATACATTTTATCACAATAAGTCCATTTGTAATATCTACACAAGAGTATTAACGGTAAGTCCATTTGAAATATAAAATACATTCTATCACAATAAGTCCATTTGTAATATCAACACAATAGTATTAACGGTAAGTCCATTTAAAATGTCTAAATATTGCTATTTACGGTAAGTCCTTTTAAAATATCAAAACATTTTATCACAGTAAGTCTATTTGTAATATTACGGTAAGTCCATTTATAATATTACAAATGAAATGAAATGGGGGTTTAACGTCCTACTGTTCCGCTCCGCCTGGGCTAATGAAGTGTGCTTTGATGGACATTTTGTCCGGACAGCTGCAATGCAGCCTATACTCTTATTTCGAATTCCAACTGACAGGTGTTCTTTTACGTGCATACTAATGTGAACACGGAACCTCGGCCGATGAACTTTCTCGGCCAACATTGTCGAACACCGGGCCTCCAGGTTAGCGAACCAACGTCCTACTCACTGAGTCCCCATGGCTCCTATACTATTACTGTCAATGGTGAGTCCATTTATAATATTACTGTCAACGGTAAGTTCATTTATAATATTACTAACAATGATAAGTCCATTTATAATGTAAACACAGTCCAATCAACACTAAGTCCATATATAATATTACTATTAATGGTAAGTCCATTTATAATAGTAAGACGTTAAACCCCATTTCATTTCAACGGCAAGTCCATTTAAAATGCTAATTGTAAGTTGATTCGAAACAGTAGAGAGAGAGAGAGAGAGAGAGAGAGAGAGAGAGAGAGAGAGAGGGGGGTGTTAACGTCCGATCGACGCAAACTAGGTAATATCGGGACTAACATATGGTTCAATTTTATTTCAATAATTCGCTTGCGCGTAGGGATCTTAAGCAGTGGGAGGAAACCGGAGGACCAGGAGAAAACCCACGAGATTGGAGAGCCGACCTTATGATACAGCGCACACGTGCTAACCATTCGGCCATCCACCCCCCACCCCCCCTAGCCGGAACATGAAGAGACCGGTTATTTAAAATTCCCTAAAAAGCAAACCATTGCGTATATTTGTAGGAGATGCTGACTATTGCTAGATAAAATATTCGGTGATAATTACGACCTATCGTGATGCGTCTTGTTAGTCCAGTAAGTGATAAAGAACAATTAGACCATGAGACGTATGTAACACTGTTTCAATATTCTCACACATCAGTCGCTCTAAGTCTTATTGTTAATGGTTCTCAGAGGTGGTGGTGAGAACTAATGGCATTTTAGATCATAAGGTCTGTCATTGAGTCAACTGGTTAGCGAGCCAGCGTCTTACTCACTGAACCGCCGCGACTCTCCCACTTTCCAATAACGATCAATGAAATGGCTTAAACGATTCTGTCATTGAGTGAACTGGCGTCGTTTCGATTCCCCAGTTGTATGTTACAAGGAGTAGGGTAGCCTGTCCAACCTCGTGGGTTTCTCCGGGTCCTTTGTTTTCCTCCCACTGCTAAAAACCCCTTACGCGAAAGCGAATTATTGAAATAAAATTGAATCATGTGTTAGTCCCGAAATTACCTAGTTTGTTGTGTCGAGTGGACGTTAAACCACACCCCCTTCCCCCAAGCCACCTTCAGTTCTGGCAACTCCTTCCATGTCATTAGCTTCAGTTGAAATCAATAATTCATGTGCAGTTTTAATTATTTTTCAGAACACCAAGCTGGATACATCATATTCTACCAGTCATTTGTATATATCCATGTCGGCTGATATATTATATATATTCTCGGTTATAACCCAAGGCTGGGGACTTAAAATATGGTTACACTCGTTTCCATGGATACTATCAAGGTAGATAACTCACGTAGAATTTTATTCGGTTATTGATCATATGTTGTAAAATCACTGATGCCCAGCTCCACCCCACCTGAACCCACCCACCCACCCCACGAAACTCACTAACAGGCTATTCCCTCAATATTGTCATTGTTCGATGAAATTGATTGTTATCTTCTTGTTTAGATATGTGCCAGACATCGCCGCGATTTGTAACTTTTTTAGCATCGCTAAGGGGAATAACTCGCACCAGCCCCCCCAACACACACACTATTTACACTCAAGGCAACATGCCTGGGTCTTGAACGTTCTGAACGCTCTCATATTAAAACGGCATTTGATAACCCTTGTAAACTACAATATAATTAACGTTGAATCTTGGAATGGAATATCACTCGAAATGGTTCAATTTAATTCAGTATTAACGAAGTAGCAAGGAATGGAAATTTCGTAAAATTTGGTAACAACTACAAACGATAGCACGGCAACAATTTATCTATCGGCGTTTAAGTCTATCAATATAATTTTAGGGATTTGGAATTCCTTGTAAATTAAAATATTGCGAAATATATCAGGGCCCGATCGAGTTCACGAAATATTCTCAAGCTTAAGAAAAGAATTTACTCAACTTTTATATCACTGTTTATAATAAATACATTAAAACAACAAACATTTTATAAAGGACTATATTTTAGTTAAACATACATTATGCAACAGCTAAATCTGCCCATTGCAGGTCTTTCTTTAAAGGGACAATAACACTCTTGCTGGCTTGAAAGCTCCAGAAAATAAATAATATCTCTATCTAAGTACTAGATGTTTAAGTGCCCTACCTGTTGTGTAAATTATCCATTACATCCTATTTTACTTGTCCAGAGGGTTCGAAAATATTTATAAATCGAAGTTTCATTTGAAAAGGTTTACGTTAGACGTTTCAAACCATTATGTTGAATTTTTCAACATTTTTAAATTAGGTGTGTTAAGATGAAATTTGTATCATCAATTAATTGGAATATTGTAAAATAGTACAATTTGTTGACCAGAATAAAGATTGGGACATATCATTCAGTTACAACAAGAGTGGTATTGAGCCTTTAAGATTGAAATGTTATCTAAATTATTAATTAGACATTAATTAACCTATCCAGACCATAATCAACCCTAGACGGCATAGCTAGCCTGCGTTCTTAAGTAGATTATGAGCCGATTTACTGCATAACTTTCCTTCACGATTTAACGATTAAATGGATAATCGAGACTATGCTGTTTATCGTACTGACTTTAGTAATGATGATCGAGGCTAGGCGGAAATTTCAATCGCTTAGTTCTCGGTTCATAGTGGATCAATTTAAATAAAATTTTCAACAAATTGCCTTTACATTATACAGTGTTTAACTATTATAGTGAGAACTGCCAACTCGTGATCGAATCTCCAATAATGTGTCCTTACTATAAGGCTAACAATTTTGAGTATATTCTTGAGTCTGAGAATGCTATGTGAATTTGGGGCCTGACTAAATATTAGCACTGTTACTAGTGTTGAGGTGTAATGAAAGAAAGAGAAAACTGTATATGATTAATACACCTGCTTTCAACTTTACCAACATATATTTCACATACAAGAACCCTTGCCAGTTAGAATTTAATATAAGAATATAGGCCATAGAGCTGCTGCCCGGGAAGAATTTCCTTCATAGCACACTGCGTGCCGTATGCTCGTCTTTGTTAAGTAAGACGTTGAGGCTGATGAGGCTGCAGCCTCAGGCCCAAAGATTTTGTAAAAAAATTTTTTTTAGACTTGTCTGATACGATTCAAAACGCATAGACAATGAATGTTAGGGGGGTTGGGTTAAGGCCCAACGGGAATCAACATAGGCCCTGACCCGAAATTAATTAGGCCCACGCCATTTTAAATAGGCCCTATTTAAAAACTAAATAGTCCCCCCAGCAACTGCCGCCTCAGGCCTTGGTGGAGCTTAATCCGCCACTGACAAGAAGTAGGGTCGCCTGTCTAGCCTCGTGGGTTTTCTCCAGGTCCTCCATATGTTAGTTCCGTTAGACGTTAAACACCATTTCTCTCTCTCTCTCTCTCTCTCTCTCTCTCTCTCCACCCCATTTTATTTTATAACATTTCTAATAAATGCTATGTAATTTTATATTTATAGGTCGTTGATGGTAATTTCTCATGTAATGGTATCCTTTTAAATTGATGGTATCCATTATGCTTTAGAGTCTATTTCTATTTTGGTGTTAATATGGCTAAACTTGTTTAAAAAATACATTAATTGATAAATGATTTTAATACCTACTGAGGTATCGAAATGGATACAGATTGCATATCGTGGCCCCCACCACCATACTCTCTACATCAAAATGACGTCATTTCCTGAAACCTAGAGATTGGCTATACCAGTGATCTTTTAGAGGCATTTAGTAACTGGATAGAGTAATAAACTATAACACATACTTATGGAAGAACAATTACTGATTTATTTAGGAGACATCTCAACGAGTATTCTCTCAACGTTTTAAAGCAAGTACCTCATTTGAGTTCTTGTTTAAAGTAGCTAAGTCTCTAAATCTTAGACATTGAAAACACGAATTATTTGTCAGTTTTAATCAACATTGATGTGGTCTTACAGGGAAAAGATGGGTTTCTCATATCCAATATTTAAGGCAAAATAAACATTTTACCATTGGTACACGAATCGTGGACCCTAATGCGTTTCAGCTCAATTTGTAACAAGTGACACGAAGAACGAGGCTAGACATATTCCACAACTTATGTCAAACGGTGACGTCATATTCTGATCTCGACAGCATGCGCAATAAATACTGGAATGCAGACTGTAATAACCAGACGCGTGAGATTGCCATTCGATTGACACTTCTGGCGTATTTCGCCGAACATAACTGATTAGAAATTAGAGTAAAAACGGAAACGATTGAATGTAAATCAGTTTATATACATTTATATTACATTTCTATACATGTATGCCTTGAGGCCCATTTGTGTCAATTTCTAGGTCCCAAATATTAGCGATTTAGATCCTTTAAACATACATTATGAAAGAGCTAAATCTGCCTATTGAAAGTCGTTCTTTAAGGCCTAACATATTATTTAAATTATTAATTAGACATTAATTAACTTATCCAGACCATAATCAACTTTCGATGTCATCGCTAGACTGCGATCTTTATTGAATTAGGTTCCGATTTGCTGTTCGACTTCCATTCCAGATTTAATCATGAAATGGATAATCGAGACTATGTTTTTTATCGTACCGACTTTAGTAATGATGGTCGAGGCTAGGATGAAAATTCAGTCGCTAAATTGTCAGTTCAAAGTGGATTAATTTGACTGAAATTTTCAGCAAATTCCCTTTACATTATCTAGATTTTAACTATTATAGAGAGAAGTGCAGGCTTTTTATTTAATCTCCCATAATGTATCTTTAAGTATTATTATGTGTTCGCCAACTGTCAACTGTCAATAGTTAGCCTACAAAAATTTAATGCAATTGCAGCTGTGAAAACTCTCTATAAAATATCTAGTTTAGTTCAATATATTTTATGGAGTAGATAACTCCTCCCCAATATTGGAATAAATCAACGACCGTTTGGTTACCACATCTCGTATTATTTCTGACATCTCGCGCCATATTCTTTTCACTTTGTCCAATCATGTTGTCGTAATTTATCGATTAATAATTATGATACATATAAGAAATCAATATTTAGATTAACCCTGATTAGATAGTTATTCAGATGGGAATGAACAGATGTCGTCCTAATGAACAGACACCCCAATCCGAGGACATGGAAGCCTTGTTAAGGTAATAGATCCAATTCTCAGTTTATAAACATGTCAATCATCAACTAACAGCACGTGGCATGCACACAAATTGATCAAAACGACCATTAGGTTTATAACGATTTATGATTTGCTGTCGGTTAAACAAAACACACATTTAAAATCAATGGGTATTATCTAGGTGGGTATATATACATCAATATATGATATAATTTGAGTGAGAGAGAGAGAGAGAGAGAGAGAGAGAGAGAGAGAGAGAGAGAGTTTAACGTCCACTCGACACAAACTAACATTTCGGGACTAACATACATGTATGATTCAATTTTATTTTAATAATACGCTTGGGCATAGGGGTCTTTAGCAGTGGGAGGAAACCGGGTCTGATTAAAACACAGATCCAATTTCGTTTCATTTTTTATATTTCAAAATTTCGTTTTTCTTGTCTTTACAGATCCAATTTCGTTTCATTTTTTATATTTCAAAATTTCGTTTTTCTTGTCTTTACTGCACTAACCCTAACCCTAACCTAGATTTAGCCATTGAGCACAAGTGGTGTTTTCGATGTCTGCCTGTCTGTCTCCGTGATAATACACGCGCCAATAGGGCCATTCCTGGTCAAATCACCCAAAATAATGGAAAAAGTTAACCGTACCCGCTTCGATTTTTTTGAAATATTTCGTTTAGATGCTCATGCTGTCTGAACAATAAGATATTCAGGCGTTAGATTGATTGTGCTTACAGTTCCTTCCTGCGATATGGCCCATTCACTTTTTAATTTTTTAGCCAAAATGAGCGCGGCCGCCGATATTAAAGCGATTTTAGCTCAGTAAACGATTGGTCAAAATTGATGAAATGGGTAATAAAGATATATTAGTTAAGCGACAAATCTGCCTATAGGCTTCAAATGTTATATAAATTATTGTTTATACTTTTATTTACATAACAAACCAAAAATCAACTCTGTAAACCCTCGGATAGCTTGGATTTAAACAGTCGTCCATTTAATAAGTAAATTATTAAATGGCTGATCAAGCTAACATTTACCGTTGATCACTGACGTCACTACCGGAGACTGTCGTTGAAAGGACTGATAATTGAACGTACCGAGCGCATTGAGAATATTACTTGATAAACTTGTAAACCCTCGGATAGCTTGGATTTCTACAGTCGTCCATTTAATAAGTAAATTATTAAATGGTTGATCAAGCTAACATTTACCGTTAATCACTGACGTCACTACCGGAGACTGTCGTTGAAAGGACTGATAATCGAAGGTACCGAGCGCATTGAGAATGTTACTTGATAATCGAGAATATGTGGGGGGGGGGGGCCTTATCGTCTGTCAATCAAACGATCGGGAATTCTCGGAGACAGTGCGGAGACAGTTGATGTCTATTTCTAGCCCAAACTTCCAACAGTGATAACTTCGTTCAGAATAAAGTAATTTTCTCTTTCTGAACTGTTATATCAAGAATGATCATCTCTTTAGTAAAATCTTAGCTAATGTATCTCTAACATTATTTTATAGATAAATAAAAGATATTATAACTGCAGCGTTTTGATATTGTGTAGAAAACATATTGGGTTAAGTTTTTAATGAAAAGTCATCGCATGGTCACGTCGTCCACAAGGTTCGATCATGGTCAAGATAAAGATCATAATGTCATCACTCTTTAGGGTATAAACTTATTAGAAATTGCTACTTTGTGGTCGTTCCTTGTCAAATCAGTCAGTGAGGTAAACCGCACCCTCTTCAATTTTGCTGAAATTTGTTTTTTAGCAAAAATAAGCATATAAACCAAATTTGAGCAAATTTGAAGAGGGTGCGGTT
This sequence comes from Patella vulgata, assembly GCF_932274485.2. Classification (NCBI taxonomy): domain Eukaryota; kingdom Metazoa; phylum Mollusca; class Gastropoda; family Patellidae; genus Patella; species Patella vulgata. Next base: position 3,141,012 of record NC_065885.2, read on the forward strand.
TAGCCTACTGAGGGATTTAACACGGAACGACCTTAAGGTAGCAATTTCTAATAAGTACCTTTTTGTCCGTTCTCAAAGACAAACGTTTCTTTATAGGAATCCAATAGGTCAAAAGAGTGTATCATTTATTAATAATAACAATAAAAGGGAAACCAATGTTTATCCTTATGCTTTAAGGGTTTATCTTTAAAAACTACTTTAAACACATAATGCCATTTATAGCGACTTATAAAGAATTTCTTCCATTTTAATCAATTGAGAACAAATCCTGTTATGTTTACGTGTAGGTAATATCGTTAAACTTAAACCCAAAGATATTTCTATTATTAAAGAAATATTTATGTTCACTTTTGTCAATATATGGATGAAATAACTGTCATGAAGTTTGATGATGTACGAACAGTGGTAAGCTAATGTTGGAGAGAGAGAGAGAGAGAGAGAGAGATGGGGTTTAACGTCCAGTCGACACAAACTAGGTAATTTCGGGACTAACATATGGTTTAATTTTATTTCAATAATTTGCTTGCGCGTAGGGGTCTTTAGCAGTGGGAGGAAACCGGAGGACCCGGAGAAAACCCACAAAGTTGGGTCATTCAGCGAAGTGGCGTGATTTCGTATCCGCGCTTGTACGTGACAAGGAGTAGGGTCGCCTTTCCAAATTCGGTGGGTTTTTCCGGTTCCTCTGGTTTCCTCCCACTGCTGAAGACCCCTACGCGCAAGCGAATTATTGAAATAAAATTAAACCATATATTATGTTAGTCCCGAAATGACCTAGTTGTGTCGAGTGCGCGTTATACCGCATGTTTCTCGTTCCCCCTCTCAATCTCTATCTCATGTTCTCTGTATGGAGTTTAGCGTGGATCAAGCGAAAAATGGAAATGCCGATACCGGCTTTATACATGTTTTATCTCGAACGCACACCCGATACCATTTGTAGCTGTCTGACTCCATCTAAATATAAAACAGATGCGTGTAGTAAATATTATAGGAACATTTATCGGCTAATTCTTGACAATTTTATTGTTCAATACAAAGTTAAAGAGAATCGATACATAATGAATGCTAGTTTCTCAAATTCAAATTTCTCAGATGTTGACCAATAAATCAGAATTTATCCAAGAGTTATATTTGCTCTCTTCCTAGATTCTAGAGAGCCAGTCAGTTGATATTAATTCTACAAGAAAGGGCATGTGTCATGTCTAACATTTTGATATTTGTAAAGTTATCAAGAAAAATTTATGTTTTTTCGCGGATCAAAGTTACCGAACACATTGCAGTTTGTACTCTTAAGTCTTGTGCAGGTCACCGTGGTTCATACAATCATATCTAGAGTTTGGCCTTGATTTGTCATGAACCGAAAAGAATGGGTCGCTAGAAAATTTAAAGGCGTCGTTTTAAAGATTATATCGGAGCATATTTATTTATTTATCTGTTTATTTAAACGCTTCATTTTCACCGTTTCTTAGTTTCTGCCAGTGTTAATTACTTAGTTGTTACTTACTAGTACTTACTTACTTAGTTAGTAAGATGTACGTAGTTAGTTAATTACTTAGTTACTTACTTACTTACTTACTTACTTACTTCTACTTAGTTTTGGGGGTTGGATGGCCGATGGTTAGCACGCGCACGCTGTTTCATACGGTCTGTCACTGAGTCAACTGGAGGGGTTTCGATTCCCCGGTTGTACGTGACAAGGAGTAGGGGCGCCTGTCCAACCTCGTGGGTTTTCTCCGGGTCCCCCGGTTTCCTCCCACTGCTAAAGATCCTTACGCGCATCGAATTATTGAAATAAAATTAAACCATATGTTAGTCCCGAAATGACATAATTTGTGTCGAGTGGACGTTAAACCCCATTTCTTTCTCTCTCTCTCTGTACTTAGTTAGTTACTTAGTTAGTTACTTAGTTAGTTACTTAGTTACTTAGTTACTTAGTTAGTTACTTAGTTACTTAGTTAGTTACTTAGTTACTTAGTTAGTTACTTAGTTACTTAGTTAGTTACTTAGTTACTTAGTTACTTAGTTAGTTACTTAGTTAGTTACTTAGTTAGTTAGTTGTACGTAGTTAGTTACTTAGTTAGTTGTACTTAGATACTTAGTTAGTTAGTTGTACTTAGATACTTAGTTAGTTAGTTGTACTATAATACTTAGTTAGTTAGTTGTACTTAGATACTTACTTAGTTACTTGGTATAAGTTACTTAGTTAGTTACTTACTTGGTATTAGTTACTTACTAAGTTAGTTACTTACTTACTTATTTATTTGTACTTAGTTACTTGTAATAGTTACTTACTTATTTATTTATTTATTTGTACTAAGTTAGTTACTTGTACCTAGTTTCTTACTTACATATACTTAATTATTTATACCATGTTTAACTCGATACAGGTTAATTTGTGTTTAACTCGATACAGGTTAATTTATTTATTTATTCATACACTTGTTTTAACATTCGTTTTGTAGCAGTTTGAATTCAGACGAAGATGTTAAAGTGGTGTCGTCTGATGAAGAAGATAACGCAGGTGATCACGGGTTTGACGATAATGAAGCAGGTCAATTAGAAGCTGGTCTGATTGAAGTAAATACAGAAGTTAACGTAGAGGATATCGTGGAACAAGTTATAACAAATATACAGGTAACTCTGAATCATGATTCCTTCCAGAATCGCACGTAACGCTCGTATAACTTGTCCCTGGACTCTCGACTAGCATGTCCCTAGACTCTCGACTAGCATGTCCCTAGACTCTCGACTAGCATATCCCTTGATTATCGATTAGTATATCCCTGGACTTTCGAATAGCATGTATCTGGACTCTCGACTAGCATGCTCCGGACTCTAGACTAGCATATCCCTAGATTATCGATTAGTATATCCCTGAACTTTCGAATAGCATGTATCTGGACTCTCGAATAGCATGTATGTGGACTCTCGGCTAGCATGTCCCTGGACTCTCGACTCGTGTATTGATTTTAACTCGTGTTAAATCACATTAGTTAGCCTTCTGCACACAGAGATCTATCGTCTTCATAGTTCGAGAATAGATCTCTGCTCTAAATGCCGCCATATCCAAAAATTAATATACTTTTTTGAAATGCGTTTCTGCTCCGTTTCACATCTGTCAAACACACAAAGACTAAATAAACTTTTTCAATTTTATTAAATCGAAGCAGAATAGATACTTAACAAAATTCTTGAAGTATACGTCGATTTAGGACTTAAAATGTCGGTCCACTAGCTTATTGTCTGTTCTCAGGCGAGGCTAACTGTAGACAGACAGCCTGGGTTTAGTATGATTAGTTAGTTAGCATGGCAGGAACAATAAAGTCACAAAAGCATAAGACAACACCAAAATCCTGTCACCACAGTGTATTTCAGAACTATTTCGTATATATACCGATTTTGCTCATATTTGATCTGAAATAAACATGGGTTTTTGTTCTGTTTTCATAAACGTTTGCAATGTTATATCTTTGTTTTTTATTGTGACCAATTATGAATTAAACAAACAGCTATCATTGATTGTGTCTTACAGCATCAAAACACCGATATTTAATTTAATTTTTCGTGGTTCTTTCGTAATAACATCTCCTTATTTGTCTTAAAGACAATTCGGCAATTGAAAACTTTAATCGACAAAATTAAATGATTAATTACAAGTAGATGACTTTGTCTGAAAACTAATAAAATAAAACCGAGTAGGTAATTATACAGCTTACAAAGCCGTCAAATATTGGTGTTAGAATGTTTAATGTGGAAATTATGTTGGCTTTAGGCCACACCAATTTCAATTTCTGTTGTTCGGGGACGCCAGTTAAAATCCTGCCTCCATTTTCTTCAGGAAAACAAAATTTAATTTAAAAACAAAAAATAATTAGTTTTGCTCTTCTCAAAAGCTTTTAGTGTCAAATGTTTAAGTTATGAAACATGAATTGAGTGAGAAAGAGGGAGAATTGGGGTTTAACGTCCACTCGACACAAACTAGGTCATTTCGGGACTAACATGTGGTTTTAATTTATTTCAATAATTCGCTTGCGCATATGGGTCTTTAGCAGTGGGAGGAAACCGGAGGACCCGGAGAAAATCCACGAGGTTGGACAGGCGACCCTACTCCTTGTCAAGTACAACCTGGGATTCGAAACCACGCCAGTCGACTCAATGACAGATTTTATGATACATCGCGCGCACGCTAACCATTCAGCCATCCCCCCCCCCAAATGAATTGAGTTTGTCATTCGTCATTCATTGATCAAGACTGCCTTAAAGAACTAAAAAATTCAATTGGTCTGGCCTATCAACTATCTTTAATCCAGAAACACAAAACTTTGCACATAGTTTCATATTGATATATTAAAACAACAAATGTTTTATAAAGGGGTAATATTTTAATTAAAATAAGACGAATAATTTTGAGTAAATTCTTAACTTAAGTCTGAGAATGCTTTGTGAACTCGAGGCCTGAATAATACAATATTTGGGAACTATTCCCTTTATTAAAAGAAAATATCATGGTTAAAATTGGAAAATTATCAAAGTCAAAATAGTAAAAATGGTCTTGTTCGAGATTTTTCACTTGAAAATATCACATAACACAAAATTACTACATCAGTATAAAAACAAAAATTGCTTGACAAAATTAAAAATGTAAAAATCTAGTTATGTTTTTTCACTTTCTACTTTTCAAATTCACTGCAACTTTTTCATCTTTGTATTTTCAACTATCTGAATGTCTCCATTGTATTTTCAACCACCAAAATGTTTCCAATCGAATGACAGAGGGCGTGGTTCCAGGTCCAGTCTAAGTTGACGTCCTAAGACGTCAGTATTTATCGTCTCGGCTAAAGATAATTATTGATAATTTTTGTTTAATGAGTTATATCATCGAAACTTGAGGTTGACTAGATCTTTGACAAAACATCGGCATGAATGGGGAGCCACGGTGGCTAAGTGAGTAAGACGCTGGCTCGCTAGCCTGGAGGTCGTGGGTTCGATCCCGGTGTTGCCCGAGCAAGATTATGGGGATTCTCCTGCGTGGTTTCCCCATGTCAGTTTAGGACGGAGGGTCTGACAAGGACAACTGTCCAGTCGTTCAGATGGTACAAAAAACGGAGGTCCCGTGTACAATTAGCGTGCACGTAAAAGATTCCTTGGTAGTTGGAATTCAATATAAGAGTAGACCGTAGCGCCGCTGTCCGGGCAAAATTTCCCTCATAGCACATTGTATGGTGTATGCCCTTTTTCATTAGCTCAGTCGGGGCAGATCACTAGGATGTTAAACCCCATTTCATTTCAGAATGAATGTGAGCGGATTGATGTCATTATTATTATCCGAAATAAGTGAAACTACAGAAAAGGTGTCTGACTGCCTTCCTAATTAAGAAAAGCTTTTCAGTTATTAGATGATGCCATGTTTCGACCAGTCTGAATGAAAATCTATATTTCGTTTCGTTTTTTTATACTTTCGATGGCCTCTACTACATGACGATCTGACCAGTTGTACTGGAAGTTCGCGTCAGGGGTCGCACGAGAGGCTTTTGACCCCATGACTTCCGACATTTGATTAACCAATCAGCATTGATGTTTCGAGTGGGTTACCCACAGTTCCGTGCAACTCATACCAGAAACTCACCGTAACAGACCGTTTCATTGGCTAATCCCTCACATCATCCAGAACGCCTGTTAGATAACAACTCTTCCAGATTCTAGTTTAGTAAAGACAAGTAAAACGAAATTTTGAACTATAAAAAACGAAACGAAACAGGTTCAGATTGTGTTTCGTAAGGAATAGTTAAGTCGCCACGGTTATTTATTCCGCAAGAACAGTTACAATATTTAGTTGATAACAACTTTAAATTAGCTGAAATTGCAAATTTCAACAGCGTTCCCAAATGTACCATTTGTAGACGTCTCCATAGCTGCCCCTAACTTTACAGTGAATTTTAAAAGGCGATAAGATTCAAATCTGTTTAAAAAATGGTGGTATTCGATGAAATCGAGGGTTGATTATCGTCTTTTCATGTTAATAAATGTCTAATTAATAGTTTAGCATTTAAGGCCTATAAAGATAGGCCTGCTATAGGTAGATTTAGCTCTAGCATATATTTAATAAGAACCCACGGACGTATTTTTCGGTGAATTTTTATCACATTGTTGGCCGTTGTGTTTTCCTTCTTTTTAACTTTACACAGTTATATAAGTTTTGGCCGTTTTGGAAAAACGCCGTTTCGTCTATATTCCTTTTAAACAAGCCGTTTCGGTGTTTACGTTTCGCTGAACCTCTTTGATGCGTCTCTATTTATTCGATCGAATCCAAGCCTGCAGATTATCTATCGTTGCGATCTTGATTTTGATTTCTTTAATAATCAATTTATGTAGGCTCCTACATTCTAGCTTAGATTAACACAATTTTCTGAAAAATGGAAATGGCGTTCGTGGCTTTAAGGAGAGCATGAAATCTTTGAATCATTAATAAATGATATCAACAAGAGTATGACGTTGGCGGGACTATAAAGTTAATGAGAGTATGAACTTAATTAATGGTTTTTAATGAGGGCATGAAATAACAAATGATATTAATGGGGGCATGACCTGAATGTGGCGTTCACGTAACATAAAAGGGTACTTCATTCGCCTTGCTATCCGATAAATCAGTGCATTGCGACCTTGAAATAAACTACTTAGAGCACCTTTGTTCATGTCATTGACCCTAATGAGCTTCTCCGTATCTTGTAATTGATTAACGCTAATGGTATTCCGTAGTAATGTGATATTTACAAGTGAAACATCTCGAAAATGGCGATGGCGATTTTTGCCATTTTAACTATGATAACTATGCAATTTTAACCATGATATGACAACTCTTCGGCTACATATATTCTCGATATCACTACGACCTACTCATATTCCAACTGCCAAGGGATCTTTTACGTGCACGTCAGTTTGTACACGGGCCTCGGATTTCGTCTTATCCGAACGACTATACATTGTTCATTACCAATGGGTTTCGAATCCCCGGTTGTACGTGACAAGGAGTAGTGTCGCCTGTCCAACCTCGTGGGGTTTCTCTGGGTCCTCCGGTTTCCTCCCACTGCTAAAGACCCCTACGCGCAAGCGAATTATTGAAATAAAATTAAACCATATGTTAGTCCCGAAATGACCTAGTTTGTGTCGAGTGGACGTTAAACCCCATTCTCTCTCCCATTACCAATGTAACGTCCACTCGACACAAACTAGGTCATTTCGGGATCAACACATGGTTCAATTTTATTTCGGTAATTCGAGAGGACCGAGAGAAAACCCAAGAGGTTGGATAGGCAACCCTACTCCTTGTCATCTACAACCGGGGAACCTCATGGACGAGCCTATGTCTTACTCGGTGTTAAACTATTCTTCAGAAAGATGACGACTACGATGATGTTTATGAACATATATCAATCCAACCCTTGACAAATAGACGATTATTACAATTAATGAAACCTGCCAGAAATTGTCCATCATCACCGATTCACAGTACAGCATCCACAGAAACAAGTTATACACCAGATCAAGATGTAGAGGTAAATATCTCTATTGATAACCCGGGGGTGGAGGTGGGAGTGGGGCATGGGTAATACTTGCTCCTTCAGATCAAGATGTAGAGGTAAATATCTCTATCGGTAACCCGGGGGTTGTAATACTTGCTCGTTTTAGAGGGTGGGGACAGAAAGATTGTTGAACCGGGCATCCATTTCACCGATGGTGGGGATAGATGGAGTGTTGAACCGGGGCGTCCAATTCACCGAGGGTCGGATAGATGGAGTGTTGAACCGGAGTATCCATTTTGCGGAGTTGCGGAGGGGAGGGGGTGTTTCGTGGTGTTTTGAAATTGGAATTATCGCTGTACATAATGTTACCTTAAGCCTAGCTCGCAACCCGCCGCACGTGTTACCACGGGCAGTCTACGGCGGAAAGTTTAACAAGCCCGTGCGTGAGATTTATGTGTCACTTGCGTGCGTTCGGCCCCGTAGAAGATCATACACTGGCTGTGATCCTGCACATGCAAAAGTTTCACCCGGTTTCTTGCGGCTGGGCTGCGAGCTTCCAAACCCAACGATCCGTCCGTGTCAAACCGCGTACGGCGAGTTTTGTGGGCAATCCCTTAATTTGAATGAAAACTTGATTTCATGTGTGTTTTTACATATCTAGAATCCCCCCCCCCACGCCCTTTCTCAGATTTATAAGTACTATATTTATAGTCCCTATACTTCGGATCATAAATTCAAGGAGTTTGTTCTAGGCATCACCAAACGTGTGCACGGCTTTGTCCAGATGGCTATACTAATATTTATGATTGTCGTTTGTTTGTCTGTCTGTCTGTATGTCTGTTCAGGACTGTCTCGAGGCTGAAATTTGGGGTAGCTCGGACCAGGGAGTAACATAGGCCTGGTAACTCTGGACTACAACTTCCGGTTTTAGAGTTATGCTACTTTCAGTTCATGGCTATATGCGTTCTATGCCGGGTCAATCGCTAGTTTTATTATATATCAATCAATGTGGTTATAAAACAAATCAATGGCCATTAATTACATATTTTATGATCGGTGAGATAAGATCGCGTCCTTGTTTTACAATCACTGGCTCTCTAAATAAATACTCCAGATATTACATGTACAAAATATCAAAAAGAAATGAAATCGATTTTAATGTCCTATTTTTCTGCAAAGGCCGCAGAGAGAGAGAGAGTGAGAGAGAGAGGGGGAGAGAGAGAGAGAGGGGGGGAGAGAGTGTCTGTGTTAACGTTCACTCGATACAAACTTCGGGTCCAACACCGTAACATGGTACAATTCATTTAAAAGAGAGAGAGAGAGAGAGAGAGGGGGGGGGGGTTGATGTCCACTACATGCCAAATAGGTCATTCCGGGACTAACACTTGGTTCAATTTTATTTCAATAATACACTTACGGGTAGGAGTCTCTAGCGGTGGGCGGAAACGGGAGGACCCGGGGAAATCCCACGAGGCTGTGTGATACTACGGGGACAGATGTGACTATCTAAGCACGTTGTGCATAATTATTTCAATGATGAATTATTCAACTGCTGTAACTAGGTTTATATATCGAATACAACATCCATAATACAAGGGTTACAATATATGTATAGCATACCACTGAATCTATGATAGAATATCAGGAATTATTATAATATCTATGGTCTGAGTTTAACATCCTTTATAACTCAGACCTAATGGCTGAAACGTAGCAAGAGCCACATACTACTTGATAGTTCTAGATGATGTTCTTCCTAGGATCTCATATCCTAGCCTCTAAGTCGAGGAGGCTATGATGTTCCCCTCTCGGACCGCTCTATGATGTCTGGTGTGAAATGAAACTCACTCTTTCTTATATGTAAAGTGTAAACGCATTATTTATGAAGGCAGGACAATTACCATTTTTGGGTTATTGTTTCATATGGGCACCGTTTTACGTCAACATTATTCTATTTAATTGGTTAATCTGTGCTCGAGATGGCTGGACGATAGTACCCTACTTCCAGCAATTGCTGGTGACATAACTGTCTGTAACTTAGTCTAGGAAAGTTGAATCTTGAACAATACCTACTTAGCCCATTTCTCGTTGTCAACCAATTGTTTAACTTCTTCAATATATTAAGCAGAGCATCTTTCATAGAACTAAAATAACCTCTATAGTATTACAGCTGGACAGGCGACTCTAATCCTTGTCACGTACAACTAGGGAATCGAAACCACGCCAGTTGACTCAATGACAGATCTTATGATGCAACGCGCACGCGCTAACCATTCGACCATCCACTCCCACCCTTCACGCTAATGAAAACCTGCACATGCCATGCAATTGCTACGAGGGGCGTTATGCCTAGTTGGGGATCATGGCATTTAGGGCGTGGAAAACCACACCCACCACCAGAAACCCGGCAGACTTACATTCTGATGATACCAGATACACATACATTGATACCATATAGGAGAAAATTGGTACACTTTTCAGCTAGGTTTCCCCCCCTTGGCTCCCGGTCTATACTGCTGACCCGTGGGCTCCCACATGGTCAACTCTGTGTCGATTGTACTTTACTTCAGCTGAAATTAGATATCAGATTAGGCCATAGCGCCGATGTCTGGGCAGAAGTTGCGTCATAGCGCACTGTATGGAGTAAGCCCGCCTTTAAAGCCTCAATACCACCCTTGTTGTAACTGAATAATATGTCCCAATCTTTATTCTAGTCAACAAATTGTACTATTTTACAATATTCCAATTAATTGATGATACAAATTTCATCTTAACACACCTAATTTAAAAAATTGGAAAAATTCAACTAAAGGCGTTTTTGTGAGTCGATTTGATTAGGTTTTGATTTGCTAGTACGATTTGGTATGATTTCGATTTGATTAGCTATGGTCCACAAATGTGAAATTTGATAATTACGATTTGGTAAGATGGCTGCCATCAGGGACACCGATCAGAAAAAAAAATGTCTCTGCTAACATGACGAGGGGGCGTGTGTTTCACGTGTAGTCCAAGTTACCTACAGATTACAATGACACTGCTGGCACCCAGAGGGCCTAAAATTGCTTAGAGCCAGAGGTGATCTAATATTCTTGTGGACTATAAAGTTAACATTAAAGGAGCTTAATCGCTAACATTTGGGACCTAGAAATTGACAAAAGTGGGTCGCAATGCATATAATACTGTAATATGAATGTATATAAACTGATTTACATTCAATGGTTTCCGTTTTTACTTCAATTTCAAATCCGTTATGTTCGGCGAAATAAGCCAGCAGTCTCAAGCGAGTGCAAATTTCTAGCGTCACGTCTGGTTATTCCAGTTTACATACGCCGTTTGATTTGGTGCAATGTGTCTAGCCTCGTCCCTCGAGTCTCTTGATACAACTAGGGCTGAAGCGCATTATGGTACACGATTCGTGTACCAATGGTAAAATGTTTATTTTGTCTTAAATATTGGATATCAAAAGCCCATCTTTTCCCGTTAAGTTTACAACATGAATGTTGATATAATTTGACAAATAAATCGTGTTTTCAGTGTTGAAGATTTTGGATGATATTGAGTTAGAGACTTAGCTACTTTAAACACATCAAATGCGTTTTAAAAAAACATTTTTTATGGAGAAAAACAACAATAAGCATTAAAAATTACTTGCGATGTCGAACATTCCGCCATTTTGAAAACGTCAAATCTAATCGCCTAAACACCTCCTGGGACGATTAGGTCGATTTGCCTAATCAGTTGAGTTAAATCGTCTCACAAATGTAACGATTAGCATAATCAACTTGCTTCACAAATGCGTATAATAGCTAATCGGTCTAATCTAATCGGTTCACAAAAACGCCTAATGTAATTTGAAAAGCCTAACGTAAACCTTTTCAAATGTGACTTGGATTTAAAAATATTTTCTAACCCTCTGGACAAGTAAAATAGGATGTACTGGATAATGTACACAACAGGTAGGATACTAACACATCTAGTACTTAGAATAAGGCTATTTTGTATTTTCTGGAGCTGTCAAGCCAGCAAGAGTGTTATTGTCCCTTTAATAGCCAGGTAGGTGCATAACAGTAGGACGTTAAACCCTATTGCACTTGATTTAAAAAGGTTATTATCCTACTGACAGTTGGACTTGGCTTTAAATACAAGATTTTATTAATAGCCAGGTAGGTGCATAACAGTAGGACGTTAAACCCTATTGCACTTGATTTAAAAAGGTTATTATCCTACTGACAGTTAACTTGGCTTTAAATACAGAATTTTATTATACACCCAATATAAATGTTTAATCTATGCTTCACCCACGAGTCAGTGGTTTGATTGCATGATGAGCTTAATGTATGTCATTGTAGATTATTTCTCTACTATAACAGATAATCTGTAAACCTCTAGTGTATAGATAATTCACAGTTTATTGTAATATATTTCTAAACTGTCGTATTTTAAATACTCCATAATTTATAATTTATGAGGTTGCCTTTCCTATTATTTTTAGCCATAGAGCCCCTGTCTATTATTTCACGATCCTTTAAACGCTTACGTAATATTTAATATTCGATTTGATCTTATACAAATTGTACCTGTCAACATCCACGGTACAGGTTGGACAGGTAATGGATTTAAAATCTCTTAAGATAAAACGAGTATTTAGTAAATGATGTTTTATCACGCGATTGATCCTATATGACGTGGTATACACAAATCTATGACGTGTTACACAGTACAGGTTTATAAGTCTTTATAGTAGAGCGGCTATGGAATGATTTGCAATAAATCCCTTCACTTCTTGAGAGAGAGAGAGGGAGAGAGAGAGAGAAGGGGTGGGTAACGTCCACTCGACACAAATCAGGTCATTTCGTTACTAACATATGGTTCAATTTTATTTCAAAATTTCGTATGCACGTAGGGGTCTTTAGCAGTGGGAGGAGACAGACAGGTGACCCTACTCCTTATCACGTACAAGTGGGGTATCGAAACCACACCCGTAGACTCAATGACAGATCTTATGATACAACGCGCATGCGCTAACCATTCGGTCACCCCATACCCCGTTCATGAGTAAAGCATGAAATAGGGAGCACAAGGAATAGACGACAAAAAGGGGCCGGCATAGTGGTTGCCATCTTGAACCTTAACGGTCTCTCCACTCTTAGAATCTGCCTGGTGTCACAGCCATTAATTATTCTATTGGCTACTTATGATGTAACTTATCATGTGATTGGTCACTCATGCCAAATATGAAATGGTAACTTTCCGATCAAATGCGTTTAGACATAGAATCTATTCTTGAACTTACACCCCTTTTCCTGTTATTCTCACAATATTTCACAACCAATTTAATTTACGTTTTAATTAAACTCATATCATAGCTAATATACTGACAATGGAGAATACAAATAAAACAAATGTATTTATCAAATTATAACTCATGTCCTCTGGTGCACTTATATTCGTCTAATACAATTTCGCATAAATTATCAAATAGTATTACATAACGTAGTGATCCCGTGTTCGATCCCTGCTTTGGCCGAGAAAGTTTACCGGGATTTTCCGGCGAGGGACTGGCAAGGGACAATGTGTAGTTTTTCGGATGGGACGAAAAACAGAGGTCCCGTGTAGACATTGGCGTCCACATAAAAGAACCCTTGGCAGTTGGAATTCGAAATAAGAGTAGACGATAGCGCCGCTGTCCGGGCAAAATTTCCCTCGTAGCAATATTAATAATATTATGAATACCAGATACTTGTCATTATCTATAGAAATGAAATGGGGTTTAACGTCACTTTTTTTCTGCTCCAACCGGGCTATAGAAGACAGGACATACGTCATGCAGTGTGATGTGTGAAAATGGGCATTTCCGCCTACCCGTTGTCGAATTCCAGCTGTCAAGGATTCCAACGATGAAAGGACTGGAGTCTTAATTGTTGATTTAAATGTCAAAATGTCCATACAAATTTCACGGCGAATTGTGGCGATGAATTGTCATAGCGAAATTAGGAAAACTGTAGAGTTAAGCCCCACTACATCAAGAAATTTACAATACTGGGGCCTGTTTCACGAAATTTAACTAAGATAAAATCACAATTTTAGTAATTTAATTGGATAATATTAGATTGATTTTTAGTGCTTAGCCAATCAAACTTGAAGTATCTACTAAAATTTGTATCTTATCTTTAGTTAAGATTTCGAGAAAGAGGGCCTTGGTTCTTTGCACATGGCACAGATGAGTCAAGCTTTGTATTTGTGACCAATGCATTGGCCATCAGCGACAGAGGACCTGGCAAGCGACAATGTATATTTGTTCGGATTGGACAATAAAAAACCGAGGTCCCGTGTACACATTGGCAGGCATCGATATTTCCGCGCACATCCGCACGGCGTGCGCAGGCACAATTGCTTTAAAAAAAAATTTGCAGGCACATTTTTAAAGATGTAGCCACCTCGGCGGCGCCTGCGCCCGGCACTATTTTTTGCCGGCCAGCACAAAGAAAAAATCGAAGAAAGCCGCCCAGTCGTATTTAAACCCCCTCGTCCTTCTCTGTACACAAACTCGGCGCTCAAAAATTACCACGGCAATTAAACGGCAAAGCCATGGTAAAAGCCGATGTACGCAAACCATGTCTGTCACGGCATAATTTATTTTTGTGTGCCGTAGTAGACCCTATCATCCCAAATTAGTTTAAAGAAAGATGTATTGGTATTTTGTTTATTTATACTTAGAAGATGTGTAGGCCTAGGTCTATTCATTTTACAATTATTCTACGGTCTTTATATTTGTTTATTTGCCGTAAATAGGTCACCCAGACCAATTTACGGCACTCCAATGTTACAGGTTTGAATGTCGTAATTGTCCAACACGTGCCTGCAAATTTTCATGATGCTTCTTATTTTATTTCTTACCTGTGTTGACCGTGGATTTGCTACGGCCCGAGAGTAGGACTAGGAGGACGATGAGAGCTTTCTCAGTTTCTGCCTGACCTGATTCTCATTCCACCGTAATAATAATAATATTCGTGAGACACGTACAACAACTTTACAAACAAGTCAAATAATACAACGTGTTTTAATTATCAATATCTACCTGTTGTCATAATTCGTTGCATCACTGACGCCGGAAAATCTGAATGAACCTTCTCGGCCAATGTAGGGATCGAACACCTGACCTCCAGGCTAGCGCCTTACCCACTTAGCCACCGTGACTCCCGAACTCAAAATAAGAGTAGACCGCAGTAAATTTACCCTCATAGCACACTGAACGACGCATGGCCGTCTTCATTAGCCAAGTCGGTGCTGAAGTTCAGCAGCTGAACTGAATAACCAGATATCTTGGAATTTCTGTTTTGTACGGTTGCTTTTGCACGTTTTAGAAGTTAATAGTTTGAATTTGTTATTCTTTATTACAGCCTGAAGTTTTATCAGACAGCCAACAGAGGGAGATGATTAAAATGGCCCTGAATCAAAGACGGAGTAGCTTTCAACTTCATTTGTCTTCTTTGGTTACAGAGAGCAGAAATGAACGAATAGCCGAATGGTTTAAAACAAGTACCCCAGAAGATGAAGGTCCTTTTCTCTTAGAAGAAATACGTGACTTCTCAAATTCAGTTTAATTGAAGATAACAAATAAACAAAACGGTGTTGAAGCGGGGCCACTATCAACGAGAAGCAAGGTTCTCCGCAGGTCGAAACCGTGCACAACAGCAAGGGCCGCCTTCGGTTCGTTCAAATATTTAACCATGGTTCAAGTAAGTCTCTACCATGAGCACCCGAACTTGAAATGATTAGACTAAGGTCGTGACCATGGTTGACCCACCTTTCGAGGTCGGCTGAGGCGGGTCAAGTCAAATTAAAAGTGGTGGCCCGCGACAAAACATATGTTGTGTTGGAATTGTTATTTTAACGCATACTACCAGAACCTGCGAGTTATTTAAATTCATATAGGCCTAACACATTTAAGTAGTTGCCATCTTATATAGAGTGGATAATCATGTTTTGTCAATCAATTCGATGTCAGATTGAAATTGTGAAAGTGACAGTATTATAGTAAAATATATTTCATCCATTTGTGAATTTTATTTGGAAAAACAGCAACACCAACAAACGATTTTCTTCATTAAATATATCAGTTTGATAAACATTGTAAGTATAAATCATATAACGGTAAATAAATAAACTCTGGATATTTGGATGGTTTGTTTATTTTATTGTCTGGGGATAACACAGTCACTAACTCAGCTGTGAATACATTTCTTGAAATCGTCATTATCATATTCTACCTCTAGTACAGAAACATAGTTAGAAACTTTTGACAAACGTTCCGGGAATTTGTCTCCAAAGAATGATGTGGTCATATCAAAGTTTTCGGTAAGCAAACTTGCGTTTTCGTCAAGTAAAAAGTTGTGTAGCAGTTCATTGAAGAGAGCGGCGTCCATTTTGACGACTATGGTAGAACTAGCTTCCGTTCGGGTGTAGTGAACTATACTTTGTCGTATAGTCGTGACCATACAAGCGCACCCGAAGGCTACCAAGGCTAAGAAACACTGCGACCAAGTTTGGAATTCACGTGACTTCATCTAAATGTACAAGTTTGGTACTCACGTGGGGGGTTGGATTGCCGAATGGTTAGCACGTGCGCACTGCGCGCTGTATCATAAGGCCTGTCATTGAGTCAACTGGCGTGGTTTCGAATCCCCGGTTGTACGTGACAAGGAGTAGGGTCGCCTGTCCAACCTCGTGGGTTTTCTCCGGGTCCTCCGGTTTCCTCCCACTGCTAAAGACCCCTACGCGCAAGCGAATTATTAAAATAAAATTAAACCATATGTCAGTCCCGAAATGACCTAGTTTGTGTCGAGTGGACGTTAAACCCCATCTCTCTCTCTCTCTCTCTCTCTCTCTCTCTCTCTCTCTCTGTTACTCACGTGACTTCAACTAAATGTACAAGTTTGGTACTCATGTGACTTCATTATAATATACGTTAAAGAAACGTTCACTACACAAACTTGTTTCGTGTTTATTTGAGTCACTTCAACAAGAATTCGAATTCAATATTTAAGAGATTAATTTGCCAATTTTAGATCTTAGGAATCAACTGTTATATAAATTATTAATTGGACATTTATGCACATGTCAATTCCCTAATCAACCCTCTAGACCATGGGATGTGCCTTCTAATGAATAAAACTGTAGTCGAATTAGTCACTCCTAGTTGATTGTAAACATACGTCAATTCCAACCTGTCAATGTTGTCTAAGGTGACGTCATTATACAAAGTGGGAGGAGCTACAGATCTATGACTGAAAGGTCAATTATACATAAAAACACAGATAATGAGCGAAAGACAATTTTATAAATGATATTTTTACATTCTGATCAACAAACAACTTCCATTTAGGTATCCATGTTTTTAGGCCAGGAGTGATCAACCTCTGCAAGAGAAGACAACTCTGCTCGGGGGAATGGCAAAACGAAATACTGTCCAAAAGAAAGTAAACACACTAAAAATAATACTAAGTTTTGTTTGGATTAAAAACTTCTGATAAAACATTACTGATTCTCTTGCGTCCAAACTCAACATTTCTAAACAAAAAAAAAAAAAATGTGAAACAAATTGACATTGTTGGCCTACCCAAATACCGCATACCATGCGAAAACGACTTTTGTTCATGCAGCACGAAATGAATGGCGTATACATTCTTTTGGACATTAGTTTATAATATATCGATGTAAGTTTCTTGTGTGTACAGTGAATATCCGAATTCCGGATCAACCAATATAAAAAAAAAACATAAAACGATTGATCTTCATTTAAACATACATTATGCAAGAGCTAAACCTGCCTAAAGCAGGTCTTTCTTTAGGCCTGAAATGCTATCTAAATTATTGATAAGTCATTAATTAACTTATCCAGACCATGATCAACTCTCGGTGTCATCGATAGTCTACGATATTTACTGGATTACAATCCGATCTGCTGCTCAACGCTCATCGATGATTTAAAAAAAAAAATGTATAATCGAGACTATTTTTTTTTATCATACCGACTTTAGTAATGATAATCGAGGCTAGGCCCAAAATTCAGTCGCTAAATTCTCGGTTCATAGTGGATCAATTTGAGTGAAATTTTCAGCAAATTCCCTTTACATTATCGAGTTTTTAACTATTATAGTGAAAACTGCCAGCTCTTTATCTAATCTCCCATAATGTATCTTTAACAAATATAAAATAAAAACAAATTAATCATCCTGGTTCTGTTCGTGAATTTTTTCTTCGAGGAATTCATGAGTGAGGTTGTGTCTAGTTATTATCCCCTTCAACTGAAATTAAGACGAAACATTAAGAGAAAAACGTTCTGGGGAATTGGACATAAAACGTCCGTCATAACACAAAGGGGGTGCTCGATTCGTAGTCCCGAATTGACAGAATTGCAATCGAGTAACGCGGAATTCAGTCCTGTCACAGTTCTGCCAGTCCCAACCACGGAGGTGGTGTGAGTAGAATCGTGACGTAATTAAACACAACGAATATGTTTCAACTGCATGGTTGGTTGAGATATTTATTTACTCAGTCGATGCATGCGTTGTAGCCCGAAATCCACCTTTCCACTCGATTGTCACTATTTTTGGGATTGAGAGAATTTAATTCCGGAACGTTCAATCGAGTACCCCCTATGGCTCTTACCATTAGCCCGGTTGTAACTGGCGTGGTATCGATTCCCAGATATACGTGACAATGAGAAGGGTGGCCTGTCCAACCTCGTGGGTTTTCTCCGTGTCCTCTGGTTTCCTCCCACTGCTAAAGACCCCTACGCGCAAGCGAATTATTGAAATAAAATTGAACCATATGTTAGTCCTGAAATGATCTAGTTTGTGTCGAGTGGACGTAAAACCCCATTTCACTCTCTGAAAATATTTACAGGGTGATTACCAACAGGTCACGTGGTGTCCCAATATAGACCTATAAATACAGGTCACGTGGCGCCCCAATTTAGACTTATAACTACAGGTCACGTGGCGTCCCAATATAGACCTATCTACAGGTCACGTGGCGCCCAATACAGACCTATAACTACAGGTGACGTGGCGCCCTAATACAGACCTATAACTACAGGTCACGTGGCGTTCCAAAATAGACCTATAACTACAGGTCACGTGGTGTCCCAAAATAGACCTATAACTACAGGTCACGTGGTGTCCCAAATTAGACCTATAATTACAGGTCACGTGGTGTCCCAAAATAGACCTATAATTACAGGTCACGTGGCGCCCTAATGCAGATTTATAACTACAGGTCACGTGGTGTCCCAAAATAGACCTATAATTACAGGTCACCTGGTGTCCCAAAATAGACCTATAATTACAGGTCACGTGGCGCCCTAATACAGACCTAGTATAACTACAGGACACTGATCCGCAGTGAATATTTGCTTGGCCGCGACTTCTCTGTGAAACAGATTGTAACTACAGGTCACGTGGCGTCCCAATATAGACCTATAATTTTCAGGTGACACACTACCGTCTATTATCAGTTAAATCTAAACGAACAAAACTATATCCATTTTCTGTAAATTGTCAATGAAGAAGACGTGATTAAAATGTCGTAATTCTGTAAGATTGGTTTTTAATGATAATTAAGACCAGAACTGAGAAGTAAATTACAAAATAAAAAGTGATAAACAAAGTTTTTACGGCTGGAACTCAGACTAATTTATCAAAAACATAAATAACAATTCATTCTTTAACCAGAACCTGCATTTCTAGACCTACAACATATTCTTGGAAATTCCGAAGCACATTTTGTTGCTCGTCTCTACGTCTGGTCAATGAAATCTATAGGATGTGACGTCATTTTCGTACATGTCTGTTTACGCCCTGATCCTTCCGCCTCAAAAGACATGTTTCACAACCTTTCCTGATTGTGAGGTTGCAGGGGGCAATGCCATAATAATGTTTAGAAATTTGATAATTTTCAACTCCAATGAACTTACAGATTAGTAAAAACCTCGACAATTGTTTCGCTGTGCAGAGGAGAGGGCGCGGCGGAGCTGGTGGACTGTAAAGGGGTTTTCCGGACAAAAAACAGCATGGTTCGAGTGAAAGAGAGCAATGAGGTTTAACGTCCACTCGACACAAACCAGGTCATTTCGAGACAAACATATGGTTCAATTTGATTTCAATAATTCGTAAGGGTCTTTAGCAGTGGGAGGAAACCGGAGGACCCGGAGAAAACCCACGAGGTTGGACAGGCTACACTACTCCTTGTCACGTTTATTGGCCATGAGCTAACAGTTGTAGTGAGATATTAGATCTCGGCCAATTAAAGGGCTGCACCTTTCATATATTTTTTAAGGTCCGAGATCAACTGAAGTAAAGTTTTTCTTGAAAATATGGTAATTTTAGAATATCTCGTTTTCAGATAGAGAATGAGTCAGAGTCAGTATGGACTAAGACCAATCTGTTTTACAGACCTAATGCGACATCTGTCTTTTATCTCTGTCCAAGATGACTGACCTTTAAAAGGTCAGACCGCTGTAGTTCTAAGGGTGACGTCACATCACAATGTTTACCAACAAAGCAAGATGGCATCGATAACGCCAAAAATGATTACTTCTGTGGCTTGTTTTTGTTGTTTTAAAACAAACACGAGCAGGTGTATCAGATTAGACGGTAAAAAATGTACTTCTGAAAGAATTCAGAGTAAACAAACAGAAAAAGTCAAATTGATGGTCACACGTGCGTTGTTTACATCGAACGTAGTAATATGAACTGGTACGGGCAAAATTATATCGTTTAACCCATTTTACGCCTCCGCGTACTATTTTCTGTACCTATTTACGCTAAATATAAAATATTTTTTATCAAGATATACATCAAACACCTTTATTTATTTTTCTAATACTAAAACAAAATGTTTCAGAATTTAATTTGTCGAAAGAAAAAAGTTAATATTTTGTAGTAATTAAGTCGCATCGATGTCATCCTTATCAGTGATTGTAGCGGCCAAGCGAATATTCACTGCGGATCAGTGTGGACTAAGACTAGTAATTATTTCCCCTTATTCCATGAATGTAGTGCGAGTTATAAATAGACCATTTTTCCCTTAATTTTCTTCTCCCCACTGCATTTTTGGGGTGACTTTTTGGTCTAGAATTGGAGAAAAGGGATCTAACTTGCAATTTCACAGCAGTTTTAGGTAATACAGATGATTTTACAGCGGAGGGATAGGGGGTTGTAAGTGTCTTTCTGCAGAGCAATCATTGTGTGGGAAGTGAGATTTTCACCACAGTCAACATCAAATCTCCGTAGCAAAAAATCTAAACGGTCAACCCCCTACAAAATTATGATGAAGAGATTGCCAGATGTGGTCCCCATTGTCCCTATAAAGATTGGAACAAACGGAATTTTGAGCAAAAAGCTACAGCATGTGATGTTACAGCCATTTAACATTGAAATCAATGGGCAAATAATTGCTAGTCTGTGATCGTATACATTGTGCTGATTGCGGGTTTTCCCTGTATAGAACAAATCGCTTTAGATAATCATATAAATTTGTTAATACACGAAATAAATAAGCTTTATTTATGATGACGAATCCAAGTACTAATTAATAACAGTGACGGCTCTCTAACTATAGAGTTTGTCAGACGACAGCCATGCTGTCAATAAATTTCATGTAGCAGACGTCAAAAATCTAATATAGTAAGAGTCGAGTAATTCTATTACATAGGCCAATTATGAGCGATGGATAGGGCGGCCATCTTAACGATTCCATCTTAACTAACTGAATTAACTGACTGACAGTTTTTTTGAATATACAAACATGGATTTGTCCTCGTTAGTCTGCGATATGGCCCTAGGTGGAAGCAGGTGTTAAACTCAAACACAACTCGTAGACCAACTTATCATAATAACTGTGAACCGACTTACCCTAGTAACTGTGGTCCGACTTACCCAAGTAACTGTGGGCCAACTTACCCTAGTAACTGTGGTCCGACTTACCCAAGTAACTGTGGGCCAACTTACCCTAGTAACTGTGAACCGACTTACCCTAGTAACTGTGGGCCAACTTACCCTAGTAACAGTGGGCCAACTTACTCTAGTAACTGTGAACCGACTTACCCTAGTAACTGTGAACCGACTTACCCAAGTAACTGTGGGCCAAGTTACCCTAGTATCTGGGCTCTTATGGCTGAATCTATTTGTTAAGGCCAGCTCAATTTTCGTCTAGGTTGCTGAGATGGATGTAAATAACGTTAGGGCACGTGATTTTTAACGAGATTGTAGATTAGGGTTAACGTGAGCATTAGGGCTAGGTCCAGTGTAAGGGTAAGCGTTCGGATTACCCCTAGTCTTGTTTACATCTGTTGACCTTTGACCAAACTTGAAGTTAGCTATATCAAATAAACCTAAACCTGGTAGTGGTAAACCGACTTACCCTAGTAACTGTGGACCAACTTACCCTTATCTCAAATTTGTAAATAAATGAAACGAAACGAAACTGGACGTCACAAATGTCTGCACTAAGATGGCTCATGAAGACAAGTATATACAAAGAAAAGAATGATCATGGAAGCTATTAATATAAAACTCTACAAACCAGCATTAAACAGTACGAGCTGATCTAACCTCAAGTTGAGCTTTAGTTGAGTAGCAAAGACATTTTAAAACTTTGGGTCCAATATTCCCATCATTTACTTGAAAATATTCACGATTTTCATCATTTACTTGAAAATATACACGATCCTCCCAAATATTTTAGATTTCTCCCATTTACTTGAGAATATTTTAAACTGTACTCATTTGTTACAAAATATTAATATTTATTTCACGAAATGTTACGTTTTCCCTTTTTGATAATTCGCGAAAGGATACAGCATTTTACATGGTTGAAGGTTAAAATCCGTCTAAAAAAACTAGCCTTTCGCTGAAAGGTGTGAATTATGAAAATTATTTGGGATAAGATAGATGTAAAAATCAAATAAATTAAATACCTCTCCTTTATGGCACACTACTGGTAAATGACGAAGACCCATTCCTCGAAATAAATGAAAGACCTGGGATACTGTTGCTTCAGGATACACAGTATATGGACATGGGTTTAAGTAAGCTCCAACGTCCTGGCAAAAAGACAATAATAAAAATATTAATGAAAACAATAGGACTCCACTAGGCATCCTAAGTATCAAGAATTTATCGAAGCTTGTTGCGGCAGCAAGAAGTCGAGGGATGACGGAGCGGGGAGTCAATGAAGAGTAATTTCGTTTCTTCGCACTCTCGTTCTTTCGCTATCGACTTCTCACCGCTAGAAATCGAGAATATAACAGGCTTCCACGAAACCACAATGGATGCTAACTTTTGCTGATGAAGTATTTATGTGTAGGATAAAGTACGAGACCGGGGTTATGCTTGAGAAAAAAGACTGAACAAAATAACTCGAGGGCTTTTTCTGAAGTTTTTCTTTCCCCAGCATAACCGAAGTCGAGGACTTTATCTTGCTTATAAACCGTCTATGTTTACATGTACGCAAAATGAGAATATCTCAGAATTCCAGTAAGAAAAAACTTATATCATGTTTTCTTATGGAAAAAACCCTACCCCGTAAGAATAACCCGTAGCGGGTTTAAAGAAAAACTGTCAGAAGAATAACCCCAAATTCCTCGGAATATATTCAAAACCGTTACCGTTACAGTGTTATAAGTAACGGTAATAAGACTAGAAGAATTCAGGACTTAAAAGAGTCCATCATCATTCCTTACACGTTAGGTGAGACAAGTCTATCTGAATTTTAATATTAATTCCGTATACTTCTGTGAGCCTTAAGTCCAAATTAAACTTCCGGTATAATGCGTTTATTCTTAGCTAATGATAAGGTATTTATTCTTAGCTAATGATAACGTATTTATTCTTAGCTAATGATAATATATTTATTCTTAGCTAATGATAATATATTTATCTTAGCTAATGATAATATATTTATTGTTAGCTAATGGTAATGTATCTATTCTTAGCTAATGGTAATGTATCTATTCTTAGCTAATGATAATATATTTATTCTTAGCTAATGATAATGTATTTATTCTTAGCTAATGATAATATATCTATATAATCTTGGCTCACGATAATGTATTAATTCTTAGCTAATGATTAAGTATTTATTCTTGCCTAATGATAATATTCTTATTCGTAGCAAATGATAATGTCTTTAAAACACTAGGAAGATAGCATGATCTTGGGCGAAGGAACAAATATATTACGTCACTGGAGAAGGATTGACTGAAAAACATTCATAAATCTACCAGTTGTGATGACAAGACAGGCCTGAATCATTGAACGAATTTAAGAAGGCGACTACGATAAATTCCTCTTTTAAACAAAAGGTGTCGTAACATCAAAGACAATCCAATCCTATATTGTCATGAATGACTAATCAATACTTCAAGATTTCATGATAAAAGGAGATATACGGTTTCCGTAGAGATAAATATCTACAAGGTGGAACTGTATATACGTAGGTGCATACATATAACTATTTATTGAGTAAAAACTAAACAAGGCTTGCCAGACAGTTTGCATCTTCAATAGAAGGCTTGATCTCGCCTTAATTACGTACATCTTATCAAGCTAAATGTTGTAAAACTCGTGGTCGTTGCTTTAGGAACATGGACAGTTTGGTGCTGAACGCCTCTGTTACAGGTCTGATAAGGTAGTATTAATCAGGGGATTCTATTGAATTGGTCAAATTATTTACACAAATGTCTGCGCCCCAGGATAGATGTTGAGAATATCGCGGGATTCGTGGGCAGTTGACTTCCTCAAATATTTCCGATTTACCAATAATTGATTTAGGATATTCAACAGCCACTGATTTTGGAGAGAACAGAATTTGGAGTATTTATAATTCCAGGTTATCATAAACAATGGTTATCGATGGAAACGTAGACAGTTTCTAGTCTACCAATTACAAGTTTAGACGACGATAGCGTTTTTAATTTTTGTGGAAAATGCGTAAATTACTTTGATATTCAGGTAGAATGGTCTATGGAAATTATAATGTATGTTTTCTGTAAAGATTAGATTATGAAATGAAATGAAATGGGGTTTAACGTCCCACTGTTCTGCTCCGAACTGGGCTAATGACGACGGGCATACGCCATACATGGTGCTATGAGGGAAATTTTGTCGGGAGAGCGGCACTACGGCCTGCTCTTATATGAATTCCAACTGTGCACGCCAATGTGGACACGGGGCCTTGGATTTTCGTCCCATCCGAACGGCTAGCCAGCTGTCCTTGTCAGGCCCTCCGTCCTGCATCACTGACACGGAGGGAACCACGTCGGAAAATCTGGATGAACTTTCTCGGCCAACGCAGGGATCGAACACGCGACCTCCAGGCTAGCGAGCCAGCGTCTTATACCCACTTAGCCACCGTGAGATTAGATTATGGAGGCCGATTATAATTATATAAATGAGTCAATCTGTTTAAAACACAGATGAATGGAACTGTGGGTAACCCACTGGAAACATCAACGCTGACTGGTTAATCAAATGTCTAACGTCATAGGGTCAAAAGCTGCCCGTGTGGCCCCTGACGCGACCTCCCGCTACCACTGGTCAGATCTTCATGTAATAGAAGTCATTGAAAAATAAAAACAGGAAACGAAATATAAATCTGTATTTTAATGATAGCTCCGGAACGGAAGGTTACTTAAAGCTGAATATACATAGGGTTGTCCTCTCATGGCCCAAATGCCACACATCTAATTTGAAGAATAAAAAATCCGTAACAAAGTGCGCCCATTATTGCCTTCATAACGGAAGGTCACAGAATATGGATGGGGTTTGTCTGTCGTGATATAATCACGTTGCTTCTCAAAAATTTGCAAACTATTCATCAAAAACAGTAGACTCTATCGCGTCCACAAGGCTATTATTGACGGACGTGTGGAATTGCGGACATGATGACGACATACCCCCCCTCCCACACCCACACACACACACACTCGACACAAATTAGATCATTTTGGGGGGACCGGAGGAGACGGCAAAACCCCAAGAAGAAGCTGGGAATCGAAATGAAAATGAAATGAAATGGGGTTTAACGTCCAACAGTTCTGCTCCGAACTGGGCTAACGAAGGCGGGCATACTCTATACAGTGTGCAATGAGTGAAGTTTTGCCCGGACAGCGGCAATACGGCCTACTCTTATATCAAATTCCTACTGTCAAGGGATGTTTTACGTGCACGCCAATGTGTACACGGGACCTCGCTATTTCGTCGCATCCGAACGACTAGACAGCTGTCCTTGTCAGACTGGGAATCGACAAATCTACTTACAACCAACGCTTCTCCATCTAAAGTTGGAATATCCAGATCGTATATATCAGGATATCGTGGATAGTCCATGATAAATTCTTCATAACTAACTGTATCACGTGGTGGTTCCTGTAACGAGAAACATCGGTCATCAATCAACAATGAGCGTGCGTGCTTTAAGCCCGGAACTTATGTTGTCAGAGCCCCCCCCCCCAGGAGTTCTGATTTGTCTTTGCGATGTCTGTGTCGTTTGTATTGTCCATAGAGTTGTCTTATCATTAAGGAGGGATTTATGGCAGATTAGCTGTTGCAGACTAAATGCCCTACCTCATTAGATAAAGTTTTTATTGTTATTGTTATATAATTATCGATTTTGCTTGCGTGTCGGGCGATCCTCCTGCACTCAGTAGTAAGGCGGATTGTTAACGTCTATGTTGACAATGGTGCGTTGACAGACATAATAAAATTTTAAAGAGCGAATTCGGCAAAATCTACTAACTTTATGACTATTGAAACGCTAAATATCATTCTTTCATGACCCCAATGCTTCACGTCTGAAACGAATCCGTTAAAAACTATAGCACCTATCGCGTTCACAACGTCTTCGGCAAAAGGGGCATAACTCCGATAGCGGAACACTGAATATCCTCCCATGACCATAATGTTTCCCACCAAATTTGAAATAAAAACTCTAGCATCTGCTGAATTTACAAAGTTTTCGGCAAAGGGTTTGCGTTGGGTGTGTGTTTGTGAGTGTTGGTGTCTGTGTGTGTGGGGGGGGGGGGGAGTTAAGTATGGATAGAGTTAGTCCTCTAATGACCCCAGTGTTTCCCACCAAGCTATAGACTGTTTCGCGTTCACAAAGTTTATGGCATAGGGACATGTGTCTGGTATGGAAGGTCGCAGAACGCTAAATATCAATTGTCCATTCATGACCAAAATGCTTTACAACGATTACGAAAAGAATCCGTTCAAAACAATAGTCTCTAGCACATTCACAAGATTTTCGGCAAAGGGGCCTAACTCCGGTACAGAAAATATCGGGACGCTGAATATCAATAGAGTTCATACTCTCTTGATCACAATGCTTCACACCAAATTCGAAAAGAATCCGTTACCATCTGCAGTCTCTATCGCGTTGGTAGGATTCGACCTTTCACACCAAATTTGAAGGAATCCGTTAAAACTGCAGACAGTTCACAAGGTTTTAGGTAAACGGTGCTAACTCTCGTACGAAAGGTCGAGGAACATTAAATATCAATAGGGCTCTCCATCTCATCAAATTTGAAACGAACCCGTTAAAAATTGTAGCCTCTATCACGTCCACATGTCAATTGTCCCCTATACGCATATAAAATGTGCCACAAGCTAAAAAAAACCGCAAGCACATGCAAACAGACGGAATAATTGTGAGAGCGTCTGATCTTAAAGTAGCCCATGTGTTTGTGTTGTTTACTAATTGGTAAATACATAAAATGGTTTCAGGGTAGATGTAGGAAATGCCGTCAAATAACTCTATGGTCATCCATCTTGTTTGAAGCAGAATCAGACTTAAGGTTGGAAAGCAAGCCGTATTTGCTTGGGACTTGTGCTTAGATTGACAATGTTTAAGAACGAAGTTGTGCTTAAGTTTTTTCTTGGAACACATAATAACGTGTTTGTGCTTACACTGAAGTCTACTTAAAATCTAAGCACAAGAACGTTCTTAAGAAATTTCTGGGAACACAAAATAAGATAAGTTTACTTAAATGCAAAGTCTAACCCTACTCCTTGTCACCTACAACCGGGGAATCGAAACCCGCCAGTTGACTCAATGACAGACCTTATGATACAACGCGCACGTGCTAACCATTCGGCAATCCAACCCCTCGAAGGACTGGGTAAGGACATAATACGACCACACTGAAATGTAGACGTATAAAATTTTCATTTTCAATTTTTTAATTGTAATTCCTAATTTTCTGATGACGAAAGCATTGCAAAGAATGTTTGTTTATTAGTTTTTGTTCGGATTAAAGATACATTGTTCAAGAACTAAACCTGTCTATTGTCGGTCTTCATTTGGGCTACAAATGTAGCATACTACACTATTATTTAAACATTTATTAACTTGATAAGACCATAATCAACCCTCCAGTGCATCGGACGTCTAACATTTTAAGTAGATCATAACCGTTCAGTTATTTAATGATTTAATTTAAAAATGTAAAAGTGATTCTAAGTTTCGAATAACCAGAACCATTGTTACGATAATAAACAATCTTGTCAAAACTACAAACAATGATAGCTTCGCTCAGAATAAAGTAATTTGAATGAAAGTTTCAATATATTCATTTTGCATTATCTATTTTAGAACTATTGTAAGCAGAACGACCAGCTCTTTATCTAAATCCTACATACTGCATCTTTAATATTACTTTTACTTTCAAATATTTCAAAACCAAAGTAGATATTCTAGGCAAATAGGCTCTATATCCTCTGAAAGTTATCCACTTAGCCACTAGTGGGTAAGACGCTGGCTCGCTAGCCTGGAGGTCGGGTGTTCGATCCCTGCATTGGCCGAGAAAGTTCATTCAGATTTTCCGGCGTGGTTTCCCCCTTGTCAGTGATGCAGGATGAAGGGCCTGACAAGGACAGCTGTCTATTCGTACGGATGGGACGAAAAACCGAGGTCCCGTGTACACATTGGCGTACACGTAAAAGATCCCTTGACAGTTGGAATTCGATATAAGAGTAGGCCGTAGCGCCGCTGCCCGGGCAAAAATTCCCTCATAGGGCACTGTATGGCGTATGCCCGTCTTTATTAGCCCAGGTTAGGAGCAGAACAGTAGGACGTTAAACCCCATTTCATTTCATTTTCATTTCTGAAAGTTATCTATATTTTATATTATCACTGTTATATATTTTTGTAATGCGTGGTTATTGCAGACAAAACAACACGGATTCTGTGATCAATACCGTATTCTGTTCAAATATTGTCAAACATGACGATCCTATACTAATAATATCCAACCTATTCAACGTAAATTTCGCAGTTTATTAACATTTACAAAGAACCACACAAAAATCACCCGTTTTACGAAAAACAACCAAATTGACGTCTCTAGGATTGCCATTACGCCAGCTTAAGGTAGCAACAATAACTGTCACATCGATATAACGACAACTGTGATTGGATGCCGCTTCCACTCCCACGTTTTGTAAACGCAAGAGGTAAATGCTATAAAGATGGCCGCGTGATAAGAAAGTTTTAATATGTGAGAAAAGACGAGCTGTGTTGTTAATATAATCTCTAGAAAGAGAATAAAACCTCAAGGACTTTGAAGCAGCAAGCCGTGCACTGTTTTAAATTTTGACAATGGTTCGACACAGTGTGGTTCTTTTAGCAGTAGTTTTAACGATTGTGTCTGTATCGCATGCACATTGGTATGGAAAACGAGGTAGGTTCAAACACTTCATCTATTTTATATTTTTCGGAATATATCTAATTTTTCACAACTAAATTCGCGTTATTTTATTTTAAAAACTTTTAAAGTCGCCAGCAATCGGACTATATTTAACTTTTCACGACTAAATTCACGTTATCGGACTATATTTATTTTTTCATGACTAAATTCACGTTATTTTAAAAAAAATTAAAGTCGCCAGCTATCGGACTATATTTAACTTTTCACGACTAAATTCATGTTATTTTTAAAAATTTTAAAGTCACCAGCAATCGGACTATATTTAATTTTTCACGGCTAAATTCATGTTATTTTAAAAACTTTTAAAGTCGCCCTTTGTTGGACTATATTTAGTTTTTTACGACTAAATTGACAGTAAAAAATAGTCAAATTGGTTATTTAACCAAGAAGAAATAAAATAATTAACGGCAGATATTATATCGGCTTGAATGTAAACGAGATGAGTTGACATTTCTTTTTACTTGTTTTACAAACTTTTAAAGTCGCTGATAGTCAATGCCATTTTTGGGACTACAGTAGAATCTGTATGAGCAGTCACTCCTATTCAGCGACATCTCCTTGTAAACGGTCACGATAAATTTCCCCGTAGAAATTATATTGTTTAATCAACGGCATCTCCTCTAACGCGACCAGCGTTCACTATTTTACTAATAAATTAAGCAAAATAACGCTTGTTGTTGTATATCTATTTTATCACGATTAAATTCAAGTTAATATGTCCCTTATTCACGAAAACTTAAACTAAGATACAATCGAAATTTAAAGAAATACTGCAATTCGATTGGCTGACCAGTAAAATCAATTTGCATATATCCAATGAAGTTGCAGTATTTCTTAAAATTTCGGTTGTAACTTAGTTTAAGTTTTCGTGAATAAGGGCCCAGTTGAGGATTTAACAGTTCATTATAATAAAAAAAAATTCACTTGAGTCCCAGTAAAAGATTTTATCCAACACCTATAGGTGGCACTTGCTTGTTTATGTTGTCTGCAAAGGATGTCGAAATTTCAGTCCATCATATCTTTGTATATGTTAAACAGAAATAAACAATTTTTGGAGTGAAATCCCTTGAACAGATTCATTTGGACTGATATCCCTTTAATAGATTCAACTTTCACATTAGTGTAGTTTGCATAGGAGGCACTTAACGCCCAAATGACGACAGGGGTTGGGTCGCCTATCCACCCTCGTGGGTTTTCTTTGGGTCCTCCGACTTCCACTGCTAAAGACCGGCAAACGAATTATTGAAATAAAATTGAACCACATGTTAGTCTGACCAGCAGTTTTAATTTGTTTAGTTTATGATTTATATTAAATGGGTCCATGACTAGTTTTAGCATGAGCGTGTTAACCAACATGCGTTCTTACTTACTTTTCTTAATTCTTTGTTACTGGTCGGTTCAATTTCTTAATTAATATCTAAATTCATTTATTGACAAACGCGCATTAACATGATAAACTGTTGTCCTTGATCAACCCACTGTTGTTTGGTTTTTTTTTATTTTACTTATTTAATAACATTATTACATATTTACAAGGACTGGGATCTTATTAATTAATAACAACATTTCTGCTATAAAAGATTGGATGGGGTTGTTTTTATTAATTAATAAAGGTACTATTAACCTTTTGATCTGGTTGTTTTTAAACATTAGTAAAACATTTATTCTATGAAAGAATGTATCACCATGCAGTGCTATGAGTCGCTAGCTAGATGTGGAAAGTCCACCGGTCAAAAACTCCCCAAATCTCGACAACAATATTACTACAAGATTCGACGGAATTTTATAAAGTTATAACAATAGTTCTAGTATAAAAGAGTATTATGGAATCCAGGACTTTTTTATTTTGTGTTTTTACCAATTTTCAATAAACAACACCAGCATTCAGTAATATTAAATCAACTTTGTCGCTCTGTTCATTCTTTGTTTTATTATGCCTTGTATACGTAAAGACAAAAATCTAAATTAAAAAAATCAATTAGATTCTAGACTATAATTTGATGGTTGTTGATATTGACCTACACTTAGGAAACAACTTCACTTTTTTTCAAACAACTTCACTTGTTTTCAAGAGTTCCTCAGTGGCCGGATCAACCCAATAAAGGTAATCAACTCAGGGCCAAATTACGAGACCAACACACAAATCGTAAATCAATCATATGGCGTGGACAATAATACTTGTACTTTTAGTCAACGTCTGATTCCTCATGCTAGGTTCCCACTACCACGCTTCGTGCTACGACTGAAATCGTGGTTTTAATCGTGAAGTAATCGTGGTGATCCTATCAGGTCTTATCATATTTTGAAGTCAGTCGTAGCAATCGTGTTGACCGTATCGAAACGTATCCGAACGTATCTGCCCGTACCAGATCGTGGACTCAATAAGGACAATCCTATCGTATCTGGTCGTAGACTCAATAGGGACAATCCTACCGGAAAACATCCCACGACTATGTGAACATAGCATCACTTGTATATAAGTGATATACACGTAATAATAAAATGAAATGGGGTTTAACGTCCTACTTCGACTGGGCTAATGAAGACGGGCGTAGGTCATGCGGTGTGCTATGAGGGAAATTTTGACCGGCCTACTCTTATTTCGAATTCCAGTTGTCAAGAATTCTTTCACGTGCACATGAGAGTTTGTACACTGGATCTCGGTTTCTCATCTCATCCGAATGACTATACCTTGTCCCATGCCAGTCCAACCATCCTACAGCACTACCGATAAGGGGGAACCACGCTTATCGATCATTGTTGCCTAGATGGAAATGAGAGTAAATAGGGTTTAACGTCCTATACCTTTCTGCTCCGACTGGATCAGTGAAGACGGGCATACCTATACAGTAAGGGAGGCAGTGTGCTGAGCCCAGACAGCAGCGCTACGGTCTACTATTCCATCGAATTCCGACTGCCATGGCTTCTTTTACGCGCACTGCAATGTGCAAACGGGACCTATTTTTTCATCCACCAGAACGACTAGACGCCGTGTCGTACAACATTGACAAGGGGGTGGGGTCTTTTACGTTTACGCCAATGTATACACGGGACCTCGGTTTATTCATTCCATCCGAACGACTAGGCAGTTGTTCTCATCAGGTCCTCCGTTCTGCAGCAAGGGGAAACCACGTCGGGAAATCCCGCGACCTCCCGACTAGGAGCCATCTTCTTACTCACTTAGTCACCGTGGCTCCCGGAGAAGTAGATTATAAAAACACCATTTTATTTTCTATTAACACGCCCGGTACTTGGGTATACTGACATCTATGCATCGTTTCTACACGACATTCTAACACACAGTCATTCTCGCCATTAATATTTAAACACTTATAGACAGCACATTACAAATAAAAACTTTTAGAGACAAATGGATGTGCCATTAAGAATCTCGTGTCGTCAAAATATGTTTAATCAACGTTGACAAATCATGTATTATTGATTTCTTAAACATCTTGGACTTTAATTTATCAATAAAATCTAACAAAAAATAAACTCTTAAATATCTTACAGACTGAATGCTACTTCGTAAAATGGTTGGTTTTAAAACTCGACTTAAAAAAGGAGTTTTGTGCTACATCGGTTATATGCAATGGTTTAGGACTTTAATTTATCAAGAAATGTTTGAAAGAAAAACTCAAAAACTCTTAGTCCCCAAGATGGAATTCTAACTACATGAAATGATTGGTTTAAAATTCGACTTAAAAACGTGATTTTCTGATACATATAATTTATATGCAATAGTTTGCAATTCATCGGTACAATCAATTCGGGAAGAAACAAAGCCGTAAACATCCCAGGAACTAAATGTTTTTTTTAAAATTCTACTTAAAGACAGAGGTTTCTGATATCAGCAATAGTTTATTAAAGATGGATTATCTAAGTAAGATGGATTATCTAAGTAACATGGTTTATCTAAGTAAGATAAGTTATCTAAGTAAGATGGGTAATCTAAGTAAGATGCACTATCTAAGTAACATACAATATCTAAGTAAGATGGGTTATCTATGTAACTAAGTAACATGCATTATTTAAGTAAGTAAGATGCGTTATCTAAGTAAGATGCATTATCTAAGTAAGTAAGATGCATTATCTAAGTAAGATGCATTATCTAAGTAAGTAAGATGCATTATCTAAGTAATATGGATTATCTAAGTAAGTAATAGGGATTATCTAAGTAACGTGCATTATCTAAGTAACATGCAATATCTACGTAAGATGAGTTATCTAAGTAAGATGAGTTATCTAAGTAAGTAACATGCATTATTTAAGTAAGTAAGATGGATTATCTAAGTAAGTAACATGCATTATCTAAGTAAGTAACATGCATTATCTAAGTAACATGCATTATCTAAGTAAGCTTTAGATAACGAAATGGCGATTCTCGATATAATAGTTTACATATAATGAAATATGAATATATTGAAAATTTTAGTTAAATTACCTTATTCCAAGCAAGGTTATATATCATTCTTTGAAGTTTTCACAATGACGATCGTGTTTTAACCCACTGACAATCGCGACAAGTCGAGGTTCTAGAGAGTTGATTATTGGCTTGTCATGTGAATAAACAGCTCAATAATAACTTATATAAGATTTAAGGCCAAAGGAAAGATCTGTATAATACATCTTCAAAAATGTGATAAAATAATAAATATCCCCCAAAAACCCTTAAACGTCTCCGCCAATTCGAGTACAATCGACATGATTAGTATACGTGTTCTTTGGACAATGGCGCATCCAATGACGGACATTGTTTTTTGGAAATGACGTAATAATTCAAAGATGGCTGCGATAACGTTATGTACGGTCTTGGTTTGAAATAGCAGGATTGTTCATGTTACACTGCCCCCCCCCCCTGTCCCCATCCCCCTAGTTACGGGCCTGGCTAGACGACTACCCCCGATCTCTTAGATCAGAAGGTTCTGTTGTATGTTCTAAATTTTCTTTTGGAAGGGGTTATTAATAAATGTTTACTAATACAAATTATCCGGTACATACTGCATTTATTATATTTCAGGTGACAAAGCAGATTTAATCAGCGCTTTCCTTAGACATCGAGTAGAAGCCATGCAGTCAACAGCTATCGGTTCAGACGAGGCACTAAGCGCTATCAGTGAAATTATACGTATTTGGCAAACACAAAAGGAACAAGCATCTATAGAGGGGACTTTAAAGGCACGAAAATGAAGTTTTATTGCGTCACTGTATGTGTAATCGGGGTAAGTATTTAACATTTTATGTAAAATGGCAGCCGCCGTGGCTCATTGAGTACGCAAATGAAATGGGGTTTAACGTCCTACTGTTTTGCTCTGACTGGGCTAATGAAGACGGGCATACTCCATACAGTGTGTTATGAAGAGAGTTTTGCCAGGACAGTGGCGCTACGGTCTACTCTTGTATCGAATTTCAACTGCCATGGGATCTTTTTGTCCCATCCGAACGACTAGACAGCTGTTCTTGTCAGTCCCTCCTTCCTGCACCAGTGACAATGGGAAACCACGTCGGATAATCCCGATGAACTTTCTCGGCCAATACAGGGATCGAACCCGCGACCTCCAGGGCCCTACTTTATCATAAGAGACCAAATCAGTTCCGATTTGGTTGAGAACGTTCCCCGGAAATGTCCAGAGTGGTTTCCCCTCGTCAGTTGGTGCTGGGCGGAGGTCCTGGAGGAACAGCGTGCGTCGTTCGAATCGGACGAAAACTCGAGAACCCGTCTGCACATCTGACAGTTGCATTTGGAAATAAAGAGTAGTCGTTATTAGCCCAGTCGGCCATTAGTTTTTTTTTTATTCCACCAATATGTCGTTTAACTAAATTATCTATACTAATATTTGTGACGGTGGTTGTGTTTGTGTTCAGGGTTGGTGGCTACACTAGGGCTGTAGCAAGGGTGACATTTTGTGTATAGGGGTAGCTCGGGGAGTAACATAGGCCTGGTGGCTTTGGACTACCATTTCCGGTTTCAGAATTATGCTACTTCGGTTCACGGCTATACTAGTTCTATGCCGGGTCAACCCCTAGTAAAACAGAATAAAAAAAAACTCGTTTGTGAAATTTCGTTGATTAAAATTGCAAAATATTTCAGTAAACTATAGAATATAATAGGAAGAGCAGGAGAACCACACTACACACAAACACAACCGATAAGACAAACCTGCGGACCTACTACACACACATTTAAAAAACAAACAACATTAAATCCAGTGAATTGTTCTAGGACCAGCAGTAGGCTGCCACTGCGCTCTCCATAAATAAAAAATCCATTTATGAAACTTTGTAGCGTAAAATTGGAAAAATATATTAAATAAATTAATTATTAAAATATGATAAAAATTCATTTGTAAATTGACCTCGATTATTTCAGAAATTATTGCATGGTATGGATATAATTAGACTGCAATTATTTTAAACAAACTGTTTTAATGTCATCACGTGTCTTTAAACAAATTAAACCCGTTTGTGGAACTTCGTCAATTAAAACTGTGGAATATACCACACATATATATGAAATTATAATAAAAACGACTTTAATTAGCCGACAAATAATCGCATGGGACGTATTCAAGGGGCATTATGGAAGATGTAGATAAAGAGCTGACAGTTTTCACTATAATAGTTAAAAACTTGATAATGTAAAGGCGATATGCTGAAACATTTCAGTCAAAGTGCTTCACTCTCAATAGAGATATTAACGTTTGAATTTTAGGACTAGCCTCGATCATCCTTACGAAAGTCGGTACAATAAAAACATAGTCACGATTATCTATTTTTGGATTAAATCATCTATGAGCGTTGAGCAGCAAATCGGATTCAAATCCAGTGAAAATCCGAAACATAAGATGGCATCGCGAGTTGATTATGGTCTTGTGTTAATAAATGTTTAATTAATAGTTTCTATAATATTTAAGGCTTAAAGGAAGACTTGCAATATTCAAATTTAATTAGTCGACAAATTATCGCATGAATCGTATATTATTTGAGGGTGGGGTGGGTCTGAATGGGTAGGACTTGTGCGTGCTGTATCATAAAGTCTGTCAATGAGTCAACTGCCTTGGTTTCTATTCCCCGGTTGTACGTGACAAGGAGTAGGGTCGCCTGTCCAACCTCGTGGGTTTTCTCCAGGTTCTCCGGTTCCCCCCCCCCACTGTTAAAGACCCCTAAGCGCAATAGATTTATTGAATTAAAAATTGAAACATATGTTAGTCCCGAAATGACCTAGTTTGTGTCGTGTGGACGTTAAACCCCATTTCTCTCCTCCCTCCCCCTCTCTCATATATCATTTGAATTTAATTAGGTTAAAGAAATTGCGCAAATGTAATAACGTGTCTTTATACAAATTAAAGGTTACAAATAAAACCTATTTCTGGAACGTCGTCCATAAAAACTGTGAAATATATGACACCCATATAATAAAAATCAACCTGTGAAATCGACAAATTATCTCCTGATACGGACATAATAAATATAATTTGAATGCAATTATTTTGAACAAACTGTGAAAATGTAATTACCTATCTTAACAAATCGAACTATAATATCGGTATTATAAGTGCAAACACAATACAAATAAAAAATATCTTTTGTCCTTTATTACAAATCTCGATCAATGAACCTTTCTAAAGTTAAAATTACCAGAAACTGTAATATTGGGAAAATAAGCACAAACACAAAACCATGGACGTCATAAATAAATCTATTTTTGACCTTTGTTACTTATCTAGCTCACTGTTATCACACGTTATCAAAGCCACAAGCGATTCCGACCATTACACATAAAAAAACCATGACAAACATACCAATTTGATTGATAAATACCAATGACAGTATATGTTCAAGAAATCGTTTAGTCTGTACCACTGCCGTGTTTTCTAAAAACAGCTACAATAAAAGTGTCGACTATTCTTCTGTGGCATATCTTGGTAAAATGTGATTACTTTAAGGGTAATAATAGCTATTGTAATTTAGTTTGCTGTAAGCTATCTTGTGAATCAGTGATTGAAATACCTATTGGTTGCTCTCTCAACAGACAAATTACATGGATGTGATATTGTTTCCGAATAACGTCCTATTAACCTGAGATTAGCTTTATTTTAAGGTGAAGGTATATGAGGAAATAACAGTAAATAAAAGGAAATGAAGTGAGGTTTATTGACCTACTTACCTCCTCCAACCCGGGTTATTGAACACGGTGTGTCATGGGGGAAATTTTTTTTGAAAAACGTCATATCCACCTACTTTTCCTATTATCAAGGGATCATTTGTGTGCAATTGTGAGACATGGCCCTTGCGGGACTGAGAAGGCAAGTGTGCTTAGTATTTTTGATGGGACAAAAATCCTAGGCCCACCCGTGTACATCTTGGCGTGCACGTAAAAGACGCCTTCGCAAGCTTACCAGGGATATTTTTCCTCCCTATGATTTTACACGCGATATTCTAGTCTCAAAATGACCGAGGTATTGTGTTTAAATTCCTTCATTCTGAGTGAAGTCATCGTCGTTTACATAACAGTGTAGGATTGATTGTCATTGCTACCATTGTTACGATAATAAACAAAGTCTCGATTATCCATTTCTTAATTAAATCATTAACTACCAATTGTGTTTACAAGAAGCTAAGTCTCTAACTCAATATCATCCAAAGTCTTCAACATTGCAATATTGATGTTGTGATCTTACAGGGAAAAGATGGGCTTCTGATATCCAATATTTAAGACAAAATAAACTTTTTACCATTGGTACACGAATCGTGTACCATAATGCGTACACAAGGGACTCGAAGAACGAGGCTAGACATATTCCACAAGTCATGTCAAACGGTAGACGTCATATTCTTATCTAGAGAGCATGCGCAATAAATACTATCGGTGTAGACTGGAATAACCAGATGGTAGAGATTGGCATTCTATTGAGACTTCTGTCGTATCTCGCCGAACATAACTGATTTAAAATTAGAATAAAAACAGAAACAACTGAATGTAAATCAGTTTATATACATCCATATTACATTATCATATGCATTGCAACCCATTTGCGTCAATTTCTAGGTCCCAAATATTAGCGATTTAGCTCCTTTAAATATGTTGAAAATCAAAACCATCCAATGTTCTAGGTTCTAGCACTAGGATCTAGAGAGCTGATTATTGGCCTGGCATGTAAATCAATATCTAACGAAAGATCTGTATTAGGTAGATTTAGACCTTGAATAATGCATCCTTAAAAAACTTTGTTATCAATTGACCCTGAACTGACCTTATATCTAGTCAATGAATATATACATATAATGACTTTAACCATTCGTTACAAAACGTTATAGGGAATACAAACCATATGAATTTCTAAAATTGTTATGTTTAAGGGGCGCATGGCTCTATTTTTTGGAACCTTGACATAAACAAAAATGGTTCTAAAACCACATATTAATAAAATAAAACCAAGTACGAACAATCCAAACCATTAGACGAAATTCGAAGTCCTAAAAAAACGGTATAGGCAAAATAGTGTAATAAGGCAAAATAGTGATATTAATGTATGTTAGGTAATTTATATTCAATTTTTGCAAAAAAATAATGTAATGTCTAATCAATTATGTTCGGTGAAATACGTGAACAGTTCAAATTCTATACGTTTTTTAAATTATTATGTTGTTGTTTGTGAATCAGCCTTTACTAATTACTTCCACCTTGTGCTGTAGGATATGTTTTATTTGTTCATTACAAAATGGCATCCGAAACAATAGGGTACACGACTCGTGTACTGATTATAAAATATTAGTTGTGTCTTAAATAAAGGATATTAGGATCCTTTAGTTTCACGACAAGATAACAACATCAGTATTGATTGACATATGGACCAATATGGAATTCGAATTCGTGTTTTTAATTTCGAATATTGAGTTAAAGACTTAGCTCCTTTTAAGAAGATCATCTTATATGTTCTAATTGGTCTATTTTCAGGTTTGTTTTCTGTGAATGATTTTGGGGTTTTTGTATATAAACAACTATCAACTTATATAGCAAGCAGATTCTACAGACGTGCTCACCGTCATTGGTCAACCTAAGACCTTGACCCGCAACATTTGAAACAACAGCACTATTATGATATCAGAAGCCATTCTACAGAGAATGAACGGTGCTTCACTAAAATACCAATCATAGAACCAAATTGCCAATTATTAATTGAAGAAATTCGAGTGCCACCAGAATACAGAAAAATACCATTACCAGTGTTTTCAGAGACAATCATGGCACTCGATTCTTTAATTACCGTTAATATTTGTTAGGAAAAAAATCAGTTATACTTTCTTTTGTTTTTTAGAAAATATACACAATTAAATCATATCAATGTGTCATGATGTCATGATGTCATTGTGTCATGAAATTAGTGTTTTTTGAAATTGAAAAATAAAGAATGAAAATAAATAAAACTAATCCCTTAATTTGTATTTTTCGTTTGATCCCGAAACTGGATAGGAGGGTCATGGCTTATATGAAATGGGATTTAGCGTCCTTTTCTGCACCAACCCGGGGGGTTGGATGGCCGAATAGGTAGTGCGCGCTGTATCATAAGGTCTGTCATTGAGTCAGCTGGCGTGGTTTCGATTCCCTGGCTGTACGTGAGAATGAGTAGGGCTGTCAAACCTCGTGTGTTGTCTCCGGGTCACCCGGTTGTCCTCCCACTGCTATAGGACTCCTATGCGCAAGCGAATTATTGAAATAGAACTGAACCATATGTTATTCCGGAAATTACTCTCTCTCCACCCCCCTCCTCTCCCTCTCTCTCTCTCTCTCTCTCTCTCTCTCTCTCCCGGATAATGAAGACAGGCATACTCTTCATCGAATTTCAACTGGCAGGGGTTGTACACGGTATCACTTACGTAGGGGTCTTTAGCAGTGGGGGGAAACCGGAGGACCCGGAGAAAACCTACGAGGTTGGACAGGCGACACTACTCCTTCTATCAAGTAACTTAGAAAACGTGTCTGAGATATCACGCTTGGGAGAAACGGACTATCATATTGGATATTCCTATTTCATTAATTCGCTAATCAACAAACAGAAGAAAATACAACAAGCGTACCATACACTCGGCAAACCTCAGCAGACACTCGGCTCTATGACGAAGTCCGCCATTGGAACTACTTTCAAGTTCCCGGATTACAAATGGTGGGCCCATGAAGACACCTGTGAAGAGTGTTTTATCATACAAAACTTTCAATGTCTGAAGCTGTTTTCCGTTCAAGTTTATTCGTTTTTTTAAAACAAAGGACAACTTTGCAACAATGAAAAATCTACACACTCTTCGAACATGCCATTTTTAGAAGAACGTCTTTCTAAAAGCGGACGCTTTCCTAATAAGTAAGCCGGATAGCAAATGGGCGTAGGTACATATCACTTATTGTCGTACAGCCGAGGCTAGATGTAGGGTACCGGAATCTGTAGAGGTGTGGCGAGTGGCGCACCATAGACCAAAAACTTCGTCAACGCCATCTTGGAATTATGACATTATATTCATCAATCCATGTGCAATATTGCCCAAGGAACAATTATGCCAAGTTTCATGATTATCGGACTAGAATTGGTGGAGCATTAGTTTTCTTCCCGAAGAGCGTCTCCACAAGCTGATATAAATAAGGCAAGCAACCGTACTCTTTATCACTCTAGACAGACGTTAGAACCCATGATATCAAACACTAATTCTCCGCCATATTTCTTATGGACCGACTAAAGTGAAATGAAATGAAATGAAATGGGTTTAACGTCCTACTGTTCTGCTCCTGCCCGGGCTAATGGAGATGGGCATACACTATACAGTGTGCTATGAGGGAAATTTTGCCCGGGCAGCGGCACTACGGCCTACTCTTATATCGAATTCCAACTGCCAAGGGATCTTTTACATGAACGCCAATACATGGGACCTCGGTTTTTTGTCCCACCCGAACGACTATACGTTGTCCCGACGTCAAATCAAAAATCGACCATCGTCAATGGTTAGCGTAATTCTTCAACGCACAAGCATGCCAAGTATCATGTCGAGGGGGGCGTTCACTCGACACAACCTCCGTCATTCGGGAGTGACATATGATTCAATTTAATTTCATTAATACTCTCTTGTGCGTAGCAGTGGGGCGTTTGCCGCGTGTGCGTTGTATCATAAGGTCTGTCATTGAGAGAACTGGCGTGGTTTCGATTCCCCGTTTGTACGTGACAAGGAGTAGGGTAGCCTATCCAACCTCGTGGGTTTTCTCCGGGTCCTAAGGTTTCCTCCAACAGCTGAAGAACCACATGTTTGTCCCGAAATGGCCGAGTTCTCTCTCTGTCTCTGTCTCTGTCTCTCTCTCTCTCTTTCTCGATCGATCGAGCAGTGATAGGTAACAGGGGTACCAGGAGGAAACCTACGAGGTCACTTTACTCCTTGTCACGTACAAGCGGAGTATAACATTTCAGAACACGGCTTTAAATCAAGCTGGTTGTTTTCTATTGATTTTAAATTTACCGAGTGTTTTTATTTTCTCAACGTGTGAGAATAACCTTTCTCTGAAACATATCTCTGTAACCTTGGTATCTCATATTTCCATTGTAGATATATGTCCGTGTTAATTTATTCATAGGTAAAGAAACCCACGCTTTGTAAAGAACCCCACGCTTTGTTTATTACACGAACAACAGGGTTGGTCCAAATTGGAACGCATAACTGTCACTGAAGATGGAAAGTGACACCACAATCTGATCAAAATACAGATCTATATTTCGTTTCGTTTTTTTTATACTTTCAATGGCCTCTTCTACATGAAGATCTGACCGGTTTTAGTGGAATGTCGCGTCAGTTCTAGTGGGTTACCCACAGTTCCGTTCACCTCACGCCAAATCTCGCCGTAAGAGACCATTTAATTGGCTAATCCCTCACATCACCAGAACGCGGGTTATAACCACTTTTACAGATACTAGTGTAGTAAAGACAAGTAAAACGCGAAATTTTGAACTAAAACGCGAAATTTTGAACTAAAAAATTAAACGAAATAGGATTTGTTTTTTAATCAAACTGGTGACATCTAGGTTAAAGAAGGCGGCCATGCAGTGTGTTATGGCGGGGGTGGGGGGGGGGGGTCGCCCGCGCAGTGTCCGCCTACTCTTATCAAATTCCAGCATTTATGGCCACACGAACGACTAGGCGCTATTTTTTCATATACCATAATCAACTCTAGATGCCATCGGTAGCCTGCGATATTAAGCGGATTGGAATACATTTTTTAAAAAATAATTAAACATAAAAATGGATAATCGAGACTTTGTTTGTTTATCGCACCTACTTAAGTAATGGTGATCGAAGCTAGCTTTAAATCAAAAGCTAATATCTCGGTGCAGAATGAAGCAATTTGACAGATATATTCAGCATATTCTATTTACGTTATCTATATTTTAACTATTATAACGAGAACTGTCAACGTTTTATATAATCTTTCATAATAACCCTTTAATATTGATTAAAAACCAAACGCAAAATACCAGCGGTAGAAGAAAATGAAATGACATGAAATGAGGTTTAACGTCCTACTGTTCTGCACCGACTGGGCTAATGAAGACGGGCATACACTTTACAGTGTACTATGAGGGAAATTTTGCCCGGACAGCGGCACTACGGCCTACTCTTATATCGAATTCCAACTGTCAAGGGATCTTTTGCATGTACGGCAATGTGTACACGGGACCTAGTTTTTTCGTCCCATCCGAACGACTAGACAGCAGTACTTGTCAGGCCCTCCGTCCTGTACCACTGTCAAGAGGGGAACCACGCCGGAAAATCTGGATGAACTTTCTCGAACACCCGACCTCCAGGCTAGATATAATTATTGTACACAATTATGGATATAATTATTGTACACAGTTATAGATATAATTATTGTACACAATTATAGATATAATTATTGTACACAATTATAGATATAATTATTGTACACAATTATAGATATAATTATTGTACACAATTATAGATATAATTATCACAGAAATGATTAATCAAAGAATTTTTTAAGAGAAATTCTAAATGACAACACGGAAGTACATGACCGGATAAGGAAATCTATTCCACAGATTGACATTTATTACTAGAGGACGTAATTGTCGACAAGAATCATAAAAACGTAAAAGATATAAAAACTAATAAAAAAATCTTATATTAAATTCTAAAAATTACAGGAAGTGCACGTAGTTTATATAAAACAGGTGTGGAATGATTTATGTATACTGTTCTAGAAATAAGACGAGTGGCCGAGTTTTGTAACTTTTGTAGTTTGTCAAGTTGTTTGAGGCGTGGGGGGTTGGATGGCTGAATGGTTAGCACGCGCGTGCTGTATCATACGGTCTGTCATTGAGTCGACTGGCGTGGTTTCGAATCCCCGGTTGTACGTGACAAGGAGTAGGGTCGCCTGTCCAACCCCGTGGGTTTTCTCAGGGTCCTCCGGTATCCTCCCTACGCGCAAGCGAATTATTGAAATAAAATTAAACCATATGTTAGTCCCGAAATGGCCTAGTTTGTGTCGAGTGGACGTTAAGCCCCATTTCTCTCTCTGTTTGAGGCGTACACCGTGGAGGACAGAATTAACCGAGTTTATACGGGAATTAACATACCAATTTATTAGAGCTTTTGTGGCACCCATTGACCAATAATTACGTATTTTATCTGTGTTTCTTCAATTAAAATAACTTATTTTGTTGTCAAAAGAAAAAGAAAATTTGAACTGAAAATACAACAATATTACCGACTGACTGAGAATTGGCAATGCAGCTGTCTGTTTGGATCGATAAATCAAATGGGAGCCACGGTGGCTAAGTGAGTAAGCCAGTTCGTCGGGATTTTCCGGTCAGTGGTGTAGGACGGACGACCAGAACAGGACAGTTGTCTAATAGTTCGGGTGGTACCGAAAACCAAGGTCCTGTTTACACATTGGCGTGCACGTAACAAATGTACGAGTAGGCCTTGGCGC
This sequence comes from Patella vulgata, assembly GCF_932274485.2. NCBI lineage: Eukaryota > Metazoa > Mollusca > Gastropoda > Patellidae > Patella > Patella vulgata. The sequence goes on from NC_065885.2 coordinate 3,185,281, forward strand.
CGCTGTCCGGGCACAATTTCCCTCATAGCCCACTGAATGACGTATGTCCACCTTCATTAGCCCAGTCGGAGCAGAACAGTAGGACGTTAAACCCCATTTCATGTCGATAGATAGATCAAATTTTATTTTTTTCGTGGTTAGAAAAGATCCAATAATCACATATCAGCATTAAGTTTTAAAAAACACTGCTGGTCATCAAAATTCTAATGCCTGCAATACAAGTTTATATTCACCTTGGAAATAAAATAATTACTAGACTTAGTCAATATGGAAATAACAATTACTGATATGGAAATAAAATAATTACTAGACTTAGTCAATATGGAAATAACAATTACTGATATGGAAATAACAATTACTAATATGGAAATAACAATTACTAGTCTTAGTCGATATCACAATTACTGATATGGAAATAACAATTACTAGACTTAGTCGATATGGATATAACAATTACTACAAATGTAGTCTTAGTCGATATATGGACATACAAATTAATAGTCTCAGTCCATAACAATTACTAACATTGGTCGATATGAAAATAACAATTACTAACATTGGTCGATATGAAAATAACAATTACTGATACCGAAATATACTGATCTTAGTCGATATAGAAATAACAATTACTGATATCTAAATAACAATCACGAAACGTACGTAGTCTCTAAGGTTATAACAATTACTATACTCTTCACTGATATAGATACAACAATTACTAGCCATAATCGATATGGAAATAACAATTACTAGCCTTAGTCGATATGGATATAACAATTACTAGCCTAATATAACAATTACTAGCCTAAGTCCATATATAGATATAACAATTACTAGCCGAGATCCATATATAGATATAACAATTACTAACCTTAGTCGATACGGTTATATAACTATTACTAGCCTAAGATAACAAATACTAGCTTCAGTCCATATATGGACATAACAATTACTAGCCTAAATCCATATATAGATATAACAATTACTAGCCTAAGATAACACATACTAACCTAAGTCCATATATAGATATAAGAATTACTAGCCTAAATCCATATATAGATATAACAATTACTAGCCTTAGTCGATACGGATATATAACAATTACTAGCCTAAGATAACAAATACTAGCCTCAGTCCATATATAGATAAACGACTTACTAGTCGTAGTACATCTGGCTATAACAATTACTAATCTTTGTCCATATATAGATATACCAACCATTAGCCTCGATCCATATGGATATATATATAATAATTCATGCCTTGATTATCAGCTTTATTAACTCAACTGAAGTTCCACTTGTAAATATATGCAAATAAAGTAAGTTTGTGTAGTCAATAATTCTTATTATCAAGTTCGTGCCGGGTGAGTAATATCAGTATTTCAACACCTTTACTTAATTTTTTTTTTTTTTTTTTTTTTTTGCACCTGTCGTGAACACCATTGACGAAGAGATAAAGAGAGAAATGCGGTTTATTGATAAATCGACAAAAAAAATATGTCATTTCATAAAGAGAGAGAGAGAAATGGGGTTTAACGTCCACTCGACACAAACTAGGTCATTTCGGGACTAACATATGGTTTAATTTTATTTCAATAATAATTCGCTTGCGCGTAGGGTCTTTAGCAGTGGGAGGAAACCGGAGGACCCGGAGAAAACCAACGAGGTTGGACAGGCGACCCTACTCCTTGTCACGTACAACCAGGGAATCGAAACCCCGCCAGTTGACTCAATGACAGACCGTATGATACAGCACGCGCGTGCTAACCATTCGGCCATCCAACCCCCCACCCCATTTCATAAAGACCTAAACCCGTGAGTGAATTATTGAAAAAAAAAGAATCATATATTAGTTCCGAAATGAACTTGGTTTGTGTAAAATGAACATTGAAACCCATATGTTATATCTTTCTATCTCCCCATCCCTCTCTTCCACCCCTCTTCCACCCTCTCCCCCTCTCTTCCATCCCCTCTCCCCCTCTTCCACCCTCTCCCCCTCTCTCCCCCCCTCCAGTAGTGGTCATGATATAAGTTACGGTATGAAAAGATGATATAAGGCAAATATCAACAAACGGAGTTTAATTATTTATAATTATTGAGGCTTTAAACTGTGGCAAATCAATATGGTTTCTGTGGGCCTGTTTGGTGACATCAGTAACACTATTCTTTACAAATATTACCAGCATTACTTAAACAACTAAATCCACAAACAGACACGTAGGATAAACTACAAGTTATTGACACTGCAATAACTCGACAAATGTTGCATCTTCGCCCCACATCATTTCTACAACTTCCAATTAAACAAAAAAAGGAAATTGATGAAATCTGATGAAGTTTCCTTGAACAAGGCAGTAATTGTTTTGGAGTGTGTCTGTAGTGGTTGCGGATCATCTGAGGTGTTTTTTTTCTGTTATTTCATTAAATAAAGCAAGGTTTCAATTGATATTATATAAAAAGCTCCTAGCAAGGTTCCAATTGATATGACAAGATAAACTCCTAATAAGAACTATTGCTTTAATACATTTACGTTGATCAAACACATTTTTCTTTTATACAAAATGAAATCCGACCAGCCCACGCGGTAATAATATTTGAAAATCTTAAGATGCTTGTTAAAAAACCCCATTGAAAATGAACTGAATTATGCATATCTAATAGAAGCAGTCATTCGGCACATAGAGGATTATCTACTCTGAGAAACTATCTGCTCTGTCTTACACATACACACAAAAACTGAGAGAGAGAGAGAGAGAGAGAGAGAGAGAGAGAGAGTGTGGGGGGGGGGGGGGTAACGTCCACTCGACACAAACTATGTCATTTCGGGACTAACACATGGTTCAATTTTATTTCGATAATTCTCTTGCGCGTAGGGGTCTTACGGGGGACCTGGGGAAAACCCACGAGGTTGGACAGGCGACCAAACCCCTTGCAACGTAAAACCGGATAACCGAAACCACGCCAGTTGACTCAATGACAGACCGTATGATACAGCGCACGTGCTAACCATTCAGCCATCCGAATTACTCGAAATACACAAAAAAACTAAATAAACATTTTCAATTTCATTACATATAAAAATGAAATTAAATGGTGTTTAACATCCTACTGTTCTGCCCCGACTGGGCTAATGAAGACGGGCATACGCCATACCGTGTGCTATGAGGGAAATTGGCCCGGAGAGCGGGGCTACGGCCTACTCTTATATCAAATTCCAACTGCCAAGGGATCTTTTACGTGCACGTCCATGTACAGACGAGACCTCGATTTTTCGTCTCATCCGAACGACTAGACAGCTGTGCTTGTCAGGCCCTGACAAGGGGGAACCACGCCGGAAAAACCCGATAAACTTTCTCGGCCAACACCGGGAGCGATCCCGAAATCTCCAGGTTAGTGAGCCAGCGTCTTACTCACTTAGCCACCGTGGCTCCTTATAAAAATTAAAGCGGAATAAACAGTTCTAAAAATACTCTAAGTATAATGAGTGTTTCCGACTAAAATCGTCGCAATTGGAATGAAAATATCGGTCAATTAGCTTTGTGTCTGATTTTAAGATGCGCTAATTGAAATAAACACGGAAACAAGTTAAATATATATGAATTATATATATTTGAATTATTATTTTAGACAAATACAGAACGCCATAAATAGGAAACCATGACACATCAAGAATCTTGCATTGATTTTATATTAATAATATATTTTAGTAAGTAATTAAAATAACTATATGAACCATACACGTACAAAGAGTCGTTATGTTTGATGGGGGATAAAAACTGTTTTTATTGATATAAGAAACGCCGTCTTGTTATTAAACGGGGTAAGTCAAATTGACTTATAGTCAGTGCAGAAGGACAACACAACACACAAAACAAAACCGCCAAGACAAACCTACGGACAAGACAAACTACACAGACATGGCAACAAATAAACAAGAAATATCAAATCAAGTGAATGAATCTGGGGGTGAGCAGCAAACGTCTGATACGCTCTACCGTCCAGGGCCTGTAATATTACAGGCTTTATTCAAAACTGAAAAACAATAATGCGACCGGTCCTGACGGTTGTCGTCTCCTGAATAGCATTTCCTGATAACGATAGTCTGCCAGTTGACGTCAAGAGTTAGAACGTCAAAACTTTAGTAACAACAAGGGCGATAATCCGGATAGAATTCCGGAAAACGCTAAATATTAATAAAATATGTTTGGATGAATATTGAATTAAACTCGCATTGTGCAAGAGCTAAATCTGTTATTGCGGCTCTTTCCTTAGGCCTTAAATGTTATATAGATTATTAATTAGACATAAACTTATCAAGACCATAATCAATTCTCGATGTCATCGTCAGTCTGCGATATTTAGTGGATTTGAATGCGTATTGTGGTGGATGATTTAACGTAAAAATGAATAACCGAGACTGTCTATTACCGTGCCAATGGTAGTAATGACGATTGAGGCCTAAAATTGAATAGCTAATATCTCGGTTCAGAGTGAAGCAATTTGACTGAAATTTCCATCATATTCTGTTTGCATTATCTATTTGTTAACTATTATAGCAAGAATTGTCAGCCCTTTATCTAATCTTACCTAATTCCCCTTTAATAAAATGTACTTTAGAAATAAAGCAAGAATCCAGTTTAGATACCATAGGCGTACGGGCTCGATGACAGCTAGTGGGGGGGGGGGGCAGAACGCGATATGCCCGAAAAAATTTTCGGGTTTACAGAGAGCGCCTGTCTTCCTTGAGAGGCGAAGAGAGCGGAGCTTACCTTGCCCCCCCCCCCTCAGGTGGCTGACTCGAATTCCAATCAATCGTCTACAGTCCACGAAGACGGGACCGTTGGGAGAAAATTTTGAAAATTTAAATGCCACAAATGCGTTTTCCTGCTATTCCAGCCTGTGAATACAGCAACTTCAATTTGGTCCAATATAGCCTACCTGGCTGACCGGAATTCCAAACAACCAATCAATCGTCGCTGGGTTCGGGGGTACACCCTCCCGGAGAAAATTTTGAAAATTTAACCACCGCAAAGGCGTTTTCGGCTATTCTAGCACGTGTAAACTCCAAAAGTATCCAATGGTTTTGTAACCGAAATCCCACTCTGAATTCCAACCATCCAATCAGACTGTTCCAGCTGCATTCACAAATAATAATCGATGCCCGAAAAATGTCGCACAATGTAGAGTGACTCCAGGCAACATTTTTTAATCCATAGTCAACTCTGTACAAATTCGTGGCATTCAATTAAAAGAAAAGTAAAATTAGTGTTATATTAGGGCTCGATAACAGTAAGGGAAGCAAAACTAGAAATGCCCGAAAAAATTTCGGGTTTACAGAGAGCGGCGCCGGTTTTCGTCGAGAGGCGAAGAACCAGAACTGACCTTGTATGGACCCCGCAAGAAAATTTTGGAATATTTGACAGCCGCAAACGCGTTTTCCTGCAATTCCAGCCCGTAAAATTAGTGTTTATTAGATTTCGGGCACTTTACTTTGCCAAGTAGATGAAATAAATGTTTGTTTTCACTTTACCCGTCTGCCCGAAAAGTCAGCTTGCCCGAAAGTTAGGGTGTGCTCTATGATTTCGAGTGAGATTTGGAAAACGAGGCAAAACGTCGGGGACCAAGTGAAATGTTTCCGATGTAGATTGCCGAGAGACTGTCATGCAATGTGTATTGCTCATAACATTTCGGCGACCAAAACTGATAAGAAATTACAATTACAGTTTTAAGGACAATATTGGTGTCAGTCATTATCACATGTGATAGAATTGGTTAAACACGTTCCAAATATAATTTTAACACAGAGATCATTGCTTGCTACGAAGGATAACTCGTTATTTCTTTTGCGTTCGTCACTTCCTTTTCTTGAAAGCTTCATAACGCGTCTATCGTAGCAATGATATCTGTGTTAAAATTATATTGGGAACGTGTTTAACCATTTCTATCACATATGATAATACCTGACGTAAATATTGTCCTTTAAAAGAATAGATGTTTACTGATAAGAAATAAGAATTATAGTTTTAAAGAATGGCTGTTTACTGATACTACAAACCTGAACATTTTCTCTATACCAAGCATGTTTCTTGAGTAACGTAACCAACTGTGATCGTAATATCATTCCTTCAAACTTCATCGGTAAATTCCTTTGGAGGAGTTCTATAGGACTAAAAATGTAAAAAAAAAAACCAACCCCAAAATGAATGCACGTGTTTTTCATGTTTGAAGACAGCAGTGTTGGTGGTGGTGCGTTCTTTACTCAGTGATGGTAGAGACCTGCTTTACGTAAAGACGCGATGATAGAGACATATGTCTGACGTAATGACAGAGACATGTCTGGAGTCATCTGGAGTAATGATGTAATGATATATTTCTGACGTAATGACAGAGACATGTCTGACGTAATGCTAGGAACATGCCTGGCGTAATGATAGAGGATGGAGACCTGTCTGACTTAATGCCATGGAGACATGTCTGACGTAATGACGCTAGATGAAAACGAATGAATGAATGAATGAATGAAATGGGGTTTAACGTCATAGTGTTATGTACCAACCAGATTAATGAAGACGTGCATGCGCCATGCAGTGAGCTATGTGGGACAAATTGCATACTATTCACGGGTTCTCGGAAAGAGGGTATAACACTGCTGCAAAAGGTCACGGAACGCTTAATATCGACTTCACACAAAACCCGCCAAAAACCTCTATCACATTGACGTCCGGACCGACGGACAGTGCGACAACATAATAATGTTGGCGTATAAATAAGCAGTTAGAATAAAACTTGTACCTACTTTCCGTCACCGCCTTGGTTAGAATTATTTTGATTAACAAAACATTCAACGTCATCTTGCTGAAAATAAAAAAAAAACATATTCAACGTTGGTGTTTAAAATCTTAAATGTTAAATTTAGGCCGTAAATGTTATATGAATTATTAATTAGACAATAATTAATTAACTTACCAAGACTATAATCAACTCTCGATGCCATCGCTAGCATGTGATATTTAATAGATTTAAATACGTCTTGTCGTGGATGCGGTTACCGTAAAAATGGATAATCGAGGCTTTATTTATTATCGTAACAACGCAAGTAATGACAACCGGAGCTAGCCTATAATTGTATCGTTAATATCTAGGCTCAGAGTGAAGTAAGTAATTTCACTGAAATTTTCAGCATATTCAGCGAGAACTGTCATCTCTAATCAATTCGTGTACATCTTAACGTGGACTAAGCGGTGAAATGAAATGTGGTTTAACGTCCTACTGTTCTGCTCCAAAACTGGGCTAATGAAGACGGGCATACGCCATACAGTGGGCTATGAGAGACATTTTGCCCGGGCAGCGGCACTATCGCCTACTCTTATATCGAATTCCAACTGCCAAGGGATCTTTTACGTGCATTCCCATGTATACACGGGACTTCGGTTTTTCGTCTCATCCGAAGGACTAGACAGCTGTCCTTGTCAGGCCCTCCGTTTTGCACCACTGACAAGGGGAAACCACGTCGGAAAATCCAGATGAACTTTCTCGGCGAATGCAGGGATCGAACACCCGACCTCCAGGCTAGCGAGCCAGCGTCTTAACCACCTAGCCACCGTGGCTCCGGACAAAGCGGTGAAAAATTAGATAATGCCAATTATTAGCATGAACTGTAATGAATTTAACCGGTAAAATTGAAGAAAAGATAAACGAATTTAACCTCTTGAAGATCTGCTTCTTGTGATGGACCCACCAACGTCACGGCTGAACAATCATCGCGGGCTGCGGTCACTACTGGGAACACGTTATGGGCGGTGGTCTTTAATAGTCGTATAAGGGAGGCAACTCTCGTTTGTGGGAATACTACTTTCAATCGACTGTCCATTATAGCATTAGCTTTCATCCTGAAACAATTGAGAAGGAAAAGATTGTGACAAAATGCAGTCGTCGATTGAGAATTACGGTCCCTTGGAGACAAAATCTCAATCAGCTAGCACCACCATATCTGTCTGAAATTTTAACACGGGGAGTTCCAAAGAGGCGAACGGGACCTGTTCTTCAGCTAAAGTCCTATCATTGAGCCAGTGCGGCCGTTCCCCCAAGTGACGTACGGCAAGCGTACCTTCTCTAATGCTGTCCCTCATTATGGAAGGATCTCCCTCTTTCTATTCGCAATGCCTCCTCCCTTTAACAAATGGGGTCCAACTCGGCGCAAAATAATTATTTCCAGACCAACAAATGGTTAATTTCTTTAGCTGTAGAGGAAACCGGGAAACCCGGAAAAAAACACGAGCCTGGTCAGATGACCCTACTCCTTGTCAAGTATAAGCGGGGGATCAAAACCACTACACTTGACTCAATGACAGATCTTATGACCTGAAGCGCGTGCGTTAAACCATTCGAGAGAGCCACGGTGACTCGGTGAGTAGACGTTGGCTCGCTAACCTTAAAGTCTCGTGTTCGATCCATGCGCTGGCGGTGAAAGTTCATCGAGAAACTCTCTGGCATGGTTACCTTGTCAGTGGTGTAGGGTAGAGGACCTGTCATGGGACAGTGTATAGTCGTTCGGATGAGACAAATAACGAAGTCCCGTGTACACATTGGCGTGCATAAAATAGAATCCCTGGCATTCGGAATTCGAAATAAGAGTAGGACATAGCGCCGCTGTGCGGGCAAAATGCCCCTCATAGCATACTGTATGTCGTATGCTCGCTTTCATTAGCCCAGAAGTAGCAGAACAGTAGGGCGTAAAACCCCATTTCATTTCATTTCGCTAAACCATTTGGCCACCAAATCTCCTTAAAGGTTGTAAATACCTGGCAGCTTCTGTTGGTGGATCCCACTCTAATAAAGGTACACTCTTTAAATTAATGTGAATATCATACAGACCTTCATTAAACAGATCACCTGACCATTTAGCTACCTGCAAATATATAACATATAAAGTATTAATAGTCTAAAAATAGTTACCTTTAAATATAATATAATATAAAAAATTTTGTTCCAGAGTCAAACAGTTGGTGCGTCGTCTCCAAACATTTCAGTTGATTTGATGGTTTGAACATCAACACTAGCGAATGTATTACTTTAGCGATTTTAAATTTCTTCATCTTTACCGTCTATACTTTCATTACTAGATTGATTTTACAAGAATACTGAACTGTAAGACACATTTGTTTTTTCATAGCGTTATTACGCCATGTTTTATTCTATGGGGTAAATTTTACATCCACCGCCGGTCTATTCTTATTTCCTTTTCAAACTGTCAGGGGTCTTTAACGTGCTGTCAATGATATAATTTACATGCCACGTGGACTCCGCCCTTCACCACCAACAAGGGGGGGGGGGCATCACTGATAAGGGGACACGACGCGTTTAAGCACTACTGACAGGGGTAGGACATCACTCCGTCCAGCAGCATTGGTAAGGGGACATCACGAGGGGACGACTAGACCCGTTTTGTTGCTAGGCCCTCTGCTCTTCACCATTGACATGAGAAAAACGGACTTGAAAAGATCTATGAACCTTCACTGTCGACACGAGGCTTCCTGGTTGAGAAGCCAGCGCCCTACTCACTGAGCCTTCGTAGTACCGTAAGAAGTACAAGAAACATCAAACTCACAAAATACATACCATCAGCACCAGCATGATCGGTAAGCCATAACTGATTTCATTAGTAGATTCTATAAGTATAACTGTCAAACTGATAGTCATTCTAACAACTCCACCAAGAAAAGCAGCAGCACCAACAAGAGCATATGTCCCAGAGTACACAGTTTTATAACCAAATACCCTGAAAACAAGATTATCAAAATTATGAAATAAAATGAAATTGGGTCTAGCTTCTCTCGTAAACTTGGGATATAAACGAGGTGCATGCGCCGTGCAGATATATTTATCCGCCTTCTTTTCAAATTCCAACTGCCAATGGTTCACGTGGATCACCAAAAGGAGAAGGCAGACTGGACAGTGTACACATCGTAATGTACCGAATAATATAAGTGACGACATCCTTTGACCTGCAAACTTTGGGATTCGTATAGAAACTATTGTCCAATTACTAAACGATTCCCTATTAAAATATACCTACTGTTCTAAGAAAAGGGCTACAAATCGTCCATAAGCTGCCCCACATAATAATGAAGGTACGAACAACCCACTTGGTACAGATACGCCATACGTCCAACAAGCCAAGAAGAAGAATAAGATGAAGAAGATGGCAAGTGATGGCATACTAAAGGTACCTTAAAGAAAAAAAAACATCGACATTAGCTTGACATTCAAAAATAATATTTAAAGATTTCTTCCCATTTGATTTGATGGTGAGTAAACCCGTTCGGCACTATAGAAGATCGCAGACTGGCCATACAAAATGTTCACCCGGTTTATTGCTGCTAATCTGCGAGCTACCAAACCCTACGACCTGTGCGTATCAAAACAAGTACTCCAGGTTGTGAGCTGGGCTAAAGTTTACAATTGCACAGCGAAAGGCATACATTATTAATGTCGACAGTCCATAGTCCATCTGGATCAACCATGGTGTATTTTCACCCACAATCCGTTTGATTGTTTAGCGTGGTTCCACTGGCTCACTGACCAGGAGGATTCGTCCCAGGCCCTCGGGATATATGTGTTTGTCTTTGCCATGAGAACACCACGCTATAAATCCGGATGAACATACCCAGCTACATACTCATTGACCGTGGCTCTTGTCATGCGCAATTGGTCAAGTTAATATACACCATTGATCAAGTTTTACACCACTGATCTAGTTACTATACATCATTGATCAAGTTAATATACACCACACCATTGAACAAGTTAATATACCCCATTGATCAAGTCAATATACATCACGTATCAAGTTTTATACCACGTATTAAGTTATTATACATCATCGATCACGTTTTACACCATTGATCAAGTTTTACACCATTTACCAAGTTAATATACAAGATTGATCAACTTAATATACATGATTGATCAACTTAATATACATGATTGATCAACTTAATATACATCAATCAGCTTAGTTTACTTACCTGCTTGATGGAATAATTGTTTTATGGCTACTTCCTGTGGATTAAAGAATAACGTGGCCATGTCGTTATAGTAACCATCGTCACAGAAATAATCCCTGACTGTCAACTCTACAGATGATCGAGTTGAATTAATAATAGATGGCTACAGTGAAAGATAGAGAAATTGTGTTAAACGTCCACTCAACTAAAACTAGATAATTTCGGGACTAACATAATGACACACTTTTTATTTCGATGAGGTCCTTGAGTGAGAAAAGCAAGGAGGTTGAGCAGGTGCAGGACGGTTTCATCCACAGATCACAGAAGATTCTTTAAGAATAATGTTGCAACATCAATTAGATATTCTAAAAGGCAGTCTCGATCAGGTCACTATATCGAAAAACGACTTGTTTATTGGCAATGCCGTATTAGAATTCGAGCTTCTTTGGGACCCTCGACGCCCACCCCCCTAGTCTACCCCATCCTCGAATTTGGCATGACAGTTTTACAAGAGTAACTATCGTTGTTTACATGGTTACATCCTCTTGTCCCTCGAGACAGTCTACATTTCTCTTTTGCTTCTTTGTATTCAGTTTTGTTTTTTGTTTTTGTGACGATGGAACATGTACCCTATATGTATTGAATACTTAAACGTTTCTTGATTGAATTTAGAGTTTAGACTACTTTTTTATACATTTCACCGATGTGGTCACTTGTATAGTTATATTTTACTACATATGCTTACATTCGCATTTCGTGTAGCATATAACAGATCATGACTCATGCTGGCATTACACTTTGGGTTGTATTCCTAATTGTTTTCAAATTTGGGTGAAGTCTGTGTCACTACAGACCCGGGACTGTACAGCGCGGTGGACGATTACGGCTAGCCCCCGGATCCATTCACTTTTTTTGAATTGTCATTATGTTTGTGTTTTCCTGAGTATGATGTCCTGTCCGTGTATTTGTTTTTGTGTAAATTTGGTGTGGTGCAGTAAATTACACGTAAATTAAACAACAATTTGTAATCAAAAAGGATTACTATAAATTAATTCCAGTGACGTTTGTCCTATTAACAGTGTTAACATTTAACACTAAAACATTTGCATGAGCCCCTACTTTTGGTGGACACTTTCTCTTGGTGGTACCCCTGGTCAGTTTTTAGGATACTACAGCACTGTTTATGATAGCGGAAGGTTTACTTGGCTGTTCTACAATTAACTAAATAAAACTATTTTTCTGTATTTCTAAAAGTCACTTTTTTCAAACGATAACGGTTTAATATTCAACGTGTTTTATATAATGTAAACTTCTCCATACCTTTAATGGGATTTTTCTACACTGGCCTAATGTCATGGCGGAAACAAATGCAATCGTTGTGGTAACCATAGCCACCAGAATAGCTTCAAGTAATCTTAGATAAAATAGTTGGGGGATATTAATATTGTCACCGGAATAGTTTCAAGAAATCTTAGAAAAAAAATAGTTTGGGGATATTAATATTGTCTGGGGTATTATAACGATGGGTGGTAATTGTTTTTAAGGCAACATTAAAACCGGGACAAAGTGGAAATATGACCAATTCTGTCAGGGGTGGTCGATGATTTTACAAAAGGAACAATTATATCTCATGGTGACACAACAGCACCGAGAAATATTGGGCTGTGTGGAAAGTCGAATTGGAGCATGTTGCCCTTAGTGTTTAACGCCCGCTTCCACCGAATGACATATCGCAGACAAATTGTCTTATTTTCATTTTTTTTATCTTAGCTCACGCGCAGGGGTGGGAGGAAACCGGAGTACCCGGATTAAACCAACAAGGTTGAGAAGGCGTACCTATCTCCAAGCCACATACGCTCACACCAGGGATCGAAACCACAACCGCATACCAGAGGTGATCGGCCAGCACTAGTGTCAAGCCACCATCTCAACCGCCCTAGTGTCAGGCCACCATCGCAATCCCTCGATTTGAGGCATATCTGAGCAACGGCATATGTTTAACACGGGTTACGTAATGTAATTATGAAGTAGACCGTATGTTTGACATTGGTTAAGCAATATGACTATCAAGTAATGAAGACCAGTATCTACCCATATCGTTGAAAACAGCGTTGACACCACGTAATTGTTTTTATTTGAGACCGCAAAAGATCAAGGGAGCGCAAAAAATGAAAACTAATGACTCAAAGCGCGTCATTGCGTCCCCTTTTAGTGACAGCTTATTCCAGATGCCAGTCCTCATTAGCTCAGTATATGAGCAGAACAGTAGGACGTTAAACCCCATTTCATTTCATTTCATTACTCCAGATACGGTGATCATTTTTTATTAAGATGTTTAATAAAAAAAAAGCAATTTCTTCAGGCGGTAATTTCACTACAAGTGTTATGATTTATTGATAAATGAAATGAATTGGGGTTTAACGTCCTATTTTTCTGCAGAGATTGGGTTAATTGATTGATAATATTTGTGATAAACACCTACCTGGGCTAACTGATTGATAAACACCTACCTGAATATTTTATGTTTAGGATTAACGTTAATCATACGATGTAAAGACAAGGATTTATTTAATGTGTTGAATATAGCACCAAGACACCCACCAATAAACCCCATTATAACAAATATAAACAGATCTACGGCACTCCATAGATGACAACCTGTAGTCGCCTCACTCTGACACTGTATTAACATAACAAATATTTCATATCATTAGGAATCAGATAAAAGTCCAAATCGTTTTCAAGAATTCTTTAGCTGTGGGAGGACCCGGAGGAAGCCCGACACGGTTGGACATCCTACTCTCGTATTCGAAAATAAAGAAAAGTAAATGAAATTAAGTGGAATTTAACGTCGCACTGTTCTGCACCGACTCAGCCAAAAAAAACGGGTATACAGCATGCAATGTGCCATGAGATAAATTTTCCCCGGACACCCGGCGCTACGACCAATTCTTATTTAGAATTCGAATTGTCAGGGGTTCTTTTAAGTGCACGCCAATGTGTACACAGGTACTCGGTTTTTCGTACATTCCGAACGAATGCATGTTGTCTCTTTCCAGACCCTCCGTTCTACACCACTGACAAGGTGGAAACCTTGTCGGAAGTCAGCCAACGCAGGGATCGAACACGGGACCTCCAGGTTAGCAAGCCACCGTCTTACTCCTCAGATAAAAGCGCTAATAAAAATAGTTCACTTTGTGTCATGAATTATTTACGTGGAAATTGCTTTAAAATATCATAATAATAAATAATAATAATAGGGAGAATCGTACAACGAGACAGTAGAAATGGGCTCGATTGGGGATCTTCCCAGTTAGGTCAACTCTTATTTCCAATTCCAACTGGCGAGGTTTCCTTTACATGCACGCCAATGTGTACACAGGTCCTCGAATTTTCGTCTCATCCGAACGACTAGACATAGTCCTTGCCAGGTCCCCCGCCCTTCACCACCGACCAGCGGAAATCGCGCCGTAAAACCACCAGGGACTTTCACGGCCAACACCGGGAATGAACCCGAGAGACCCTGGTAAGCGACTTGACGTCTTACTCACGGAGCCATCGTGGCTCATCCGAAAGTAATGAAAAATTCCAGAACTTACCTCAAAAGTGCCGAAATCAATCAGTCCAGGTAAATAGAAATATCCCCAACTGTTAGAATCAATTCCAGACAGGAAGAAATTTAACGAGAAAGTAGCCGCCATAGAGCAGAAGAACTGAAATAGAATATAAACACTTTTGTCTTGAATTGCTTCCCATATTACTAGTTTGTTTTCACTTTGAATGAAGTCTGTGTCACTGTAGGCCCGGGACTGGACAGCGCTGTGAACGCTTACGGCTAGCCCCCGGATCAATTGACTTTATCCGATATGTACGTCTATTTGTTTGAAAGGTCTGTGTATATTATGTAATGTTCGCGAGTTTGTGTTGTGTGTGATGCGATCTTTCTGCGCTTATTATTAGCCATAAAATAAAAATATAAATGAAAGCATGCTGCGAAAATTCTGTGTTACCCGACCCGACTCTATTTGTCAATATCGCCGACCCACCAACTTTTTTTCTGAATCCTATAAATCGGTATCATTTTTGGGGCCTTATGACTACAAAGACCTAATACAACTTAAGAAGTTATTTTTTGTCACCATCTTGAATCTGCACTATTATGATACAAACATGGAAATCCGTTTTAATCAATTGATTGATCTAACTTGATAATATTATTATAAGTGTTGAAATAATCCGAATAATGAAGATCTTACCGTTCGCCATGTTAGTTTTTGGTTCCAAAATGAGGAACCTTCTTCCAGACTAAACAGAACCCCGCCAATAGGGGCACCAAACGCAGCTGTCAAAAAACACAAAACAATAGTCCCCGTATTCAAGCTATTTTATCGGTGAAGGTATGCATGAAATGGGGTTTAACGTCCTAGTTTAGTGTTCAATCCGTGTAAACGCCATGAAATTTGCTATCAGAGAACGGCTTACTCTTTATTTCTAATTCCACCTGTCATGGTTTCTTTTATCTGAGCCCCAACGTATACACACGGACCCCTTAGTGTCATCTCATTCCAAGGCATGTATTTATATCATACCACCCATTCACTTCTAATACTCCCTGTTCAGTTGATTGTATACAGGGCCGGACTGGTCATATGGCTGGAGAAAGATACAGCCGCAGCAAATAATCATTGAATGACCTGATAAGAGGTGATGAGCTCATAATTGGTCAATTGATATTTCAAATTTAAATAAAATATAATAAATGTAGGATAGCGCTAAGAAAGGGAAATATTTTATTACCGCCCCCCCCCCCTCCCTTCCTAAACCCCACCAATATCTGCAGGGTAAATGAAAAACCAAATTTTAAACTAAATATTTTAAGAATGCAGTATTTTTGTTGACTGAAAGGAAAAACGTATTTTAACCTTAAACCAATGGAAAGGCTATATCCCTAATATATTTTATTTAAAAACGTCGTAAATAAGGCCACAGAAGATCACATTAATCAGTTGAATTAACCTTTACCTGCAACACCAGCAGCAGCACCTCCAGACACGAAATCTCTTTTATCTCTAAACAAAAATTAAAAAAAACCATTATTTCATGTTTTAATGAATCTAGCATTAAACAACAATTAGTAGGATTAAAACCTGATTGATGACGTCAAATTATTCTGGGAGTGATCTCCGCTTTAATTATCCCTTCTGTTATTGAAGATAGGATCTATTTAAGCTACGTTTCAACAATGATTCTCTTGTGGTTGTAGCATTGTGCTTGATAACGACAAGAGAATCATTGTTGAAACGTAGCTTTAATAGAAAAACAGTAATTTTTATCCATAGAACTGTTGTGTTTATTTTAATGTTTTCAATTACTAAATGCCATTCAAACAGTATAAGATAGGGTCTATTTTATGATTTATAAACACTTTATTAATACATAACTACTAAAAGATAACCGAGGGGGGGGGGGGGGTAGATCATGTAGAACTTAAGGTCTATCGGTGCTTATACCAACCCAAACCAAGTTTAAATATCCAAAATTAAAAGTATTTTGCTTAACAGATCTTTACTTTTAACATGTATAGATGATTAATATTCCAGAAGCTTTACCCCTTTTAATAGCTATAGCTCTCTCTCTCTCTCTCTCTCTCTTTCAATGATTTACTAGCTACTTACCTGTCTGTTCTAAAGTAAGAATATTTGGAGTTAATCTTCTTTAAAGTTATACTTTGAAGCTAGCGTCAACCAATGAAAGACAAAATAAATAAATAATAAAATAAGTAAACCCCAAATGGTGAGTAAATTAGACAGTATAGTTGTTACTGTCATCAACAGTCATTAACCAAACATTATGCAAGAGCTAAATCAGCCTATTACAGGTCTTACTTTACGCCTGAAATATCATATAATCTATTAATTAGATATTTATTAACATGACAAGACTATAATCCACTGCCGATGCCATCGGATGGGTCCGATTTTAAGCAGATTAGAACGGTTCAGCCATTTAATGATTTACCGTAAAAATGGTGATGCGAAGCTTAGCCTCCACCAACCAGTACGGTGGTTACAATCAGTGCACACATCATGCCAAACCTTCAAAATCTGATATTTTCGCTCAAAATAAAGTAATTTGAATGACATTTTCAATATATAGCAAGAATGACCAATTTTTTATCTAAATTTTACATAATGTATCTTTAATAATTACTGGAAGAAACTATTCAACTGCAAAAGAAATTGTTTATAAGAATTTCAGTTTTACGTCATTATCAATGTAAGCCTAATTTTGATAACGGTTTTGACCATGTGAATGTGATATGTTATAATGACTACAGTTGCAAGGTTGTGATTACGTTGACAACAACAGAGAATTTTCGTAACTGGCTACTGACTGGACAATGACTTTGGAAATTACGTTGACTATTTTTAACAGTTTACTAAATAAGTTTAGGTAACTCACTTGTGGGAGTCCCGAGCCTATGATGGCGCCACTGTGGATCATCGGACCTTCTTTACCAACAAATAAACCTAACATGAATAAATACATACTATCTTTCAAAAATCGGCCAAGGTTTACGCTATTGTCAGTAAGTGTTTGAATCTTTACACAGTAGAAGTAGTTTCCCAAATATGGTAATTAAATATGACACTACAAAATGCATAAATATGAAACAGATTTATTATTAATATATTTTGGTAAACCGCTACACAAAAGCTACTAAATTCAGTATGCAATAAAATCTTAGCAGGGAATGGCATGGCTTAATTCAAGAATACAGTAATTAACATCAAGGGATAATTTGTACTAGGGTGTGTTCAGGATTTCGAGCAGCATTTGGTCCAAGATGGAGACAATATCAAGTTTGTCGTGGGGTCTCGGGGATTATCCGATAATTTGATAAATCTGTGACAATATTTCTGCATACAGAATGGAGTGAGTCCAAAAACGGCGGCATAGCTCTCGTACATAAAATTAATATGCTCTGCCCGAGCAGGGGAGCGTCCGGACCCTGCTGGACTACACCCTCCCACGCCGCCCCACTGAACACACACACCTGTTGTAATCCTGGATAGCGGAATTAACTATTAGTCCATGCATATGAACGAACAATTAATGATTTACTTGGGAGCTAATCTATCTAAGAAGTCGTCTGTACCTCCGGCTACACTAAATAAAACTCCAACGGATTTCGCAACTAAAGTCTGTAGTCTTGCAATACGTGGAATTTTAATACCATTTAAGTAACATTTAATCTCAGGAATACCCGAACCCCCAGCAACTGGCTGAAAAATATAATAAATACAAATTTACTTATTGACCCTTATCATCTTCCTGTATTTCATGTGAATGCATATTTTGGTTAATTACAACTGCATAGAGTAAAGTGTCATTTGGTATATGAGACGCTCCCTGTACGTTTCTACAACACGTATTGACAATATGTTCTTGTTTGGTGGAGATCAGTGTAAATGAAATTACATTGGCGAACTACTTTTAAAAGGTGTCTATTTACCTCATATATAGTTAAACAAGCCGTTTATAATGTTGGACGCTACATGCAAGTTTCTGCAACACGCGTAAAATAATCTTTTTTGTAGAGACACATTACATTAGTAAACTATTTTTAAAAAACTGGCTTTTTACCTCATATATAGTTAAACAAGCAGCAACAGTAACAAATGCAACATTAAATAATAACAAATAGAGAAGGGAGATAACTAAACACCCATCTTTAGAACACTGTAATATAGCTGTTACTACTGTTAAGGTGCGTATAATATAATATCTACCACATATGAACATGTATTTTGCGAATACTGCGGAGACATCCGGCACCAACAAGTGTGACAATGATGCTTTCAGTGAATTTGGTACTTATGCCCACTTGGAGTAATGCAATGGCGCGTTCTCGGTGATAACATTGGCATATCGTTGCTTCTTCAACAGAGCTCCCGGTTGTACGTGACAAGGAGTAGGATCGCCTCCGCAACCTCGTGGTTTTTTCTGGGTCCTCTGGTTTCCTACCACTGCTAAAGACCCCTACGCGAAAGCGAATTATAGAAATAAAATGGATCCGTATGTTAGTCCCGAAATGACTAACATTGAGTCGAATGGACGTTAATGTCTCTCTCTCTCTCTCTCACACACACACACTCTCTCTCTCTCTACAGAACTATAGGAGTTGTACTGGCCTGAGAGTTTTAAAAGCCACATCTTATACGCCATGTCTGCAACATCAAATCGTGATTTTCAATATTCCCAGTGTGTCTTTGACAGAATTAATGTGTGGTGCGTTTACGCGATCATGAAAACATCATTCGCACGTGTTTGTCGGGTGTACATGTAACTACAATCAGTATTTCCAGACCTGCAGATTTACAACCGACCATACATTTGTAAAAGTGGTTCGTTTTCACTGCGTCTTCGTATAAATTTCGAGTAAACACATAGTCAGATAATCACCCGATCAGCAAACTATAATGTATTTCGACATCATTTTTACCTTTGGTTTCGTATTCTATGGAATACAATTACTGCTTATTACTGAGGGACGTTGGTTTCCCGTGAGATAAATTATATATAAAGGATACATTTATCAACTGTTCCAAATTTCCAATCAGATAAAAGTTTAACAATCAGATCAATATACAGGGCAACCTGGAAATAAAACAAACGTTCGTTCATTAAATAACTTTTTGTTATATATGTACAAAGTATTTTAGTCATAGAAAATCACTGAGGATCAGAATAAGTCTGTATTACCCCCCGCCCTCCTATCACTTTCAACAAGAGCGTAAATGGGAAGCAGCAGCGGATCAGTGAGTAAGGCGCTGGCTCACTAACCAAGTTGTTCTGAGCTCGACCCTAGTATTGGCCGAGAAAGTACCCTTGGGTTTTCCAGTGTGGTGGCCCGGGGGACTACGAAAACCCGAGTATCCGTGTACACGTTGGCATGCACGTAAAATAACCCCTACCAGTTGTCTCTCATAGCACAGTGTGCCTTACGCTCGTCTTCTTTAGCGCACTCGGTACCGAAAAATAGGACGTTCAATCCCATGTCATTTCATTTCAGAGCATAAAAATATTTATTATAATAAGAACTCAATATTAATTGTAAGATCAAATCAATTATTTACAGAACGTATGTCCGAATAAATTAAAGTAATACACGGAAACGGTGAACTTACCATCCCTGTTAGGAAACCAATGGCAAATGTCATAACCCATTGAAGAATTTCTAGCTTTCTATCACTCTACAAACAAATCAACCCAACAAATTAGTTAATAATACATGTACCTGTTTATCGAAAAATGTTCTACCGTCTATTTTTGTCATAGTCCTCGAGGTGTTTCGTTTGATTATACCTAATCCCACTTAACACTGATGTAAAGGAAGCGAATTTCTGCTCCAAATTATGACTGGTCAATAGTCCGATTAACAACCAATAGCTAACTAGGTAACGACATCATTACGCTTAAAACAGAGCTCCAAATTGGACCAACCATGTTTATATAACGTTACATTATGTCCAAGTAACCAGTGCATAGCAGAATATTGCAGATAAACTAATTGCGTGACAAACGAGGCTATCAAAACGAATACAATGTAAACAATACTGTTTGAAGACGAACAATACTTTCACCTTTTTAATACCTTAAATCAATGTCCAGGGTTTTAGGGAAGACTCCAGATTAAACGAAGGGCTGTATTTGGGATAGATTTGATTGAACGGGAAAAATAGACACACTCCCTCAAAAGCTCAAGTATCAGAAGCGAATCCAGCGGAGGCCCTAGAAGGACATCTCGGGCCATTGCTTCAGGAATATGATTTTTGTTGACATTCACGTTTTTATTAGATTCTTACGTAATCATCACTGACGTAGATCAAAAATTGTCGAATTGTGTGAAATGTTTTAAAAGCACAAAATTTGGCAAAACAAGTACGATCGTACCATGGACCAGGAACTGACCAAATCGCTGCAGAATTGTTCAACGAAGAAGCGTGCCAATTTTCATGTCAATTTGAATTGACGAAGCCTTAGGCCTTTTTCAAGAGCGTCACCTCAAGAAGAGGAACAATAGATTATAACGTTCTGATTATTGTAGTGGATGGAAGAATAGCGACCGACCTCACCAGGGCGTCATTATGGCGTCACCACTTTATAAAAAATAGCTCAAAATCTTCAACTTTAACCGGTAATTCATTAGTTTTGTTACATGATAAAAAAAAGCGTGAATTTTTGTGTTAATATAACTACACCTTTAGTTTTATGTATCGAAGGAACAAATTCTTAAACTCCATGCACAAAAGCGTTATATTTGGTAACGTTGAAATCCTATAAAGTGCTGTCATATTATAGTGTATATATACTTACATGCTGTTTTTCGTATTTTTCTCTATAATCTAAATAAGGTTTGTTCCAACATCGATCATAATCTAAACTCTACAAGTTAAATAAAACAAGTTAGAAAATCAAGGGAAATAACTCCATAGGGACTCTCTTTTGGAAAGTCTTAACACGGAGAGAAGCTGTGATATAAAATAGTCATCTTAATTCTATGTTAATATCCATTAAATAAAGATGATCGAGTGCTCCCTCAATATAAACAGATCAATCTAACTAAAGAAAGGGCGACCAAAGACAGGCCCGGATTAAAACATATACAGGCCTAAGCACTCAGAAGGTGTTGGTGCCTCCATAAATGTAAACAATGAAAAAACAATCTGTTAGAGGGGGGTTTTTTTTGGCGTTTTATACACGTCATTTTATACTGAGACAAAGAAGGTAACAATAAGAAAAGACAAAAAAAACAATGAATTAATAATCAAAACTTTTTAATTAATTTTCAAATTAAATATTTTGAATTCGTTATGTAATAAAGTACGTGTTAGAATATACGATAGCTTATTTCAAAATTCCCACCATATTTAAACATAAAGGCATCTACCTCATAATCTTTATTAGAGACTTCATTATGTCCGCCATGGTGACCAGGCCGAGATCTCAATAACGGCACCTACAATATAGACAGGTGGTTTTAAAATCAATCTGGGAAATATAGAAACAAATCCACATTAAATTATACACTCTAAAACAAATATATTATATATATAGTACTTAGTCAAAGCCACTGGAATAATGGTTCCACTCTATTCAGTGTTTGGGTAAGACGCTTGCTCGCTAGTCTGGGGGTCGCGTGTTCGATCGCTGCTCTGGTCGAGGAAGTTCATCGGGATTTTCCGACGTGGTTTCCCCTTTTCAATGATGTAGGATGGAGGGCCTGACAAGGACAGCTGTCTAGTCGTTCAGATGGGACGAAAAACCGAGGTATACATTGCCGTGCACGTAAAAGATCCTTTGGCAGTTGGAATTCGATATAAGAGTAGGGCATCGTGCCTGGGCAAAATTGCCCTCATAGCACACTGTATGGTGTATGCCCGTCTTCATTAGTCCAGTCGGAGGAGAACAGTAGGACGTTAAACCCCATTCCATTTCCTATTCAGTATTTACAAAGATATGTCGAATTGGAAACTTCGCAACAGTCGATATCCTCTACAGGCGACATCAGGAGCGTGTCCAGGAATTAGATTAGCGGGGGCTCAAAGGTGGAAACAACGTCAAGTTTGGCGTTAGGTCGTGTGGGATGGGGAACTACCCGCGAATTTGATGAATTCAGAATCTTTGAGACAATAATTTTGTTTATTTAGGTGCATACATGTATAGGATTACATTGGAGTGAGTCAAAACGGTGTTATTTCTATGAATTTAGGATTTAAAAAACACTCTCTGCGCGCCAGCAGTTTGGTCCATCTCTGGACACGCGCCTGGACATCAACAAGTCAGTACTATGTAACAATATTTTAATGGGTCTCTATCTAATCTAAAAATCCAAGATGTCTACCGTTCATATTTTAGTTGTGTCTTCTCTTCTTAATTAGATGTTAATTAATCCCTTTTATTATAGTTTACCTTGAATTGAACCGTAAAACTTTAGATGTCATATGCAAAATTCGTCTACATTAGCCCAGTACAGGAGCAGAACATTAGGACGATAAACCCCATTTCATTTCACGGAAAATGCAATGCCCCCACCCCCACCCCTTGAATAGATTATTTCGTGATAATCCTCATATTTCCTATATATTCAATAGTTCGCAATTTCGGAGTAAGGGACTATGTTATTTGATAAAGGGGTCTGGCTTTTAAAACGAGACAATATCTAGATATTAACACAGACCCTACTGTAGATAGTGAATATTGGCCTCGTGTTGTGAAATATAGCAGGATGTACTTTAAAATAAATAAACATTTATGAAATGATAATAAATGTGGTTTAACTGTTCTATACCAACTGGGCTAACGAAGACGGGTATACGCCATACAGTGTGCTATGAGGGAATTTTGTCCCGACAAAACATATATGAGCTTGTATATCTGTATTCGTGATAAGTTCATAACATATGGGAAAAATATTTGTAAATGGTTGGGTTTTTTTTAAAATAAAAAGACATCGGTATTGTCAAATTCTTCCTGTTGACATGATCACTTATTGCTGGGAGATTGCCAGTTTAAATAGGTAATTAAATACACGCTGACCCGACCTACGTGCACTTGCATTCGTTTAGTACCTTTAATCACGCGTAGATATATATAACAGAGTCGTGATGATGTTTATTCATACAGTGGGCGGTGTCAAGCAGTTTAAACTCTGTGATATATATATATAGGTATATAAGTTATTCATATCAACATAGCAAGCGATCATTAATGAATTCATATCATTATATAGGAATTGAAGAGATTGGTGGCATACCCTTGAAGTTTCATTAGCGGTTCTATTAAATGATAGGCAACCAAACACTCTCCCACAACATTTTCTTATGAAGTCTGTGGCCATCTTCGCCAGCCATAACAAATCTAATCTTTGAACCGGATGTTTTGGTTTAAATAAGGTCACCGTGCATAAGATAACTGATTAACTAATTGCTATAAATAGATCGACTCGCTTTGATATAGATAAAGGCAAAGCGTCCTAGTATAATTGTTATACTGAAATAAAATGAAGTGAAATGGGGTTTATCGTGCTACTGTTCTGCTCCGACTGGGCTAATGAAGGCGGGCATGGTTCAATTTTATTTCAATAATTAGCTTGCGCGTATGTGTCTTTAGCAGTGGGGGGAAACCGGAGGGCCCGGAGAAAATCCATGAGGTTGGTCAGGCGACCGTACTCCTTGTCACGTACAACAGGGGAATCGAAACCACATCAGTTGGGTCAATGACAGACATTCTGATAGAACGTGCATGCGCTAACCATTCGGCCCTCAACACCTCCCCCCCCCCCCGGGTGTGTTATATCATGAGGGCAATTTTGCCAGGACAGCAGCGCTACGACATACTCTAATATCACATTCCAACAGTCAAGGATTCTTTTACGTGCACGCCAATACACAGGACCTCGGGTTTTCGTCCCATCCCAACGATTAGATAGCTGTCCGTGTCTAGCCCTCTGTCCTGCACCACTGACAAGGGGAAACATCGCCCGAAAATCCCAAAGAATGTCAGCGAACCCAAGACCAATTTTCATATTCATCTTAGGTTTCATTATTCTGACTAAAAAAGGCCCTATAATGATAACCCACACACTGTAAAAGGTAGTGAAATGGGGTTTAGCGTATTTTTATGTACACTAAAGGGGAAACCACACTGGAAAACCCAGAGAACTATATCCCGGATCGAAACCAGGATCTACTGGTTCGTGGGTTAGGACCTTAATTACCGAGCCACCGTAGTTCCGATACAAGCCGTGTATTTAAACTAAATTATTTTTTGTGCCTTATTGTTCAAATATTGTCCATAAATGGTTACGAGAAATCTGTAACGCCTGTTGAACCTTCATCATAGATGTCTATAAGATATTTCTTCATTTTAAATGTTTATATATATACTATTCAAAAAAAGTAGGGGATATTTGATTTTGGGGGCATAATACTAAAATATGCAAATGACTACGAAAAAAGTCACTATAGAACCTAACAGAAGAAACATTTCCAGTTACATGTGACGCCCAAACGCACCAATAGCTACCGCATGGAATGCAGGTGATGCTTGGGATCATCATGGGGGTCCAACCCAAGATTTGCACGACTCTGACTTTGAATGTTACATTCATTGTGGCATTGAATTCCAGGGTGGAAACATCAGTTTAATTGTTTTAGTGACCAGAAAACAAATTTTGATATGCGTCGGCTTACCCAAAATGAAAGGTTACGTGCCCTTGGCATGCTACAGATCGGCACAACACAGGCGGTTGTGGCGCGGACGATGAATGTTTCTCAGTCTGTCATAAGCAGGCTATGGTCCAGATACCGTGATACACAATCTGTACAGGACAGACCACGCTCAGGTCGACCAAGGGCGACAACTCAAGCCCAGGATCGATTTATCCGTACCTTGGCCTTGAGAAATCGTGTCATCACAGCAAATCAGATCAGCGCTCGTCTTCAAACAGACACTGGTGTGAGAGTGAGTGGCCAGACGATTCGGAATCGACTGCATAGGGGTCAACTTCGCGCCCGACGTCCTCGCGTGATCCCTTGTTTGAGAGATCATCACATTCAGGCAAGACGTCGTTGGTGTAGGGATCGTCAACACTGGGATAATCGACGCTGGAGCAATGTGATGTTTTCAGATGAGTCAAGGTTCACTGTTGATTTTTTGGACAGACGTAGGAGGGTGTGGCGTCGTCGAAACGAGCGCTTCCAAGACGTTAACGTCATCAGACATGATCGATTTGGGGGTGGTTCTGTTATGGTGTGGGGAGGCATCACTGTTGCTGGAAGAACGGCTTTACATGTTGTTGCAGGGCGTGTTACAGGCCAGTACTACCGGGACAACATCTTGGCAGTCCATGTTGTGCCGTTCGCACGACGTCATGGCCGCCGTTTCATCTTCCAGGATGACAACGCAAGATGTCACAGGGCCAGGATCGTTACAGGTTACCTCCAACAACAGAACATCACCACATTACCTTGGCCAGCACTGAGTCCCGACCTCTCCCCCATCGAGCATGTCTGGGACATGCTTGGACATAGGTTACGTCAACGTCAACAACGTCCTGCCAATGTCCAAGAACTTGCTGCTGCGTTGCAACAGGAATGGGACAATCTGGACCAAAATGACCTTAGACGTCTCATTAGGAGTATGCCACGTCGGATCAATGCTTGTTTGGCAAACAGAGGAGGATTTACCCGTTACTGACTTGGTTGTGATGCTGTGATAACTTTGCTGTTTGACCCCGGGTATCATTTTACCCTTATAATGGTCAGGCTGTGCCTTACTTAGTCTAACGATCATTTGGAATAAATCGATGAATGTGAACTTCATTTCATTTTGTCATTTGTTTCTTCGTCAGTTTCATTAGGTGACTTTAATAACACTTAAAAATCAAATATCCCCTACTTTTTTTGAATAGTATACTTAAACATACATTTTAACATTATAGTTTTATTTTTGTGAATTGTTTGTTTTTAAATTGAATTTTAATTTTATATGATCAATAATCTAAATACCTTTTCTGTAGTAGCACATAGAAATACACGTTATTGTAAAAACTATAGAATTTAGGCCTATACATATTAAGATGTATGAACTTAAAACTATATAATTTGTACATATTATTAAACATACATTATGCAAGAGCTAAATCTGCCTATTGCGCGGGTCTTTCTTTAGGCCTAAATTATTAATTAGACATTTATTAACGTATCCAGACCATAATCAACTCTCTATATCATCGCTAGCCTGCGATATTTACTGGATTATGAACCGATTTGCTGCTCGACTTTCGTTCATGATTTAATCATGAAATGGATAATCGAGACTATGTTTATATCTTACCGACTTTAGTAATGATGATCGGGGCTAGGTCGAAAATTCAATCGCTAAATTCTCGGTTCAGAGTGGATAAATTTGGCTGAAAGTTTCAGCAAATTCCCTTTACATTATCTCGTTTTTAACTATTATATAGTTTATCTAATCTCCGATAATGAATCTTTACAGCAATGGTGATACTTGGTTTTAATTTCTCCAACCTCGTGGGGTTTTCTCCGGATCCTCCGGTTTCCTCCCTCTGCTAAAGACCCCTACGCGCAAGCGAATTATTAAAATCAAAAATTGAACCATGTATTAGTCCCGAAATAACCTGGTTTGTGTCGAGTGGACGTTACCCCCCCCCCCCCATCTCTCTCTCTCTGGTTTTAATTTCATTTATTAATGAGACAAAGTAACATGTTTATTTCAATAGTTACGAGTGCAATCGTAACTAGGTGAATTTTACCGGTGCAGTGGCGTGTTCGCCTACTCTTTCTTTCTTTTTTTTTGTTTACAGACATGCCAATGTTTGCGTGGGCGAGCGTCTGTTTTTCGTGCCATTTAAACGGCTTCATACACTTTCCGTGCTAGCCCCACAAGCGCTTTATCCGACATTGTTGCGTATCTCTAGCAAACACGAAAGTGGTTATCCACGCTTAAAGCTCAAATAAAGCAAATAGGCAGCGTTCAGAAGAGCCTATATCCCAATACCAAAAATCGTGAGTCTGGTCAAACAATTTAGGCAACATATGGGAGAGAGAGAGAGAGAGAGAGAGAGAGAGAGCGAGAGAGAGAGAGAAAGAGAGAGATGGGGTTCAACGTCCATTCGACAAAACTATGTCATTTCGGGACTAACGTATGGTTCAATTTTATTTCAATATTTTGCTTGCGCGTAGATGTCTTCAGCAATGGGAGGACCCGGGGAAAACCCATGAGATTGGACCGGCGAATCGAAAGCACGCCAGTTGACTCAATGACAGACCTTACGATACAGTGCGCACAGGCTAACCATTCGGCCATCCAACCCCCCGCTACATCTAGAACACATAATGTTGTTGTATTGGATTTAGAACCAAGTCATGCGAGATGTCGTATGTTTAGATCTGTCAGTTTTAATCATAAGGTTATTGTCATGTTGATTCTACATAACTGACAGGACAGGAGGAAAGCAGGCTAGGAACTTTCAAACAAGGGGCGTTCTGGTTAACGAACCAATGCAATACTCAGCAAATCCCCTTGGATTCTGAAAACTTATAAATATGCTTAAACTTTTTATTGGAACTTCAAACAAAATACGACTACTTGATAAATCATGGAAAATCTGTTAATACGAAGAAAACCCTTTAAATAACCATATATAATATCGATTCAGTATTTTCACTTCGCTCCATAAAGCATCATTCAGCGCGTTAACCATGCCTCGGTTCCTTGGAATCTCAACCAAGACGAAGTTCAGACCTCTTGGGGTGTTCAAAGAATAATCTCAATAAATTTGTATTAAATGAATACATATCGTGTAATCAGACGTTGAAATGGTCAACAACGTGAAGGGACAGTAGTCTATAAAGTTAAATCAAGCGGATTTCAAGATCTTGGTTTGTTTCACTCGATCTCTTCGCGGCGGTACTTCAAGTATACAATCTAAGAGCCATCTTACAATATATATTTCACGGACTGGTTGTTTTGTATGCTTCACGTATTTAATAGAGAGGTAAAAAGAATGTTGAATTCTGGCAATTATAAACCACTTCAAGTTGCTTACAATTGATATACAGATGCACGTGTGACCAGCTATTCGAGTTTCTTCCGGCTATTTATTAAACCTATGCCAATTTACTTAATAAAAAAAAAGCCACAGATCTTTATTTGAACTATTTTGACTATTCTGAGTGATTTGAGCGATAAACAATCTGATTAAAACACAGATCCTATTTCGTTTCGTTTTTTATAGTTTAAAATTTTGTAAAAACTTGTCTTTAATTTCACTAGGATTTGGAAGAGTTATTATCATTGGCGTGTTCTGAATGATGTGAGCTATTAGCCAATGAAACGGTCTGTTACGGCGAGCTTTAGGCGTGTTTTGCACGGAACTGTGGATAATCCACTAGAAACAGCAATGCTGATTGGTTAATCAAATGTCTGACGTCATAGGGTCAAAAGCGCTAGTATGACCTCTGACGCGACCTATCGCTACAACCGGTCAGATCTTCATGTAGTGTAGGCCATCGAAAGTATAAAAACCGAAACGAAATATAGATGTATATTTTAACCAGATTGAGCGATATAAGAATCCCTTGCCAACTACAATATTGTGACAGTTAAATCTCTAATAGAAATATAAGTCCAAACATATTTCACTATTTACAAAGATATAATGAATTGAAAATTGTTATTAAAATAGCAACATTGTTATTAAAATAGTAACATTGTTATTAAAATAGTAACATTGTTATTAAGATAGTAACATTGTTATTAAAGTAGTGACATTGTTATTAATATAGTAACATTGTTATTAAAAGAGTAACATTGTTTTTAAAATAGCAACATTGTTATTAAAATAGTGACATTGTTATTAAAGTAGTGACATTGTTATTAAAGTAGTGACATTGTTATTAAAATAGCAACATTAAAATAGTGACATTGTTATTAAAATAGCAACATTGTTATTAAAATAGCAACATTGTTATTAAAATAGCAACATTGTTATTAAAATAGTAACATTGTTATTAAAATAGTAACATTGTTATTAATGTCTCTGAGTGTCATTCAAGCAATATATGAACCTCAGTATTTACAAAAATATGATGAACTGAAATACCATTGATCTATGCTGCTCGCTATGTAAATGGTACACACGTTGCATCACAAGATCTGTCACTGAGTCAAGTAGCGTGGTTTCGACTCCCCGCTTGTACGTGACAAGGAGTAGGGTCGCCTGTCCAACCTCATGGGTTTTCTCCAGGACCCCCGGTTTCCTCCCACAGCTAAAGACCCATACGCGCGAGCCAATTATTGAAATAAAATTGAACCATGTGTTAGTCTCGAAATGACCTAGTTTGTGTCGAGTGGACGTTAAAAACCCTCTCTCTCTCTCCTCCGGCATACACCAGTGTCAAGGGTATACCAGACTCGAAAATAGCTCACTCACTTTCTCAGCCCACTCAAGGGTCGACCTAGAGACTACCTGGTTAGCGGTCTATTCCATATTAATCGAGTCACCTATTTCTTCTAATATAATTAAATCATAAGTAATTTGCGGGACTAAAGGATCTACGTAAATTCTAAAAAGCCATAAAGTCTGCACGTCAGGACAAATTATCATTAAGGTCACTCAACCACATTCAGCTTGGATGGATATCGTTATAGATATACGACTGAATACCAGAATATTATTAAGGTTTACAATTGTTCATGTCTTTTTTATGTTTAGTTTGTTCAACAGATTATATAGATCAATTTGTATATGATAGTAAAACTTATTATATTTTCATCCCTGTGTACTCTTTGTATATATATAAATATGTACGTAGTGCCCTGTATGTCGTATATAACAGTAGGACCATAACTTAAATTTTATTGACATAGCAAATAATTAAAGAACAAAAAAAAACCTTCCAAAACTTTCTAGGGTTAGGTCTATAAAATAGCCTGGGAAATTCTTTTTTTTTTCATTAAAGCGTCTCTTTGTTTTCCCATCTTATTTTGAGTGGCTGTTTATAAATCTATATTGGTGAATATCTTCTTTGATGCTATCGGTCAACGAATCTACATTAAGTATTATATCCCTTGACAAAATATGCCAGGATTATGAAGGGCACTCAAGCGAGTAATAACAAGACAATTTCAAATTATATACACCAATAAAGTAAAATCTCCAAAAGGCTGTCAAATTGTAGACTAACTTTGAACCATGAACCTTAATCGTAATAACCAGGTGAGCATCAAAGGTGCCGACATTTAGGCACGCAAGGGTGGCATACTACGCACGCGCGTGTAAAATTTGTCGGGTAGGTGATGAGGCAATCTACGTGACGCAGGCTTTGTAGCCACCGGACATTGAGTAGGGGCTTCGATACACATAAACACTTCTAAAGACACGATTAGCCGCTTCGCATCGCCACGATATAAATACGTACACTCTCCTATTTAATTCATTCCTAAAGGACGAAAGCCTTGGAACTCAATGAAGATGTCATGAAGATTGATGAATAATTTGGGATGTGATTGAGCATAACTTAAGGATTAACATTCCTGCTTGAATTTAGGTTCTCCTAATTATTGTGTTGGGAGTTTCAAACATATTTGAGGACTTTCAAGAACATCTCAAAGGCCCCATCACGACCCTTGCTGAGTAAAAAAATCTGTCAATTAAAACCGTGTTTCTTTTCTGACGTATAATAACGAACATCTTCTTTGCAACTAAGTATGTATACAAAACACTTAACCAGCTCTTACGTTTAATTCTTTCATAAAAAGAACCCAATTCTGCCAAATACTCATTAATGAGCCCAAGGCGATTGTTGTAGGTGATGTGTAAACCAGTCGAAGGGTTTTGGCTGTATTCTGTTGGTGTGTTCGGGACCACATACGTTGCTAAACACCTTGTCTTTTCCATAACATAGTACAGGGCCCTTGAGAGGAACAAAATGTGCTCGGACGCGACCTTTCCCCACCCCTTTCCATCACTAGTCATATCTAGATGATTCACTAGCAGATTGCGATAAAGCGAAAACTTTTGTACATACTTATATAAGCTTCAAAGGAACAATAAAAAATTCATGCATAATTGCCCATTTTAATTTTGATATTCACGGCCTCCAGAAACTCTTATGGGCCCTGGGGTGGCGCACTGGATGATGTTACGGCGAGTATTTTGGCTTGAGGTGCACGGAACAGTGGGTAACCCACTGGAAACATCAACGCTGATTGGTTAATCAAATGTCTGGTGTCATAGGGTCAAAAGCCGTTCGTATGACCTCTGATGCATCCTTCCATTACAACCGGTCAGATCTTCATGTAGTGGAGGCCATCGAAAGTATAAAAAAAACGAAACGCAATGTAGTTCTGTGTTTTAATCAGATTGACCGGACTATATACGTTGCTAACGACCAATGGCGGATCCAGGTGGCCAATAAATGACAGTATAAAAGATTGACGTATTATTGTGTTTTTATGCAACGGTTTTAAATTTGAGAGTTTTGTTGAAGTAGCTGATGAAATTGAATGTAATATTCCGGCCCAGGTATGCGCACCAAATTTTTTTTCTCGCAGGGACCAAATATGGTGCATCCGCCACTTTGGCTAACCACCTTATTTTGTCCATTGTAACTGTTAAAAATACGTATGCCTGATAAACATTTGATTAATAATGAATGTATAATATGCGAGATACATGTCTTCAAATAAACTACTTCACCAGAATCAGGATCTCAGAAACCACCTTCCTGAAACACATATACTGTCATCCGAGCAACGATCTATATTTACTGGCGTCGTTGAACGTTACTATTTTGTATTTTTATATTTAGGGGAAATCTTAATTTCGATTATATATAATCTCCTACCAGTCTTTTTTGATATCAAAAAATATCAACACAAGTTGATAAAGTAACAAAACAAGGAGGCTCTGCCGAGTTTATTTTTACTTTATCAACAAGTGTTGATATTTGTTGATATCAAAAAAGACGAGTAGGAGATTTTATTTATGACCCAATCCCTTCTTACATGCACAAATAGATAAATATAATTCTTTGCTGTAGATTTCACTTTTACTGAACATTACGGTGTAGTGATACATCATTTTTTGACAGTAATTCAACCACTGCAAAGTCCTTTATATTGACCCAGTGTTTCCATCAAGGTCAATTGAATAACAATAGTTCATTTTTAATTTAAAAAAAGTTACTTTTAATAAGAAATGAACTGTTCTTTGAAAATAAAAAAAAAGATGAAATATATCACACAAGCGATATCTACTGTAGAATGTATTATTGGCTGATAAAATATGATAAACACCATAGTTTCCAATCAAAAGATGCTTAATTGCTGTTTTATAACATGATACAATGGTTTCCAACCAACGGATACTTGGTCCAAGACTGATCTCTATTTTATAACGGGATACAATGGTTTCCAACCAACGGATACTTGGTCCAAGACTGATCTCTATTTTATAACGGGATACAATGGTTTCCAACCAGAGAGAGAGAAATGGGGTTTTACGTCCACTCGACACAAACTAGGTCATTTCGGGACTAACATATAGTTCAAGTTTATTTCAATAATTCGCTTGCGCGTAGGGGTATTTAGCAGTGGGAGGAAACCGAAGGACCCGGAGAAAACCCACGAGTTTGGACAGGCGACCCTACTCCTTGTCACGTACAACTGGGGAATCGAAACCACGCCAGATGACTCAATGCCGTACCTTATGATACAGCGCGCACACGCTAACCATTCAGCCATCCAACCCCCGGTTTTCAACAAAAGGATAATTGCTCCCAGATGGACGGGGTGCGAGGGTTTCCAACTGATACCAGCAATATTTTCTGAAAGCCCTCTTCAGAATGTGTTATATATGCATCCAATAGTGTATAAATGAAAGGGAAAGTGTAAATTGACATAATTTTATAACGGAATATTGTTTGGGTAAATATAAGGAGAAATTTAACTGTAGCACGGAGAAGGTTAATTATGTACTGTATGTTGACATGAAGAAGAAACATCGGGTTCAGTTTGAACGATGACCCCCGTCCGGCTGTCTGTACTCTGAAATCCCTCTTCACATAGTGTACATCAACCCAATTAGACTAAAATACATAAAGCTCATGACGCTAAAGTCAATTTACGCTTTCAAAGTGAGTTTCATCAAAGAGACTGCCGTATAGCCAGCTCAACAAATATGTACCTTGTCGGGCTTTTGCCTTCCTTGTCGCGTTCATCATAATCTCGTGACTGTCGCACGCAGGACACACGCGCTGGACATAGACGGGTGGGGTTTTCTAATACTACTAGTCTTTTCATTTTATGTTTGAAGTTAATTTTCTTCGAGAAAAGTCGACAATAAACAGAACGAAGCACGCATTGTTTCTCGCTTTTGGACAAAGAGATGCGCTGACCTGGAGTTAATTTGAGAGCTGAGAATAAAGGGAGTAAAGGGAGAGTATAAAGTCAACAGATGCAAGCCCGGGTTCGTTCTCCTTTACGGATCTTAACAGTCACAACACTTGGTTTAGGATTGGCTCTCTTTTCTCGTGTGAATAGTACGATCTCTTTTCTCATATGAATAGTACGATCTCTTTCTTATAGAAGAGAGAGAGAGAGAGAGAGAGAGAGAGGGGGGGGAGGGGGATCTAATGTCCACTCGACACAAACTAGCGTAGGGTTCTTTAGCAGCGGGAGGGAACCGGAGAACCCGGAGCAAACACACGAGGTTGGACAGACTATCCTACTCCTTGTCACGTACACACGGAGAATCGGAACCACGCCATTTGACCCAATGAGAGACCTTATGATGCAGCGCGCACGCTTTAACCATTCGGCCATCCAACCGGGAGTTTATTATGAGGTTGGTTTAAGGTGATATGTAAATGGTAAGATAAGATAAGATTTTATTGTACCAAAACATCTATTGAGGACAGCATACAATACAAACATAATGCATGAGTATAATATTATAAATACATAAATAACGTAATGCATGAGTATAATATTATAAATACATAAAAAAACAACAACATAATGCATGAGTATAATATTATAAACACATAAATAACGTAATGCATGAGTATAATACATGTATTATAAATACATAACTACCGACAATATAATGCATGAGTATAATATTATAAATACATAAATAACGATAACGTTATGCACGAGTAAATATTATAAATACATAAATAATGATAACGTTTTGCACGATTATAATATTATACATACATAAATAACGATAACGATGTGCATGAGTATAATACTATAAATACATAAATAACGATAACGTTATGCACGAGTAAATATTATAAATACATAAATAACGAATGTTATAAATATATAAATAACGTTATGCATGAGTATAATTTTATAAATATATAAATAACAAGAATACATATATATATAGTATGCATATTTATGCTACTTCAAGTTTGTGTATCTCAATATTTCAGTGGTCTAATTTCTACAGATTTTGGCGAAAAGACATGGCCATATTTTGTTACTCTGTATGCAGTAGAACTCTTTCAGCCCAACGAAAATGTGGGGAGCGAGGTAAAAAGACAAGATTTGAATATATTAATCCAATGGTGGTCTGACAGCTGAACGTCCTGACGTCACACGGTCATGACAACGACAATCTAATAAAGTTCTACTCAGGTCGAGAGCTCAGTCCTATTACAATGGAATCTCTTCTTTTTTTTTATTTTAATATTTATTGATTAAAACTAACTGTAAAGCTGGCTGTATACATATACCATAAGTAATGTATCTATAGCAACACTCGACAAATTCCTCGCTCGGTCAACGTTTACCAAACTGAACTTTATTGTATTTTCCTGCTTTCCTTGGCATTTCATCAAAGACGAATATATCTCATTAGGCGTTTTACCTGTAGATATATTTACAGGTATGTCTATATACCCATGTAGGTAATTAATCGCACTGTTTTATATCTCTTTCTAAGTTCTCACACATTGTTTGGTGGGGAAAATATACATTCACCAAACGCCTCTTGTATAAATACTAACATATACTTGCTAGACAGTCTCCTTCTTTTCTCTGTCACGCGCCCACAATCGCACGTGGATATATCTCGTGGATGTGAATTTGTTGAATGTTTTTACCAGAGATCGCATTTGAAGTTTTAAAAATTTAAAAATGTAGTCAATTGAAATTATCTTAATACACGAATTCGTAGAAAGATTTAGATAAAGAGCAAACAGTTCTCCCTAGAGCAGTTAAAAACAGATAGCTGATTATTGGCTTGTAATGTGAATAGATGTCTAATAATTCAGTATATAGCATTTAAGGCCGAAAGAGAGACCCGCAATAGGCAGATTTAATGGATCTTTAAATTCTTACTTTTCTACACCACACATTCAAAATATCAGCGGTATTTTAGCAGGGTCGGATATTAAAGGCTCAATACCACTCTTGTTGTAACTGAATAATATGTCCCAATCTTTATTCTGGTCAACAAATTGTACTATTTTACAATATTCCAATTAATTGATGATACAAATTTCATCTTAACTCACCTAATTTAAAAAATTGGAAAAATTCAACTAAATGATTTGAAAAGCCTGACGTAAAGCTTTTCAAATGTTACTTGGATTTAAAAATATTTTTGAACCCTCTGGACAAGTAAAATAGGATTTAATGGATAATTTACACAACAGGTAGGACACTAACACATCTAGTACTTAGAATAAGGCTATTTTTTATTTTCTGGAGCTGTCAAGCCAGCAACAGTGTTATTGTCCCTTTAAAAGGGCCCCTAATTAGTCCTAAAAACAAATTTCTAGCATAAATAAATGCCATTTAATTATGTTGTATATGTTTATGCCAAATATCGGATGGGACGAAAAACCAAGGACCCGCTTATACATTGGCGTGCACGTAAAAGATCACTGGCAGTCGGAATCCGATATAAGAGTAAGCCATAGTGCCGCTGCCCGGGCAAAATTTCCCTCATAGCACATTGTATGGCGTATGCTCGTCTTCATTATCCCAGTCGGAGCAGAACAGTAGGACGTTAAACCCCATTTCATTTCATTTTTATGCCAAATAAATCTATCTATTTACTAAAATAATGTTTGTCTTTATGTTAAAATAAAATTAAATTAAACAAAAATACATTTTACAAATCTGATATGACAAATGTCTAATTTGTAAAACAAACATTGATTTTAAGATACAACTGTTAATTTTAGTGTACAAATGTTGAAATACGCACAACAAATGAAGAAATAAGATTTAAGGACTATGATTTAAGAACACTGAATAAAGAGTTGTTTGGTCTTACATATCTATCATACTGACACCCAAATTGCATATGTAATGACCAGAATATACCCATGTTCACTGTTAATGCAAGCACCCGAGTGACTTTTTCAGCGCGGGGTCCAACGCCCAATCCGGCTCTATATTCTATTTAGCAAGGGATTGAAAAAATTTCAAGTGACGACCAACGCACGGCCAACAATTTTCATAAAAGCAACATCTTAAATAATCTCCGATAATCTAGTGATGAATGTATAACTATTTCTATACACGACCATTATGTGTTGGGTATATACGGTGGAATGTACACTGAAAAAAAACTTGTGTTGAAAGAACACAAACTTGTGTTAAATTCAACACAAGTTAGGTGTCTCTATTTAACAACACAAACTTGTGTTAAAACAACACAAAACTTGTGTTAAATGTTGAAACAACACAAAACTTGTGTTAAAATGTATCAAACAACACAAAACTTGTGTTAAAATGTATCAAACAACACAAAACTTGTGTTGAAACTTGTGTGAAATCTACACAATACTTGTGTTGAAACTTGTGTTGAAATTTCTGAAACTTGTGTTGAAATTTCTGAAACTTGTGTGGTTTCATACAAACTTGTGTATTTCCATCATCAAAAACTTGTGTTGTATTTTTCCCCAATTTATATCCAGCATAGCAACCTTTCTATGCATGACCCCTCTCTTTGCTCTGTTAGACCTGTAAAGTTTGATAAAAGAAGGAAACAAAAAAAAATTTTGTAAGATTATTATTTATTCATAAAATCATAGGAAAAAGTAAATTAATACATCAAAACTAAATAGATATTTGAAATGTTAACAGAAAAACAGAGACTTCAATTCTAATACAAATTATATTGTGTTATATATAATGACCCCTCCCCCCCCCCCCACTTTACCCATCACAAAATATAAAATAGCTATTTATATTGTTTTTTGCCCCACACACTTTACCCATCACAAAATATAAAATAGCTATTTAAATTGTTCTTTACCCCAAAAAAAGAACTGAGAATATAAAGATATGTACACAGTATCCCTACCCCATACCCCAAAATATATAATTCAAATATATCTAAATTTAATAACATCCAAACTAAGCACTAATAAGATTAATTATGCACTAAATTGAAACAATTTCAAAAACTGAAAAATGCTACAAAATCACACTACAAGTGATTTGTGAGGCATCTAGAAATAACTAGCATACACAGAAAACTAACAAAAGAAAATTGCTCTATTTTGCAGGAGTAATAAAATGATGTAGAGCCTTTTCCTCATTAAAAAAACCCCAAACAAAATGAATATTTTATAAATAAAAGAAGCAAAGCATCAAGATTACAGGATTGAAATAAAAAAATATCATATGTACAAAAGATTTATATACAATCACAAGTCATAAGTCACAGTGGTTCAGTGAGCATAAGGCGTTGGCCGCGAAATTTCAACTGGATTTTCCGGCATAGTTCCCACTATTCAGTGTTGGATATGGCAAGGGATAATTGGGTACAAGCCCAGAATCAAAAGAGAGAGAGACAGAGAGAAATGGGGTTTAACATCTACTCGACACAAACTAGATCATTTTGGGATTAACATATGGTTTAATTTTATTTCAATAATTCGCTAGCGCGTAGGGGTCTTTAGCAGTGGGAGGAAACCGGAGGTCCCGGAGAAAACCCACAAGATTGGACAGGCGACCCTACTCCTTGTCTACAACCGGGGATTCGAAACCATGCCAGTTGACTCAATGACAGGAGGCCGTATGATACAGCATGCACGTGCTAACCATTCGGCCATCCACCCCCATCCCCCAGAATTGAAACCAACCCAACTGCGTACACTTTGAAGAGCCCTTGAAAATTGAATTATTTGAATCAATGACAGACCTTCTGATCAAATGTGTGCGTGTTAACCATTCGGCCCCCCTGGGTACCCTTTAAAGAACCCTTGACAGTTGAAATATTTGATATAAGGGTAGGGTAGAACACAGAAAAGCAGGATATTAAAACGTATTTCATTTCATAAGCAAGGGAAAGTCACCTTAATGTAGGTCAAGGTTTTTTGTAATTCTGGGTGTATTTGATCTACATTTGGTTTCTAGTAATGCCTATTAAATACTTTATGATTTCCGACCAAATTCTAAGTGATTTATATGTCAGTTTACTTGCTATATTATACATACATATTTGAAGAGAATTAAAATCTAATTGTGTTTTGGAAGAAAATTTAACATTAATAACAAAAAATAAATATTTAAAAATTGGGTCAAATGCATTCTTTCCCAGAAGTATAAAATAAATTGATGCTTGGGTTCTCTTGTTGTTATCATACACCAAATACTCTTTCAAGGGTGTTCCAGCCTTAAAATAAAAAGTAGGCAATAAGAATACAATGTTTAAATAAACAATTTATTTTGCCACATCGAGACTGAGTCTCTATTTGGTTTCAACTTTGCGTAACGCTTATTGTGTCTTGTCCACTTAAAGACCCAGGCAGATTATTATGCTCAAATCAAATGGGTTAAAAGTCAGAAAAATGAAATGAAATGGGGTTTAACGTCCTACTGTTCTGCTCCTATACTGGGCTAATAATGACGGGCATATGCCACACAGTGTGCCATGAGGGAAATTTTGCCCGGGCAGCGGCACTATCATCTATTCTTATATCGAATTCCAACTGCCAGGGGATCTTTTACGTGCATTCCAATATTCGTCTCATCGGAAGGACTAGACAGCTGTCATTGTCAGGCCAAGTCAGAAAAAAGTCTTGAGATTTGGGACTGAAGTCTCATAATAGGTCAACTATTCACCCGGTTCATACATGTATTGTCTGCAAATCCAGATTCCCTACTACATCATTGGCAGCACCTATTTACTTGGCAATGTCTAATTATTTT
Source organism: Patella vulgata (assembly GCF_932274485.2). Taxonomy (NCBI): domain Eukaryota; kingdom Metazoa; phylum Mollusca; class Gastropoda; family Patellidae; genus Patella; species Patella vulgata. Next base: position 3,225,068 of record NC_065885.2, read on the forward strand.
TGGACCCATTCTTATTTTATTTCCATTGACAACAAATTGGATATTACCCTTTAAAATCTATTGAAATCTATTTGAAAAGTAAAATATTGTCCATCATTATTTTACTGCTATTTACTGTAATGGATGTGATTGGCAAAAATCAAGCATGCCAAGTACTTGAAATAGCTGAGTCCTAGGCATTGCCCCAAGAAGAATAACTAGATTACCAAGCAAGTGTATAGAACTAGTTGATGATTAAAAATACAAATATGTATGTTACTTACATTTTACCTGATTATCAAGCTCTGTGAGAAAAAGTTTCCATAATATGAATAGCCATTTTCAACTGTCTTGATCTTTCTGATGTAGTTAACGGAGAAAAAAAACATACTATGTATTAGTTGACTTAAATCGACTCGACGGTTAAAAGATGAAAGTTTTAATTTAATTACATTGTATTGTAATGTGTTGGTTTGCTTTGTCACAGATGAGACAAAATGAAAAAAATGAAATGGAATGGGGTTCGGCGTCCTACTGTTCAGCTCCGACTGGGCTAATGAGGTTGGGCATATGCCATACAGTGTGCTATGAGAGAAATTTTGCCGGGTACCGTGACCCTAAGGCCTACTCTTGTATCAAATTCTAACTGCCAGGGGCTATTTTACATGCACGCCAATGTGTACACGGGACCACGTTTTTTTGTTCAATCTGAACGACTAGACAGCTGTCCTTGTAAGGCCCTCCGTTCTGCATTGTCTTACTGCAAACCCGCGACCTTAAAATATGCGAACCAGTGTCTAACCCACTTGGTCACCGTAGGTCCCCACAGATGAGATAGTCATATCTACATGTATCTGGACATAAGTAAGATTCTGTCTGTGCACATACATGTACTTCACAGTTTTACTATACTAAACTGAATTTTAAATTCCAAATAATAAAATGAAATTAAGGTTTATGTCACATCAGCTCCAACCGGGCTATATTGTGCCAAACACATTATGGTGAGATTCTAAAATACCACAACAACAATCTTTTCTATTAGAATTGAACACTCACCCTCAAAAAACAACTATGAGAAATCATAGGTGCTCAAATCACCATTTCTTCAGCTCTTTTTTTTCCCATATTTGGGTTTTTTGACTTATTTTATTATATGATCTTTGATTTGCTATGGCATCTAATATGGAAACTGAAAAATATAAATATGTGACATGTAATTAACTGTTTAAGATACCTTACCATATACAAACTGTGTGATATCTAAAACCATTTGAATCCCGAAGATCTTACCGAAGCCGTGAAAATCTGTTTTAATAACCCTTGTTTGTCATGTGACTGGACTTTCACAGTAATTAGAAGAGAGCCATGTGGCTTAGTGTGTAAGGCACTGGCTTGCTACCTGGGAGTTTGTAGGTTTGCTCCCAGTGTTGACCGAGAAAGCTCATTTGGATTTTTCAGCATGGATTCCCTGTCTAGTCGTCATGGTGGCTAAGTGGGTAAGACGCTGGCTCGCTAGCCTGGAGGTAGGGTGTTCGATCCCTGCATTGGCCGAGAAAGTTCACCCAGATTTTCCGGCGTGGTTCCCCCTTGTCAGTGATGCAGGATGGAGGGCCTGACAAGGACAGTTGTCTAGTCATTCGGATGATACGAAAAAACGAGGTCCCGTGTACACGTTGGCGTCCACGTAAAAGATCCCTTGACAGTTGGAATTCGATACACCGCAGTGCCGCTGTCCGGGCAAAATTTCCCTCATAGCACACTGTGTGGTGTATGCCTGTCTTCATTAGCCCAGTTCGGAGCAAAATAGTAGGACGTTAAACCCCATTTCATTTCTAGTAGTTTCAATGGAACACAAAACCTGAGGTCCAATTGGCGTGCATTTAAGCCGATAGTATGGTAGTTGGAATTTGTTGGCTGTAGCACCCGTGTCACAGTTCGACTGCTAGTTTGTGATACCCACTCGATATAAATGAGTGGTGATTGGCTAATGAATTCTAAAATCAGACGAATGCTTCGGCGAAGCGGACAGCAGGACACACCACTCAAATACAATTCGACCAAATATATTAAACATGTTTGATTCGGGCGTATGTCAGTGGATAAACTAGGTGAAGTTTAGCGCCAATTGATTCAGCCGAATCCTTTGGCTAGTTTATCCAGTACTGACGATTTAAGTTTGTACTTTCTTTATATGCAAATATCACATTTGAAAGAGGCTGTAGGCCTACTTTCTTTATATGCAAATATCTTATTTGAAATAGGCCATTATTATGTGATTCCCCACTTGAATGTGACTAGGAATAAGGTCGCCTGTCCAGCCTTGTGGGTTTTCTCCGGGTCCTCCGGTTTCCTACCTTTGCTAAATACCCCTAGGGTGTATTCGAAACAGTGTTCCGGTGCAGAGAACGGACGGAGAATGGGTTCTTGTCGGACTTGAGCAGTCTGGAATGCGTTCACGAACACGTTCCCGTTCTCAAATCCCACACTACCTCATAGCTGGTGTGAGGGAGAACAAACATGGTCGACGCATCGATAACTGCTGAGAAAACAGCATCATGGGTGCATTTATTAATTTAAAAGTTTAATACCGTTCGAAAATTGGATGAAGTATGTGGCCAGTATAACATCAAATAAGTTAGGTTGCCAGGCAACGAAACATATGCCCACAGCAGTTTAATCGTTTGCTCAGTCAACAGGGATTGTCGCATATTCATTCTTTTGTAGGTAATGTGGGCATTTACAAGAAAAGATTATAATTTTTGTCGTTTGTGGGTTTACAAAGGTTCTACAAACTGAAACAAGGGCCTTAATTGTTGAAATTTGACAGATTTTTTTGTTTTGTGTTTTACTAATTTAAATAATGCATACAAATCGGATGATAATTTTGTTGTTCGCGCGTTCACAAGGTTCGAAAAAGTGAAACAAGGGCCACAACTCTAGACATAATTCACTGAAATCGCAGAAATTTAATAGACGTCTTCGTTTTACTAATTTAAAAGATGCAAATGAATTTCACAAAGTGAAACAAGGGCCATAACTCCAGAAGAAACTAAAGGAAATTATTGAAATTAAATAGGATTCATCTCATTAAAATAAACAACATATCAATTTCAAAATAATCAGGTCTGTAGACGACGGACAAACCTACGGACGAGGGCGATGACAATATGCGACCACATTTCCATGTGGGCGTATCAAAAGGTGATGTAATCGTCATCCAAAGAATTGAAAAGGAGTAAAATGGAGTCATAATTTATCATAAGTATGCCTAATAGCGAAGTCAATACCAAACAAGTTATCGTAACAGATTGTATAAATTTAATTCATCTTGTTACCATGGATACCGTTCTCTCATGTTCGAGACTCATGAAAGTGTTTTCATGTTCTTCAGCCGTTCTCGAACCTGCGCGAACACTGTTTCTAATACACTCCTACGGTACGCGCAAGCAAATCATTCAAATAAAATTGAACAATATTAGCCTCAAAATTACCTAGCGCCAGTAAGTATAAAGGATCTATCCGACAAACACTAACAACAACTCTAGGTTTATGCAGAATTAATATAACACAACATACACAGATGGCAATAGAATGAGACAGTGTTCAGGAAAAGGGCGGAAACGGAAGAAGACTACCCGTCCTACTTGATTCTAGGACATAAAGCATGGGCCTACTTGATTCGACCTTGTCTGCGATATCACCTCGGTGGAAGCGGACGTAAAATACAACTAACCCATCATTGATTCGACCAATTTAATACAAGGAAATGAATGGCATAGTTTGTGTCAAGTGAATTTAGTGAATTTTAAACCCCATTTACTCGCCCTCTCTCTACAGAGATAAATACTTTTCCTGTTACATACAATAACAATTATTGGCCATTATTTAAAAAATATATTAAAAGGAAATGAAATTCTGTTACCTGTTTTTCTTTGTGTAGTACATATGCTAACATCAATGACTGGAAAAAAAATAACGAAACTGTAGAGAAACTTCTGAATCATTGAAAGTCTAATTATTAGGCCTACACATTGATGACATTGATATAAAAAAAAGGCTGATTTGTTTGTTGTTGTTTTTTTCTTTTACAGAAATATTAAGATTACATTTCAAATAAACAACTAACACAAAAGTTAGTATCTAGCTATAGTCCATGTCTGGATATACATTTCTCCTTTTTTTTTGGCCCGAACGTCTATAAAAATCAAAGATGGCGGCCAATAATTGCAACCGGGCATTACTATAAAATCAAGACAGATTCTTACCTGCTGGTCCTAGTCGGGGGTTTCTTGCAATTATAAGTATTTGAACAACGGTGTAGCGCCGATTAGCTAATAATAATTAAGCACGATTTCAGAAAAATTAAGACAGATTCATTAGATTGCTGAATTAGCGGAACACTTTTAGAACACATCAAAAAAAATTTCTTTGTGGCGCCATTATATAAATAGAATTCCGGTGCAGCCAGTGGCAGTGGTTCTAAATCTGACTGTTTTAAACGAAACGAATTATTATATACATAGAAGCAATATATACATGCTAAATTAAATACACGGTTTTATTTTTTGTAAAAATTTACAAACCTGCGGTCTGGTATTCTATGTGACCATTATAATTTTTTTTAAAAAAATATCACGGCTAAAGCACTCTGTTGATGCTAACGTCACTACATCTAACTGAATGTCGCTGATATAATATCAAAGAAAGAATTTGTCGCAATGACTAAAGTATAGATACTTCTTCTTAGTTAGTTGTATTTTACGCCCGCTTCCACCGAAGTGATATCGCAGACAAAAAGTATAGATAACTTGGAGAACCATTATATCAATAAGTCGATTATGAGATACACGTGGATGATCAATTAAATTTGATTGGTTACTTTTCAGTTAACCAATACTGTCCAATTTCGATTACATCAACCAATTACATTATTAAGAGTTTTACTCATTTTTTTTGTTCATTGCACATTGAATCAATTTTCGAAAACACCAGGGTGCTGAAAATCACATGTACACTATATATTCATTTGGTCTATCAGTTTATTGGGTCAATAAAAAAAGACAGACATTTTAACTATACAGACAACTTAACACCAATTAACATTCAAGTCTGTCTGGCAATTGTCTGATTAATTGGTACTCACTCCCTTCCAGTGATTTTCGAGATGTGAATTAAGCCCTTTATTACTTTTCTTAAAACTTGACGACTCCCGAATTCAGACTTTGTATGGAGTTTTTTTCTTAAAAAGAAAACAAATCGTGGAAGGTACACATTACTTGTGTTAATGATATGAAAAAACACACAAGATTTTATAAATCGACACAAGTTTGTGTTAATGCAATGCAAAACAACACATAACTTGTGTAGATTAGTTTTAACACAAGTACTTGTGTTGAGATCCAACACAAGTGTTTTTTCAGTGTATCAGTGTGTCAATGGCAAGGGTCAACATTTGTTTCTCTTTGAACGTTTATCAGTGTCGTTAGTTTGAAATGATACCGTGATAAAGCAGCACCTTGGCGTAACACCTTCCCCAATAACATGGAACATGAGTTATTCGGGTTATAAAAGTTGTGAAATACCTGTGATGTTCACATTAAATCATAACTTAAACCTGGCTTATCAATCTTCTCGCTAAAAAATGACACGCACCTAAGAAAATAAATGAGAATATAATGAAACTTTTAAGAGGTCGGTTTTTTTCTTGCGAAAAAGAAATGAAATAAATGAGTATTAGCGCCCTATCCTGCACTGACTGAGCTAATAATACTTTGTGTTAAAATACAGTGTGCTATGATGAGGGAATTTTTGCCTCAACGACGGAATTCTTGACCAAACGAGCCAAGGAAGGGAGGCATACATGATAGGAATATTTTGGTTTAAACAGTATTTATTTCGAGAATATTATACAATTTAAACGCATAAAGAATAGGATACAAAAACAAGCCAAGTAGGCTTATATAAATGTGCTTCTTTCTAGGTTGGGTGTATATAATATATGTACAATTTCAAACAATATGATACAAACAAAACTGATTACAGTTTGGGTGTATAATATAATGTACAATTTAAATTAATATATGATATAGACAAAAACTAATTACAATATTTTAGTTATGGTACAAATAAACAAACACATAAATAAATAAATAAATAAATTCATCACCACAAAGTTGTATTTTACGAAGTAAAACGTTTTGTAAGTTTGGTATAGTTGTAATATACTGATGTTGATGTCTGGAGATAGCTCGGCATTAACGTAGAGTAGGCAAATAATATTTCTAAAATGCATGAGTAATAAATGGATGGTATTATTTCGTTGGAGTGTGTAAACGAGGAGTTAAAAGTGTTCAGTGGTTTCAAGGTCGAGATCACAACCACAGCGAGCATTGTCATAAATATGCATGAGGAACTTATAGTATCTTTAATCAATTTTATTTATTTTGCATCCCAACTTTCAATGGCACTTGTAAAACAAGGATTAACGTCACAAAATATCATCTGCGATATCACTTCGGTTAATGAAGACGGGCATGCGCCATGCAGTGTGCAATAAATGTTGCCCGGACATCGGCGCTACGGCCTATTCCGATTTCGAATTCCAACTGCCAAGGGTTCTTTTTCGTGTACAAGGGATCATGGTTTGCGCAACCGAACATTTAGACACTGATCCATTGGCAGCTCCTCCATCCTGCATAGCTGAGAATTGGGAATCGCGATAGAAAAGTCCATCGAGCTAACGAAATGAAATGAAATGGGGTTTAATATCCTACTGTTCTGCTCCGAATTGGGCTAATGAAGACGGGCATACACCATACAGAGTGCTATGAGGGAAATTTTGCCCGGGCAGCGGCACTATGGCTCACTCTTATATCGGATTCCGACTGCCAGGGATCTTTTACGTGCACGCCAATGTATAAGCGGGTCCTTGGTTTTTCGTCCCATCCGATATTTGGCATAAACATATACAACATAATAAAATGGCATTTATTTATGCTAGAAATTTGTTTTTAGGACTAATTAGGGGCCCTTTTAAAGGGACAATAACACTGTTGCTGGCTTGACAGAATTGAGTGAGGCCTAAACCGCTTCCTGCGCTTTTTTAGTTCAAGTTATCTCGATGAATACAGGAGAAAAAAATATGCTCTGTGCGAGCAAGGAAGGGCCCCCCTCCCCCCCCCCCTTCTAGACACGCGCCTGGATATTCACAATATTGTAGTCCTCAAACCCACTCCAGAACCTTTAAAGAGTATAGTTTCCTCAAAGACATATTTGTATTGTTTTTCAATTGGAACGATGTTGTTGTACAGGTGACGTGGTTGTATTGCTTTCACTCGACTAGAAAATAGGCCATCAGAATAACTAAATGTCAAACATGCTAATTATATAATTTATCTTCAGAAATTTTGAGGCGACCATTCATAATCCGTTTACCACGTGCTCACGTCGATAAGTGCGCCTTACAATCTTGAACAAGTCACCCCGGGGCTAAGTTTCCCCTTCGTTGAACAGACATAGTACATTTTCCACCAGGCATAGACTGTTTTTCAAAATGGTCATGTAACGTCATCATGGCAGGCCTATGACGTAATGCGCAAGACATATGAATCGAGTGTGGATGTTCTCGCCCTATTTTTTTCTATTAAAGTGATAATGTTTACCTTTTGTCAAGACCAATACGCCTCGTTTAATCTTCACCATTTGTGGTCCAGCTTTTACAAATACTGTCAGAATCTAAATCTAATCAAAGTGTTTGTGTTAGGAAATCTTTTTAAGTCTGGTTGGAAGACTGGGGAAAGATAAGCCGGGGTTGTATCTATTGAGTGTGATTCTTCTGCACTTGCAGAACACACACTGCACGAAATTTGAACATCTTCACTTCTGCTCGATTTAATTTGTATTTATATGGGCGTCTTATGTGTTGGTTGGTTTGCGATATAAAAATATACGTAGGCTATATTGTTTACTTTCAGTCGTAACACGTCCGTCGGCATGGTGACAGAGATAATATGCCAATATTCCAAACTGACTCGAAATTGTCAGAAAATATCGCGAACTTATGAGGACATAGTGACCACAGATTTTGCACTTGGAACAGGATCCTGTGTTGTCTTAAAATATAAATATTCATATCGTTAGGGGGACGTGTGGGTGGGATCCTTCAACAGTTGCCCAAACTTGTCACTAACAACCCCTATGCTTTAAAAAAATTATATGCCTCAAATTTTATGAGATAACATAGTGTCCTAAACAAAAGGAGATGACATGACCTAATATTACATATATCTACCACACCGGTTGGTTAGAATTTGTTGATTTTGAGTAACTGTTGAATAAATGAAATGAAATAGGGATTAACGTCCTACTGTTCTGCTCCGACTTGTCTAATGAAGTCGGATGTTGATTATAACCACATGTATGGCCTCCGGGCCTGAACATCCACTGGCAGAGTAAAATAATGCACAGGTAATATTGATCTAAAATATCGTCTAAACAAGAATAGAAGCAGTCTGAGGTGTAGCCCCTTTGAACCATGGGGGTTGGATGGCTGAATGGTTAGCGTGCGCGCGCTGTATCATAAAGTCTGTCATTGAGTCGACTGGCGTGGTTTCGAATCCCCGGTTGTACGTGACAAGGAGTAGGGTCGCCTGTCCAACCTCGTGGGTTTTCTCCGGGTCCTCCGGTTTCCTCCCACTGCTAAAGACCCCTATGCGCAAGCGAATTATTGAAATAAAATAAAACCATATGTTGGTCCCGAAATGACCTAGTTTGTGTCGAGTGGACGTTAAACCCCATTTCTCTCTCTCTCTCTCTCTCTCACTCTCTCTTTGAACCATGAAATATTCTTCTACTTTTACTATTAATGACGATTTACTAGTAATCATGAAATGATTTTGTTTAAAAAAGCTGTTAACTATTAAATGAATTTCTTTTAATACTATCAATCAATGAAGGAATCACTGTTTTTTTCAACCATTTAATAAATCACTGGGTTTTTTTTCAGTCATTTAATAATTCTAGTAATAATTGTATGATATGATTTTATAAACTAGTAATCATTTCATAATTTTGTTTAAAACAAGTGATTATGATAACTTAAAAACAAATAACTTTGATTAGTAATCATTTAATGATGATTTCTTAAACTAGTAATCATTTAATGATGATTTCATAAACTAGTAATCATTTAATGATTTCGTAAACTAGTAATCATTTAATGATGATTTCTTAAACTAGTAATCATTTAATGATGGTTTCATAAACTAGTAATCATTTAATGATTTCATAAACTAGTAATCATTTAATGATTTCGTAAACTAGTAATCATTTAATGATGATTTCATAAACTAGTAATCATTTAATGATTTCGTAAACTAGTAATCATTTAATGATGATTTCATAAACTAGTAATCATTTAATTGTTTCTTATGGTTATGTTTTAAATTATTAAGCATTAATGGTGATTTCATAAATTAGTAATGATTTAATGATATTTTAAACTTATGATGTCTTGAAACAGTAATTAATTTATTAATGCTTTTTGAGCTTTTTTTAAAATAAACATTGGTTACATTAAAAAGTGGTAATCCTTTAATGCTCTCCTTTTTCTAAATCTAGTAAATATTTTTACACTAGTAATTAATTAATGATTTTTTAAAACAAGTTTTAGTTAGTAATCATTTAATGAGTACTTTTATTTACTTATAAATGGTGATCGTTTTCTTAAACATACATTATGCAAGAGCTAAATCTTTCTTTTGCAGGTCTTTCTTTAGGCCTAAAATGTTATCTTAATTATTAATTAAACATAAATTAACCTATCGAGACCATAATCAACTCTAGATGGCATCGCTAGCCTGCGATTTGTAGTGGATTATGAGCCGATTTACTGCATTTCTTTCCTTTACGATTTAACGATTAAATGGATAATCGAGACTATGCTGTTGTCGTAATGGCTTTCGTAATGATGATCAAGGCTAGACGGAAATTTCAATCGCTTAGTTCTGGGTTCATAGTGTATCAATTTGAATGAAATTTTCATCAAATTGCCTTTACATTATGTAGTTTTTAACTATTATAATGAGAGCTGGCAACTCGTTATCGAATCTCCCATAATCTTTTCTTAATAAAGACGAGAGTATCCTGATCGCAACATTTCATATTAATAAATCCAGTAATGGTCTATCCATAAAACTGTAACCCGTGTTGATATGTCCAATTAATAAATGCCTATCAAAGAATTTATTAATCAGTTGATAAATTTGTTGTATTTTTAAGAAAGAAAACTAGCCTTCTTACAAATTAATTAAAACGAGGTTTCAGTTTTTTTGCGTTATTTTTGTCTAATGACTAAATTAAAGCTTTTAGCTTATCACAATCTCAACGCTCGTGGTTTTCTCGTGATCCTCCGGTTTCCTCAGACTGCTAAAGAACCCTACGCACAAGCGAATTATTGAATTAAAAAATTAAAACATATGTTAGTCTCGAAATGACCTATTTGTTTCGAGTTGAACGTTAAACCCTATATCTATCTACCGCTCCATCGCCCAATCTTGATCTTGTATGGGTTATGTGGATGGTAAGGTTATACGTTGATAAAGATGTGATCGCACAATATTGACACACAGCTTGACGTTGGTGGGGTTTAAAATTTACATAATATAGCAACTGTATTAAAGTCTATCTCTTTATACCGAATAAATATCCGCTTTAAATCTCTGTTGGCTTTGTTGATCTTTAATACGATGCTTTTTGATTCGTGGGGGTCGCGTGTTTTCTTCTGTTACGTCTTCATCAGATGGCAAGAACGGCGTTTTTTATCAAAAGAAATGAAACAGGAGAATGGATATTTTATACATGTGATAAATTTTATGAGGGTATTTCGATACATAATTCATTCTTCAAATTGTTTTAGATTTCTGTTTTAGTAGCGAGCTTTGATTACTATCGTCATGCGACTTGACTTTTGTTTTGTGTTTACGTTGCCCAAACACAACCCAATTCTGACACTCCGTGAGATAAAAGAGCTCTGGGCATTATTTTGTCGGGTACATCAAGTCTCAAGTCGCTGATATAAGTTGATTCCATGTGAAACTGATATACATGTTTATGTATTATAAATAAAAACATATTTTAATGATTACAGTGTTTGGTGATCAGGTTATTATTAAATATGGTAGCCGTATTGTTCATGGAAAATGGCTTTAGAATTAAAACGACGCTACCCCGTTGATCATGAAATTCAAGATAGGTATACATGCAAAAATATGAGAACAGTTAAACGTTTTAGTTACCTTTTTAAGAGACATTTTAAAGGACCGACAAAAGGTTTGTTTTAGCCCCTAATGTTTCACTCAGTTAAATTTTATTCATTGGGTCATTAATATGCATAATTATTCAGTTCTTCGATCAATTGAAGACATAATGGGTCATGAGTTCTCCGATTCTTGCTGCCATTAACTTTAAACGTTGTTAAGGTTCGTTTTAGCCCCTAATAAATCTCCCAGTTAAATTTAAATCAATTTGGTCATTAATATGCATTATTATTCAGTTCTGATTTAGACACAAATGAATTGAGTTTTACGCATCAATTGAAGACATAATGGATTTTGGCTTCTTCGATTCTTGGTGCCATACATATACGTCACAATTCTATGGAATTATTGGAATACAATTAATGCTTATTACTGAGCGATGTTTGGGGGGTTGGATGGCCGAATGGTTAGCGCGAGCGCGCTGTATCATAAGGAATGTCATTGTGTCAAATGGCGTGGTTTCGATTCCCCGGTTGTACGTGACAAGGAGTAGGGTCGCCTGTCCAACCTCGTGGGTTTTCTTCGGGTCCTCCTGTTTCCTCCCACTGCTAAAGACCGCTACGCACAAGCGCATTATTATAATAAAATTAAACCATTTGTTAGTCCCGAAATGACCTAGTTTGTGTCGAGTGGACGTTAAACCCCATTTCTCTCTCTCTGGGCGATGTTTGCTTGATAAATACAAGAAAACCCTATAGTGGAAACCTTGCTCAGTAATAAGCAGTAATTGTATTCCATCGAATAGTGATCTGTATGAGAGGGAGAGAGAGAGGGTAAGGTCCACTCGACAAAAACTAGGTCATTTCGGGACTAACATATGGTTCAATTTTATTTCAATAACCCACGAGGTTGGACAGGCGACCCAACTCCTTGTCGCCTTCAATCCGAAGAATGGAAACCTCGCCAGTTGACTCATTACAGACCTTATGATACAAGGCGCACACGCTAACCATTTGGCCATTCAACCCCCCAGTACATGTACATGTATATATATATATATATATATATATATATATATATATATATATATATAGAACGCATATAACAAAAAATAGACCAACCCTCCACCTAAAAACTAATTCGAATCAAAAGTTCTAATTTATATTCCCCTCACTCGACAGTAAATAATGGGTCGCCACAATCCAAACACTCAAAACCCTTCTTCAAGTTACTTCATCCTGAATCATTTCTATTATCCTTTGTCTAATTTTATTTATAATAATTTATATACACACCTGGGTCCCTCCTTCACATATTTACCTTTTAAAATGACAAAGACATACACTATATATACAGTCATATGACTTAATAATTTGTCAATGTTACCTGGTTGTCTAATTAACATCTTTCTACCTGTTACAGTATACCGTTAGAATATATCTAAATAATTTAACATTTTAATAAAGTAAGGTGCCTGGATCGCCACTAGTTTGTCCAATTTACCTGCACCACGCAAGGATACCACACAGATACATCCTGATGAACTTTCTCCCCCAACACCGTAAATGATCGAACCCGGGGTCTTAATCATCTGCCGTGGTCCCCTAGCCCAAAGGATCTTTATCCGCCAACACCCTGTTAAATCGAATCCGAAGCCTTATTCACCCACCGTGGTCCCCTAGTCCCAAAGCAAGGAGATGTGAAATAAATCAATTATTGGCAAGGGTAAAGGGACACGATTGAGATAAATCTGTCTGAATATCAGTATTTGAAGACAGTCGCATGGTCCACATATGCTTTAGCGGGGGGTGGGGGTGGATGACCGAATGGTAAGCACGTGCGCGTACATACGGCCTGTCATTGAGTCAACTGGCGTCTTTTCGAATACCCGTTTGTACGTGACAAGGAGTAGGGGTCGCCTGTCCAACCTCCTGTGTTTTCTCCGGGTCCTCCGGTTTCCTCCCACTGGTAAAGACCCCTACGCGCAAGCGAATTATTGAAATAAAATTAAAACCATATGTTAGTCCCGAAATGACCTAGTTTGTGTCGAGTGGACGTTACCCTCCCCCCTCTCTCTCTCTACTTTATCGTGTATATACGTAAAACAAATCCCACGGAAATATTAATAAGCAGAAAAAAACTAGCTTTAATGGATTACACTCGCGATCAAAATTCTCAAAGAATTTGATGTACATGTCACATATATAGGAACGCCCTTCTGTGTTAAGATCATATGTCCTGATCCCTGACTTAGAGCAGATCCTTAGAAAACTGTCGGGATCTTCTATAATTACTTTACTTGGTTTCAAAGGGGGACGTAATTGACAGAAACGTATACTTGTGTTAGAATGTCACCTCACGCTGAAAAGGTGGATGGGACGCGCGTGACATCGCATGTGGGAATCGCCAAATCGGATGCAACTTTACATAAGCGACAAAGATATATAGATATTTGTCTAGTGTTGATCAATTGTGCGAAAGACAGTCATACAAATTCCCGCCAGAAAAAAAAACAAATCACTATTTGCGTTTTAGTTAGTTTCTTAACATAGATTTACACGGTCGTTTTGAGACATAATAAAGGACGAGTGGCATAGTAGGTAACCCTGTCGTATCCCCTGTGACTTTTCACAATGATTTCCCTAGTTCTCTTATCAGCATGGTGTTCCTGATTTAATTGTTTCGTAATAGGATAAAATAACATCAGACCAGTGACATAGCCGGTACCCCCGGTCGCCTTCCCTGTGACTTTTATAATAATTTTGCTAGTTCACTTATCAGCATGAAGTTCCTGATTATAATAAAGAATTAATTGTTTTGTAATCGGATAAAATAACATCAGACTAGTGACATAGCTGGTAACCCCGGTCGTCGTTCTTGTGACTTTTATAATAATTTTGCTAGTTCACTTATCAGCGTGGAGTTCCTAGTCGTAATAAAGAATTAATTGTTTTGTAATCGGATAACGTTTTTCTATATACGTTCTTTTTAAATCTTAAACAGTTGTTGATTTATTTGACTGTAACAAAATAAAAATCCTCGGTTCGAAGTTATTTTTTTTAAATAGGAACTGGAGAAGATTTCGGGATTTTCATAATAATTTCTCTATCTCCCTTATCAGCATGATGTTCCTAGTCGTAAAAAAAATTTAATTGTTTTGTAATAGGATAATATTTTTCTAGTACGTTCTTTTTTAAATCTTAAACAAAAACGCACAGTTGTTGATATATTTGACTGTAAGAAAATAAAAATGAATGGGATAAACTCTCGATTCAATGTTATTTTATATAGAGGGTGAAGAAGGTCTTTGGATTTGAGAACTTGGACCTCACTTGTTGTAATGCACCCTATACAGACCACCCAAATCAAATCCACCTTTAGCAGTGGGAGGAAACATAAGAGGTGGAGAGTCGACCTTACTCTATGTCACGTACAAGTGGGGAATCGAAACCACACGCGTTACCCCCCCCCCCTCCAACGCAAATTCCCGAACACGTCAATGTACTGTAGAAATTGTTTTAATATTGGGGAACCGTAAATATAATTTCCACAGGTGTGAAAGTCTTAAACGATGGTTTACAGTGTTTTCACCCTCATTCAAATTACTGACATATTTCCAGTTGATTTCATATTGGCCTGTGCGTCATGGCTTGCAGTATAGAGAGAACACGTATATGAAACAATAAAGCTACAATATATACATGTAAATCTAGAGACGCCCGATAAGACCAATGAAGCATTCTAAATAAAATAATTGCAATATTCTGTTCACTGAAGCAGAAGACTGGCCTAAGTACAAATAAACAACGTGCCATTGTTACACTTTACTTTGATCGACGGGTTTCCTACTTTATTAAAACCAAAATTAAGACACTTGGTACAAACAACGCCTTTGTAGTGATTCAGTGGCTACCACTCACTTTAAGCTGGCAAGCTACAATCAAAAAATGCAAATTATTCACTTGCCAATTTGGCCCCTTGTCACCAAGTTTCACCGTTGTCGTATCTTTCATTTTAGCATTTCGGTAATTGACATTTTCAGTGACAACCTTTGTAGATAAATATAACTAAATTAGTTTTGGGGGTTTGAAACAATTTTACAAATTAAAAATTTCACAGAATATAGATCCGCAATTTCTGGGAAGCGGTCATCAAAATATGCATATTAATAACATTATCATTTTAGATACATCTTTTCAGTGACGAACTTAGTCGATAAATAAAAATAAATGAGCTTTTGGGTTTGAAATAATTTTATAAATCTAAATATTTCACTGAACAGAGTTTTGGGATTTCATCTTGCGAACTCTGAATTAATTGATGTGTTAATTATATTACATGATCTGACAACAGATGGAGAATTATATGTCAATAATAATAGGACTAATCTCATCCGTTCAATCTCATGTGTCAGGATATTGACCCACTGGCATTCTTCCAAGAGGTATGTATACGTATATAATATTTAATCTGATTCGGGTAAGGTTACAATCTCATCTAGAACAAAGGATAGAAGATGTGGACACGCATACCATTGGACACGTTATTAAAATGTTACGTATAGGTATGGCAGGGTGGTCCAACACTTGATTTATATATATCATGTTATCTATGCAAGAAGTGTGTCCAATCCCAAGCGTTTACGTGACAAGGAGAGGACAGTTTGCCTAACACCGTATTGGATTTCTCTGGTACCTCCTCGAATGTCTAAAAAAACACCGGTGTAGAAGCGCATTCTTGAAATAAAATATACTATATGTTAGTTAGTTCCCAAACGACAAAATGTTGCGTGGACGTACCCCCCCCCCCCACACACACACACACACACACAAAATGTTGCGTGGACGTAAAACCTCACCCCCTACAAATGGTAGTTTTAACAAATAGCTTAGGTAGAAATCGCACACCGACATTCACCTGTGCTTATTAATTCGCAGGAAATAAAAATGTATATCGGGTCGGGCTTTAAAGCAACATCGGAAATGCTTTGAAAAAGAATGAGAATATTTACAATTTGTTTTTTTTTTTAATCCAGCCACTTAAAAACGGTAATCAATTTTTAAGAATCAAAATCTGAACCAAAATACATTATATAGATGCAGATGGTTTCATTCTAAAAGCATTATTATAAATGACGTTAACCGTGGGGATAGCTTATAACGGAACGATCCTTAAAAAACGTGAAATGGCATCAATTGTTAATCAAGATATTTTTACCAGACACAAATATACAAACTTCCGCTATTATGCAAATATTGTTTTCTCTAATCCTAAAGAATTTAATTATTCGGTCTGTTGGTTGAACCCGGGGTCAGTGTACACTGACAGGTCAATGTTTTAGTTTAGGGTTATTTCATAATGACATTCAATGGGACAATTACCGGATAATCCATCGGATTATAAGGTAAATGAACGGCGAGGACAAATTTAATAATACAACGCAATCATTACAACAAATAATTTCGTCAGATTTGAGAAAAGACATTAATACAACGCGTGACTTTCACTTACGGCTATTGCTGTCGTCCACACGTCCAGTCATTAACACGTGACTTCAATCAAGTGTTTTAATTGGTTCAGTGTTCAGGTATGTGCTGTGCTCGTGGCCGACCGATCCCAACCTAAAGGTAAATAGGTGAGTCTAGGATTCGCGTGCCCCGACACGGCTCACCACTTTAGTCCGTGTGTTACTTCGACAGACTTCGGCTGCTCTCGTGTCAAACGTCAAATATGTCCGCCTCGGCAGATGCGTTAGCCAAGAAGAAACAGTCACCAGCTATTCAAAGACGAGTATGTATCAATTAATTTATCAATAACTAATTATCTAATTGATCATTGTCCAATATCATATTTTACTAATTGTTCATTCATACATTTTTTGCCTTCATTATGTGCTAGAATAACGACTGGTTATAATTAGTTTATGTTTGACAAGCGTAGTTTGTATCCGATTGTGTGACTTTATCGTGGTAAAGTTGTAGGACTTTAGACTTAATAATTTAACCAAAAGCAGAAGAAAAACAATGACTGTTCATAATTATTATGTTTGACAGGCGAATCCGATTGTGCGACTATATAAAGTAAAGTTGTAGAACTTAATTTAAACGAAATCAGGCAACAATGTTAGTATTACATTTCTTGTTCGTTCTATTATCAAGATGTTTGAAAAGTTAGGGTTGCAAAAGATCACCTTGCCTTACACCTCCGCAGTAACTTAAGTTTTCCGTCCTTGATTCAATAAAGCTAAACCAGACAACCTTATTAGTGTTACTAATTTTGTGACGTTCAATTGTCAAGCTGTTTGAACAGTTAAAGCTACAAACGACCCCTTGTGAGATACCTGTGTAATAATATAAATGTCTTCTTACTGTTATACTAATTTAATGTTATCACAATCCGGAAAAATTATTAGTATTACTTGTTTTGTTCGTTCTAGTGTCAACATGTTTGGAAAGTTAGGATTGCAACACTCCTTGGCCTTATACCTCTGTTATAATTTATGTTTAAAGGCTCAATACCACTCTTGTTGTAACTGAATAATATGTCCCAATCTTTATTCTGGTCAACAAATTGTACTATTTTACAATATTCCAATTAATTGGTGATACAAATTTCATCTTAACACACCTAATTTAAAAAATTGGAAAAATTCAACTAAATGATTTGAAAAGCCTAACGTAAACCTTTTCAAATGTGACTTGGATTTAAAAATATTTTCGAACCCTCTGGACAAGTAAAATAGGATGTAATGGATAATTTACACAACAGGTAGGACACTAACACATCTAGTACTTAGAATAAGGCTATTATTTATTTTCTGGAGCTGTCAAGCCAGCAAGAGTGTTATTGCCCCTTTAACAACTTAGTATTAAATTTTTGTTCGTTCCATTGCCGAAATGTTTGAAGAGAAAGGGCTTCAACAGATCCCCTTGCCTTACCCCTCTGCACAGCAATGTGTGTTCGTTCTATTGCCGAAATGTTTGAGGAGTTAGGGCTTCAACAGACCCCTTGCCTTACACCTCTGAACAGGAATTACATGTACAACTTTATGAATATAGTATCTAACAGTGTATAATATATGCTGCTTTATGAAAATATTATGTAATAAACTTATTAGAAGGTATATACTATCGTCTTTCTTTAATTAACTAATTATTTACCGTTTATATCATCATGTGGAATGGGAATAATTGTTGTTATTACAGATTTAACGTCCAAAACATTAAATATGATATTATCGACAGGTTGATTTAATTAAATTATATTCGCTTAATGGGTTGAAAATTGGTAAAAACACAAAATAAAAAAATTGGGGTATATCAAAAGTCACCTTAAGATTGATAAAAACACAAAGCTAAAAAAAAGTCCTTGTATATCAAAATAAACATTATACTCTATTGTTATGGAGTAGCCTAATGATCCAGATCATAAGACGTGGATTCGATCCTACAAGTGCCTTCCTAACCTCGTGGGTTTTCTCCGAATCCTTCGGTCTTTTAGCAGTGGGAGGAAACCGGATGACCAGGAGAAAACCCACGAGGTTGAACAGGCGAGCCTACTCCTTGTCAGGTACAACCGGGGAATAAAAACCACGCCAGTTGACTCAATGGCAGACCTAATGATGCTGCACACACACGCTAACTATTCAGCCATCCTACTCCCACTGTTGATTTATATTCAATACGACATCAATGACAATAAACAATTTACCAGCTTTATGTATTAAATGAACAACTTTGAATTTTAATATCAATCATTTCAAGCGATAACAAACTATTTTTCTTAGAGCGTGTGATTTAGTATCTACGTAAGGTCGCCAATGTCTCGTCTTATGAATAGAAAGATAAAGCACTTTACATATCGAATGAAGATAGAATCAGTACTTATATAACGGAATGGTCGTGTGGAGATTTATACAAAGGACAGTCTGGTTTAACACGTGTTTCGTCTGAATAGATAAAATCTATTTTTTTAAATTTTCTATATATCTTAACTCATTTAAACCCCGAACAGTAATGTAATTCAAGGAGAAAACGAGGAAAAATAAAATATGCCATTAATTCCAAATACATCTTTCGCTTTTTAATGTCATAAAACTTTCACGCAAATCACGGGCCGTTATCCATGTTTTGAATCAGACGCCGGTGGATGTTTTTAAAAACAAGATAAGAAAAAAAGTTGTATGTTATCGAAAACAATCTGAAAGCCTTGTCATTCAAGTTTTCCAGTGAAATAACGTAATTTGTGGAGGTTTTTTCTTTGAGTTAATCCCACTATTTTTTGTTGTAAATGGATATTTTTAACAAAGCGTTGTATATTTTTCATCTTGATAACGGATATAATTCATAATCTTTTTATATATTAAAGATTTTTGTTCTTTATTCTTGACATTTTATATTATATATCTGATATGTCGTGGTTTTCTTTTTTCTTTTATTATTCATATATTATATTTTTTTAGGGTAATAAGCCTCTAATAGAGAAACGACGACGTGCTCGGATTAATGAGTGTTTGCTACAGTTGAAAAACTTAGTGCTGAAAGCCACTAGTACTGAGGTAAGTTACTACGTATTTATTGCGCATAATTTGGGGTTTGTTTGTTAAGAATTTCGGCGTTTCTGTGGCTTTAAATGAAACACAGGAGATTATTTCTATGAAGATATAAAAGGAAGTAGGGTTTAACGTCCTACATTTCTGTACCGAGGTAATAAAAGGAATAAACGACCATGCCATTATACTACGTCAGAGAAATGGGGTTTGACGTCCACTCGACACAAACTAGGTCATTTTGGGACTAACGCGCTAATCATTCGCCCCCCTCCCCCCACACGTCAAATGGGAGTCTCAATACAATTCTGGTATTTTATTATTTTGATTTATGAAATAACAGAACAATCATCAATTTTCTTTGGATCCCCAAATATTAACTAAAGTCAACGAATAATACACACGTTATTCACGGCATTGGCATAATTAATGTACGAAATTAATGCCACAACTTTAGCAGGGTATATTCTTTGATGTTTATTATCTTAAATTAGTAAAATAAAAATAATATTTGATAAAATAATCTACAAATAAACCAGATCTCCCTACAAGAATACAAGATTCTTTACATGCTTTCTTCACGCTTTGGGACATAATTAATGTACATTATAATCCCAACTTTAGCAGGGTATTAATATACATTCTTTGACGTCCACTAATGAAAAACTTGTTCCATGTGTCCTGGGGTAAAGTGATCTGTCCAGATGATACATCTAACTCAGGTTGTTTCATTTATTATGATGTTGGTTTTACAGCGTCTCGACGGCTTACAACTTACCTCAAACAAATGGCCTTGTCTCGTTGACATGCCTACAGAAAGAGATAGATGGAGGATTTCATGCGTTCTCTTGTCTCTGCCCTATCAAGAACAAAACAGAGGAGAACTTGATTTGTGGGATGCCCCCCCCCCCCATAGTAATGGCTACTATTTTTTTCATTAGAATATGAAATGATATTTAACGTCGTAGGATTTAGCAGCAATCTGGCCACGTGATGGCGAATTTTGATTTAGTGGACAAATGAAATGGGGTTTAACGTCCTACTGTTTGATTTAGTGGTGCATGGATTCCCATTCAGTACAGTCTGTAGCTGTTTTAGATGAAACATACAAATAGTTTCTTATTCCATGCGATCACTTGTTATGTGTTATTGCTATGTTTGTTTCTTGAAATATATGGTTCTATTTATAATACATACGTTGAGACATATTCGGGGTCATTTTTACGTTGTGGGAAAAGCGTGCTAAATTAAGATACTAGAGTTCTGTACTGCAATATAATTTATAACACATGACACAATCATATGGAATACAAGTTACCTGTAGGATTTATTTCAGCGACGTTTCAAAGAGGGTTCTCCTGTCCTCTCACTATTAAAAACCCCTAGGGCGCAAGCGAATTATTGAAATAAAATTAACCCATGTGTTAGTCCCGAAATTACCAAGTTTATGTCGTGTGGACGTTACACCCCATTTTATCCCTCTCTTTATGTAAATGGAACTTAGGTCAAACCAATTTAAATTTGATTTCTTCTGGGTTTTGTCCAATAGATAGCCCACTCAATTCTTGCGCACGATGTTTGTTGAAATTTCAAAACTTAAATATATGAAACTAAAAACCTTTAATCAATGCAACAAAATACTTTTGCGTTTTAAATTGGTCTTTTTCTTAAAATGAGAAGCAAAATTTTAACAGGTGTTCAACCGAAAACCAAATAACCAAATTGGTGTGTCTTATTTATTTATTTTTATTACAAAATACAGTTACTGTCACAACAGAAAATTATACATTATAGCTGCCATATTTCTATTTACCCCAGTAAGAAGGAGTAGTATCCACGTCATTATCAATGTGTGTCCTCTTATTAAACTTGTGTAACACGTCATCGCTTTTAGTGGTCACAACTTCAATCCTTTGATTATGGGGTTGCCACGTGTTCATACGTTTAACCTGACAATGTCTCCTTCAAGAAAATAAAAGCTTATCGATTGTTACATCATCGTGTGTGTATTGTCCGTGGCAGTTCAGTTAACTATAGCCTTTAAAACAGAGACGAAGAACACGTATATTTATGGGTGGGTTATAGCATGCTGGCTCCCGCACCACGGGTTAGCCAACTCAACAATTTTACTACATTTTTAAGACTTTTTAACAATTTGTCTTAAATCTTAAAAACAATGACATAATTTTATGTACCTGTTAAATAGCAATATGTATATCGATTCAAGGTGATACTTTTGAAGATGAAAGGGACCGACTAATTGGGTCGTCACACCTGTAGGGTCTTGAGAAGGGGTTTAATGATGTAAGGCGTTATTTAGCTATAAAATGTAACCTCTTATAACAAAATACTGGTTAGATTGAACCCTGTACTTTTCTCGGATAGCACCCAAGATGGAAGCGGACATTCACCCACACGAACGAAGAATTTACGGGACATTATAGATGGATAGAACTTATCACCGTCTTTTTTGTCAATATCGCCCAAAGTATTGCAGAAAGTGACCGAAAGGAAAGATATGTTTTAGATACGAGCTTTTGTTATATTATATCCAAAATTTAAATAATTTCATAAAAAAGGGACAAAATTATGGGAAAAGTGAAATTGAAAAAAAAGGCTTTTGTCGGTGATTAGCAAAACCGTTTTTTTGTCAAACTTTTAATCGTCAATCTCGATGTATCGCCACGCTTTCACAATATTTTTCTTTTATATTGTGAGAGCAATTATTATTTTGTTGTTATTGTCTAAGCTACAACATTTTGGGGCACATTTTTTGTCACTGAATTGTGTGTTATGTACGAACCGCTGAATTGCATGATATGTTCGAGTTACTGAATTGCATGTTATGTTTGAGTCACTGATTGCATGTTATGTTCGAATCACTGAATTGCGTGTTACGTTTGAATCACTGAATTGCATGTTATGTTTCAATTACTTACCAAAGATATTTATCACCACGCGTAGGACGTTAAACATAAGTCATCTCTGGTAAAATGTAGAACAGTAACACAACACGGCATTCACCCTCAAAGTGATTATTATTTATTTTTTTGAAATATATATTTTATTCACGGGATACCCAAACAGAGAGAGAGAAATGGGGTTTAACGTCCACTCGACACAAACTAGGTCATTTCTGGACTAACACATGGTTCAATTTTATTTCAATAATTCCCTTGTGCGTAGGATTCTTTAGCAGTGGGAGGAAACCGGAGATTGGAAATCCCCAAACTATATAAATCGGATTCCCCAAAACATAAAACATTGATATAAATATTAATCAAAGGATTATTAAAGGCTCAATACCACTCTTGTTGTAACTGAATAATATGTCCCAATCTTTATTCTGGTCAACAAATTATACTATTTTACAATATTCCAATTAACCGATGATACAAATTTCATCTTAACACACCTAATTTAAAAAATTGGAAAAATTCAACTAATTGATTTGAAAAGCCTGACGTAAAGCTTTTCAAATGTGACTCGGATTTAAAAATATTTTTGAACCCTTTGGACAAGTAAAATAGGATTTAATGGATAATTTACACAACAGGTAGGACACTAACACATCTAGTACTTAGAATAAGGCTATTTTTTTATTTTCTGGAGCTGTCAAGCCAGCAAGAGTGTTATTGTCCCTTTAATAAACTGAAACGATACGATTCTGGGTCAAAATAAAATTTTGTATTTCATATCAGCTTTTTTTAAAATAAAAATCGATGTGTAAATTCTAGAACTTCTACCCCTTGTAAAAAAATTTGGATGTTAGTTCAAAATAAAATTTTTAAAATATATTTAATGTCACCCATTTTATTTATTTTGGGAATGTCACTGCTTCTATCCTTTTAATTTTTTATCAATTCAAAAAAAGAAATTTAAAAAAATATATTTCACCTCGACCATTTTAAGAATTAATATCGAAATTCCAAAGCCTACCCCCTATTAAATAATATTTTTCAAGGTTCTTTGTAGTCAAAGCCCTTATAAAAATGAAAGTTATTAAATGCACTTTGTACATTCGATAGATTTTTCAAAATTACAAAAAAAAAATGTTATTACTCTATAAATGCATTGAAATACGAAACGGGGCTTCATACATCTTTCGGTCTAAAGCCATTATCTAAAGCTTTAGAAACTAAAATGTTATTTGAATGTAAAAGTCATAAATTTATAGAATTGCATATTGTATTTTAAATAAAACCCAATGTTAAATAGATTCTTGACAAGTTAAATAAGACTTTTACAATTGTTAATAATCCCCATATATTAAATCCATTAGAGCCAAACTCGACAACAATGGCTTTGTGATTTTTGGCACGCGAAAGATAAAGTCGTTCGAAGATAAAAACTAAAGTCAGCAAGGGCATTAGTCAAGGCGGGGTTGTGTCTTCAATAGATTTCATTACATGACGTAACGTTATCCTCGCCACCCGCTGATAAATGTGCTGAATTGATTAAATTATTGTTGTCTGTGCATGCACGTGTTTTTTTTTTTTTGTGGTTTTTTTTCGGGGTTTCTTTTTTTTTATTAAATCTGTTTTTTTAAAAGAAGATAAGTTTTTTTTTATTGTAAATCTTCACAAGCAAGACATAAAATGAAGTGGGGTTTAGAGTCATACTGTACTGAACCAGGGCATACGCCACGTAGTGTGCTAAGAGGGAAATTGGGCCCGGACAACGGCGCTACGGCCTACTCTTATATCGAATTCCAACTACATTTACCAAGGGTTCTTTTACGTGCAAACCAACGTGTAGACGGGAACCTCGGTTTGTCGTCCTGTGGGAATGACTATACATTGTCCCTTGCCAGGCTCTCCGTCTTGCACCATATTATAGAAAAGAGTATGCAAGCTTTGTTATCGTCTAAATGTTTCTCCTTAAACGTAATTTTTAAATAATTATATTTGATAGAAATGTGAATTCCAGCAATGGATATATAAGTCTGTGTCACTTACATATTTCATAACCATACTTTATAGAAAGGGGAATTAAAGCATTCAGAAAAAAGACTGAATGTTAGGTTACATCAAATTGAATTCGGGCATACCCATTAAATAATTTAAAAACAGCAAGTACGTGCTCTTCTCAAAGTTTTTTCTTCCATAGGGTTAAGTTTTATAGGGTCACGTCGCTAACTCGATATCATTCACAGTCATCGACATTGAAACACGAATTATTGGTCAATTTAAATCAACATGGTGTTGTTATCTTACCGTGAAAAGTTGGGCTTTTGATATCCAATATTTAAGACAAAATGAAAAATTGGCACACGAATCGCGTGTGTGAATGCTTTCGAGCGACTGGATAAACGAGGCTAAACATACCCCACGGAAGAATACTACCGATGTAGACTGCAATAACCAGACGCCAAAGACTACCATTCGATTTGGACACTTTGCGTATTTCGCTGCACATAACGTTTTAGAAATTACAGTAAAAACAAAAACGATTGAATGTAAATCAGTTTATATATATTTATAATACATTATTTTATGCGTTGCTACCTATTCGTGTCCATTTCTAGGTGCCAAAGAATAGTGATTTAGCGCCTTTAACAAATCATCGCATATATGAATTAAGTGAGTTATTTATTGATCTAAGAACTAAGAATTAAAATGGGTTGGCCTTATGTTCTAATAATATCTCATTAAACGTAACTATCATATAAGAAAGTTGGATATGTCAATTAATTTGAGGCTATACAAGACATCAATGTACAGAACACCAGTACGGAATTAAACAAAGACTTTATTTAATATGCCAAACGCCTATCAAAGCCTTTGACAAGTGTATAACACGTCTGTAGGATGTCTGATACGACAGTTGGATGATAGAATTCATTATGATTAAAAGACTTAAATTACTTATCAAAACAATCAACGACGACGTCTCAGATTATGATTCTATGTAGGTAAAATAATCGCGTATACATAATACCCGGTGACCAGGGTTATTGAAATGCGGTAGACGTGGGATAAAGGTGTCAGACCACTCTAGAATATAGGTAAATAATATCCTTTCACCTCAATAAAGTAACGGTCGTGTCATCTCTCTCGTTTGTTCCCGACCAGTGAGCCGAATATTTCTGCAAGGGAGGAAATGATATTCTTAATTACTGGACAATCGGCTCAATTTGTGATAGTCGTGGTTACAATAGAGGTTCATTAAAACAATTAACACGTTCTAAATGTCAGCCTGGTCGTAAATTAAAATAGGCAATCGAGGTGAGACAGCTTGTGTTTGCGATATCAACCACAGTGTTCGCGGACGTTAAGCCCGATGACGGACCGAACGATACTTGTTGTTGTTTATTACAATTTTAATGTCCAATACATTTTCTATGATATTATGGACAGGTTGATTAAATTAAAAATATTTACATATGAAGAGGGCTCATAGGGGCATGGTGACCAATGATTTTACACGAGGAACAAAATACCGCCAGGGCCCCCATAAAACAATATTTATATGTGTGTGCTGGGGAGGGGGTGGGATGGCAGCTGTCTCGCTTCGTTAAAATAAAAAAAGGGTAAAATAGCAAGTCCGATTGACTTGTGTTTGTTGTCAATACGGATAGAAAAAAAACGTGGGAAAAGAATCCACTTAAATTGCTTCATGTGGAAAAGCGAAGTTCTCGCATGCAAACGAGACAGCTTGTATCTGCGATATCAACCCCATAGACTAACGAGATCACTTAACAGAGACCAGAATGGTCCGTTAGACACTGTATCTCAAACGACACGATACCGTCTTTAGTCAAGGAAATGGGGGTGTTGTTTTTTTGATGCCCCTACCCCTAACTGTTACCATCCTAAACCGGACTAGCTTGTCAACCTGGACAGATCCGTCAGGGGAAACATTTGTCTGTGATATCACCCTGTGTGGAACCCTAACACGACGAAGACGTGGAGATATCTCATCAATGCACGGGCATGTCTAGACCCTAGGGGTTATAAGTTTCATGTTAACGACAATTTGTTATAAACTATACACGAATCAATTAAGTAAATACACCAATTTATGACCGTTCAATCGGAGGTAATTTGGGGCTGTCTGTTTTTAAATTAAGACGAGACGCTTGGTATGACAAGAATGATTTCGTGTCGAGGGACTGACAAATTGAGCCTTGGTGCACGTGACGCGTGTTAGGTGGACACGTGTAAATTCGCGAAATAATCTCCACGGCATGTTTGATGAAGAAAACGTCTCGAATTCACATTCCTCATCACGGTAGCAAGCAGACCAGGTGTGCACCTAAGGAAAAACCGAATCCCTTTGCAAATATACTTACGACTTACCGCGACGTTCGCAATCTTCGGAGTATTTGACGTTGTCAAGTTGGGATGTGTTCGACCCAAGTTACACGGCAAAAGCCGAAAGGTTAATAAGCATTTCCGAACAAGGTCTACATTTCGATCTGTTAAGACACGAGTAACATCGCTGGAGATTACCACAGGCAATCCCCGCGATATAACTTATAATTTATTAGAGAAAGGGTGTCAGACTCGAGTAATTGCAAATAAACCACGTACTCATTGGTTAGATATATTGAACAACCCCAGAGTGTTTGGTGTCAGTTTAAATCTACCCTTATCCATCGGCATTCCTCAAAGTAATCGGGATTTAGATAAAAAAAAACACCCAATTTAATATAAATGCATCATTCTTACATCTTATTAAAGAGAGAGAGAGAAATGGGGTTTAACGTCCACTCGACACACACTAGGTCATTTCGGGACTAACATATGGTTTAATTTTATTTACATAATTCGAATGCGCGTAGGGGTCTTTAGCAGTGGGAGGAAACCGGAGGACCCGGAGAAAACCCACGAGGTTGGACAGGCGACCCTACTCCTTGCCACGTACAACCGGGGATTCGAAACCACGACAGTCGACTCAATGACAGACTTTATGATACAGCGCGCACGCTAACCATTCAGCCATCCAACTCCCCACATCTTATTAAGAGGGTTGGGATTTTCTAGTGGTCTAGAGTGTCGCGCTTCGATCTCTAGCTGGCTGGTCACCCCTGGCTTGCGGTTGTGGTTTTGATCCATTGTGTGAGCGGATGTGACGTGTAGATAGGGGCGCCTTCTTAACCTCGTGGGTTTACTCAGGGTACCCCGGTTACTTCCCAGAGGAAAGACCCCTACGCGTTCGCTAAGATAATAAAACTAAAAAAATAAAATAACTTGTCTGCGATATCACTTGGGGTGGAAACAGATGTTAAACACTAAGAACAATAATCTTATTATTTCCTTGTCAATTCACTTGGTTAGATATTTTCATCACCAACGAGTGCTTAATGAGAGCTTACATTCAACTCTCCTGATCGGCATTCTTCAAAGTTACGAGGATTTAGATATAAACACCCTTTTATAATAGAAATGCATCATTCCCATATCTTAAATTCCATTATCAGTACCCTTAATTTAGATATTTTGAGAGCTTTACCCATCGGCATTCTTCAAAGTCATCAGGATTTTGATATAACCATCCCTTCTTAATAGAAACACATAATTCTTATATCTTATATTTGGTTGTCTAGATTACACCGTATTACTGTTAAATAACTAAAAATCATTGATGTAAAATTTGTCAAACGACAAGATAAGCCTATCATAATTACAATAGGTATCACATCAGGTGTACATTGAAGGTACAAAGACTTCATTGATAACACGATTCATCTGATCATCTGATATTATGTCAAAGGGATTAAGTAATACATAATTGTCAATCTTATATCCCGTATGTCACAATAGACATCAAATTTAACTCATATTTACAGTTTCATCACGTTTAATATTTTAGATTTTAAAAAAAATTTGTCATTCAGTTTCAAACTTGACATATAAAAACCCGGAGTATTACGAGTTGAATTGCGACACGATGGTATTATTTGATTTTTGATTTATTATTTTTTGTCAAATAAAATGAAATGAAATGGGGTTTAACGTCCGATTGAAGGCGGGTTCCGACACACAGTGTGCTATGCGGGCAATTTTGCGGCGCTACGGTCTACTCCTATTTCGAATTGCATCCGTCAAGGGATCTTTTACGTGCACATCAATATGTCGAGTCAGATTAAAATATACCTCGTTTAAAACATCACACTAATTCATAAGATAAACACACAAGGTGTTATTTTTATTTTATTTTTTTTTATTTTTTTAATTTATTTTTGCTCATCCCCAAGTGCGACAATTTAAAACAATTTTTTTCTCTCATCTACAAGGTGCGACAATTTAAAACGATTTATTTATTTACTTATTTATTTTATTTTATTTTATGTTTTGTGCTCAACTACACGGTGCGACAATTTAAAACCATAGTTTAGATTAACTCACTTGTAACTAGGCATGTTATGTTGAAATATGAATATAATGATTTTATTAAAGATGCAGTATGTAAAAACTAAATCTATCCATTGCTGGTCTGTTCTGGCTTCAAATGTTATGGTAATTATTATTTAAATATTAATTCACGTGGTAAGCCCATATTCAACTCTCTAGATATAATTAGATGGGCGTGGTATTAAATGGATTCGCACTCTCGCGCCATTTAATAATCTATGGACAATCGAGACTTTGTTTATTATCGTAGAAAAGACACTTGACAATCGAGCCTATCTTGTCAAAACTTCAAACACTCGTAACTTTAATTGCTCAGAATAAATTTATTGACTATAATTTTCAATATATTATGTCTATTTTTTAACTATTATAGCGAGCACGGCCAGCTCTTTATCTGAAAAATAAATGAAATGGGGTTTAACGTCCTACTGTTCTGCTCCGAATTGGGCTAATGAAGACGGGCATACGCCATACAGTGTGCTATGAGGGAAACTTTGCCCGGACAGCGCCACTACGGCCTACTCTTATATCGAATTCCAACTGTCAAGGGATCTTTTATGTGCAGGCCAATGTGTACACGGGACCTCGGTTTTTCGTGCCATCCGAACGACTAGACAGCTGTCTCTGTGAAGCCCTCCGCCCTGCACCACTGACAAGGGGAAACCACGCCGGAAAATCCCTATGAACTTTCTCGGCCAATGCATTGATTGAACACCCGACCTCCAGGCTAGCGAGCCAGCGTCTTACCCACTTAGCCACCGTGACCCCCGGCTCTTTACAGTTAAATTTCTACAATGCTTCTCTTGTCATTTTCAAGCACAGATATTGTACGCAAAATTGTCCGACAGATATTGTCCGAAAAACGCAAATAAATAATTTAGTGTTGTAAAATAAAACGACACGTTTTGCTTTTTACGAAGGTATGACTTATGTCCGTCTTCATTACCACAGTCGGACGTTAAACCACATTTCATTTCTTTAAGGAGGTATTTAACTCGACATAGACGCCTGGGTAATTCACGAACAGACCTGAGCGTGCATAAATCACGTATTCCGATAGATATAAGTTTACTAGTAAAGGAAACTAGGTCGCCGTTTAATTATCGCTGATTTTATCTAAGAAATAAATATTTATGAAGAATTGTGTTTTTGTTATGACCAGATTGTTCCGATAAATGGAGTTAGGATATAATCTCTTGAGAATTTATGATTTAAAAAAAGCTTTTGTTGTAAACAGTTTGTTGACTTGGTTTATCAAGCGTCATTTTTCATGACCACAAACAACACAATGACATCATGCGTTAGTATACCTATTCCTCCATCTTCTTCGAAAATAGATCTCTGCCCTAAATGGCCGCCATATCCAAATTTTAGTATACTGTTTTGGAATGCAGTTGTACTCCACTTCATATCTGTCATACACAAAGACTAAATAAACTTTTTCAATTGAATTAAATGGTACCAGAATAAATACTTAACAAAATTCTCGAAGAAACTTCGTGTTTTCGACTGAAATCGTCGATTTAGGACTTAAAATGTCGGTCAACTAACTTAGTGTATGTTTTCGAGCGGAGCTAACTGTAAACAGGCAGCCTAAGTTTTGTATGCCTATTCCTCTAGTTGGTGTGTTCAGTTTTTGGGTGGGATGAATGGTCTAAAGAATGCGCTTTAGATCATAGATCTGTGATTGAGTCAAATGGCGTGGTTTCGGTTCCCAGTTTGACGTGACAAGGAGAAGGGGTTATCTTCGGGTCCTTCCATTGCTAAAGACCCCTACGTGCAAGCGAATTATTGAAATAAAATTGAACCATCTGTTAGTCCCGAAAGTACCTAGTTTATGTCGAATGGACGTTAAACCCCATTTCCCCATTTCTCTCTCTCCGTTGTGTTTACCGTACAGAGCTCTCTCTCTCTCTCTCTCTCTCTCTCTCACGACCTTTATTTACACTTAATTACTTCAAAATGAAACCAGGCAAATGACATAACGATTGACCCGCTATTGAAATAATATCCCCAGAATATAACATTTTACTAGAAGTTGACAATTACATGACCTTTGTGAGAAAATGTCGACCCTGTCAACGACGTGGTCCGAAGTTCTCGTTACTGGTGGGGTTATTTGTAAACCGTTTAACAAGTCAAGTGTTACGATGTTTAACTGAGAATCACGTGATTCACTGTATAAAGATACCACGAAAGTTTTAATTAGAAAAGAAATGGGGTTTAACGTCCTAGTTTTCAGCTTTTCTGCTTCATCCGGGTTAATAAAGAGAGAGAGAGAAATGGGGTTTAACGTCCACTCGACACATACTAGGTCATTTCGGGACTAACACATGGTCCAATTTTTATTTCAATCATTCGCTTGCGCGTAGGGGTCTTTAGCAGTGGGAGGAAATCGGAGGACCCGGAGAAAACCCACGAGGTTGGACAGGCGACCCTACTCCTTGTCACGTACAACCGGGGAATGGAAACACCGTCAGTTGACTCAATGACAGACCGTATGATGCAGCGCGCGCGTGCTAACCATTCAGCCATTCCCCCATCCGGGTTAATTAAGGCAGATAGGGGCACTATGATCTACTCATTTCCAACGGGTTTTTTTTATATGCTCGCCAACGTGTATACGGCACCTCGGGTTTTCGACCTACCGGAACGACTAGACGCCGTCCCATGCTGTGCTCCCGCCCGACCTACAACACTGATTAATTTGTTTAGTCAAGTTTCTTCAATAAAAACAGAGTGTCCCGTGCTGGCTCACTAACCTGGAGCTCACGGGTTCGATCCTCATGTTGATCGAAAAAGTAACTCGAGATTTGTCAGCGTTGTTTGGCCAGGATGAAGTTGCAGGATGGAGGGCATGACAAGAAACAGCGTCTACTTGTTCGTATAGAGCGAGGGGGGTTGGATGGCTGAATGGTTAGCGTGCGCGCGCTGTATCATAAAGTCTGTCATTGAGTCGACTGGCGTGGTTTCGAATCCCCGGTTGTACGTGACAAGGAGTAGGGTCGCCTGTCCAACCTCGTGGGTTTTCTCCGGTTTCCTCCCACTGCTAAAGACCCCTACGCGCAAGCGAATTATTGAAATAAAATTAAACCATATGTTAGTCCCGAAATGACCTAGTTTGTGTCGAGTGGACGTTAAACCCCATCTCTCTCTCTCTCTCTCTCTCGTATGTAGCGAGGCAAACCGAGGTCCCGTGTAGGCTACATGCTGTGGTACACGTCAAAAGCCTTGGCAGTTGGAAATCGATGAAGCGTCTGCGGAAAACTTGCTGTTCGAGCAAAATGTTTCGCATAGCACACTTCACGGTACATGCAATTTTTTTTGATCCCGGTTGGTGCAGAAAAGTAGGCCGTTCATTTCATCTCATATCTTCACATTTGTATTAAATACATAAGTATATGGTCACATGTCAATTTAAACTTGACGTTGTTTTTATTTCAGTTGACGAGAACAGGAAAGTTGGAGAAAGCTGATATTTTAGAAATGACTGTAGAATATCTTAAGAAACTGAATTCAACCCCAGGTACACAATTTTACATCAATTGACATATTTTTCCTCCATGTTGCATTTCGCCACACCATTTTGATGACGTCTCTGTTGCTAAGGACTGTAGTAATCCAGTGGTAAGCGTAATGAAGTAGGCCTACCCACTATAAGAATGCCCCGGGTTCAATCCAAGAATAACCGTGAGATTTTTCTAAGGACGTAGTCACTGAGGGGCTGACAAGAAACAAACCCTTGAAAGTGCTGGTAAAAGTACCCCCGCCCCCTCATCCCATTTAGCATTGCACACATGACCATCGAAACAAACGGAAGTATATCTTAGTCTCAAAATAACCGAATGATTGTGCTAACCGGAGACGTTAAACCCCATTCATATCTTGTCTCTGTTACTAGAATAAGAAGTTTGTATAACACTTTGGATGGACTCCAAATAGATTTGTTTTCACAGATTCTTGGTCCATATTTTAAAAGTCCTGGGGGCGTGTATGTAATTGGATGCAGACCTCCATTAAATTCTACCAATTCCTTCTATTACCCCCTTCCTCCCCTCTCTCCCTAATTTGTGTCGAGTAGACGTTACCCCCCTCCCTCCCTCTCCCTCTCTCTCTCTTCTCTCTCTCTCTTTTCTGCGGGTGCTCCGGTTTCCTTGCACTGCTAAAGACCCCTACGCGCAAGCGAATTATAGAAATAAAATTGAACCATGTGTTAGTCCCGAAATGACCTAGTTTGTGTCGAGTGGATGTTAACTCTCTCTCTCTCTCTCTCTCTCTCTCTCTCTCTCTCTCCATTATAAACCAAGAACTGTACGTCAGATATTTTCACAACATTAATCTTATATTTAATCAACTGAAAGATGGCGTATGAATTGACAATATAATTTGTGACACCCTTTGTTCATTTGGAAATGTTTTGTAATCCAATTAGTTTCCGCTGATCAAATTGTTAATCTTTAAATTTGGCCCCTTTTATTCTCACAGTTTGAAAATTAATGAAGTGAATTGAAACATTAAATTGTCCATTTACGATCTTGGACCCACCAGATATTGCTCAAGGCGTTAAGGGTAACTTGGTGGAGATGTCGGCGGTGAAAAGGATCTTAGTGTCGTAATAGTTGGAAATCCTGTGGTGTTTATGTACAACGAATTGTAACATTTCGCTTTATAAACGCCAGCCAAAAGGCATGTCCAAATATTTTATAGTATTTTTTTATTAGGAAGTTTAAAAGTTTCAGATCTAAGAGATCTAAGAAGTTTAAAATTACATAATTGTACAGTAAATTGAAAGTGTAAAATTTCAAAGAAGTGTCAAGCGCAGGGTCCTCTATAATTTGGCTCAGTTTAAAGTTGATCATATCTCTAGTGGGAACAGAAATAGAAGAATTATTGTATTCATTATTCAGAGAGGTTTACATTTTCAAAAAAGCGCACACGCGTCATATTGCACACGCGTCAAATTGCACACGCGTCATTATATTAAAAAGATCATTGTATACAGCCCTGTGATATGGCTGAAACGACAAGGTTGGGAGTCAACGAACACTGTAAACGAGAGAGAGAGAGAGAGAGAGAGAGGGGAGAGAGAAATGGGGTTTAACGTCCACTCGACACAAACTAGGTCATTTCGGGACTAACATATGATTCAATTTATTTCAATAATTCGCTTGGGCGTAGGGGTCTTTAGCAGTGGGAGGAAACCGGAGGACCCGGAGAAAACTAGGCCTTTACTCCTTGTCACGTACTACCGGGAAATCGAAACCACGCCAGTTGACTCAATGACAAACACTATAAACGCAATCGACATCGCAAACTTTATTCGGGATTAATAATCCGGATAATTATATTGATGATTTGATCCCGTGTATACATTGGCGTGCACGTAAATGATCCCTTGGCAGTTGGAATTCGATATACGAGTAGGCCGTAGTGCCGCTGTCCGGGCAAAATTTCTCTCATAGCAAACTGTATGGCGTATGCCCGTCTTCATTAGCCCAGTCGGAGCAGAACAGTAGGACATAAAACCCCATTTCATTTTATTTCATTTATTGATGATTTGAACTAGACTGGGACACCCTGAAGACGAACCCGGGACGCCTCGGTTAATGATCCAGCACCATCAATATCTGTAAAATATCAGGCTAACGTCAGAAGCACAATATTTTACTTCGTATGTCACTTGTGAATCCACGACGCGGATTTCAATATCATATCACGACAGCCATGACAGTCATCACTGTATTTAATGGCGCCCTGGTCACCTAGCAATTCGAATCATGATGATTATGATAATTAAAATGTTCAGGTAATTGCCAACATGGCCTTTTCACCGCCGGGCACAAAGGTGTAGGTACGTTACAGACAATCACCATTAGTTTATAACGGTTTGTGGGTATTATTGGATATTTCACACCTTGATCCATGTCATGACACATGTCTGTTACAGTTGGCAGTTTAATATAGTCAGACATGTCAGTCATGGATATTAAGCATTTATCTGTGTCGGAGAAACTAATCTCTTCTCTAGAAACAAACTTGATTTATATTTTTATTTATTTATTATTTATTTGTTTATGTATGTATTTGAGAGAGAAAGAAATGGGATTTAACGTCCACTCGACACAAACAAGGTCATTTCGGGACTAACATATGGCTCAATTTTATTTCAATAATTCGCTTGCGCGTAGGGGTCTTTAGCAGTGGCAGGAAACCGGAGAACCCGGAGAAAACCCACGAGGTTGGATTGGCGACCCTACTCCTTGTCATGTACAACCGGGGAATCGAATATATTTATTTATTTATTTATTTACTTATTTATTTATTATTTGACTGTAAACGTTTGTCGGGATTTGGCAATGAAAGGCGCCTAGTCGTTTATATGGGACGAAAAAGGGGTCCATCCATGTACTCGTTGGCGTGCACGTAAAAGATCCCTTGACAGTGACAGAATTCGATGATGTATAGTCGAAAACGCCATGGCATACTGTTTGGCGTATGTCCGTCTTCGTTAGCCCATTTGATGGAGATAAGTCGAACGTTTAATTATTCGCATTAATTTTATTGGATCGCCGAGACAACCGAACCTATAAAATGAGCAAGGAAGACAATAAACCAGTGTCGACGTCTAGATACCTGTCCAGGT
The DNA here is from genome assembly GCF_932274485.2 of Patella vulgata. Taxonomy (NCBI): domain Eukaryota; kingdom Metazoa; phylum Mollusca; class Gastropoda; family Patellidae; genus Patella; species Patella vulgata. Next base: position 3,260,855 of record NC_065885.2, read on the forward strand.
AGACATAACACGTATATCATGAATATAGACTTCCTCAGGTAGCTGACGTTTACTTCACATAAATCATGGTCGGGAACATCTCACTTTTTAAAATAACTGTTGAGATCCGACATAGAAACAAAACAAAGCGGTTAGTAGAAAATATTAAAAGATACAATAAATGGCTAGGAGCTTCAGACACAGAAAACAAAAACAAAGAGATTAATCTAACTCATAAAATAGAGAAAAAAAACAAAGAGATTAATAGAACTCATAAAATGGCTACCATCATTCTAAGTTTGAATCTTTTGTGATCCCTTTTATGTGTTAAGAAATACATGACTTAGAAAAGCATTTTAAGACTATGTTATTTTCATTACCGTTACCATCTTGCCCGAAACGAAAACCGACTGTACATTCACACGTCTAAAGTCTAAACAATTTTATTAAAACATAGATCCCATTTCGTTTCGTTTTTTATAGTTCAAAATTTCGTTTTACTTGTCTTTACTACACTACACATTGGCGTGCACGTAAAAGATCTCTTGACAGATGGAATTCGATATAAGAGTAGGCCGTAGCGCCGTTGCCCGGGTAAAATTTCCCTCAAGCACACTGTATGGCGTATGCCTGTCTTTATTAGCCCAGCATAGGAGCAGAACAGTAGGACGTTAAACCCCATTTCATTTTACGATACATACAAACTTGTCCATTTACTTTTATACCAACTGTTCGGTGTATACAAATATGTCCTGTTATCTACTCTCAAAGTCTTTTTTCTCAGTATCGAATTTTATTTGTTTAGACTTCACTTTGATAACCATCGGTTTCACATTTTTCTAAAACTCAGGAGTGTCAGCAATAAAACAGGCTTAACAACGTATAACAAGGCTATGGTGTAAACATATCAAGATTAACTCTAGAGCCTCACCTTTATCAGTGTTAATCCCTTCTTAGGTATCATGAAATTACTTGTTAATCCGCTATGGTATATTACCGTATATACCCCGGATACGTATATATATATACCCCAGACTTAAGTCGCTAACAAAACGAGTCATACATATATTACCGAAACGAAACCAGAAACAATGGACACACGCTTTCTTTATGTGTGTGAAAACTCTCATCAGATGGTGACATTAGGTTGAATTTACTGATAAATGTTTTTCTTGGATATCTTATGCCCGTGACACTTTTGATTTAAGAAGTTAAAACATATTGGTGATTGTGGGATGAGGATAGCTGAAACCGTTTGGTTTATGTGATGCGACATCAGCAATCTGTCTTCCCTTGTTCAATGTGTCTACATCAGAGTTTTTAAACCGCGGGGGTTACATGATATTAGATTTAATGAACTCGGTCATATTACTTACTCGGTTATCTATTTGAGTCACGGTCTCTTTTTTGTATTGTTCCTTCCCACAGCTAAAGACCCCTACGCGCAAGCGAATTATTGAATTAAAATTGAACCATATGTTAGACCCGAAATGACTTAGTTTGTATCGAGTTGACGTTCCCCCCCCCACCCCATCTCTCTTTCTCTCTCTCTCTCTCTCTCTCTTTTTCTCTCTCTCTTGCATTGACTGACTACAAATGACGTTGTGATTGTATGAAAATCCGAGGTATTCATTAGCCCAGCTGTTTCGTGTGTGAAATAGCTTTATTTAACGTCCGCTTCCACAAAAGTGATATCGCAGCTGTTGAAAAAATGTATGACCTTTAACCCCGTTTCATTTCATTTCCAATACAAACGTAAAAGAGTATGACGTCTTGTTAATATGTATTTCGGGCGTCGCGGTGGCTCAGTGAGTAAGACACTGGCTCGCTAACCACTAGGTCTAGGGTTCGATCCAGTGTTGGCCCAGGAAGGTCTTTGGGATTTTCCAGCATAGTTCCCCCGTGTCAATGGTACAATTGACGTTTGGAATTCGAAATAACAAATTGGGACGTTAACCCCCATTTTATTTCCATTTATATATTAAACAGAATAATTATCAAAGTTTAAATTAAACAATTATTTTGTCATTGCAGGTTCTAATATGAATATCAAAGAAGAAAATGGCTCCAATTATTCGGCGGGATACGAGAAATGTATGGACGAACTGGTTCAGTTTCTGGATAAAACGAAAGGATTTAACGACGAAATAAAACAGAAAATAACGAACCACTGCAAGGACAAATTACACGAGAGAACCCAGTCCGTTGCAACGGCTGAAAAACTCGAAAACGAAATCGTCTCTACAACGAATTCACGCTTGCATGACGATTCTAGTGATAATGACTCGGATTTTATCATGGATGCGCGACAACCCAGCCCATCTCCGACAACAAGTCCTAATGCACAGCCTGGGGTCGTGAAAGAAATAAAGATAGAGACAAATCAAAATGAATCAATGGACACCTCACCAAGTATTTCACCATCAACACAACACGTGTCGGGATCAGTAAAATTAGTGTGCGGTGGAGATATATTCATCCTAGTAGATCCACAAGCTTCCAATGTGATACAACCACGGACTGCTATCCCAATAGTGTCTAGAACCACAGAAACACTTCCGGTTCCGGTGCAACAAAACATTCTTATGTCGTATAAACCTACATTAGACTTAGGGGCAATTCCGTCTTACCGATTCTGCAGTGTTTCAAATGTACCTACGGTTCCATTTTCTCCTAACGTCCCACTGGATCAATCCGTAGTTCCCCCGTCTTGCGTCAATGGTGGCTTTCAAGTGGACAATGTTAATGCTGCTGCTAATGTGGCAGGTACGGAGCCTATGTGGAGGCCTTGGTGATCCTTACTTTATGTTGTTCATGGAAATATCTCCGTTTATTAATTGGATAGAACAAGAACAATAACTAATTTATTCGGGCGACATTTCAAAGACTGGATATGGTGGTTTTGTTAATAAATTAATAACACTGTTGCTACTTTAGACCTATCCTGTCTATAATCTGTTAGATGCATTTAATAACTTGACAGAACAATAAACTATAATAATATAATACTTATGGAAGAACAATAAGTCGAAACGTCGCCCAAATAAATTAGTAAGCAAACATTTAGAGGCATTTTGTAACTGGGCAGAGCAATAAACTACATGTATAATAATTTAATAGTAAGCAAACATTTAAAGGCATTTAGTAACTGGGTAGAGCAATAAACTATAACACAAATTTATGGAAGAACAATTACTGATTTATTTAGGCGACGTTTTGAAGAGTATTCAAGGTATTACAGTAGCAAATGTGTAGGGCAATTATATATAGACAAGCAATAACAACAAATAAAAAACCATGCATGGCGTCAACAAGGCGCATGATTAGTACCTATCAGAGGAATAGCGATATGAGAGACATTATTTTGTATACCCGCTAGTTCCATTATTTACCTATTTTCATTCACGACTGGCTTATCCTGCAAATCTCCTAGGAGACGCCTGTCTGCGATATCACCCTGGCTGGAAGCGAGTGTAAAACTTGCTACTTTACCGTGGACCATGGTGTCACACCAAGCATCATAATAAGTGCAACTCGGTGGCGTATCAGTAGATAATACCTCCTATGGCAAGCATCAGCATTGTGCCCCTGTATAAACATCTGGCACCCCTTTTTGCAGATAACTTTACCAGAAAATAAGCTAAGAAATACAAGTCAATTTCGTTAATCTTTTAACTAACAAATTATGGCAGTGCATGAAAATTGCAAATGCACCTTCGTTGCTTTCACCGATGTTTCACAGACTTTGCAAGACTTCTTACCTACGCCTACAGCTTACATGGGAAGGGTCTTAATGTCAGTACCTCTCAGTGGCGTCCCGTTAAAGTGGCGCCCATGGCACGTGCCCTATGCCTGACATACCATAAATACGTCACTAGGGCAACAGGTCATATTCATAATGCTGTCATGTTAAATAAGTATATTGTACAGTATGTAAATATTATATCTATCTATATGATAAGTTATATAAGTAAAATTGAAGTATTTATGAAAAAAAAACATTCAAAATTGAATTTCTGGCTGTACTTTCATAGTGTTAAAACGAATCGTCAGAGCCCTGTTTCTCGAAATCTTAACTAAAGATAGAATCCAAATTTTAGTAGATACTTAAATTTTGATTGGCTAAGCACTAAAATCAATCCAATATTATTCAATCAAATTACAAAAATTTGGATTATATCTTAGTTAAAATTTCGTGAAACAGGCCCTAGGCCAAATACTTCAATTTTACTTAATTTTTTTAACTGAGAGTTAGATCATTGAATATTATTTACTTATAAATTATATATATATATATTGTTATTAAATCTCTATAAATATTAGTTTTATTTTCTGTATTATCCAAAAGGGGGGCCACGATGACTCAGTGAATAAAACGCTGACTCGTTAGCCTGGAATTCTTGGGTTCGTTCCCGGTATTGGCCGAAAGTTCATACTGATTTTCCAACATAGTTTCCCCTTGTCCGTGGAGCAGGACGGTGGCCTGAAAAGGACAGACGTCTAGTCATTTGGATGGAACTAAAAACCGAGGCCTGAAACAGAAAGTAAAATTTGGAACTCGATAAAGAGTAGAAGGAAACGGCGGTGCCCGGGCAAAATGTTCCTCATAGCATGCTGCAAGGCGTATACTCATCTTGACTAGCCGGGTTGGTGTCTTTGATAGGATGGGTGGTCCTAAGGGAGATGGGGCTACACATACCCTAAAGGGCGGGAGGCTACACAAACCCTATTAATTCATCAGAGATTTCAACTCTCTCCAAAACTGGGCCCTGTTTCTCAAAATCTTAACTAAAGATAAAATCCAAATTGTAGTAAATATTTCAATTTTGATTAGTTAAGCACTCAAATCAATCTAATATTATCCAATCAAATTAATAAAATTTGGATTTTTTCTTAGTTAAAATTTCGTGAAATAGGCCAGGTCCCTACAACTTTGGCGGTGAAGTCATTCACTCTTTTGTATTTCTTTTTAACAACCCCCTATTCTCGCATGTGATCTATCAATGGGTAAGGATTTAATCAGCAACAAATCCAATCATTATGAAGGGTACTATCAAGAAACAGCTCGAACTGAAGAAAAAAAAAGAGAATAAAAAAGATTCAGCCACTGCATGCAAATGTAGTAGTTTGATGTTGCGGCGAACGGGAGATAACTCTCTTTAAACGCTCCATCGCACGTCAACTGGGTTCAGACAAGCAATTATTTGCCCATTGACTTCAATGTTGAATGGCTGTAACATCACGGGTTGTAGCTTTTTTCTCAATATTCCGTTGGTTCCAATCTTTATAGGCACATATAGACCGAAGTTGGCGCTCTTCTCATCATAATTTTGGAGGGGGTTGACGGTTTAATTTATTTACCGGGCTGATTTAATTTTGACAGGAGTCAAAATGTGACTTCGGACGTAAGGATTGATCTACACAGAGACACTTTACGCCCGTTTCCATCATCATTATTATCAAAATCTGCCATTTGATCTCTTTTCTAAAATTCTAAACCAAATAGTCAATCTAGAAATGCAGTAAACGCACTACATGGAGTAGTAATTAGAGCGAGTTCTGAATAAACAATTTTGTCCTTAATTTTTGTTCCACCCTTTTCCTAACAACGAAGGCATGCACGTTAAAGATTCCTTCGCAGTTGAAATTCGATATAAGAGTAGACCGTGGCACCGCTGCCCGGGCCAAATTGTATTTCATTTCGTGGGGTTAAACGTTTTCTACCACATATGGAGCAACATGTGGCAACCCCTTGCTCAAAAGAGAGAGAGGGAGAGAGAGAGAGAGAGAGAGAGAGAGAGAGAGGTTTAACGTCCACTCGACACAAACTAGGTCATTTCGGGACTAACACGTGGTTTAATTTTATTTCATTATTGCAAGGAGTGGTATTTATTTAGCAGTGAGAGAAAACCGGTGGAACAGGCGACCTTACTCCTTGTCCACGTACAACCTGGGAATCGAAACCATAATAGAAGGAAACACTGGTTCATTTTTAGCAAATGCCAAAAATCGTATGATTCATTTGTCCTTCCTTAGAGAAATGAACATTATTTTTTATAAGAATATCAAAAATATCGGTAGTCCTACGGACATTTTGTTATAATATTACAAGGCCGCAAATGTTTTGAAACATTATTCGATACCAGAGAGAAAGCTGTCTGTAATTTAACAGACGATTGTCTGTAATTTAACAGACGATTGTCTGTGATTTAACAGATGATTGTCTGTGATTTAACGGAAGATTGTCTTAATTTAACAAAATATTGTCTTTAATTTATCGGACGTTGTCTGTATTTTAACAGAAGATTGGCTGTTATTAAACAGAAATTTGTGTGTGGTTTAACAGAAAATTGTCTGTAATTTAACATAAGGTTGTCTGTAATTCAACATAAGATTGACTGTGATTTAACAGAAGATTGACTGTGATTTAACAGACAATTATCTGTGGTTTAACAGAAGGTTTTCTGTAACTTAACAAAAAAGTGTCTGTAATTTAACATGCGATTGTCTGTAATTAAACAGAAGGTTGTCTGTAATTTAACATAAGGTTGTCTGTAATTTAACAGAAAATCGTCTCTAATTTAACATAAGGTTGTCTGTAATTTAACATAAGATTGTCTGTAATTAAACAGAACGTAGTCTGCAATTTAACAGAAAATCGTCTGTAATTTAACAGAAGGTTGTCTGTAATATAACAAAAGATTGTCTGTAATTTAACAGAAAATTGTCCGTGGTTTAACAGAAGCTTCTCTGTAATTTAACAGAAATTTGTCTGTGATTTAACAGAAGATTCTTTGTGATTTAACAGAAAGTTTTCTGTGATTTAGCAGAAGGTTGTGTATTGTTTAACAGAAAGTGTTCTGTAATTTAACAGAAATTTGTCTGTGATTTAACAGAAATTTGTCTGTGATTTAACAGAAGATTCTCTGTGAATTAACAGAAAGTTTTCTGTAATTTAACGGAAAATTGTCTGTGGTTTAACGGGCGAAATTTCCTGCTAAAATGACGTCACTGAGTCTACTACATTCCTTTGACAAGAGACAGGTGATAGTGACGTGTTGATCTATTTGTCATTATAAAGATTAAGATCATCGGAACTTTAATTAAAATATTATAGGCAAAGAAATGTCATGGATTTAACATTGACGTCAATAGGGAAAAAATGATTAGTCTGAGCAGAAAGTGTAATCAGGTATTGGAGTTATGTCCCTTTATCTGCAATTGTGGTACATTTCGGCAACGCGTTCATCGTTACGTTCAGAATGAAATAAAATCGGGTTTAACGTCCTACTGTTCTGCTCCTAAACTGGGCTAATGAAGACGGGCATACGCAATAGAGTGTGCTAAGGGGGGGGGGGGGATTTTGCCCGGACAGCGACACTACGGCCTACTCTTATAACGAATTCCAACTGTCACGGGATCTCTTACGTACACGCCCATGTGTACTCGTCCCATCCGAACGACTAGACAGCTGTCCTTGTCAGGTCCTCTGCCCGCATCACTGGCAAAGGGGAACCACGCCGGAAAACCTGGATGAACTTTCTCAGCCAATGCAGGGATAGAACACACGATCTTCAGGCTGGAGAGCCAGCGTCTTACCCACTTAGCCACTGTAACCCCCGTTACGTTCTGTAGGTCCCACTTCAATTTTTATGTAACGTTAACAACGCCAACTAAATTTAATTATAAGGATTAATTAGTAAATTAAGTAAATAATCGACTGCTAATTAGCTTAATTTCACAGGTTTGGTGAAGGGTATGGTTGATGGAAATCAATATAGAGCTCAAACGAGATTTATATAAAGTACTTTAGAAAGTAAACAAACTATTTCTACCGTAAGTATTAGTATAATAAACATATTATATTGAACAGGGGTGTTGGTTAACATGTAACTCTGATGCTAGTATAATAAACATATTTAACAGGGGTGTTGGTTAACAGGTAACTCTGATGCTAATTCAAGACCAACTGATTATAATTTTAAATGGGAAAAAAAAATTTCCCATAAACCAGGCTTGACCATAATTAAGCTTAGCCTAATCCCCTGTTTGACATAATGGCTCTCACATTGTTGACTCAAACTTAAATATACAGGTACTCGGAACATACGGTACAGGCATCCTCAACCACGTGCACACACTTACATTACGTCACCACTTAATGTGATCCTGTCAGAACATCTTTGAAGAAATATTTGTTTACTCGGATAATTTACATTTAGAAAGTATGGATTGTGTGCTCTCTTCTTTCTGGGAAAAGGGGATTTGTGTGACACGTGACATAACAAAGAAACGCGTGGCAGGAGAGAGAGAGAGAGAGAGGGGGGGAGAGAGAGAGATAGAGAGAGAGAGAGTCCACGTTACACTCGCATTTCGGGGTTCACATATGATTCAATTTTATTTCATAAATCACTTGCTCGTAGGAATCTTTAGCAGTGGGAGGAAACCAGAGGACTTGTCAGGAGAAAAACCACGAGGTTGGACTAGCGACCCTACTCCTTGTCATGCTCAATTGTGGAATCAAAACCACGCCACTTGACTCTATGACAGACCTAATGATCTAAACCATGTGCGTTAGACGACTAGACCACCCAACCCCCACGAGAGATACAAATATCAGGGTAGGTCTACCCCAGGGATGTTATATTAGACCGTATCGTTTTATGTAATGTGTTAATACATTGTATAACATACTGCTTACCTACCAAGAGATATTTTACTTGCACGCTAATGTTTACAAGGGACTTCGGTTTTGCGTCCCATCCGAACGATTATATACTGTTCCTTATACACTGTATAAAATAGTGAATGTTTTACTTGCACGCAAATGTGTATACGCGACTTCGGTGGGTTTTGTTTGTCCCATCCGATCGACTATATACTGTTCCTTATCAGACCCTCCGTGTATGCCTACCAATAGATCTATATGCACTTAAACATACATGTACATTATGCAAGAGCTAAATCTGCCTGAAATGTTATATAAACTATTAATTAGGCTTTTATTAACATGAAAATACCATAAACAGCTCTCGATACCATTGGATATCTCTAATATTAAGTAGATTAGAACAGTTCAACAATATTTTGATTTAATCTAAAAATGATGAAGCGAGGCTAAGCTTAGAACAACCAGTGCGGTGGTTGCAATTAATGCACAAATCTTGTCAAACCTTCAAAAGCTAATAATATCTTCGCTCACAATGGAGCAATTTGAACGAAATTTTCAATATATTCATTTTGCATTATCTATTTCCAAACTATTATACTAAGAATTACCAGCTCTTTATCCAAATCTTACATAATGTATCTTTAATATTCCGTTTGGCATACTTTACGTGTTTGTGACATCAGAACTATTTTATAACCAATATAAACACGACTTTATAGATTGTTCAAAGAACTCCTGTTTAATATTACCCGTGTCATTATGAGCCATTTTATGGTTGTAACTGTTATTGGGTTTTTATGGCGCTCTTTTACACATTTATTTTTTCACATGGATAAATCACTGGATTTCTTTTCAAATTATAAATTTGCTTTAATCGGAGAGTATTAGTAGTCTTCAATAGCTGAGTAAACAATAGACAAACATGGCGGAACATTAAATGGTTTATTAAACGTTTTATTTCAATCAATAAAGGTGAGCGCTTGGTATATACCTCTTTGAAATAAACTCTTTGTTTTCTGCTTCAACGAGTTTATCATTCGTTACATTTGACTCAATGATGATAATGTCCATTAAAAGACAGATATCTATGTAAGACAATTTCAGATTTCAATTTTATGACTTGGAGATGGTGGCACTGGGTTATCATAAAGGTATATAGAATATAGGTATTATTAGTTGGGAATTAAAATATTAAACTATTAAACCATAGGAACTCCTAGCTATACTCCTTAAAATTCCCTTAAAATAAGAGAACAGTCGTTTCATATTGCACAGATTCTTAAAGCTATATTGTCCCTTTGACTGTACACTTCAAAATAAAATCATGTATCTTGTACCATTTTTGATTCTCCAAAATTGCGTTCCGTCAGAGTGGAGAGTTAAACCCCATTTCATTCATTTTTTTTCATTTCTGCCTGACCTAGCCCTTTCGGTGCAGAAGAGTAGGACGTTAAACCCAATTTCATTTCACTTTTGCGTTACGATAAGAAGAGGACAAATTTAGCCAGATATACTAAAATGTGAGTTTCGTTTCTTTTTCCTCGAAGGAGGCGTTTATTGACAACATTAGTGAGATTCTTGGTACTATGGTACCCTCCCATGACACACTTACCGCACCTCAAATTGGGCAGACAGACAATTAGCCGCTGTATTGTATTTTCATGGATTGAATACATTGACAATCTTACTCAAGGCAAGAACACAATAACCCAGGACAGTTTAACACTAAAATATTTGATCTATGTAAACCATGAATAATTATCTAAATATTGAATACATATTATCACTTTCCGTCAGCATGCGTGTATGGGCGTTAACTTCAAAATTTTCGAATGAATGTATACACATGACTCATAACAAATCCATTTATATTTTCACACTCCCCCGATATCTGAGAATATGTTGCCTATGTTAATTGAACCGGATATAAACAGAACACAATTTACATTCTGCACATGGGAGGTTGGATGGTTGAATGGTTAGTACGTGCCCGTTGTATCATAAGGCCTGTCATTGAGTCAACTGGCGTGGTTTCGATTACCCGGTTGAACGTGATAAGGAGTAGGGTCGACTGTCCAACCTCGTGTGTTTTCTCCGGGTCCTCCGGTTTCCTCCCACTGCTAAAGACCCCTACGCGCAAGCGAATTATTGAAATAAAATTAAACCATATGTTAGTCCCGAAATGATCTAGTTTGTGTCGAGTGGACGTTAAACCCCTTTTCTCTCTCTCTCTCTCTCTCTCTCTCTCTCTCTCTCTCTCACACACACACACACACACACATTCTGCACACAGAGTACTGTCTACTTCGTGAATAGACCTCTGCCCTGAATGGAGGCCATATTCAAAAAGTGGAATAAATACTTCTCAAAATTCTCGAAGTATACTTAGTGTTTTCGACTAAAATCGTCGATTTAGTACTAAAAATGTCTGTCAACTAGCTTAGTGTCTGTTCTCAAGCGTAAATGAAATGGTGTTTATCGTCTTACTGTTCTGCTCCGAGCTAATTGTAGACAGACAGTATTAGTTTAGTATGAACAATTTCTTCAGATTCCTTAAAAATTCCCTGAGCTTACAGTTGTGTCCCATGTGGGACAGGTATATGGCGTGGTAGTGTGAAGTTGAAACGTTTTTCGTTATTCGTTATGCTACTTCGTTATTTGTTATTCAACTTTTTATTCGGCATTCAAGTATGAAGCTAGCCATCACTAGAATGATGGATGCCAAGTATTCCCCAGTAGTATAAAACACAGCAAAACGACTTCAAGACGACACTGTCCATTCCAGCAGCGAGCTGTAAGTTAATGGGGATATTCCAGGATTTAATTAAAAACGATAACTAGACAACAATAGAATAATAGAATGCAAGGTATCTCCTAGCGTTACCTGTGATTACCTGCAATAGAGGAGACTGGGTTCAAGCTATTTTATCTCTATGTTGAAGTAATTAACAACCAAAAATAAATGATTCACCTTGGATAAATTAAAAATTTCATCAAAATTCACCAGAATCAATTTTTTTTTTTTAAATGTAGAATTCAATGCGTGCACAAAATTTTGTCAAGTTTATTTAAGGACAGATCTAATGTTTAATAAACCACTATAAAAAATACCATTTTTTCATAATTTAATGTAAAATGTAGATTACAATACGATATAGTTTATAAATTGCAATTCCTAACCAATTCGTTAGCCTTTTTATTTGATTTATTCACGATAAAACAAGTTCATAAAAAAAAATTGAAAAAATTATGAACGATTGAAAAATTAACACAAACGGTCTTGCTGTTGTTCACCGACAAGAGCGGGATTGTTTTGGAAGGTTTTTTTTTCTGGCATTTTCACTTGCAATTTGGCATTTGTCATTTTTTTATTAAAGAAATATTAAAATTTTGGATAAACAGTACAGCATCAAATGTGTAGGGCAATTGTATTAATTAATGGCAATCATTAGTGGCCTCACAAATCCCGCTTGCCTTTGATCGTGCTGTTGTCATGCATGGTTTCTGATTCGCAGTTATTGCCTGTCTTTATAATTGCTCAACACATTTGTTACTGTACTTGTTCGAAACGTCGCCTAAATAAATCAGTAATTGTTCTTCCATAAGTATGTGTTATAGTTTATTGCTCTATCAAATTACTAAATGCCTCTAAAAGATTAATTTTGTCGGTTCTTGTCGGTGATTATTTGTATTGCGCCCCCAGTAGTAGGTATCTCCTACGACACTGAATACGCGTCTTACTGAACTTAAAATGCTACGAAAAAACAATTTTACAAAAAGATTTAACTGTACTTATGACCACTATAAGGGTTTATAAAGCAAGTGGCGTCTTTTCAAAGGGGTTTAGTTTCTTTAAAATCGTGTTTTCGAGAGAAAATTACCTGCGTTATCTTGAATCTTATTAGAAGCAACGGCTTGTCATTTTTATTAATTTGCATATTTTAAAAATGCAATATTATTATTTAAGTTTTTAATGAACCCCGGGGAACTAAACGTTGGGTTATAATCTTAGATCTTGTTGGGACACCTGTGACATCTTCAACTACAATCTCCTCCACACGAGTATGTTTATCTCTGCATCTTTAATAAAAACTTGTCGTTTATCTGGCACGCACTATCAAGGGGATCCCTTTCTTGTCGTATACAACTTATACGTAATGACGGCTAATCAGAATTCTCCAATTTTTTTTACCCCCTACTGCACAATCTCCTCGTTGACACAGCCAATACTACTAACTGCCATGATATGACGTGATATATGGTTTTATACAAAATCATTCAAGGGAGAGTGTCAAGCCATCGAACTAAACAATCCCAACGCAATGACGTAGTCGATAATTGAGACCATCTTTACGACGTCACAATCACGCTATAACACGTCATCAAATTATGTGTAAATGAGATGACGAATGTTGCAATGATGAGATGATTCAATGTGAACAACATTGCCTGTCGTGCGGGGGAGTCTTCCTGTGTTTGAAACTGTCACATACCGGGTCGGTGATATAATATCTTGCACCTGCTATTGGCGTGTGTAATTTGGAGTAAGATTTTTATCGACATAACAAAAAAGAGGAAATGTGTCACCCCCTATATCTGTTACTAACTGATATCATACATCCGTCTTTTTTATTGGATTCAGCACAGTTATATCATCTGATAAAACACGAATACATCACATTAATATATCCACAGAATATGATAAACGTGTGTTCTGTCTGTAATTTGGGCAAATTATGATTAAATTGATATCAAACTGTCATTTTTTCTTTAAATAAGATATGATAGATTAACAAAAAAAACTCATTTTATCAGATCAAAGAAAAACATCTAGTGAATAGAGTAGATCGTTGTATTTATGAATCTAATATACTGGAGGGCTACAGTGGCTCAGTGAGTAAGGGGCTGGCTCCTTTACAAGGAGGGGGGTTGGTTAGCACGTGCGCGCTGTATCATAAGGCCTGTCATTGAGTCAACCTCGTGGGTTTTCTTTGGGTTCTCCGGTTTCCTCCCATTGCAAAAGACCCCTACGCGCAAGCGAATTATTGAAATAAAATTAAACCATATGTTAGTCCCGGAATGACTTTAGTTTGTGTCGAGTGGACGTTAAACCCCATCTCTCTCTCTCTCTCTCTCTCTCTCTCTCTCTCTCTCTCAAGGAGATCCAGGGTGCAGGCCGAGAAAGTTCCTCGGGATTTTCTGTCGTGGTTTCATCTTGCCTGTGATGTCTGGCAAGGAACAGCGTTTAGTTGTTCAATTGGAGAATTTTGCCCGGACAGCGGCGCTTCAACTTACTCTTATTGAGAATTTCAACTGTCAAGGGTGCTATAGACACTGTCCTTACCCGGCCCTCCTTCCTGCACCACTGACAATCGGCAAATCGCGAGGAATTTTCTCGACCAACACCAGGAGCGAAACCGATACCTCCAATTGTTATTTTTACGTGCACACCGATGTGTACGCAGGACCTCGGGTATTCTTGTCCGTATTACACAAATAACAAGGTGAAAACAGGCCGGAAATGCCCGAGGGAATTTCACGACCAACACCGGGAGTGAACCCAAGCCAGTGTCTTACTCACTGAGCCGCCGCGGCTCCCACTTTCTAATAACGAACAATGTAATGATTTAAACGATTCTATCATTGAGTGAACTGTCTTGGTTATGATTCTCCGGTTGTACGTGACAAGGAGTAAGGGCGCCTGTCCAACCTCGTGGGTTTTCTGCGGGTGCTCTGGTTTCCTTCCACTGCTAAAGACCCCAACGCGCAAGCGAATTATTGAAATAAAATTAAACCATGTTAGTCCCGAAATGACCCAGTTTGTGTCGAGTGGATGTTAACTCTCTCTCTCTCTCTTTCTCTTTCCCTCTCTCTCTCTCTCTCTCTCTCGCTTAAACGATTCTGTAACATTTCTTTTCCATTCTTTCTTTTTTAATTTTCATTTTCTTAGAACCAGTTTTGTTTCAGGACAAAACGAGTTGTCATTGTTCCAGAATAATGTCTTGTGTTCAATGGTTTTGTATCACCTAGTTTTCATTGATTCACGGATAACTCTTGCAATGGCAGACCCATTAATCCGGTTTTGTGTCACACGAGAAACCATTTATGTCATCCCCGGATTAAGGTAAAACGATTTTTTATGGCATTGTGACCATAGCCGATTGTTATGCGCGCATGTGTTATTGGCAGGTGGCTATTATAATATCATGTCATACGATAGCCACTGGTCAACACTGACCAAAAAAACAAACAGAATCTCTTCAAGATGATCTGCGGCTTGATCGCTAGTCATTTCAAATAAACAGCTGATAGCTACTCATGCCTGCTAATTACGCGGATCCATCTCATGCGACTGCTAGCCAAGCGTAAGTGCCACTCACTTCATACGATTGTAAATGAGATGCAGGAAAGCAGACACATGAATTGATTACGTCATACCCATCATGTCATTAACAGATAATGTAAACAAATATGGCATAACTGTTATTGAGTGACCCGTAGGATTAACCTTTTAGTTATGTCACGGATTTTCTTAATGGCGTATTATTGTCAAGATCCTAAGCCGGGATTTTGGATTTTAAATTAAGAATAATTAATTTTTCTCAAGATTTTGTTAAAGCAGAGCCCAAGAATCTAAATGTTGTTATTCGGCCATTACAACGAGTTTGAAAAATGAAATGGGAAAATAGCACACTGCTTGGCACGTGCACATCTTCATTTACCCGGTTGGCTGAAAAAAGTAGGACGTTAAACCCCATTTCATTTCATTTCTGGTTTTATTAATTTCTAAGAATAAACATCTGGATAGAAATAAATCAAAGAGAGAGTGGGCGAGAGAGGAGAGAGAGAGAGAGAGAGAGAGAGAGAGAGAGAGGGGAGTGGGTAACTAGGGTTTACGTCCACTGGACACAAAGTGGGTCATTTTGGGACTAATAATTGTTCAATTTTATATTAGTAATAGGGGTCTTCAGAGGTCAGAATAGTTAAACTGGTTTGGCTTATAGTACGTGTGAACGAAACACGATGCTGTCTTTAAAAAACAGCGATTATGAACTGGTTTAAAAATACACCCTGCACGTTTCAAGTCAGTAGCTTGAAGCGTATATATGGTATTAGTGTCAGTGGCTTGTGGCACGAAGTAACAGTATATTGTCGCATACATAATATATTATGTCAACGCTTGGGCGACATAATATATTGTGTTGACGCTAGGGCAGGGTTAGGGTTAGGGTTAGGGTTAGGCTCGAGCTGTTCCTATCTGAAAGCTGAAAGAAAGTTTACACACGTATCCCAGAAATGGTTTATATAATTTTAATTTCACACGTGACGGTTGATTATAGGCCTACTATTTTCTAATATTAACAATATAATCTTTTACAATTGTTATCGGTGCCATCTTGTTTTTTGTTCATGCCTAGTCACCTCCATCCTAGTTCCAAGCGTTGACATAATATATTATATCGCCCAAGCGTTGACATAATATATTATGTATGCGACAATATACTGTTACTTCGTGCCACAGGCCACTGACACTAATACCATATATACGCTTCAAGCTACTGACTTGAAACGTATCGCCTGAAAAATAAACGTCTGAATGGGCTACTATATTTAAAGCGCACGCATTATTAGACCAGTCGGCCAACCAAACCGAAATGAATAGCAAGAAAATCAAGCATAAAGACTTACTTATGTTATTTTATCATGGACGTATATTATATAACGATTTTTTAAATACGTGTAAATTTTTCCATAATATAAACAAAAATATTATGATGAATTAGGCTATCAAAAAAAAACTAGAAAAAGTTTATTTAAGATATCAGGGTTGCCTAAATCATGTCTTGACACGTCGTCCATTTTCTTTTTTAGCAGTCTCGTGAGTGGTAATTACACGAATAGATAAATTATACGCTGAAAGGTGCCAAGAAATAATGGTAGACAGTTTTATCAAGGAAATATAAGACGCGAGCAACCTATTGTGTACCGGTGGTCAATCCGTTCTGATTTAAGATGGATTAGGTCGAGCTAATCGTTAATTATATCCTTCTCAGCTAGCCTTAACCAGCTAATAGCGGGTTGACAACCCATTTGAAATCGTGATTTACAGAATAACAAACGAACATTATTTTTTTTACTAAATGCATGTCACCTTTCAGGTGTTATCAATCCGGGCTTCAAATGTCTGTGAACTTTTAAAACGAACTCTGAAATGTAATGTTGCTGAATATGAAGTAAATATGGATTCAGATACATATAAATTTTAATGTTGTTGCTATGACAATGATATCCCCACCCCACCCCCAAATTCCCCCACCCTGTTGATTGTTGATTTGTAGTCTATTGCCCAGGGGATGAATAATTATTTTAGTATTTCCGTATTCGACACCATACACGCTTTTATGTCAAGACGTTGGACCATGTTTTTCCATCTGTGGTACAAAGCATTCGACCCTATAACTGTTGGGGAGGGAGATAGGGCAGGGTGGTGCCGGGTGGTAATATGAGAATTAACGTATATGGCGGTCTATGGTCTGAAGGGCTGTAAACAGGACGAAGACTAGTAAATATGTCTCATTGCGTTCGGTAGCAATTCTTTCTCTTTCCCATTTTGCGTTTATTTTTTTTTATTAGTCAGAGCAGGAGGACCACATTACACACAAAACAAACCCGAAAAACAAACATGCGGACAAGATAAACTACATTAAAAGCCATAAACAGCAAATATCAAACCACGTGAATGGAACTGGAGGCCTAGACTCGAAGACGAGTCTTTAAATTTACATTTCTTACCAGGTTTTGGTAAATGTTCATAATTTTGATTTGAGATGGAAGGCTCGGAATGTAGGAGAAATCATATACGGAAATAACGTCACAGCCCACAATTCCTACTAACAAGCTCTTCAGTATTTCTATCACAGGAACACAGTCGGTGGAAGCGGACGTAAAACACAACTAACAACTAACTAACTAATGAATACTTAGTAGTCTGATACCATATGGATGCAGACCACCATTAAATTGTAGAATTTATAGCAATTCTCTCTCTGTCTCTTTTCTCCCCGTTTGCATGTTTGTTTGTTTTTTGTGTTACATGTTTTTAGTATGCTTCTTCAAGTTTGTGTATCTCAAAATTGTGGTGGTCAACCTCATACAAACTTTAGTGCAAAGACATGACCATTTTTTCCTCTATTTGTAGTGAAAATCTTTCAGCCCAACGACAATTGCAAAGACATGACCAATGAAAATTTGGGAAAAAGTTGGAGGTGGGCAAAGAGGCCAGAATTAACATTGAAGTCAATGGGGAAAATAATGGTGGTCTGCATCCATATTATTGCTCGAGTTGTCTCCCTTTATATGAACGGGTTTTCACACTGACATTTTTCTGCAAATGAAAAGACACCTGTTGCGCAATAGAAAGTCTCAAAGAAAGATTCAGGGCATCACTCAATCTTCAGTATGGTTATGGTAAATTTTCGCCTCGCTCCGCTGCGCTGGACATTTACCCACATATCATCAAATGCATCTATATCACGACTCATTTTTATAGGACACGAACTGAAATGAAATTAAATGAAGTGGGGTTTAACTTCCTACTGTTCTGCTCTGACAGGGCTAATGAAGACGGGCATACGCCCCTACAGTGTGCTATGGGGGAAATTTTGCCCAGGCAGCGGCACTATGGCCTACTCTTATATCGAATTCCAACTGCCAAGAGATCTTTTCGTACCATCCGAAAGACTAGTCAGCTGTCTAGTTGCCAATGTACTACATAACATATTTTAAAACCTCAGATAATACAATCAACATTTCGTTGTGAAAGAGATAGAGAAACGGAGTTTAACGTACAATCGACACAAACTATGTCATTGTGGGACTAACATATGGACCAATTTTATTTCAATAATTCACTTGCGCGTAGGGGTCTTTAACTGAGGACAGTCGATCCTTGTTACGTACTCAGTAACAGATCGTATGATCTAATGCGCATGCGTTAAACTATTCGACCACCCATCCCCTTGTCACTCGGTGAGATATCCGATCTACGGACCGTATTGTACGAACATATGGTGATCTTTAGGAAGGAGAAATAATAATGTCACTGTTTCACTCTCACAATTAACATAAATAACACATTGTTGTGTTTTCTGTGTGTTTTTCTCCGAAAAGGTCACTCAGAAAGTGAACAAAAAAAGTTTACCTGGCTGCCAACGTCGTAGGATTAAGGTTTGCCTAATCTTTTCAGGCGCGGTTAAAGACGAAGGGGAGGGGGGTGTTTGATATACATGTACAGGCTTCTAGCTTTGCTCGACCTACTGTCGGGCGCGGGGGCAGGGGGTCGGGGTATGTCCGAATGGTTAGTACGTGCGCGTTGTACCATAAGGTCTGTCATTGAGTCAACTGGCGTGGTTTCTATTCCTCGGTTGTACGTGTAAGGGGTACGAAATCATCTAGTTTGTGTCGAGTGGTCGTTAAAAGCCATATCTCTCTCTCCCCCTCTCTCTCTCTCTCTCTCTCTCTCCCTATTACGACACAAAAAATATTCGAAATGGCAATAAAAATGTTACAAATTGCACAAAGTAGTCGAAGAAAGGCCCAAAGAAATGTTCAGTTACCACTCCAACTCCGTTCAAAAAAACCTAATTCAGATCCAACACCTTTTACGAAAATCATGAATCCGACCCTGCAATCAGTATGCATTGAACCCCTTCATTTACACGTTCCCATGTAGGAATTATTGTCCTTGTACGTACCAGCCACCAAATAAAACCATCACATAGTTCACCCTATAAAGACAATTCATTATCATTTCTTCCCACCGTTTGAACAATAGATAAGAGGTCTTGACCTGACAATACTTGACTTATATTGGGTATTTATTGTTCTGTCCCCGATATCTGAATTGGTATTCAGTGTCCATAATTAGATGTTAAACATATTCTACAGATTAGTAACGCTTCATGAAAGCTAATCATTTTGTTGTTGGTTTTTTTCCTCCAAATTTCGCAAATGCTCCTTTATACTTAATATGGTGTTTTCCTTCTTTTTTTAATTGGGAAATATGAGAACGTTCTCTAAAATAAGGACTTGTATAATCGATTTACACACTTGTTTCTATAGTGAATGAATGAAATGAAATGGGGTTTAACGTCCCCTTTTCTGCTCCCATCGGGGTAATGTACAATGAGGAGAATTTTGTCCCGAAATTAATTGAATTCCGACTGTAAATGAGAGAGAGAGAGAGAGAGAGAGAGAGAGAGATGGATTCTAACCCCCACTCGACACAACTAGGTCATTTCTGGACTACACATGTAAATGAAAATTTTACGTACACACGTACATGAGTCTTCGGGGTTTTGTTATCGTCCCATCTGAACAACTCACACTATTCCTTGCCAGGCTCTCCATTCTGCACCACTGCACCAGGAACTTTCTCGTCCATCACCGGAATCGAACCCAGAACGGCTTGGTTGGCGACCCAGTGCCTTACACATCGAGCTACCGCGGCTCCCGTTTCTATAGTGATCTTAGAACACAAACTAAAATATTCAAATAAGGTTAATATCTTGGGGGAGCCACGGTGGCTCAGTACCGTTTTCGATCCCGCTGTTGACGGAGAAAGGTCATTTCATTTCGTTAATATCTCGCGGGGCGAAAAAAAAAAGACAACCACTTTTGTTCATTTCATACGCTCGTGCAAATAAAAAGTTTTAGAAATAACAACACATAGACCTTGAGTTATTGCCAATAACAAGACGAAATACACGCTTAACCTTTAAGTCGTTTCAAACTGGATTTCCTGCTTTTTATCAACAACTTTTTATGACCTATATAACGCTAAGGACGGTGTTATGCAAGGTGCACGTTTGACACAGTGGTTATTCATTATTATAAACAATGACTTGGTGCAGGCCGAACAATTGTCAGGGAAGATAAACAGAAGAAAACTAAAAAACACTGCATGTGTAGATTCATGTTATTGTTTACCGTTAAACGTGTTACGATAAATGATAGATAAATCACACAGAACACAGAATTACGGGAATTATAAACATATGGGGTTTATTTTTAGAAAGTATTTCAATAAAATCTGTAAAAAAGTAATTCAATCAAATTATTGTACAAAATAAAAACTGAAATTTGTTAACGGAAGGCGATTGATAATAAAACGAATGTCTGTTTTATTATCGGCATGTTTCACTATTGTAAATAAATATTTATTTCTAAAAATAACCTTCGAGAAAATAAAACCCCAAAGAATGACCAGGAAAACTAAATACAAAAAGATACAAGAAAATCATTTATAAAGACTTATTTATCCGTTTTCAAATCGACATACATTTTAAGTATCGTTGTTGTATTTAAATGTGAAAAATAAAAAAAAAATTATATCTGAATCTACCTAAAACTTCTCAGTGGTAATAGGCCGATAAGACGCGATAAAGGTCGGTTAATAAAAACGAACTATTCTGGCACACCCGTTAGTTTCGGTTGACAAAACATGTAAGCCGATTCTAAAACAAAACCCTGTCTATTTTCCATATCTACCACTTTCCCACGAGTCGGTTTGCCATTATCGCTCCATCGGCACGTGGTATGTATTAACCCTTCACCTTTTCTGTCAACTGCGAGCTCTGCGCGCGCCCAACTTTGAACTATAGGAATGTGAACAAGGGTCGCGTGGGAAGCCAGGGCAAAGTCGTTGGGCGGTTAAATTAGCTCTCTATTAACTAGTCGTTTATAAGTCCTTAGTCCCGACGTTAAAAAAAAGTTACGCCTGGACGTCAGAATCTTTAAAGAAGCCGTATAGAAAACAGTTACATTTTGGAAGCAAATACAATCGCTCCATTTGTCCTGAAGAATTTCCACTTGTTGCGAAGTCTCTGTTATTTATTATCTTTTCCCCCCGATAACTTTTGTTCTTTGTTGCTCTAAACGACAATAAGTGTACCTCTCTTTCAAATGGTTTTTAATGTCGCTTAATTAACCTGGAAAATTTTGTTTGTTTTTTGGGGGGGGGTTTAAAAGTAATTAGGTGTTTGCTCTTTTTAATGGCGATCTAATCGAAAAAAAAATTACAGGAATATTTGTTGAATTTATCGCTTTCTCTATCTGTTCAGATTAATTTCTTTTTTCGTGAACCAAATTTTTATAAACTGAATGATTTACAATTGATGATTAATAAATTTGTAGAAATTTTTAAAATGTTCAGAAGCTTTTGTATACAATTCGTTCATATCTTCGTAAAGTTTTGTATATTTGTATAATTATGTACATGTATATATCCTTTGTTTGGTTCAAGAATATTTTTATTATTTTTTATTTGTATATGCACATAACCTTGTAAGGTTTTTTATGCCATAACGTTTCTTCTTCGTTTTCTGCTCTATCATTTTCTTCACATTCTCTTACAATCTACAGATTCCTCTTGTTTACTGGGGGGGGGGGGGATGGCTGAATTTTTAGTACGTGCGCGCTGTATCACAAAGTCTGTCATTGAGTCAAATGGCGTGGTTTCGATTCCCCGGTTGTACGTGACAAGGAGTAGGGTCGCCTGTCTAAAGACCCCTACGCGCAAGCGAATTATAGAAATAAAATTAAACCATGTGTTGGTCTCGAAATGACCTAGTTTGTGTCGAGTGGACGTTAAATCCCATTTCTCTCTCTCTCTCTCTCTCTCTCTCTCTCTCTCTCTCTCTTACTGATTGGTGAAGACCTAGACGCACAAGCCAATCATTGAAACAAGATGGGGTTTAACGGCCACTCGAAACAAACTAGGTCATTTCGGGTCATGGGGTTCAATTTTATTTCAATAATTCGCTTGCGCGTAGGGGTCTTTATAGCAGTGGGAGGAAACCGGATGACCCGGAGAAAACCCATGAGGTTGGACAAACGACCCTACTCCTTGTCACGTACAACCCGGGGAATCGAAACCATGCCAGTTGACTCAATGACAGACCTTAGGATACAACGCGCACCCGCTAACCATTCGGCCACCCAACCCCCAAAACAAGTATTGAAATAAAATTGTACCATATGGTACTCTCAAGATGAGGGAACGTTAACTCTCTCTCTCTCTCTCTCTCTCTCTCTCTTCGGCCAAATGTCAAATCATAACTAATTGTGTAATATTAAAACCAACATGTAACAAATTCCAGAACCACGGGAAATTATTATTGTTAAATTACTTCCGTCTCGTGACTCCTAGGAGAATAATAATTTGTGACGTAACCTATATGTAAATGTAGGTAAAATTATTCTACAAATTGACGCCACGGGGATCATGGTGGTCGTGGGAATATTTGTCGTCTGCTTCTATATATCACGTGCCACGAATTAATGATGTATGGCGTATTGAACGAATTGTTGAACGCTCTATCTGTTAACGATCACCTTGTTACCTGGTGGGTATTTTTTCTATAGGTGATAATCCACGTGGATTACCACCAGAGTTATCACTTTAATCGGCACATTAAAAAGGTAATATTTAACCCACACGTTAATCCCAACGCGACACATGAAGTTAAATACCATATTCCATACAAAATGGCCAGGTCATGGGTACCTGTTAGTGACGTGTATGTAAGATGTCCATTTTAATAGCCAAATTAAAAAGACAATAATTAAATTACCTATATAATGAGAGAGAGAGAGAGAGAGAGAGAGAGATGGGGTTTAACGTCCACTCGACACAAACTAGGTCTTTTCGGAACTAACATATGGTTCAATTTTATTTCCATAATTCGCTTGCGCGTAGGTGTCTTTAGCAGTGGAGGAAACCGGACGGCCCGGAAAAAAACCCACGAGGTATATAATGACAGAGTTAAATATTATATTCCAAATAAAATGACCAACTCTTAGATACCTGTTAGTGACGATTATTTAAAGTGACCCCTTTTTCATCGCTAAATTAAAAATACAATAATTAAAGGGGCATTAGGTAAGATTGGATAAAGGGTTGATATTGCTCGCTATAAAAGTTAAAAAATAGATAATGATAACAAAATATGCTGAAAATTTCAGTCAAATTGAAATCTGATTAAAACACGGACCCCATTTCGTTTTGTTCTTTAAAATTCAAAATTTCGTTTGACTTGTCTTTACTACACTAGGATCTGTTATATTACCGGTGTTCTGGTGGAAGTGAGGGATTAGCCAATGAAATGGTCTGTTACGGCGAGTTCTTGGCGTAAACCACTAGAAACGTCAACGTTGATTGATTAATCAATGTCTGATGTCATAGGGTAAAATGCCGCTCGTACGACCGCTGACCCGACATACCACTACAACCGGTCAGATCATGTAGTGTAGGTCATCGAAAGTATAAAAAAAAACGAAACGAAATATAGATGTGTATTTTAATCAGATTGGTCAAATTGCTTCATTCTGAACTGAGATATTAGCGAGTGAATTATACGCTAGTCTTGGTCGTCATTGCTGACATTGATATGATAAACAAAGCCTCGATTATTCATTTTTACGTTAAATTTTCAATTGCAAACGGTATTCAAATTCAGTAAATATCACTGGCTAATAACGGTGCATCGAGGGTTGATTATGGTCTGGATAAGTTAATTAATGTCCAATTAATAATTTAGGTAACATTTCAGGTTCAAAGACAGAAATGCGATAGGTAGATTTAGCTCTCGCATGTTTAAATTAACCATATAATGCAGGTTTAAATTAACCATATAATGCATGTTTAAACTAGCCATATAATGCATGTTTAAATTAGCCATATAATGATGACGTTAAATATCATATAATTTTAAAATGGCAAGATCTTTGGTACTTGTTAGTGAGCTGTTGTCGGCCATTAGTAAGACCTGAACATAGTTATAGGTATAAACAAATAAACAAACAAACATACAAGGTTATGTACATAAATAAATAATAATACATGAACCAAACAAACACACAGAGATACAAAAACAATAATCATTGACCCTACTCCTTGTCACGTACAACCGGGGAATCGAAACCACGCCAGCTGACTCAAGGACAGACTTTATGATACAGCGCGCACGTGCTAGTCACTCAGCCATCCAACCCCACTCATTGATATACTAAAGTTCCTAGTTTAATAGGACGGAGGGCCTGGCAAGGGACAACGTATAGTCGTTCGGATGGGACGAAAAACCCAAGGTCCCGTGGTCCAACGCGTGCTCTACAGATCATAAGGTCTGTCACTGAGCCAAGTGGTGTGGTTTCGATCCCCAGCTTGTACGTGACAAGTAGGGTCGCCAGCTCAGCCTCGTAGTTCCACAGCTAAAAACTCCTACATTAGTATCGAAATCTCTCGATACTAACTAATCGGCCACCCAAACCCCGAAACAAGTATTGAAAGTCCCAAAATGAGGGCCCCCTCTCTCTCTCTCTCCCATCTCATGTCATCTCTCTCTCTCTCTCTCTCTCCCATCTCATGTCATCTCTCTCTCTCTGGTCTATAAATTACCAATATAATTATTGGTTAACGAGGAGATGTATTGATGATGGTGACTAGTCATGTCGTATTAATTAGAATGATCAATGAATATTATTAGCCTTTGGGTTAATCATCATCAATCATTTTAATCCGATGTCATTTGCCTCACTCAAGTACACACCCGCATACGTACCGTTAATCCCAGCCACGTGTAAGTTAGAAGAATCAAGGGAACACCCATTCTGCACACAGAGAAATATCTACTTTGAGAACAGACCTCTACCTTAAATGGCCGCCATATTAAACCTAGTATCATATTTTATAATAAGGTTGTAATCCGTTTTATATCTTTCATACACCTTAACTAAACATTTTCAGCTTTGGAAACAGAATAAATACTGCTCAAAATTCTCGAAGTATATTTCCTGCCTGTTCTCAGGGTTCGCTAACGGTATGGGAAAAAACAAAATGGCTTCTTTGAAAAACAAAACCCACGTCATTATCCAAGTTGGGGTAGAAAAGCTTATTTTAGATTTAAAAGACAAAGCCCTTTCCGGCGCAGAAGAAATCTCGCAAATTAGAAATCCACAAAACAGATTACCATAAATAGAGATTGTACCCAAAATAAGTGGTTTGTACCATCATGAAAGAGGGGGGGGGGGGGGTCACCACAATAGATAAACATTTACTGACGAAGAGATTAGAGACCTGTCCTTAAGTTTTACACCTTTTGAATTTAAGCAATAAATCATATAGAAATCAACAGTAATATACACATCCCGAGCATAAACCCCGTTTACATCACCACGTTTACATCACGACGTTTACATTACCACGTTTACATCACCACGTTTACATCACCACTTTTACATTACGACGTTTACATCACCACTTTTACATTAGCACGTTTACATCACCACGTTTACATCACCACTTTTACATTACCACGTTTACATCACCACATTTACATCACCACTTTTACATTACCACGTTTACATCACCACGTTTAAGCCTACCTATAATAAACGACTCTGCGAACCGAACGCTCATCACGGCCAAGTGAAAACACAACTATATACCCTGCTTATATTACCACTTATATGTTTGAGCGTTATCAAGGCGTGGAAAGGTTCTGGGACCAGAAAACTCATCGTACCTGGAACTATCCTCAGAACGAATATTGCATACGTATATGCTAGAGAGTTATGGTGGCCTGAAACGGTTCTGTGAACAGATCGCTCATCGTACCTGGAACGATTCTGAGAACGGATATTGCATACGCATATGCTTCAGAGTTACCGCGGCCTGGAATGGTTATGACAACAGAACGCTCATCGCGGCCATGTGTATGCGCGGCAATAAACTACGCTTACTTTACCACTTCTAAGCGTGTCGGGAACGGTTCTGGGGATGGATATTGCAACGGGGCAGTTAAATAAATGGTGCAGTTGCCTGAATTTTATCGTAGTCGGGAACGGCTCTGAGAACAGAACGTTTATCGTTTCCAAATGTAAGCTGGCCTATAAGCCCCCGTTTATGTTATCACTTTTAAGCTTACCAGGAACGGCTCCGATATGGACAGCTCACCAAATATTTCTACGTCGTCACCCACGAATGTAGGGCGAAAGTTATTTTTAGTCTTTCTCTCCCTTTCCCTTTTCCCTCTTTTGCATGGCGATTTTTGTTGACTTTTTGGTGTAGAATCGAAGAAAAGGGTTTGAAAATACATTTTTTGCCAGGTTTTGGTGAATATTCATGATTTTGAGGCGGAAGGATACAAGAGTTGAGAGGTTGGTGAGGTTAAAATGTAGGGCCGAAAATTGCATGTTTATTTGTCTCTACTTCCAGCTTGTGCTTGTGTATCTCAAGTTTTTCATGGTGAACCTCATACGTGCTTTTGGGCAAGAGGTTGCCACATGTTGCTCCATCTATGGTAGAAAACGTTCTACCCAACGAAAATTTGGGAAAAAGTTAGAGCCGGTCAAAGTCAATGGGGAAATCTTTAGTGATCTGTGGCCGTATGCAATGTAAACGATGCCATTGCTTGAGATTTATTGCAGCCTGGAACAGTTCTGGGAACAGAACGCTTTTCGCGCCAGTGCGTAAACGCAGCTATAAACGGATATTGCAACGGAGCAATTAAATAAACACCGTGCAGTTGCTTGATTTTTTTTATCATGGTCTGGAGCGGTTCTGAGAACAGAACGCGTATCACGACCAAGTGTGAACGCGGCGCTGCCGGTCTAAAAAAAGGACAACTCACCCCAAAAGGATGATGAACAAGCTCGGGTTATTTAGCGAACATAAGTTAAACGGTTACCAAGTTCAAGTTTATGTCAATAATAACCCAGAGAGGAATTTTGTTTGTCAAGCTTGATGATACCATGTGATGAATATATATTGTGCAACTTTATTATCTTTACTGCTAGAGAGTCGACTATGGGGTTGGTACCGTCTCGCTGTCTTGGAATAAATTTGGGCGATCCAATGTTTTTTTGTCTTGTCACCCCAGTGTTAGTTCGACATACGGACGACACTCTTTGATCAATCGACAAATATTGTCTACGGCTTTCTACGTGTTTAGAATTAAATGTAGTTGAAAGTTAGCAAACATACTTGGTCGTGTGCACACAATTTGTAAAGTGACATGTCATTGTTACACCCGGTTTCTGTGAATAACCTAACTTAATGCCAATTAATCGTATGTATAAAGAATTTGTCTCGTGCTGGGCGGTATAATGACTACAGTATGATATATGTCAGGGATACGTCATTTTATAACAACCACATTTTGTCTAGTAATTACATTCCTACGCCACAATTAAACATAAATCTTGTATTAGACCTGAGGGATGGATGACCGAATGGTTAACGCGTGACATGGAGTATAGGGTAGCCTGTTCAACCAAACTCGTGGGTTTTCTCCGGGTCCTCCGGTTTACACCCACTGTTGCAGACCCCTACGCACAAGCGATTCGAAACCACGTCAGTTGACTCAATGACAGATCTTATGATAGAGCGCGACCGCGCTAACCATTCGGCCATCCAACCTCCTCATCACATTGGAACCACGGTGTCTAAGTGAGCAAGGTTTAGTTCAATTAACCCCTCGCGTGTTCGATCCCTGACATGGAGGGTTAACGTCTAGTCGTTCGGATGGAACGAAAAACATAGGCCCTGTGTATACATTGGCATGCACGTAAAAGCTGCCTTGGCAGTTGGAATGCGATATAAGATTAGGCCATAGCGCCGCTGCCCGGGCAAAATATCCCTGATAGCACACTGTATGACGTACACCCGTCTTCATTAGCCCAGTCGCAGCAGAACAGTAGGACATTAAACCCCATTTCATTTCATTTCATTTCCCTCGTGTGTTTACGCCTTGATTAACCCGGTTAAACTCCATTTCATTTCTAATGTTCATTGGGTACAGAAATCGGGTAAGGTTGGGTTAAATGTTTCTTTAAGTTCTTTAAATTAAAAGTTGTAGTGACATATTTGATTCATCTGGTGGATGACTTAAGGAAACTGATCCTTGAGAAGAACGTGTGACATGATTCTGATTAAATTAATAATTGTTACTTTCTTCTTCTGTCTTTCTTTACTTATTTCCTGCTTGGGGGAAATCGACCATATGCCTGATTCATAAAATGACTAAATCTTTATCTTCCGACGCCGTTTCCGTTATCTGTTGACACCGTATTGGTTTCCTGTGGCTATAAACTGTATATATATATATACATGTAACACAATAACTGACGAATATCAGGGGAGTATTAACCCAATGTTCATCTAAATGTTGATCTTGGGTTGATATAGCCACGGTCTTATCACTGTAATACGGTCGCCATGTTCAGATTGGACAACCTTGAGGCTTAATGACACCAAATCAACAAACATGACATTAAAATGTTATAATACATCGGTCCGTCCTTTCCTTCCCCCCAGGAAGGTCATTGGAAGTCAGATACGATGAAGTGGTCGTCTGTGATACCCTCAGTGAATACATAATTATTGTAAACTGTCTTCTCAAGGGGAAACTGCCCTAAGACCGAATGAGTCTATGACAGACGTTTCCTCTTTCAAAAACAAACTTTTAATTTAAACTATCACTTAATGTAAAGGTAGATGACTGTTTCAAAATTAGAGAAAACCGTCTGTTACGGTAATGTCGATGGACTTCTAGAAGGGAGGCGTGTTTTCTTTTTTTTAATTTTCATTTCATGCTTAATGAAGATCCACCATGTACATCACTTTATCCTCCCCCCCCCCTCCTCCTCCACACCCATATTTCTTCAGAATGTAGATAAAATATGCTGGCGATATTTTTCATCCCCAATAATAAAATGCCCCCACACTTTTCAAGGATAGCTCCTGCGGGTTTGAATTGTAATGAAATGAAATGGGGTTTAACTTCCTACTGTTCTGCTCCGACTGGGCTAATGAAGATGGGTATACGCCATACTTTGTTCTATGAGGGAAATTTTGCCCGGACAGCAGCACTATGGCCTACTCTTATATCGAATTTCAACTGTCAAGAATTATTTTACGACACGCCAATGTGTAAACGGGACCTCGGTTTTTTGTCCCATCCTAACGACTATACGTTGTTCCTTGCCAGCCCCTCATTTCTAAACCACTGACAAGGGGGAACCACGCCGGAAAATAACGATGAACTGTCTCGGCCAACAGAGGGATCGTTAGTGAGCAAACGCCTTACTCACTTAGCCACCGTGGCTCTCTTGTACTATGCTGAGAAATGCGGTTGATGTTTTTGTCTGGAGGGAGAGAGAGAGAGAGAGAGAGAGAGGGGAGGGAGAAATGGGGTTTAAAGTCCACTCGACACAAACAAGGTCATTTCATTTTAATTTCAATAATTCGCTTGCGCGTAGGGGTCTTTAGCAGTGGGGGGAAACTGAAGAACCCGGAGAAAACCCACGAGGTTGGACAGGCGACCCTACTCCTTGTCACGTACAACCGGGGAATCGAAACTACACCAGCTGACTCAATGACAGACCTTTTGATACAACGCGGCTTTTGTCTGGGGATATAATGTAATAATATTGCTAGAATTTTTGCTCTTGAAATTAATGGGAGCAGTATATTTCATTAATTAATATCTTTGGTTGCAAGTTAATAAATTCACATATATGTAGAATTGTACTAAAATCAACTTAGTAAGTGACAGTTGACACATAAAAAGAGTTACAGAAATATGTAATAAGAAAAGATGCATGGGTCGTATGTAAGATGTGGCGACCGGTTTTAGTACGTGTCCGCTCTCCACGTCTGACTAAAGACCCATGGTGCTACAATATGACCAAGTCTCTATACATTCATTAAAAACAGTCATATCTTTGTGTATTTTTATAATTGATCTAATATTCAGACTTGGAGAAACAATTCCCCAGGTGATATTTCTTAACATGAATATCATTAAAATCATAGACACACGAGTTAGTCTTACTAACACATCATCCATGACTTGAGGCTACAAAAGAGTCGTATGTCCATGTCTTGTCCAGCGTTCGGTACCTGAGAGATGATACATTCCGGACTCCCCATCAATCACCCACCTGTCATTCAGTCATCAGGTCATGAAAGGTGTAGCAAGGTGTATCGTTGTAGGCGAGCGTTTGAAGTCATGAAAACGAGACACCAAAGGTTCGATATCTCGCACCTGAACTAAATGGTTAAAAAATCCTCGAAATCCTCGAGATATCAGATAAATAAAACACGACACCAGCAACTGTAATCCAGCAAGCCATCTTATTGTCTCCTGATTCTCGACAGGGTGTTCTTTAATTTAGATAAATTGTAGATAAGGAGATGAAAACCCACGGGTTGTCGCTCTCATTTGTGAAATAGATATACTTCGTCACATCTTAAGCTGTCAATCAAATTAACACTAAAGGCTATATTCATCAATTAAACGAATTTTTTTTTTCTCCCCACTTTGAAAAAGTTATTGTTATATTTGGTATCCCCGAGTTATGGCCTCTTCACACTTATCAGAAACGAAACGATTAACGAGATGGATTAAAGACAAGGGGCTGAGACTCGGGAGACTCAATAAACAGATAACTCGGTTGCTAATAACCCCGGGTCACGCGGTTCAGTTGTTTAACTAACGTCCGCTTTCAGCGAAGGTGATGTCGCAGGCAAGTCGTCTTATTTTAGCATATTGAGCGCATTGGTCTTTCCTTTGGGATGAAAATGGGGTATCCGCAGTAAACCAACGAGGTTGAGAAATATCTCCTACCTCCAAGCCACATACGCTCACACCCGGGTTCGAAACCACGACCGTATCCGAGAGGTGACCGGTCAGCTAAAGTTGGAAGGAAGACACCAAAGCCCCCCCCCCCCCAAAACAAACAACCCACGCTATTTTACATGTCAAATCTTTAAGACACTGTGACTGCATCAAGGAGACTTGAATAATCTTTCCCGCGTACAAACTGTGTAGACTAAATACATATTCAAACTAATTTATCTACCAAAAGATGTCTTAAAATCCCTTTCAAAACAGGTTATTCGCAAGAAAACTAGCCCGTGCATTACAACGTCTGTCATTGAGTCATGTGGTGTGGTTTCGATTCCCACGTAACAAAGAGTAGGGTCGCCTTCCAATCTCGTGCATTTTCTCCGGGTCGTCCATTTACCTTCCACTGTTAAAGACTCCTATGAGCAAGCGATTATTGAATTAAAATTTAACTAAATGCTAGTCCCGAAATTACCTAATTTTTGTCGAGTGGGCGTTAAACTCCATTTCTCCCACCAACCCCCTTTAAATACTTCGTAAATAATGTAGGTATATAATCTTTGAGACATATTTGAACTATAAACTCGAGACAAGTTGACAAAAACATGTAATATGAATGTATATAAACTGATTTACATTCAATCGTTTCCGTTTTTACTCTAATTTCAAATCAGTTATGTTTGGCGAAAAACGCCAGAAGTCTCAATCGAATGAAAATCTCTAGCGTCTGGTTATTCCAGTCATAAGAATGTGGCGTCACCGTTTGACCTAACTTGTGGAATATGTCTAGCCTTGTTCTTCGAGTCCCGCGTTACAAATGGCACTGAAACGCATTAGTGTACCAATGGTAAAATGTATATTTTGTTTTTTTAATATTGAATATCAGAAGCCCATCTTTTCCGGTAAGATTACAACATCAATGTTGATTTAAATTGACAAATAATTCGTGTTTTCAATGTCAAAGACTTTGGATTATACTGTGTTAGAGACTTAGCTATTTTAAGTTGAGGAAAAGGGTTTTATAAATTGGGCTGTTTGCGGTTGTTTGTGGTAAAGTCATCGGATCGGGATGTTGTAACCGTTACTATTTATTTAGTTCAAACGACCAGCATAATTTAACCACACCCCTTAATGACACACCAACATCATTAATAATATAGCAATTAAGGGTAATTAAGGATCGCTCTAATTTACCTCGCCATTGTAAACGACTAATATGAACTGTCAATCAAACCTCCATAACGTCCAATTTTCTGCCTTCAGGCACGGAAACCAGAGATACGTCATATCCGGTTTGTAACACTAACCGAAATCTAATTCTCAATTCTGAACTCGGTTTAATTTCACTTTGATTAGCTTCGTCTCAAAAATTAAATGACATTTAATGCAGTTATTCAAGTGCATATCTCGAATTGACATTTATTCTGTATGAAATAACCCGTTCAATCACAATAGCCATTTCCTCTCTTTAATAACAAATTTTGTAACATCAAACTCGTGTACGAGTTACCCCGCTGGGCTATTAAATGCCGTCACTGAGAAGCATTGTTCACCTTCCAAAAACAAAATTTACAGCGTGTATCCTTATTCATTTGACAAAAAATCGATTTGTAATGTAGGGAGTTAATTTTATATCTTGTAGAGATATGTTTGTGGTTTATTATTGTAGAGGGGTTGGAAATAAAATGAAATAAAATGGGGGTTTAACGTCCTACTGTTCTGCTACGAACTGGGCTAATGAAGACGGGCATACACCATACAGTGTACTCTGTGGGAAATTTTGCCCAGACAGCGGCACTATGGCCTACTCGTATATCGAATTCCAACTGTCAAGGGATCTTTTACGTGCACGCCAATGTGTACACGGGACCTCGGTTTTTCGTCCCATCCGAACGACTAGACAGCGGTTCTTGTCAGGCCCTCCGTCCTGCTTCACTGTGACAAGGAGTACGGTCGCCTGTCCAACGTTGTGGATTAATAATAATAATAATAATCACTTGTTTTCTCTGGGTTCTGGGGGGTTGGATGGCCGAATGGTAAGCACGTGCATGATGTATCATAAGGCCTGTCATTGAGTCAACTGGCGTGGTTTTGAATCCCCGGTTGTACGTGACAAGGAGTAGGGTCGCCTGTCCAACCTCGTGGGTTTTCTCCGGGTCCTCCGGTTTCCTCCCACTGCCGAAGACCCCTACGCGCAAGCGAATTATTGAAATAAAATTAAACCATATGTTAGTCCCGAAATGACCTAGTTTGTGTCGAGTGGACGTTTAACCCCATTTCTCTCTCTCTCTCTGGGTTCTCCGATTTCCTCCCACTATTAAAGACCCCAACGCGCAAAAGAATTATTTAAAAAAAATTGAAGAATGTGTTAGTCCCGAAATGACCTAGTTTGTGTCGGGTGGATTTTAAACCCCATCTCTTATTATATATTTTATTATCGTGCTGATGAACTTTGATTATAGGATGTAGAATACAGTAACGAGAGTTCGTGCAACATTCAAATAAACAATTTTATCTATTATACACTGACCTATAAAGTTGTTATTGTTCATAGTTGAAAAAGTTAAATTGTTTTAAAAGTTCGTAAAGTTATGTCAGCATTAAAACGGGTATATTTTTTTTATCACCTTTTCCCACCCTATAAAGCCGCTGATCGCTGTTTGTATATTTCAGACAATATTTAATTAGTTACGGCATCATCCCCGCTAAAATGTAGTCAGAATGATTATTTGACAATTAAACAGGCATTATGTAAGAGCTAAATCTGCCTAGTGCAGGTCTTTCTTTAGGCCTGAAATGTTATAGAAATTCTTATTCAGACATTTATTAACTTACCAAGATCATAATCAACTCTCGATATACTAGATTTGAATGCGTTTAGTGAAGTATGCGGTTACCGTAAAAATGGATAATCGAGACTTTATTATCGTAAAAACGTTAGTAATGACAACCGGGGCTACCCTATAATTGTATCGCTAATATCTAGACTCAGAATGAAGTAATTTTAATAAAATGTCAGCATATTCTGTTGACATTATCCATTTTTTTTAACTATTATATCGAGAAGTTTCCGCTCTTTATCTAATCTTACCTAAAGCCGTTTTAAAGAAAGCAAAATCAAATTTTCAACGGTAGAATGACCCAGTTTGGATTCAATTGGAAATGAAATGAAATATAACGTGGTTTAACGTCCTACTGTTCTGCTCTGACTTGACCAATGAAGGCGTAGATTAAATCAGGTTAAACAGACAACCAGCAAAACACTTGAATTAAGATAATATGTGGCACTGGCTTGTTTGACCATATCTCATTTTAATATCGTATCGTAAAGTAAAACGGAATCGAACCATTTCTGGGCTGAGACGTTTAAGAGAGAGAGAGAGAAAGAGAGAGAAAGGGGGGTAATGTCCACTAGACACAAACTAGATCATTTCGGGACTAACATATGGCTCAATTTTATTTCAATAATTCGCTTGTGCGTAGGGGTCTTTAGCAGTGGGAGGAAACCGGAGGACCCGGAGAAAACCCACGAGGTTGGACGGGCGATCCTACTCCTTGTCACGTACATGCAGGGAATCGGAACCACTCCAGTTGACTCAATGACAGAACTTATGATACAACGCGCACATACTAACCATTCAGCCATCCAACCCTGTTAATGAAATAAGACAACTTGTCTGCGATATCACCCTCGCTGGAAGCGGACGTTAAAACACTAATAGACATGAAATGAAATAAAATGGGGGTTTAACGTCCTACTGTTCTGCTCCTAACCTGGGCTAATGAAGACGGGCATACGCCATACAGTGTGCTATGAGGGAAATTTTGCCCGGGCAGCGGCGCTACGGCCTACTGTTATATCGAATTCCAACTGCCAAGAGTTCTTTTACGTGTGGACACGGGACCTTGGTTTTTCATCCCATCCGAACGACTAGACAGCTGTCCTTGTCAGGCCCTCCACGCCGAGAAAATCGGGATCGAACAACCGACCGTACCTCCATGCTAGTGAGACAGCGTCTTACCCACTTAGCCACGTGATTCCCAACACTAATAGAAGAAGACGTGGGGGATGGAGGCTTCACATATTTATCTCTGTCGATTCTCCCACCTGATCATTAGAACTAATACCAACGGATTTTATCCAAAATTCGTTTTTAAGCTTGTTGATCATTGGTCAACATGATTCAACTGTCCGATACGACACGTTCGATTGGGCCAAAAGCTATACGGATGGTTAATAGGCTTTATGGACTTTTATAAAGACACGATACACCCTTACAACAAGTGCATCTAATGTTTAAAATTTGCACATCGCTATTT
The DNA here is from genome assembly GCF_932274485.2 of Patella vulgata. Lineage (NCBI taxonomy): Eukaryota > Metazoa > Mollusca > Gastropoda > Patellidae > Patella > Patella vulgata. The sequence goes on from NC_065885.2 coordinate 3,296,513, forward strand.
CAACAATTTAAAATGCCGGTCGGTAATTGTTGTTGTGTGTCAATGCCGGATGATTTATGTGGGAAAACAGGTGGTTTCAGCACACAATCACCACGAGAACTTCTTGTTTCAAAAATCCGAGATTTCGTTTACAGACTCGACTAAAACAGCACCGAACCTAATACAGTTGAACTCGGGTTTATCACAAACAGTCGGGCTCGCGATAAACTTTTGCTTTCTTCTTTTTGGGTTTCGTTTACGACTCCTTTCCGCCAAATGGTTGCCATATTTTATTAATAGTTTTGAGTGATAAGACTGTTTGATACAAGGTATTTACAGTGGGTTTGCAACCTTCACAGCTGGTTTTCTAATTATCGCCAATATAACCCACTATACCGGAATATAAAAATGCATCTTTGAATCTTTTGCACCATAAATCAGAAGGTTTTTATTGGGGACAAGTAAATAGAATGAGATATAGACATATGTATCTATTACTTTTGATATCTCAATGGTAAAGGCGATGATAAGCTTATAATGATGTCGAGATAAAAGGAGAACAAGGCGTAATAAATTCAGTTATATGAAATTCATACTATGTCATTAATATCGCCCGAAAGTGGGGTCACGGTGGCTCAGTGGGTTTGGTACTAACTCACTAACCAGGCTATGTACTGTGTCGCAGGTGGAGGGTCTGGCAAGGGACAGCTTTTAGTCGTTCAGAGAGAGAGAGAGAGAGAGAGTTTAACGTCCACTCAACACAAACTAGGTGATTTCGGGACTAACCTATGGTTCAATTTTTTATTTCAATAATTCGCTACGGTCGTTAGCAGCGAGAAAATACCGGGGGACCCGGAGAAAACACATGAGGATGGACAGGCGACCCTACTTGTAACGTACCAGCTGGGAATCGAAACCACGCCACTTGACTCAATCCTTAGTCGGTTAGACGAGACGACAAACCGTCGCCCTGTATATATAATGGCGTGCGCGTTAAAGAAACCTTGGCATTGGGAATTTGAAGAAAGGTAGGGACAAGCGCCGCTGTCTTGGCAAATTTCATCATATCCCTCTTCTCGACTTGATCAACTCCATTTCACCTTATTTCCGTCTAAATCTTTACACGTTTTGTTTTAATTTCATAAGTAAATAAATAACAAAATATCACGGAAACGCATTTTTTAGCATGTATTAAAAACGCATTTGTTTTAAACGACGTTTTCTGTCAAACTGTCAAATGCAGGTTTTGTTTTTAAACGACGTTTTCTGTCAAAGCGATTTTTAGGCGACACAAACTAGGTCATTTCGAGACTGACATGGTCCAATTTTATTTCAATAATTCGCTTTTGCGTATGGGTCTTTAGCTGTGGGAGGAAACCGGAGGACCCAAGGCAAACTCACGAGGTTGGAAAGGTGACCCTACTCCTTGTCACGTACAAGCAGGGAATGGAAACCACTCCAGTTGACTCAATGACAGATCTTATAATCCAACGCGCACGGGTTAACCATTCGGCCATCCCGCCACCCCCTCCATTAAGATGTATTGGTGCTGACTGAGGTGTTAAACCTACAGAACGTCGTTTAATTCTGGTCCTATCCGACGGACTGTGTTCTAATATTGTACTTCTAAGATAAATGGATCTATTAACATCTATACGAGCCGACTGAAATATTAAACCTACAGACTTCACTATAACACGAAAGGTTTTTTGGTCTGGATTTTTTTTTTTAAAGTAGATGTGATAGAATCTGCAATAATCGTGTGAGGAGAAACGGTGGACACTCTCACATTAAATACAGCACAATAAGACGATAATAGAAGCCAAAAAAACAACATCCATTAAATATGGGGGCCATATTGAAAAGAGCTTTAAATGATACGTGTGATAGATATCAACAGGTCGACAAAACAGGTACAATTCGCTTCGTCTCTTTTTCCCACGCCGAAATGTGGCATTAACACGAAGACCTCGCGAGGCTTCAACTATTTAAGGCGCGCGATCATCGAGAAAGCCGCATGTAAACAATGGCATGTGTATTTGAAGGCATTACTGGTGTGCGTATGTACACACTGCTGGCCATCTTCATTACCACGTACAGAAATTACAGGGCGGGAAATTCCCACACACAAAATGTAAAAGAATCGCTAGATTTGTCGCGTGCGAACAGTTTATCTCGCAAATTTCACCTTGATTGACAGTCGCAATCCATCGTTATTGACATAGTAACGCGAATCGACCAATGATGAGTCGTTTAGGTGATAATAATCCGCCTCTTAAGCCTTGATTGACAGGTTGTTTCTGGCTTTCAGCGTGGGAAATATACAACTATGTCCTGTGATATTGAAGCTTAGTATAAAGTGGTTTTACACGTACAACATTCCTATACATTTCCTTGTCTATTTTGCTCCAAGTTTGTCCATCATTTCCAAGGACGCCTGAATGTGTTCATCAGAAATGAGCGACACACAGAAAGAGGAGAAACGTCCGATGTCTTCCTCAAATCGTAGGGTAAGTAATATGTATTACTATGTCCGTGTATTTGTCCTGTGGATGTATAAAATCAAATATCACTTATATATATATATGCATGTCTTAAAAAAAATGATAAATCCTAAAAATAAAACTATGAATGACAATTCATTAAAACATACTAAAAGACGAAGAACGCAAATCGTAAAATATTTAATGTTATATACATGTCTTTGAAAATGGTAGAAAAATCATACTATTAATGGCATGTCCAGGTGTTCTTTGCGATAAAAGTGATCAATGACATGACCTATTTTAAAAAAAATAAACGAAGAAAGATATATTGAAAAAATGATAAACCATTTTAATTCTATCTCACTGACAAAAACGAGAAAAAGGGGATTATCTAGATATAAATGCAAGTTTATTAGTCATAGAGAAACGAAATGTGGTAATACAATTTGACAGAAAATCCGTACAATTAGCACAGTAAACAAATAATATTCTACACATTTGTACATAAAATGAATTTAACAGTTGTTCAAGTTAGGGTCAATGACACCTGTTGCATATGAGATACGGTAAAGAGCGTCGCCTTGACTATTGCCGCTATTAAGTCATGCATAAACCCAATAGCAGCTAATATGTAACAATCAGTTCTATTGTATGTCGGCTCGTAAAAATGTTTCAACTTTTATTTCGGTGTGTATGTATGTATGTATGTTTAATTAAACAAATTATTAAAGAGGCTTAAATTTGTTTAAACTGTTAACGTATTTTTATTCAAGGTGTCTCCAGGGAAAAGTTTTTTTTTCTAATTTAAATATGATGTTATAAATTGAGAAATTAAATATGACATAAATGATATTTCCTATTCAATTGAACAATAATCAAAAAAGTTAGAAATATTTTGATTGTCACATATTTTTATTCGAGGAAAAGTTTGTGATGTTATATATTTTTTATTTATATATGCACATAACCTTGTAAGGTTTTTTTATGCGGTAAAGTTTCCTCTTCTTCTATACATTGAGCAAATATATATATATGACATTAAAATATTGCATATTCAATTAATTATTTATATTACGGAAATGAATGTCTACAATTTTACAATAATTAGATCTTGATGACTGTCATTGAGTACGAAACAAGGAGTAGGATCGCCTGTCCACAGACAGACTCCTACGCACAAGCGAATTCTTGAAATAAAATTCAACGATATGGTAGTCCCGAAATTACCTAGTTTGTGTCGCGTGGACTTTAAACCACATTTCACCCCACATGTTGTTACTTAATCCTGTGCACTTAGGTTTTTTTTTTAAAAAATGATAAATGTAAATATTAACCTACCTTCACGTGAATAAATTACAGTTTGAACCTTTAATTAGTGTACCTGGAATAAATTACAATTTAAACCATTAATTGGTGTACCTTGAATAAATTACAGTTCAAACCAATAATTGGTGTACCTTGAATATTAATTGAGGTCATAAAATAAAAACTATTATATTTGCAGAGTAACAAGCCTTTAATGGAGAAACGCCGTCGTGCTCGTATTAATGAATGTTTAGTAGAATTAAAGGCGTTGGTTTTACAAGCCCTGAAAAAAGATGTAAGTATTATAAAGTATGCACGTCACGACAATATAATTAACATTAATGGCTCATTGCAATTAATGTCAAAATGGTGTTTTTTGTATCTGGTGATTTTTATACCAAATTATTTTTGCGATTAGCATTTTATTGTAATTTTTCGCCCCATTTCAATTCGTAGCGTAATTGAATATAACATGCAACGTTTTATTGCTTATTCAAAAACAGTTTTAAATTTTAAACATTAAACAGGTTTTCATGTTAAAGCACCACAGAAATGAAATCAAATGTAATGGGGTTTAACGTCCTACTGTTCTGCTCCGACTGGGCTAATGAAGACGACGGAAAAGTACCATAGTAGTATTATTAATTTATAGAAAAAAACTTTTAGAGAGAGAGAGAGAGGGGGGGGGGCGTAACGTCCACTCGACACAAACTAGGTCATTTCGGGACTAACATATGGTTCAATTTTATTTCAATAATTCGCTTGCGCATAGGTGTCTTTAGCAGTGGGGGGGGGACAACCCCACAACCCCCCTTCCCAACCTTTACATGGAGTTAAACATATTATGGCCATCTACAATTGTATTATAGCAGCTACAGACTTACAGAATCTTATAAACATCCAGATTTCTTAAATACATCGTTTGAAAACTCTAATTCTAAATTAGCTGGCTACCAAACTAACGTTTGTTTACGGGAAGTGACGTTATAGATTGATAAACAATGGGTGTTATTTAACAATTTTTGCAAGCGCCATTTCGGACTTTAAACTGTCAGCACTCCAAAATTAATATACCTATCTAACAATTATTATCAATAAAAACCGATGACAAATAATTCTGGCTTGTTGTCGCTTTAAACAGTATATAATTCGATAAGATGCTATAAATGTCGATTGTCGTATAAAGAATATGTTCTTGTATCTCAAATTTGTTTTCCCAATGTGTTTTATTATGGGAAACAACATATGGGGTATCAATTTTACAGGAGGATAGGACAATTTATACAAGAGATTGTATAGGCATTACGTGATGATGCCAGTCACACGTCTGACGAACACATGGCACCAGAAAAGTCATCTCTCGGTTGAGAATTCAACACGATAATGGGCGGTATCCTTCTCCAGATTGACATATCGAAGAGGAATAATATTGTTCAAGACAATCAAACACACATACATAAACAATCAGATTTCTCTACAACAACTTATTATGTAAAAATATTAAAGTTTTATACATGCTCATGTGGGTTATTACGTGGTACATGTGCGAATGGTATTTTATACCCACCAATAATAGGAGAACTCGGGAAAAAGTCATGCAAAGCTTTATGTTACTGTTTGTATTGCATCTGAGTTTTATTACCCTCTGTAATTTAACTACATAACATAACTCGAGAATTATCCGCTAGTTTATTTATTGACAACCATATTTCATTCACATGTAAAATTTAACACTCGGGATTACGAAATACCACATGTAACAATTCTGGTCTGAAAGAGAGAGAGAGAGAGAGAGAGAGAGAGAGAGAGAGAGAAGAGCGAGAGAGAGAGATGGGGTTTAACTTCAATCTACACAAACTAGGCCATTTCGGGACTAACATATGATCCAATTTTATTTCAATAATTCGCTTGCGCGTAGAGGTCTTTAGCAGTGGGAGGAAGCCGGAGGACCCGGAGAAAGCCCATGAGGTTGGACAGGCGACCCTACTCCTTGTCACGTACAACCAGGGACTCGAAACCACACCGCTTGACTCAATGACAAACCTTATCATACAACCCCCCAAGATTTTGATAAAGAGCTGGCATTTCTAGCTATACCAGTTAAAAAAATAGACAACCATAATTGAATATATTGACAATTTCAGTCAAATTATTATATTCTGAGCGTAGTTTAATATCACGGTCATCCGTATATACAGTTGATATTATGGGCTTGTCATATGAATATGTACCTAATTAGTAATATACAGAACACTTAAAGTCCCCCAAAAAGAACTTTAACGAATGAATAAAAAAAACCACAGCTAACTGTAAAATATGTTTCAACATGGTTTCCCACGATATATAAGTATGTTGGAACATCTGGACTTATCTAATTGGGTTGTAACTTTTTTGTCTCCACTTGTACTTCTTGATGGGAAATAAGTTAGTGACGTAGGTAACAATCACCTTACTATTTTAATAGTAAAAAGATCGAGCGAGATACATAAGAAGTTTATCCTAATTAATGGGTTTCATTACACAGCGCTCAATTATACCTTTAGCCCATAGAGTGCCTTCCCACGATTTTAAACTAGAAAGTGGCGTAGTCAACAATCGCCTTACAATTAAAAGATCGAGATAGTACTAAAATGTTTTTTTATTGACGAATATGATTAAACATTGTTCCATTATACCTTTCTTCAATAGAATTGCTTCCACCAGAAATTGACAATACTGAAAACATCTTTCTAACCTTTACTGGTCTCTATGCATCTTGTACCATTTCGTTTAGAGGAACACATTTTTAATGTCAGCCAGTACTTGCAATTGTCAAGTAACGAAATCGTTATGCCCGGGAGCGTAGATCTATTTTTTGTTTGTTTCTTCCTTTTAAAAACAAAAACAATTTTTGATGTCTGAAATATGTGTAGGATAAGCGCGATCGATTAATGAAACCGATCGGCGATCAGAAACACCAGATTCTCCGATGAACCTATTGTGTGTCGTTACTTATGCAGTAACAAAATCGAAACGCCTTAATTGAAACCAAATTTTATAAAACAAACCACTTGTTGATCTCCGAATACGTGCAGGTTATGCGCGATTAATACAACTCGTTCGTCTATACATTACAATTCATGGCAATGTTCCACGTATTTCGGTGATTATATCCGCATTAGTAATTTAAGGTGTTGTCAAGGACGAACCTTATTAAAGATTATGCTTGTTAAATAGGAGGCTTTATGCGATTTGAAAAACTCCCACGAAAATAACGCCCTCTGGCGGTATAACGACCGAGAAATCACCTCCCTAAATAATATTTGCTTAATGATAATAATTTAAGACTAAGCCGTTTAGTAAAGCACGACAAGGGGTGAGCACTCTTCATTAATTTATTATAATAAACAAAACAATACGCCATTACATAACACCCTCGTCGTCAGTTAAACTAATTGGCCCTTCCCCAGAAGTGAGTTGAGTTTGTTTATTTTTCCATGCTATTTCCCACGCTGACGGATCACATGATGTTGATAAGAAGGCTATAGCGGCGCGCGCGAGGCACAGTGCCGAAGGCTTTGTCAATAAATTACACCATCATGTAAACTATACCATTTGTTTTCCGTCTCAACGCGGTGATCATCCTTTTTGACTTTTTTCCATTTGTTTATTTTGGGATTGCGAGGGTATTTCGTAAACTTGAACTTATTAAGCGTGTATTATTACAGCGTGGAACAATACGAGCCAGCAGCTTTTCTTTTGTTTGTGGTTTTTAAAGATGCCTGTGAACCACTTGTTGCTTCACACTCAATGATTTGATCATATTTCCTTTATCGGAGGAATGTACTGCCAGCAAGTTATCTCCCTTTGTGTTTGAAACGTATCGATTGTGCAGATGTAGACTGATGTAAGGACGGCCTGGGAACAAAACACCAACAGTAAACAATGAAATACTTTAAAGAGTTCCAACTTTCTTTCAAACCCCAATCTCCGGGTATTTGTATATGGGTGTTGTACTGTGTGTGAATATAGGGCGTTTCGGCCACACACCTGTTTAAAACCTAACTAATTCGTCCGATTAATACCAGTTAGTACCTCTGTGGCCGAAACGTCCGCGCACACTGAGTGTAGTAGTATTGAGCAAATATTGAAACTGAGAGAGAGAGAGAGAGAGAGAGAGAGAGTGAGAGAGAGAGAGATGGGATTTAACATCCACTTGACACAAACTAAGTCATTTCGGGAGTAACATAAGGTTCAATTTTATTTCAATAATTCGCTTGCGAGTAGAGGTCTTTAGCACTGGGAGGAAACCGGAGGACCCACAGAAAACCCACGAGGTTGGACAGGCGACCCTACTCCTTTTCACGTACAACCGGGGAATCGAAATCACGCCAGTTGACTCAATGATACAGCACGCACGCGGTAACCATTCGGTCATCCGCCCCCCCCCCCCCTCCCGGGACTTATGAAGACGGACATACGCCATCCAGTGTCCCATATGAGGGACATTTTGCTCTGACACCAATTGCATTCCAACTGTCAAATGGTTCTTTTACGTGCACGCCAATGTGGACACGGGACGGCGGTTCTTCGTCCAATCCGAACAACTAGACGATGTTCTTGTCAGACTCTCCGTCTAGCATCACTGACAAGGAGGGAACCACGCCGGATTATAAGTCCGAGGAACGTTCACGGCCAACTCGGTATCAATCACGGGACGGCCAGGTTAGCGAGACAGCGCCTTAATCACTGCGCCACCACAGCTCCCTATTGTTGTAACAAATATTTTATCGTGTATGGTATATATATTTTGTATATTTTCAGAGTACCCAATATTCGAAATTAGAGAAAGCGGATATTTTAGAAATGACGGTGAAACATCTCAAGTTACTACAAAGACAACAAATGGCAGGTAAGATATACGTACATTTCATCTCCAGTACGGACACTTTCAGAATATACAAATAAAATGAAATGAATTTAGGTTTAACGACCCTACACCGACTGGGCTAATGAAGACGGGCATACGTCATACAGTGTGCTATGAGAGGGAAATGTTACCAAGACAACGGAGCTACGGTCTACTATTATACCAAATTCCAAAAACCATGGGTTCTTTTACGAGCACACAAATGTGTACACGGGACCTCGGTTTTTCGTCCCATGCGAACGACTAGACAGCTGTCCATGTCAGACCCTCCTTTCCGCATCACTGACAAGGGGAAACCACGTCGGAAATTCCCGATGAACTTTCTCGGCCAATGCAGGGATCGAACACGCGACCTCCTGGCTAGCGAGCCAGCGTCTTACCCACTTAGCCACATATCAATCATAAGTCAAATATATCGATTTTAAGTCAAATATATCGATTATAAGTCATATATATCGATTATAAGTCTGTATTTTAAACTTGACATGATTTCATTATTCATAATTTCACGCAGTTTCCATTTTGTATTTTCAGTTGCCATGACGTCAGATCCGTTTGTGGTTAGCAAGTATCGTGCTGGATTTAATGAATGTGCTGCCGAGGTGGCTAGATATCTTGATGGCGTCCAAGGTGCAAATCACGAGGTCAAAGGTCGTGTTCTTAATCATCTAGCTAATTGTATCAGTCAACTTCCGCCTCCACAAGCGGCACAACTCTTGCCATCGCATATACAGGCCTTGCAAATGCAGTCAGCCAATCAAATGTCGTCGTCTGGGTTAGCCTTGAATTCTATTGGCTCATACAACACTATGTGGAACCTTGTGCAAAACGGATTACCTAGTCAAACCCATATTCCTACACCGGTATATCAGATTCCTCCGACAGCGAAAGTAGAACCCCTACGTCAGTCTGAATCAAAGTCTCCGAAACTAAGAGAACCATTGAAAGATGTTAAAATGGAAAGTAAACAAGAGGTCATGGACATAAAACGAATCATGAACGAAGCACCTTCAAGTTTCCGAATGCCGGAACGAAGTAGTCCCAAACAAGCTACAGAGGCGATCTCCATTTCCATAAAAACAGAGCGAGAACCAACATTTGGTCCACCTGTTCCAAAATTGGACAATAACATGAACATTTTAGAGGCACCGAATTTGGACAATGACAACATGTGGCGTCCATGGTAACGGGTGACTTGTTTTAGATTTTAAAGATGTCTGTGCAGGCTATGACAAACTGTTGTGAAAATGAAGCCAAGTTTTAAATTAAATAGAATGTGTTATGGAGCGGATTCCTTGTTATAAAATTATTTTTGTATTGAATGTTAACTATGCAGTGTTTCGGACTAGGCAGTCCGCTTAGTTCTTGGGGACCAACTTTGGATTATTGTGTTTACTGAGGAATTGACATTGACCTATATATGACGTCACTTATATGACGTCACTAGTGTGATAAGCATTTCATTCTACACATTCCCTACATGTGTAAAAAATCATTTTGTATATTCGATATTTTTTATCATAAAATTCGAATGATTTAACTTTAAGTTTGAAAACAGTTGCAAATTACGTAGTAAACCTTCTATGCATTCATGACTTGCAAATGTATGTGAAAAATGTTCTTCCGTTTTGTATATTCGCATTCTTGTTAAATTCTAACTATATAGAAAGGATAAGATTGTAAGGTTACATGAAAATTACACCTTGACAGGATGCTTTAAAGATACATTGGGGTTTAACGTCCATTCGACAAAAACTAAGTCATTTCGGGACTAACATACGGTTCAATTCTATTTCTATAATTCGCTTGCGCGTAATGGTCTTTAGCAGTGGGAGGAAACCGGAGGATCCGGAGAAAATCCACGAGGTTGGACAGGTGACCCAGCTCCTTGCCACGTACAAGCAGGGAATTAAAACCACGACACTTGACTGTATGACAGACCTTCTGATCCAACGCGCACGCGTTAACCATTCGTCCCACGCCCCGGTTGGTGCAGAAAATTAGGATGGCTTTGATATTAAGTGGATTAGCCTATGCCCGCCATATATACGTTGAACGATGATATGACGGCATCCACTAATATAACAATAACGGTCAGCTCTTTATCTAAATGTAACATAATGCATCTTTAATTGCTCAACCAATGTATCTATACATTTCTTTCTCTTTCTTCGGATGGGACGAAAAATCCGAGACACACGTATGTACTCGTTGGCATGTACGTAAAGAAACTTTGACATTTGTAAGTCGATGAATATTTGACAGAAAAACCCATGCTTGAACCCATGTTTGAACATAATTTCAACTGCATGGATGGTCTGTCTTCTTAGGTCTGTTGGTCCATAAAAGAAGGATGTAAAACTCCATTACATTTCATTTCTGTTTATCATTGATATGATAGTGAAATGATATTAAATTGACATGAACAAACCGGGAATATGTGGTGTGCTATGAGGGGAATTTTGCTCAGGTAGCGCGATAGGTGTCACTCTTATTTCGTATTCCAACTGTCGACCGAGCTCGGTTTTCCACCCCATCCGAAGGACGAAACACAGTTTCTTGCCAGGCTCTCCGTCCTCCACTACTGACAAGGGGAAACCACGCTAGACAATTTCCGAGGTACTTTTTCGTCCAATATATATGATAGTACATACAATATGTTGACTAGAATTGCATGTCGAATGAAGTGCCTTATTATTATTATTATTATTTACAAAATTTAATCATACAGACTATTTATATTTTGATATGAAAAAAGTTTACATCTAACGCATCAGTATATTATATACCACAGAATCCTCAAACGAAAGTTGTGCCGACAGGCCTGGAAATAACGGTTTTAGATGTACCCGACAAAATGGCAGGCGCTAATGAAATAGTACCTGACATTTTTAAATTAGTGCCGGACATGTATTAATAATATCAAAAAAAAGACAAATCAGTGCCGGACAAAATGACAGACACCAGAGGTTTTGTGCCTGACAAAGCCTGAATCTGTGTCTGACATTGTCTGTGACAGGTGCCGTATTTCCAGGCTTGTCTGCCGAATGCTATCACCGAGCTCTTTAAGTCAATTTTCTATCACGATTATTATGTAAGGCCAGACAAATTTGATTTTCTGTTTTTCGATAACACCGAGGAAGAAAAATGTCCTTCTTATTTCTTCAACTAAAAGTACATGATTGTGCTGTTCAAAAGGTTTTAGTTTAGTGAGGGATAAGCCAATGAAACGGTCTGTAACTGCAACTTCTTCATGTGCCATGCACGGAACTGTGGGTAAGCCACTAGAAACGTCAACGCTGATGCCATAGGGTTGAAAGCCGCTTGTACGACCCCTGACACAACCTTCGAGTACAACTTGTCAGATCTGCATGTAGTAGTGTAGTGTAGGCCATCGAAAGTATAAAAAAAAACTAAACGAAATATAGATCTGTATTTTAATCAGATTAGAAAAACAGAAAATCAAATTGGTTTGTCCTTATGAGTATTTTGAATGAAAATCAAACTGTTTTGACCTTATGAATATTTTGAACTGTTTTTAGTGTACATAGTTTATGACATATTCGCCATTGTTAAGTGCTTAAAACGATTAAATTTGTTGACCTTATGAATTATTTGTTGGGAATAAATATTTTGAAATATTTGACTAATTTGTTGCTAATATTTTCGTGATTCACTGGTGACCACAGCTCATGTGTGTATTACGTGCTGCTGTGTGAAAGGTTGCAGGGATTGTGTGGACTTTAGAGCGGATATATTTATATTAACTGTTGGATTAGCCAGGGCGAAAACATTGAAATGAAATGGGGTTTAATGTCCTACTGTTCTGCTCCGACTGGGCTAATGAAGACGGGTATACAGTGTGCCATGAGAAATTTAGCCCGCCAATGTGTACGCGGGACCTCGGTTTTTCGTGCCATCTGAACTACTATACGTTGTGCATTGCCATGCCCTCCGTCTCACATCACTGATAAGGGGTAACCGCGACGGAAAATCCCCAATGAACATTCTCGGCGAACGCAGGGATCAAACACTGACCCACCAGGTTAAGCCTAGCCTTCAACCCGCAAGAAACCGGGAAAAAATAAAACTTCTCAACGGCCAATCTACGATCTTCTACAGTACCCAAAATCGCAAGGGTCGCGTAAATGACACGTAAATCTCACGCCCACCCCCACCCCCTCCCCCGTAGACAGTCCGTAGTAACACGTACAGCTGGTTGTGGGCATTAGCGAGGTAACGTCCCACCCACTGAGCCACCGACAAGGAAAGATATATATGTTATAAATATGTATTCCACATATTGTCGGTCCTTGTCAGGGATTCAGCGCCCAAACTTAAAAGGGGGGTGAGGGGACATATGCCCGGGGGTGACCCTTCTTGGGGGCGGCAAATTATCTGACTGCAGACGAGAAATATTCAAAGTGGGACTCAGCATTTTACTTGACGTTGCTTCCTCTAAACCTGTGTAAACCAGTTCATATTTCAGTAAATAGAGAGGGTATAATTAGGATTTTTCCAAGATATATTATATGGTTTTACGATCAGATGGAGAAGAGTTGATGTGGAAATAAACATACAAATTTTACATATAAGTTAATTTAATAAATAGTTATTTAAATAAAGTGTTAAATGCGGGGGAGGGGAGGGGGCGTCACTGAAACTTTTGTGAGGACCCTGCAGGGATTAGTACGACACCGAGTTTCTAACCTTAGACCGACTTTGATTATTTTACAGTTCGTGTGATGAGGTAGCCCCGACTAGGTTACTAGACGCAACCCTACAATTTAATTATGAGATAGAGAGAGAGAGAGAGAGAGAGAGATAGAGAAAGAGAGAGAGAGAGAGAGAAATGGGGGGCGGTAATGTCCAACTAGGTCATTTCGGGACTAATATTTAGTTCAATTTTATTTCAATAATTCGCTTGTGCGTAGGGATCTTTATTAGCAGTGGGAGGAAACCGGAGGACCCAGAGAAAGCCCACCAGGTTGGACAGGCGACCCTACTCCTTGTCACGTACAACCAGAGGATCAAAACAATGCCAGACCTTACGATTCAACGCGCACGCGCTAACCATTCGGCCATCCCACCTCCTGCTTAACTATGCCACCCAGTTTCAACACAGAGGAATCGGCATGTGTCATTTAGTTCTAAAAACGAAAACGTGAATAACGCAGTTTTAATCTTTTTTCTTTTTTTTAGTCCAGCAGTGTAGAACCTTAAGAAATAGTCAATTTGTTTGGGCGCAAATGATTGTATTTGGTCGTGATGCGCGCGGGCCGGATTTAACCTAGGGGATATAATGAAGAATTGGGAAATCTGTGAAGAAACTCAAATATCAAAATCTAGACTGAATGGCTGACCGCAAGACGAAACGGTTCAATTGTAATTATCGACGCCTTTTGTTGCTCGGCGACTTAATGACGCGTGTCACAGGCCTCGGTCGCGTTTTGCGTGACCAGTCTTTTGTAAGTGGTGATATATGCTAGAAGAAAGTGGGCATTATGAAAGATAATACCCAGTGCACGTGTGGTTATTATACGTCCTCTATACAGGTATTATCTAGGTATATATTTTAATATGATACCTATTATTCTCCTATTCGAGACATATTGTTAAAACATCGTTATTCATTCTTCCATTCATGACATAATATGCAGAGTCAATATCTCCTGGGTTTCTTTTTCTGTAAAATATCAAACATCACGATCTAATGGCGTCTACAGCATTGTTTATCCACGTCATCTTTAATCTTCCTCAATCGATTTTAATACCCATGAGTTTTAGTCTACACTCCCTGATGCATTTTAATGTCAATAGGTCAATTTTATAAATCTGCCATGTCTTGCGTAGGATTAAAGATGGATTATGCACTTAATCTGCCTACTGCAGACCCTTGTTCTTCTTTCAAATATTATATAGATTGTTGTTTAGACATTAATTCACACGATAAGCCTATAATCAACTCTCTAAATCATCCGGTGGTCCAGATTTAAAAGGATTTGAACACAAGACAGATTTTAAAAAATAACGATAAATGGATAATCGAAGCTTCTTAGTATCGGTTGTCCAGTGCCGCTGCTACGATAATAAAAGACGTACGCTACATCGTCAAACAGCCATGCAGAATCAAGTATTTTGAATGAAATTGTCAATGCATTAATTTTTTTAACTATTATAGCACCGGGGGAGGGGGGTATGGCCGATTGGTTAACACGTGCGCGCTGTATCATGAGGTCTGTCATTGAGTCAACTGCCGTGGTTTTAATTCCCGGGTTTTATGTGACAAGGAGTAGGGTCGCCTGTCCAACCTCGAGGGTTTTGCAGGACTGAGGGCCTGACAAGAACAGCTGTCTAGTCGTTCGAATGGGACACAAAACCGAGGTACCGTGTACATATTGGCGTACACGTTAAAGAACCCTTGGCAGTTGGAATTCGATGTAAGAGTAGGCCGTAGCGCCTATGTCTGAGCAAAATGTCCCCCATTGCACATTGTATGGCGTATTACCAGTCGGAGCAGAACAGTAGGACGTTAAATCCCATTTCATTTCATTTATTTAAACCTCTGCTTCGTTTATGGTTAGATGAGGTTATAGGTTATTAGATAGGAGTCAGGGGGTGTGAATATGAGAGAGAGAGAGAAATGGGGTTTAACGTCCACTCGACACAAACTGGGTCATTTCGGGACCAACATATGGTTTAATTTTATTTCAATAATTCGCTTGCGCGTAGGGGTCTTTAGCAGTGGGAGGAAACAGGAGGACCCGGAGAAAACCCACGAGGTTGGACAGGCGACCCTACTCCTTGTCACGTACAACCACGCCAGTTGACTCAATGACAGGCTTTATGATACAGCACGCACGTGCTAACCATTCGGCCACCCAACCCCCCAGGTATGAATATGAAGAGGTTTGGTGACTCATGGGGCCAACCACTTGATATTATAACCCCAAGACTAAAGTGCCGAGAAACTTGTCTGCGACATCACACATGGTGAAAGCGGACATTAGACAAAGTGTTGTGCAATTCAAATTAAAGATACATTAAGGGAGAGTAGATAAAGAGCTGGCAGTTCCTACTATAATACTATAATACTAGATGATGTAAAGGGAAATTTCAGTAAAATTGCTACACTCGGTATCGGGATATTAGCGATTGAATTTTAGACCTAGCCTCGATCATCATTACTAAAGTCGGTACGATAAAAAAAAACTAAAAAAAACATTGTCTCGTTTATCAATTTTTGGATTAAAACATCAATGAGCGTTGAGCAGCAAATCTGATTCAAATCCAGTGAAAATCCGACACATAAGATGGCATCGAGAGTTGGTTATAGCCTTTTCATGTTAATAAATGTCTAATTAATAGTTTAAATAACATTTCCGGCTTAAAGAAATACCTTGCAATAGGCAGATTTAGCTCATGGATAAATGTATGTTTAAAAACAATTAAAGATACATTATGTAAGATTTAGATAAAGAACTAGCCATTCTTGCTATAATAGTTCGAAAGTAGATCATGTAAAATGAATAATTTGAAAATTTCATTCAAATTACTTTATTGCAAGCCAAGATATTAGCCTTTGAAGGTTTGACAGACGTGTGCAATAATTTCAACCACCGTACTGGTTGATCGAAGCTAAGTCTCGGTCCTCCATATTTGATTAAATCAAAGTATCGCTGAACCATTCTAATCTATTTAATATCGGAGAAATCTGATGCCACCGAGAGTTGATTAAGGCCTGGATCAGTTAATTAATGTCTAATAAATACTTTAGAAAACATTTCAGACCTAAAGAAAGACCTGCAATAGGCAGATTTAGCTCTTGCATAATGCATGTTTAAACAAAGTGTTTCGTGCAATTCAGATTAATATTTTTAAAAGTATAAATTGGATATTACATGCCTTAAAGTGTTTTCTAGATGAAAGAGTGCATTGAGGGGAAACAATTATAATGTAGGATAACTCCGTACTCCTCGCAATGTTTCGTTTGTATAGAGCTAATCCCACTAAACACTTCTTTAATGGAAGCAAATTTATGTTCCAAATTATGACTGGCCAATGGTCCGATTAACAACCAATAGCTAACTGCGTAACAATTGGATCATATATGTTTACATAACGTTACATAACGATTTTGTTATGCCCAATTAACCAGTACATAGCAGAATATTGCAGAAAAACTAATTGCGTGACAAACGAGGCTATCAGCACAAATACAATGTTCTACAATACTGTATGGAGACGAATAATACTTTCACCGTTTTTAATACCTTAAATCACTGTCCAAAGTTTTTGGGAAGACCCCAGATTAAACGTAAGGCTGTCATGTTGCTGTACTTGGGATAGATTTGATTGAACGGGAAGAATACACATACTCTCTCAAAAGCTCAAGTATCAGAAGCCAATCCAGCAATGGGCAGAGAGGGATTTCTCGGACCATTGCTTCAGGAATATGGAATAACTCAAGCTTATTAAACCGGATCAATCCACTGTAACCGATAGCATGAAATCATATGGAAATTATTACAATTAAATGACCCATAGTCTGGTCCCCTGGTCCTCAAAATTCAACTGTAAAGTTTATACCAATGTTTCATTTATTATACGTCACTTCCGATTTTACGCACGAGTGGCACGACTCGCCATCACCAACGAACCGCTACATTAAAACCGCCCCTTAGTCTGAAAACGGCCATTTTTAATATTGAATCTACCATGATGAATAGAAATCCACATATTTCCCATTACAATAATAAATGGTCGATTTAAGATCACGGATCATATTCTTTGCTATAACATGACAGTACCACCCCTGGCTTTTCATTTATCATTGTCCCCCAAAAAATAGAAAATAATTTCGAGATCAGTTATTTTGTGATTTTTTATGGCTCATTAGTGGAGACATTTCTGAAGATTATTTGACCTTTGAGATGAAAGGAACCGACGTGTTATCTACCTTGTTTTTCTTTCAATAAAAGTCTAGATTACGGATTAATTTCTTGTATTGGTCAAATTAGTAACACTCATTGTGAATTCCATGACTAACTTCATGTTCACTCAACCAATTTGAGCCGATTTTTTGCTATGTGGGGTGACGGAAAATGGAAACATTGTTACCCGGTCAAGCTTTCCATAACACGTTTTTTAACTAAAGAGCGCATACTGATCAACAGTGGATATTCGCTCGTCCGCTACAATCACATAGGGATGACATCGGTGCGGCTTAATGAGCCCCCAATATTAACGTTTTCCTTCTGCAAATTAAATTCTAGAACATTTCTTTTAAGCATTAGAAAAATAAATAAAGGTGTTCGAGATATATGTAGGTAAAAAATATTTCCTATTTAGTGTAAATGTGTATGTAAAACGAGTAAAAGGCACCATTCTGTCCGACTTTCGTAAGACCTCTGAGAAACAAATTATAAAGAGCGTTGCTCCTGTTAACCACTCGGGATGGGGGGGGGGGCTCAGCCAGTGCAGCTAAATCTATTTGTTAAGGCCAGCTCAATTTTTGTTAAGGTCGCTGAGATCTAAATAAGGTGATTGTTGGCGAGATTGTGGGTTAGGGTTTGGGTAAGCATTAGAGCTAGGTCCAAGGTTAGGGTTAAGGTTGTTTACAATAGGTTTCAATTTCCCGCTTGTCCATCCTCGTGGGTTCTCTCTGAGTCCTTCGGTATACTGCCATAGCTAAACCAACCTACACTCCAATGTAGAATATGTTGCTATAAAAGCATGGACTTAATATCATAAGGTCCGTGATAACATTAAACCATTTGTTAGTCCCGAATCGACCTAGTTTCTGTCTAGGTGGCTCAGTGGGTGAGGGACTAGCTTAATAACAAGGTGGTCCGGGGCTCGATCCCGGTGTTGCCACGTATTTTCCTTTGTCAAGGGTGTGTACACTTTGGCGTGCACGTAAACGAACCCTACACATTTGCAATTTAATTGCTCTTCGGGCACCAACCTCGTGGGTTTTCTCCGGGGCCTCCGGTTTTCTCCCACTGCTAAAGACCCCTACGCGCATGCGAATTATGTAAATAAAATTAAACCATATGTTAGTCCCGAAATGACCTATTTTGTGTCGAGTGGACGTTAAACCCCATTTCTCTCTCTCTCTCTCTCTCTCTCTCTCTCTCGCTCTCCGGGCAAATTGTCCCTAATAACACACTGTATGGCGTAAGCCCATTTTCATTAGCCCAGTTCGGAGCAGAACAGTAGGACGTTAAACCCCATTTCATTTCATTCTTTGTTTGTCTCAATAAATTTTAAACTGATTTACCGCCACTAAATTTTAGAATTCATTAGAAATTTAATACCCTTAGATTAATGTGTCGTCTGTCCAACTTCGTGGATTTTCTCCGGGTCCTCCGGTTTCCTCCCACTGCTAAAGACCCCTACGCGCAAGCGAATTGTTGGAATAAAATTGAACCATATTATGTTAGTCCCGAAATGACACAGTCTACAGCCTCGTGCCCTATTTATATACACCGAGGACAATGTTCTATAGGATTGTAATTATAATAGGTGTTGTAACACATATCACACCTGCCCTTCCATGTTTCTTAAACATGATAAAAGTAAACAAAATGTTTATGACCTATTTACCTGTTTGCACCTGTATGCACACCTGTAGCGTTTTATAAAAAGATCTGATGTGATATAACTAGTTCTAATTTTAACTGTTTTTTGGAAATCCCCAAGCGAAACATTACTCATATCATCTGTGGTATATTTAAACAATAACAAGTTTATAAGTATCAAAATACTTCACACAACGTACAATTTTTTATGGATACACAATTACTGAGTTTAATATTAAGCGACGTTTCGACGAAACGTTGCTTAGTATTAAACTCAGTAATTGTGTATCCATAAAATTGTACCCTGTGTTAATATGTTTAATTACCAAATGCCAATCAAAGAAGCTATTAAAATACTTATAAGTTGTCGAATTCTGTTGCTTCTGGGCTATTGTACTGTTGATTGACTGTACTCCCTACAGTATAATGGAAATAATAGCAAATTAAAGTAACACAATTGTTGTTAATTTATAAAAAAAAAAGAACCACATCCCGTGTTCGTTGGTCACTAGAATTAGACGTTCGTTCATGGCTGCAACTTGATGAAGAACAATGAAAACCACTAGGGTTGTGTCATACGGACACTTGTCCTTCTAAAGACCAACTTGTTAATTTCTTTAATTAATGGAAACATTATATGTAGATTTTTAGAGAAGGGACTAACGGGGGATGCAACGTTTTACATTTCTACACCAACCGGTGAGTATTTCAGTAGGTGAAGATAAAATACAATTTTTTTTTATAATGTTAGATTGTTAGATATAGCTGAGCTACGAAATGGTATTTTATAATGTTGGATATTTAGGCATAGCTAAAGTAAGAAATGTTTGGGGGGGGGGGGTTAATTTTAGATATAGACTTGTTACTTGAACTAAGAAATGTGATCACATAACTCCTGTTTTATATAATTTACACTGGTTACCTGTTAAAAATATCGAATTGATTTTAAGATTTTAATACTTGCTTTTATATGTTTAAATAATTTAGCCCCTGTTTACCTATCAGATCTTTTAGAACTTTATACACCTTGTCGATAAATTACTTTTAAAGTCCCATGCTGTTCAACTAGTCTCTTTTAGTTATCAAGCACCTGTTTTATGGAATAATCTACCATTTAGTTTAAGATGTTGTACATCTCTGTATTCTTTTAAAAGACAACTTAAAACACATTTATTTAACAAACGTTTAACTGACTCTATATTATTCAACTTTCAATGTGTCCACTTTGTACAGTGCCCTTGGACAAATGATGTGAAAAGGTGCACTATAAATATGCTGTAATAATAATAATAATAATACGAAATGGTAGTTTTATTTTAGAAATTATTTTGGTATACTTAAAGTAAGAAAAAGTTTTTTTACTCGAAAAAACAATTCAAAGGATGGCAGCACCAAGTGTTGTAGTTGTTGTTGATGGATTGTTGTTTTAGTATAATTTATACCTTCGATCAATTGTTTACTATTACTTATATATCTACACAATTGACACTACAAGACAAATCTTGTACTTTTTCTGATCTGTTCAGCTTAAGGGTGTTTTATATGAAACTCACGCACGACACGAACAGTCATAGTTATCTCAATAATCAATCAATACCGTGATCGCCGACTTAAGATCCAGAATTACTCCACCGGGTGGGAACGTCACCAGATCGAAAGATCAAAGACATCAATATAGATATGATATACCTATAAACCTTCCAATGCCTCTCCCTCAGGCCACTTTAACCAACCCAATAACATCTTTATTGTCTTTCACTCACGAAGAAATTGACGAAGAAGACCGAAGGTGATGACTCCATTACGGCCTAGGGATGGATGTTCGGGGTTAAACCTTAAGGCTGATATTGGTGACCGTATTTTTTTTGTTTGTCTATTGTTGATTTATGGTAGTAATAAATATATTTGATCTTAATTTGGTGTAAAATAACCTTCTAATCGACGTGATATCTTTATTTTCATACCCGGATCAGTTTCATTAAATTCCTTTGATGGGGTTTTGTATCGTACATTTCCACGCGAAATAATGGTCTTATTGAAACTTGCATATTTTGGATGGATTAGCTATTACAGCTACCCTTCGATTGATATTCGTGTAATTACATTTTTTTAAGCGACTGCGGATTAATCATATACTTCAGTTTGTTTTTAAGTTAGTAATGTGTGTCTATAGTTTGACAGGATATAGACCATGGCATGGGACAACACATAGTCCTTCGGATGGGAAAAAACCCACGAGTTTGGACAGACGATCCTACTCCTTGTTACGTACAACCGGGGAATCGAAACCCCACCAGTTGACTCAATGACAGACCTACCTTATGCGCAAGCGAGTTATTGAAATAAAATTGAACCACCACCACCCCCGACTTTTTGTTAAGATCTATAAGTTCAACCTTTAGCGAACCCACAAACATACACACGTTTTTGTTTTTGTTATTTTTTTTTGGGGGGGGGGGGTATCTACTTTTACTGTATCTACTTTAATCTATATCTTGTTTTAACCGTTTTCCTCGCACAAGAATGTGAAAAGCAACAAGATTAAAAATCACGAAAAATCAGCTCGAATATAATTTGTAAACATGATCAGATTTAAATTTTATTTCTTCCTCGTAATAACCAGCATGTATACCAGGTTTTTATAACATCATCGGCGGAAAACAATACTTTTGTAGTTGTTTTTTTATATTTTAACGTCCGCTTCCACCTGGAGTGATACTTATATACCCTGCTTATAATAGCGGGAAAAAAACGCCAGTCATTGCGGCTTACTGTGGAAATCCGGATAAAATCATCATCATAAAACGAAGTATTTAACTGAACTGTGTATAAAAACAGTAGTAAAAGGACGGATATTCTGGAGTTTTTAAGTACAGACAGGGTGGTTTGTGTGTAAACGTGTCGAGAGAATTTATCTTTATTAAATAACACCCATTGTTAAATGTCTACGTTTCTAAAATACTTGATTAATACTCGAATTGAATGGCGTCATTAACTAATTCGTAGCTCTAAGGCTGAAACATTTTTGTAATTCTAATTTTATTTATTATTAGGCTATGGCGTGGTCTTAATTAGTACATTCTATAACTATGTACAGCTCCCCTACCGATACGAGATTATCTTCAAATCCCCGCTCTTTAAAAATAGAAATAAAATGATATGGGGTTTAACGTCCTACTTTTCTTCACCAACTTGTCTAATGACGATGAGCGCATTTTGCCCTGGCAGCGGCGTTTCTGTCGATTTCCATATGCCAAAGGTTCTCTTAAGTGTACGCCATACTATTCTGCCATTCAACCCCTCCCCCCACTTTAGGTCATGACGTTTTGGACACCGGCTGGAAATCATGTCCATCATCATCTGTTTGATTGGAAATAAACAAAATATTAGTAGACAATACTGCCAATCTAGTGCAGTGCTGAAAAATATCCAGATAAATATTTTATATTCGCAAAAGTAACCTGGAAGATTGAAATATTTTTAGGATTAAGGGGAGAGCTGACTGAGCGGTATAGCCAGGGGGAACAATATCAAAGAGTGTGTGTGTGTGTGTGTGGTTTCCCTTTGTCAGTGGTGCAGGACGGAGGGCCTGGCAATGACAGCTGTCTAGTTGTTCGGATGAAACGAAAAATCGAGATCCATGTACACATTGGCGTGCACATGAAAAATCCCTTGGCAGTTGGAATTCGATATAAGAATCCCTTGTCCGTGCCAAATTTCCCTCATAGCACATTGTATGACGTATGCCCGTCTAGCTTCGTTATATAGTTTGTTTATATTTTAAGCATATAATTTTATAACTTTATGATATTATTTATTATGTTGTATATGTTTGTATCAAATAAGTCGACTGGCGTGGTTTCGAATCCCCGGTTGTACGTGACAAGGAGTAGGGTCGCCTGACCAACCTCGTGGGTTTTCTCCGGGTCCTCCGGTTTCCTCCCACTGCTAAAGACCCCTACGCGCAAGAGAATTATGTAAATAAAATCAAACCATATGTTAGTCCCGAAATGACCTAGTTTGTGTCGAGTGGACGTTAAACCCCATCTCTCTCTCTCTCTCTCTCTCTCTCTCTCTCTCTCTCTCTTTGTATCAAATAAATCTATCCATCTATCCATACTGACATATAAAATGCATGTGAATTTTATGGACCCTTTTCACTGATACAAGGGTCCCAGTGACATTTTCAGCCAGTCATCACATGCAATCTTGATCCGGTCCTGATAATGACGTATACATAAGTAATATGATCCATATTTTATTCAACATTAGATTGCTTGTCACGATTTACTTAGCTGTAATTGTAGATGGACTAATTTTATAGAAGTTCTCAAAGACAACGTAACAAACTCTTCAACAAATGTATTGTTCAGCAATTTATTTTAAGGGCAATTGTGATACCCGATACATTTCTTCACTATATACATAATAAAGGCCGACCCAAGTCGATTTGTATGGTCATCCCTTTGCGAAACTGGATATGAAATTCAATTTTGTTGACTAAAAGTCTCTTACATAATATGGCCGCGGCTTGTATGGAAATCCCGAACTTTTTACACGGTAAGATACAACTGTATCGCCTTGCAAGTTTGTTGCTTCGCGGATTAACTGTAAGCTCTGATACTGATAGCAACAGGTGCCCTTAGTGACGTCATAATCTCTAATGTCGATAACGTACGGCGTTACGTCACTATGGTGGTCCTAACGATCGTGTGCCATAGTGTGCGTTACGACAATCCACGTAACGCCATGATGAAAACCAACACACGGTTAAATTGAACAGGAATTAAAGTTATTAAAAGGACCTCCCACTAATAACCCCCATCAAAGATTTACCTATCAACACGGATGGGAAACGCATATCCAACCTTTGATAAGCTTCTATCTCTTCAACATTCGACAATCCCTCGTACGCAACAAATCGACAAGTTTTATCAGTGAAGGGGTTTGGGAACAACACTTAGAGCAATATGATGTCAATGAGATCAAAATGTGTCTCTGCGTGGGTTCTAGAATTCTCGCTGTGGGTGGAGGTGCAGTTTTATCAGAGGGGTTGAAGTTTTAGCTTCAAGCTAACTGGGATCCGTACGTCAAAGATGGGCCTATTTTACAGTTTAAGGATTGTGTCGTCCATCTGGTGGTCGAATGGTCTAACGTTTGCGCTTTAGATTATAAGGTCTGGTATTACATCAAGTAGTGTAGTTTCGTTTCCCAGCTTGTACCGGACAATGAGTTGGGTCGCCTGTATAACCCCGTGGGTTGCTCCAGGTGCTCATGTCCCTCCCCCAACACACTGCTAAAGACCCCTACGCGAAAAAAAAATTTGGAATAAAATTGAACCATAGATTAAACATGCATTAAGCAAGAGCTAAATCTGCCTATTGCAGGTCTTTCTTTAGACTTGAAATGTTATCTAAATGATTAATTTGACAATAATTAACTTATCCAGACCATAATCAACTCTCGATGTCATAGCTAGCCTGCAATATATACTGGATTAGGATCCGATTTGCTAAATTCTCGATTCAGAGTGGATCAATTTTACTGAAATTTTACGCAAATTCTTTTTACATTATCTACTTTTTAACTATTATAGTGAGAACTGCTAGCTCTTTATCTAATCTCCCATAATGTATCTTTAATATCGAAATAACATAGTTTGTGTCAAGTGGATGTTAAATCCTCCCCCCCTCCCTCCCTCCCTCCCACTCTCTCTCTCTCTCTCTCTATTATAAGGTCTGTCATTGAGTCAAATGGCGTGGTTTCGATTCCTCGGTTGTACGTGACAAGGAGTACTCTCTCTCTCTCTCTCTCTCTCTCTCTAATGATCTGTGTATTTTCAGCGCTGTTGTATGGATCGTTCGAGATAGTATTGAATGTTAGGTTTGAAACCCCATCTTGCCAACAGAAATATGAACTATATGTCGTAGAATGAGTTTTTGTCATGTCCTACAAATATTGAAATAGACGTAATCATATTATCTTAAGACATTACAAGGGGTCAAAGAGGCCGAACATTACGTCACTCATATTAGATTTCCCACTGGTGTTATTATAAAACTGACCAGTATTATGGCGTAAATACTGGGTGTGATCAGAATGTTTATATAATGTTTCAACAAGCATGCGCAACAATTCATACTGTAGCAAGTTCCGTCTTATTAAATCCACTCATCTCAACTATGTGTCTTTGAACCGCCCACAATGATTGATGAACACGTGCACCAATAAAACACCCATTTTGTATTTTTTTATATTTTTATTCCCTTCAATTTGGCTTGCGTATAAAGCTATATTTTATTATAAAGTTCCCAAAAAGAAAAACATGCATCGCCATTAATACGGGTTGAACCACTATGTCAATAGTTCTGTAT
This sequence comes from Patella vulgata, assembly GCF_932274485.2. Taxonomy (NCBI): domain Eukaryota; kingdom Metazoa; phylum Mollusca; class Gastropoda; family Patellidae; genus Patella; species Patella vulgata. Next base: position 3,322,149 of record NC_065885.2, read on the forward strand.
CACAATTAATATGGGTGGATTGCTCAACCCTGGGGAACACCTTTGTCAAACATTCTGAAATGAAATAATTCACAGTGGCATGAAGTTTACATCGCAAAGGAAACCCTTTGTCAATAATTCTAAAATATAGTAGTTTACGATAAAATTCTCAGTAACATTAAAGATACATTATGTAAGATTTAGATAAGGAGCTAGCCATTCTTGTTATAATATTTTGACAATAGATCATGTAAAATGAATAATTTGAAAATTTCATTCAAATTACTATATTACGAGCGACGATATTAGCCTTTGAAGGCTTGACAAGACCTGTGCAATAATTTCAACCACCGTACTGGTTGTTCGAAGCTAAGTCTCGATCCTCCATTTTGAAATTAAATCAAATATGGCTGAACCGTTCTAATCTATTTAATATCGGAGAAATCCGATGCCATCGACACTTGAATATGGCCTGGATCATTTAATGAATGTCTAATTAATAATTTAGATTGTCTGCGGTATCACTTCGGTGGAAGCGGACGTTAAATAAAGCTATTTCACACACACAATAATTTAGAAAACATTTCGGGCCTAAAGAAAGACCTGCAATAGGCAGATTTAGCTCTCGCATAATGTAGGATGACCCGTGCACTTTACAGAAAGTTGGTCTCGACACGGCTAAATGTGCACGCTTCAGTTGCGTGTCTCGAACTGATTTCTGACTACCCCGCACTCGCTTTGAGTCGATAAATAGCCATGGCACGTGCAATTCTCTACAAATATATCAACTATTACAGCCGTAAAAAATCTATTGTTGACGATTTTGAATAGCAGTAAAATTTAGCTTCTTGGTTATTACAGCAGCTATAGTAATTACGTTTGTTTTATTTTTTAAATTGCTTTATCATTAACTGTACCGTTAAGAGCGGCATCTTTTGGTTTAGTACAAATACTATCTCTGAATCACTTTCTTTAGCAGGAACATGATACTAGCAGTAGTTTCATTTTACTTTTACAAGTTTCTTAAAACAATTGTTGAGTTGTCTAAAGTGCTTATTTCTAAATTCAATTTCTTGTTCTAGCTTTCTGTTATGTTTCGTAAAAAAAAATAGTCTTGATTATCCCGACCTGTCAATCAGACGTAGAATGGTCGATAGACTGGTTAAGCGAGACTAATTTCAAAACAAGGGCACGTAACCTATATTTTACTCAAAAGTGTCTGGGTGTTATGGACGCAACTTGGAACCAGTTTTCAGTCTATTATGTATAGATGATTAATGGTCATAGCTTATTAAGTACAACATGATCGTTTATTTAGTGACTATAATTGTGTGAAACTGATTTGAGGCTTGGCATATATATAAATATTGTGGCGTAATTGTCGAGATATTTGGAGATATTTATTTATGGTGGGTCACCCTATATAATGCATGTTTAATATACATTGTACATTTAATAAGTAGGGATTGTTTAATCCGGGGGAAGCCCTACCTTAAAGATTATAATGTAATATGAGAATATACATGCAGGATTATCTAGGGGACGGCAACAAAACATAAATGGCGGTGCGAGTGGGCGGTAGTAGAGCCGAATGGACACTGGAGTTCCCGGCGAGAACTAAAAAAGTCTCAGAATTTGTAAAAACCGTTTTGAACTTGTCAGAGGTCGCGCTTGTGGGGCTTACAAGTTAGTGTGGTGTGTAAAACCAAGGACCATCGGTGTCCATATTGACGCGCACGTTAAAGAACCCTTGACAGTTGGCGTACACGTTAAAAAACCCTTGACAGTTGACGTGCACGTTAAAGAAACCTTGACAGTTGACGTGCACGTTAAAGAAACCTTGACAGTTGGCGTGAACGTTAAAGAACCCTTGGCAGTCAAGATTCTATGAATAATCGGCTGAAAACCGTGGTTCGTCCGTTTACATATTGGCGTGCACGTACAAAATCAGCCGTGACAGTTTGGATTCGATGAAGCGCCCCTGCAGAGGCAAAATGCCCCTACCTAGTATTGGACACACGTGAAGATATAAATAAAAATAACGATATGTTAGTCTCAAAATGTTCAAAGTATTATGTTGAAAGGACGTTAAACCCCATTCCTGTCCGATAAAATATAAAGACCATAAGAACGATGTGACGTAGGAGCTAGGTTTGACGTATATTAGAACAGGTTATCCTGTCTACATTATAGGCTGGCACACTGATCAACACTGAATTTTCCCTAGGCCGCTACAATCACTGATAAGGATGACATCGATGCGACTTAATGAGTCCCAAATATTAACTTTTTTCTTCCGTCAAATTAAATTCTAAAACATTTTTTTTATTTATTAGAAAAATAAATAAAGACTTTTGAGTTATTTTTAGGTAAAAATCATTTCCTATTTAGTGTAAATGGGTATTAAAATAAGTAAAATTCACCATTTAGCCCGAATCAGTAACGTCTTATGTAAACAATGCACGCGCTTTTGAGCCAATGATTGACGCCGCGTGATGTGACGTCACGTGTCGAAACAGTCATCTGTTAGAGAGATATTAGAAGATCTCTGTGAAACAGATTGATAGGCCGGTTGGGGAGGTTCGGGAATGTCCGGAGTCAACAATGGCCGCTTTATATAAAGGAGTATTTTGGAGAATACTAACCCTAACCCTTTTTTTCGAAAACTGGTCTTGGATCCAATTTACCTTTTACCCCTCTTAAAAGGGTTAGGGTTAGTACTCCCTAAAATACTCATTTATATAAAGCGGAAGTTCCTGAACCTCTCCAGCCGACCTACAATTAGCATCTCCCAAACCCGGAGGCAGACAAATCCGGTTAAATAAGAAAAAAATATTTAACACGTGCTGGCAACGCACCTTACTTCCGACATCGATTAGTTGAAATATTTCAAAGGATTTACTCAGTACATAAAAATATATACGACAGAAAATAACAAATATAGGGCTGGTGATTTATACATTAATACAATAGGCTAGTTTATATTCAAACATATCACGTATAGGGTAACATGCTTACACTGTGTAAAGATTACGTGAGGACTTGCTTCAGTTGGAGATTAACTGATACTGGCGTTAACTTGAGAAATCAGTATAGACGACCTTTCCTCTTTAATACGGGTTTAATTGGAGGGATATTGTTGCATTGCGAGTCATATTCGTCTTGTTATGACCCTATACAGACCCCATGTGACGTGATATATCTATTGTTTGAAGCACGATTATCTGTACGTGGTAAATTGATTTGCACTGTACACATGGAATGGATGATATAATATTTTCAAGTGGGCTTCCAGAATTTTTTACTCGTGTAACCTTTATCACTGATGTCTTAAATGTATTTGATTTTTTAATGAAATAACAAAAGACAAGCATCTTAAGAATGTTATGTTGTTACCTTTTTAAACAATAGAGACACATCTGTAAATTCCCGGTGCTTTTCCGCCATGATATACCTTTGTCAGTGTTGCAGGACGGAGGGCCTGGCAAGGACAGCTGTCTAGTAGTTCGGATTGTACGAAAAACCGAGGTCCCGTGAACACATTGGCGTGCGCGTAAAAGATAGTTTGGCAGTTGGAATTCGATATAAGAGTAGGCTATGACGTATGCCCGTCCTTCATTATCCCAGTCGGAGCAGAACAGTAGGACGTTAAACTCCATTTCATTTCAAATTACCTGTCCGCCATTTTAAGCAATATGAATCCCTTGTAAACTACAATATTGTGAAAGATGAATCTCTAAATGGAATACCAGTCAAATATAATTCAATTCCGTTCAGTATTTACAAAGATCGAAACTTCATCGATCTATATTACTCGCTATGCATTAAGCCCGAAGCCATTTTGCTATCCACGAAGCTTTAATAATAGGGCTGTTTTAAATGCAGTTGAATCCAAGCCGGAAAATTATTTAGAGTTGGTATTTTGATTTTGTTTTTAATAAATGTTAAACATTAGATAATTTCAAAACCCATCAAAAAAAGGCGACTATGTTTCACGATTCTTGGGAAATGGGTCTTTATTATTTTTTTCTAACAAATGTAAAAAAAAAAATATTTTCTTTTGTCACCAAATCGCCGGGCTGTTGCCCTCACCATGATCCGTCACTGCTCATCCCCAGGAAAATTTTGAGAATTGGACGGACGCAAACGCGTTTTCCAGCCCAGATTATCGTTCTCTAGCAAACTCTGAACAACGAACATAGTGACAAGACAGGGATCCCACGATAGTGGGCTATTGGGCAAGTCAGAACAAAACATATGTCAGATAGATGTCAGAACATAACCAATAATATGAGACTAGGTGCAAGGTGCCACGTCCCCAAATCAATACTCTACATGATGATCCCTGACTGTTGTTATCTATTACAAACAGTAGGTTCTTTTAGAACTATGGTCCGCAATTTATTTTCGGCGGGGGGGGGGGGGGGGTGGCTACGGGGCTGGTGCAAATGGGTACCTTGGCGAAACCTTAAAGGTCTCGTCTTCACGTTGGCGTGCACTTGGCAGTTGGAATTCGAAGTTACCTTCATAACACACTGCATGGCGAATACACGACTTCGTACAGTCCATTTCTGTATGTAATCGGTCTTGTGTGAAGACGTACGTTAATCGCAGAGACAGAAATGAACTGAAATGGAATACATTGGGATTTAACGTCCTTGTTCTCCGCTGACTGGGGGTGGGGGGCTGGGCGCCGAATGGTTAGTGCGTGCGTGCTGCATCATAAGGTCTGTCATTGAGTCAACTGGCGTGGTTTCGATTCCCCGGTTTTACGTGACAAGGACTAGGGTCGACTGTCCAACCTCGTGGGTGTCTCCGATTTCCTCCCACTGCTAAAGATCTCTACGCCAAGCGAATTATTGAAATAAAATTGAACCGTGTGTTAGTCACTAAATGACCTTGTTTGTGACGAATGGACGTTAAACTCTCTCTCTTTCCGCACTCACTGGGCTAATGAATACGGATCTTAGAGGCAGTCCTGAAAACTAACAGAAACGCGAAATACGACATTTAAGATTATCTTGGTGTATCTAGGTGTACTTCTATAAAACTTTCTTCTGATTAGATTTATTCTGATTTATATCATTATAATTGTTAAAATGAACAATCATCTCTTTCACGTCGCTTTCTGTCGACAAATAATCTCATGTCGGACCGGAGTCTGTCAAATATTATGACGTCGTATATTGTGATAAGGCAGTAGAAACGTAAAAGTAGTGCGACGTGTTGTTGATAAAAGGGTAATAAAGGGAGACTAGTCAGACGGCAGAATGTTAATACCTATACATCAACAACGCCTTATCTTAGAACAATACCAAATTTAACGACGGGGTGAAATGCTTAAAATTGTTTCTCATTTTGGCGTAGATATACGAGGTGATAAGCTTCGCACTAATTACACTCTAAGACAATAACATTAACTCAAAGAAAATTCTTTCTGCACCTAAATATGTTCCGGTCAGGTCGTGGCGACAAGTGTAAGTCTCCCGTGAAGTGCAATTAGCCGAAACAATATTTATCATCGCCATGTGTACCAACACACTTTGACTTTGGCGCGAAAAAAATTCCAACATTCGCGTGTAACCACGCGCCGAGAATACATTACGTCATTTAAAGCCGGGAGGGACGGGGATGTTTTGTCACGTGATATCCCGACGGGGCGTTTCCTTTGAAGATGGCGATTCTGGTGGTAACCGAAGCAAACATCAAAGAATATGGAATTGTAGTCAGGTTGTTTCCTCTGTTGATCCTGGTGAGAGATAACTGGAATAAATATTGTAGATTTCACCAACCCCCTGAGGAAAATTAACAAATACCTAAATGGTTTCTGGTGGTTTCAACAAATAAAAGAATGGGTTTGAGAACACGAAGCGGTCGTTGCCTCTCAGTGGACGGACTCAATCGCTTATTGCATAACATCTATTACCATCAAAAGAATTTAAATTCTCTAATTGGACGTGATTAGATCATTGAAAAGACAGATGATGGTTTAATAGCGACACGGTCCTTATAATAAAAGTAGCCTGTGATATCACCAAAGGCAGAAGCCGATAGAAAAAAAACTCACTTAGTTACGCGCCGTGAAAAAAAAAACTTTTATAACGAGACTATGGTAATGGCTACCAAAACATAACTGTTGAAGGTTTAATGAAATTTGTTGAACATAATCTTTAAGTGGCATTTAGCGATCGGTAAACACAATAACAGAACACAGTTTTTATGGGATAAAATCACTAGTTTTATTCTAAAAGCACAACGTTTCGACAAGTATCCTCATATACTTATGGTTTCACTATGAATTTTGTTTATATTGACCTCAAGTTTACTAAATGTCATTGTGCTTGATAACGATAAGAGGATACTTGTCGAAACGTCGTGCTTTTAGAATAAAACCAGTGATTTTATCCCATAAAAACTGTGCTCTGTTAATAACTGTTGAAAGGTTTAATGAAATTATTAGGTAAATGATTCCGCCCCGTCTATTTGTAAACAAAAGAACCGGGTTACCACTTGTCGGGGTTGATATCTGCTAGTTCGACAAGGAAACTGTATTTAAAAAACACAAACACAACTTTATGGATAACAATCATTAGCAACTTTAATACCGCAACGTTTCAACAAGTCGTTGCACTATTAAAGTTGCTAATGATTGTTATCCATAAAGTTGTGTTTGTGTTTTTTCAATTTTAATCCTTCACTAAATGCCTTATAAACAATAAATTGTATTTAGTTGTTCGGAAGAGACGATAAAACTGAGACCTGGTGTACAAAATGGTCGATGTAATGCTAGGTTCCCACTATCACGATTCGCGCTATGATTAAAATCATGGTTTTAATCGTGGAGTAATCGTGGTGATCCTGTCGTGTCTTATCATAATGATGTGGTCAGTCGTAGCAATCGTGTTGATCACACCGAAACGTATCTAAATGTATCTGCACGTACAGGATCGTGGACTCAATAGGGACAACCCTACCATAACGCATCGCACGACAGAGGGGAGAGAGAGAGAGAGAGAGAGAGAGAGAGAGAGAGAAATGGGGTTTAACGTCCACTCAACACAAACTAGGTCATTTCGGGACTAACACATGGTTCAATTTTATTTCAATAGTTCGCTTGCGCGTAGGGGTCTTTAGCAGTGGGAGGAAACCGGAGGACCCGGTGAAAACCCACGAGTTTGGACAGGCGACCCTACTCATTGTCACGTACAACCGGGGATTCGAAACCACGCCAGTTGACTCAATGACAGACCTTATGATACACAAAGCACGAGGCTAATCATTCGGCCATCCAACCCCCACCCCACCCCACCCCACGACAGAGGGAATAGAATTCGAAGAAGGGTAAGCGAAAATCACTGTCCGGGCAAACGATCTGCCAGAGCTAATTGTCGTTTTCGATACCGGGCTTGTATACGCGTCATAGAATATAGTCGACTCCTTAAAATCGTATGCTTTCTGGCGGGGGAAGGCGTAGGGGTCCCTCTTTCTTTGTAATCAACAATAAATCTCTCTTTCTCCCAAAAAAATGAATAAATTGTTACATTGTCCCGAAAGTGTCTTTAACATCCTAAACCAATGAATAAAACCATTGTCCATTGTGATCAGTCATATGTTTAACACTGGGATGAGACCACCACAATACGACCAGATATATCCAATTATAATAAATATATCTTAAATAGGATCAAGAGATACAATATCATAGATTTACAAGTAGGTCTGATTTTTAATAAATCTTTTTATGATATGGGTATAAGTCTCCCTTTAATACGAGAGTGAATGTAACCAATCGTGCATGTTCTATGCATACAAAATGCATTGTCAAGTTTTCGATTGTTTTGTATTGTTCAAAAGAGATAATACTAGTCGGTGACATGTCAGCCATTGTTTATCTGCACATTCGTTATATTTAAATATATATTGCATTATTTGAGCTTTTTCAATGTTGCTCTATTCTCTGCGAATAACGGATCAATTGAATTCTGAAGACATCAAGTGACCATGGTCCCACACATCCGTATAAAGCAACCACAAACAATACATTTCAATGAATCTTTAGTTAATCAGTAACAACCGGCTATGTCCATGGTAAAAACTGAATGTTCGGGGGGATTAAGGACACTCCTGCTGAGACTAAACTGTAGCTTCAACATCATAAAGTGGTTTCGAGCAAACTTTCCCATCACTCGTTTAAATGGTTTACACACTAGCCCACGTTGGTCAGTTTTTGATCAACAATAAGTTGCTAGATGAACTTTGATCTTTTTTAGCCCGGACCATCGATGACCATCTGTGATATTGTTTCTAGAGTCCAATTTGTCTCGAGTCTGTTTTCTTAATTTGCCACCATGCTGTTATTAATGTATACCTCTTCTCACTCGGGCTGCAACGTGAGTTTTCATCTTATGCCCACATGGTTAACCGTTTGATTATATCGTTTAATTATTTACGACTCTTTTTTATATTTTGATGACCTTTGAGATCAAGGAGGAGGTGGTAGCCCGGATGATAAACAGATCAACAAACAAAAGATTAAAACATTTTTAAATAAAATTCTAGATGGGTGTTAAGTTATATTATTTTATCAAAGGCTTTCATTACTTTGGGTTTTTGTTTTCTATCTATTATTACGTAATAAAATGATCGCCATTACAAACGACTGCTATTGTCGTACATATAAAAAACATCAAAATACCATAGCCATAAAATCCGCGAAGCCAATACAATTGTCTACTTGTCTGCGATATCACTTAGGTGAAAGCGGATGTTAAATAAAGCTATTTCACACATAAAAAAAACTCTGAAATGTGGTTTAACGTCCTTCTGCACCAACAGGGACCAATAAATATGAACATGGAACATACACCATGAAGTTTGTTCTTTTCTCTGCATCACGGTGGCTGCCAGAAACGATAAAGAAAACAGCCATAAAATGGACGAAGGCAAATAATTGACTCTCGGTATTCTGTTAATTTATGCACAGACTCCCTTTAGGAAAAAGTTTGGGCTAATGACTTTTAGTAATTGAACTGGAATATACAGGTGACAATTCTTTGGAATACAGTTATTGTTTATTACTGAGACACAGAATACAATTCTATGAAAAACAATTATTGTTTATTAGGCATACGGATTTTAATTAATCATCCCTGTGATAATTATATACATTAATTCCTTTTATTCAACTTTTATATATATTATTCACTTTTTATTTTTTAATCCTATATTTGTTTTGTCAAATTTTTTTAATGTCATATAATGTTTATTGTGAAGCGTCATTGAGCACTTTTGTGAAAATGACGCTATACTATACTGATTCATGTTTTAACTAGGCTCAGAAACTTAATCAAAATTTACAAATGCACAAGATATTAAACAAACTAACAGACGAGGTTGAAGAAATGAAATGAAGTGGGGTTTAACGTCCTACTGTTCTGCTCCAAACTGGGTTAATGAAGACGGACATACGCCATACAGTGTGCTATGAGGGAAATTTTGCCCGGACAGCGGCACTACGGCCTACTCTTATATCGAATTCCAACTGTCAAGGGATCTTTTACGTGCACGCCAATGTAGACACGGGACCTCGGTTTTTCGTCCCATCCGAACGACTAGACAGCTGTCCTTGTCAGGCCCTCCGTCCTGCATCACTGACAAGGGGGAGCCACGCCGGAAAATCTGGATGAACTTTCTCGGCCAATGCAGGGATCGAACACCTGACCTCCAGGCTAGCGAGCCAGCGTCTTACCCACTTAGCCACGTGATCCCCAAAGAGGTTGCAGAAACATAAATACACGTAGTCATTTGAATAGTTCTGCATGTCTGTTCAATGTCAATATTTGAGAGAGAGGGCAAAATTGGGATTAACTCGACACAAATTAGATCATTTTGGGACTAACATATGGTTCAATTTTATTTCAATACTTCGCTTGCACGTAGGGTTTTTAGCAGTGGGAGGAAACCGGGGCAGGGGGGGGGGGGGTCCAGAGAAAACCCACGAGGTTGGACAGGCAACCCTACTCCTTGTCACGTAAAACCGGGGAATCGAAACCATGCCAGTTGACTAGATGAGAGACCTTATGATGCAGCGCGCACACGCTAACCATTCGCCCCCCCCCCCCCTGACTTTTCGTCATCTTCACCTCGTCTCTGATCTTATATGTAAATAAAATGTTACAGATCGTGTATGTAACATCCTGCAAAAAAACTCGCAGAAAAAAGAAACGGGACTTTTTAGACTAATTTTATGTCAAGAACCAATGAATTAAACGATTCTCAAATACTGGTACAGAGTGTAAATTGTAGAAATATTTAATTGTTTAGACGATTCTGTGTACCAATCATTCGTGTTATTGTAATTATGGCTTTCTGTATCGTCGTGTGTAAAACCCCGTGGGTTTCCTCTGGGTCCTCTGGTTTCTTTTCTCAACTAAAGATCCCTACGCACAAACGAATTATTAGAATAAAATGAAACCATTGGACGTTAAGCTCTCTCTCTCTCTCTCTATAGTTTGTGTCGAGTGGACGTTAAACCCTCCCTCTCTCTCTCTCTCTCTCTCTCTCTCTCTGTAATCGTGTTTGTTATCCGTCCAGGTATATTATTCAAGTATCCAAATAACCTTGTAAGGTGTTTTATGCAATAAATTTGCATATTCATCCTCCCTAATAGATAGCTATATGATATCACAATTGACAACATGGTACAAAACTGACCTCCCGTGTAGATCAAAATTGAGCTTGGACAGTATCACTTACTATTTAGTTATGTATATATAAAAGCATTTTAGGGTACTAAAGTTATTCATTTGTGATAGATCTATATAATAGGTATCGCAACATGACCCTTGAACCTTACCCACCACACTTATCATTGACAAACAACTATTTAATTAGTTCTAGAATTTAAAACGTCTTGTGATAGATTCCCCAGTAATAGAACACGACACCAAAAGGAATCCATATCAATGAGATCTTTCTGTGTTTTTGTATAAACACTTCACTGTTGAATGAAGACAGAGAATTCGCCGCTGCCATTAAACTCGTGTCCATTTTCATTAAACAGATGAATCTGATACCCCTTAAGTTTAAATTTAAAAATTACAATCGCCGCACTTTGGGTCTTGTTTTAATAGACCGATAGGGAATAGTAGCCCATTGATTTGAGCGGTGAAACATGTAGAAGTAATGTTTCCATATGGCTGTAGCTGTGATGAAACGGGGCTGATTATTTCCGCATTTGTCTTATCTAAACACGATACCAACAACAACCTGTCTTCCGTAATACAAAACTCCTTTTCAAAGGCGTCTTTGAGCCTTCCGATTACCATTGTCATTCGTCACGTGGCTAGAGTCGAGTCTGCATGCCGCGAGGCACGCACGTGTGGGGTGGCTAGAGCTCACGTCTTCCCTGATCTTGTGCCTTTGTCGTACATCAGTGACGTAATAGCCAGGTTGTGAAAGGCTTCGTGTGCCTATCGACGGGGTGTGGGGTAAGTTCGGCAAGTTTTCTTTGATGGAGTTCAAGACCTTACTATTCTTTCCACGTGATTTCATTCTGTATTAAATAACAAATGTGAATTACAGGGCAGTGAGATATAGTAGATCTTCACGTGCAATACGAAACGAAAAAAAACCCCAGAAACTGAGTTAATAGACCGTTGGTAAGCCTTTTAGAAAACGAACAAAAAAGGGTCCTTTCACGAACATTACATAAAATTAACGAAATACAAGTCATGAGTTTAAAAGAGTTCAAATCGTATCTAATTCGACTAACAATGGCGAAAAGAAGTAACTAATAATCATGGACTTGGTCCACGAGTAATTTGAAGAAGCTGGTTCTAGGATTACAAACAAAGTCAGTGCTTATATACACCGAGGGTGGTGCAGAAATCGTCAGATGTCCTGTTATAGCCAAGACATCATCTCTAGCACCGTTTTAAGGTTATCGTGGTCATCAGCATTAATCGTTCAGAGAAAAAAAAACGATCTATGAAGAACAGAGGCAGTGTCTTGATCTACGCGATACATCATTTCCAGCACCGCTTTAAGGTTATCATGGTCATCAGCATTAATCGTTCAGAATAAAAACTATAAATGAAGAAAGAGACAATTAAAATATATAACACTTTATAGATAAGCCAATAATGATAGGTGAGTTGATGGGCACCTATAACAAGATAGACCAATTATTATGTCGTTATGGACCACTCTATACCTAAGCGATACATAGACGGGTTACAATGGTCGTTGGTGTAAAGTTTCTTTTAAAGTTAGCTCATGGTCGAACACGATACAATGGACTTGAGATGTTTATTGTACAACAATCTACAGTGAAAGAAGGGAAAAGGAAAATAATTATTCAACGTGTTAGCAAACACAAAGACTGCTCAAGTTGCTGATTGCTTTCTAAATACCGAATTATTCCACAAGTTACAGGGGACAATTAATCATTTCCTGTGATTCACTTTTTTTGTGGATGGAACAGCTTGAAACCCAAGATGAATTTAGTTAGCCTCTTTTAGAACAAGTATAATGTTGATGGGAAGTAATTAAGGGTTTTTTGTGGATGGGGCAGCCTGAAACCCAAGATGAATTTAGTTAGCCCCCTTTTAGAACAAGTATAAAGTTGATGGCGAGTAATTAAGGTTTTTTTTGTGGATGGGGCAGCCTGAAACCCAAAATGAATTTAGCTAGCCCCTTTTAGAAAAAGCTTAAATGACTGTGTTTAATTGGAATTCACACATTTTAAAATGATACTGATGAGGAACCACCATCAGGAAGAAAACTATTAAAATTGTTAATGGCGAGTAATTAAAGTTTCTGTGGATGGGGCAGTCTGAAAGCCAAAATGAATTTAGTTTATCTCTTTTAGAAAAAGTATAAATGTATTTAATTGAAATTCCCACATTTTAAAGTGATACTGATTAGGAACCACCACCGGGAAGAAAACTATTAAAATTGCTGATGGCAAGTAATTAAGGTTTTTTGTTGTTCGATGGGGGGGGGGGCAGTCTGAACCCCAAAACGAATTTAGTTTGGCCCTTTTAGAAAAGGTATAAATGTATTTAATTATAATTCCCACAAAGTGATACAACTGATGAGCAACCACAAACGGGAAGAAAACTATTAAACTTGTTAATGGGGAACCAGCCCGAAAACAAAGACGAATTTAATATTAGGGCAGTCGTTGCTTGAAAGTAGGACGTTAAACCCTATTTCATTTGATTAAATCTCGAGACTTCCACATTTCAACAGTGCCCCTTTTTAATTTTGGAATTCCCGCATATTACCGTGACGCTGATGATAAACTATAACAATGATGGGGAGCCCGAGACCAAAGACGAATTTCATATTACAGTAGTTGTTGTGAAAAGTAGGACGTTAAACCCTATTGCATTTGATTAAATCTTGGAATTCCTACATATTAGAGTGATGCTGATGATAAACTATAGAAATTTAATCATGGTATTATTCACTTAACATATTATCAGTGACATTATGTCTTGTTACATTTTGGAGGGTCGCCTGTCTAACCCCGTGGGTTTTCTCCGGGTAAGACCCCTACGCGCAAGCGAATTATTGAAATAAAATGACCTAGTCTGTGTCGAGTGGACGTTAAACCCCATTTCGCTCTCTCTGTTACATTTTGGAGACGCAATAATGTTATCAATTCTTATAACTCAAATCATTCTGTTCATTGTGTTGTGTAAAAATATTTAGGGTTTATTGTATCCGTAGACTACTAATATTGAAAACTCAACTTCTTTAATTAGTTGGCCATCAAACTAGCGTTTGCCCGTCTTCATTAAACTGGTTGATTTAAACGAAATAGGACGTTAAACTGTTCTGTACCAACCCGAATAATGAAATGAAATAAATTGAAATGAAATGGGGTTTAAACTTTAACGTCCTACTGTTCTGCTCCGAACTGGGCTAATGAAGACGGGCATACACCATACAGTGTGCAATGAGGGAAATTTCGCCCGAACAGCGGCACTACGGCCTACTCTTGTACCGAATTCTAACTGTCAAGGGATCTTTTACGTGCACGCCAATGTGTACACGGGACCTCGTTTTTCGTCCCATCCGAACGACTAGACAGCTGTCATTATCAGGCCCTCCCTCCTGCATCACTGACAAGGGGTAACCACGCCGGAAAATCTGGATGAACTTTCTCGGCCAATGCGGGGATCGAACACCCGACCTCCAATCTAGCGAGCCAGCGTCTTACCCACTTAGCCACAGTGATCACCTCCCGGGTAATGAAGATAGGCATACGTTATGCAGTGTACGGGCTGGTATATTCACATGACACGAGAAAACCACGCTGAGAAATTATGAAGACCTGGCCCCAAGTTCACAAAGCATTCTCTGACTTAAGTTTAAGAATTTACTCGAAATTGTTCGTCTTATTTTAATTACAATATAGCCCTTTATAACACTTTTGTTGTTTTAAGGTATCAAATACTTCAGTAAGAAACTATATGCGAAGTTTTATGTTTCTGGATCAAAGATAATTCTCATAAACAGTGATTGAAAGTTGAGTAAATTCTTAACTAAAGTCTGAGAATGCTTTGTGAACTCGGGCCAGCACTGGTTCAGAAGCTTACTCGTTGAGCTCTGAGAATATATTAAAAAGCAGCAAAAAAAAATGACAAGAACTTTTATTATTAATGTTGGGATGATCATAATTTATTTTATCAATGTTGGAAATTACGTGGACCTAAGCTGAGTTAAATCTCCCGACATCTAGCCCAAATAAATCATTCTTTAGCCTGTATTTGTTAAGCAATAAAAAAAAATTTAATTTTGATGCACGCTGGTCAGATTGTTCATAAACTTTATTCACCTGAATCCTATGAATGGTCGAGATTATTACCAGTTTAATCCTGGGGATATTAGATATAATAACTCTATATATAAAATCCTTTCAGCTGAAGGTGGGCGTTATGAAAGTTGTCATATAAATATCCGACCACGTCGTTTTATCTAAATTTACGACAATGAGCGACACTTTAACATCTTTTAAATTTCTGATTTCTTCACTAAGGGGGTGCTGTTTTTTTCTAGGGGTTGTAAATCAGTGGGGGTTGAATGGATTTGCCGTACCAGTGATAAAGACATTGCATTGTTCGTCCCTTACACCCGGTTTCTCTATTAAGGCTAATTATAAGCTATGAACCGCTAACGACCCGAACAAGCAACCACCCCTGCAGAACTAACGACCACGTTTTACAATGCACAGAATATCTCTTGCCCACCATAACTCTTAATTTACGATTCATGACTGGTCCGGGGTATATCATCACCACCGCTCTTTGCCTGCACGAGTAATAAAAGGTAGCGCATATAAAACAGAAATAAAAGATGATCGTTTATTTGACCTCGACGACCACAAGGGCCATTGTTTTCTTTGAGGCTGGACATTGTTCTCTAGTTTATGTTCATCTAATCTGTAGATCTGGTCAAGCAAGCGACTGACCACAGTGCTCAAGTAGAAACGTTTCGTTGACCAGTCATCATAAAGGGACGTAATTTGACCAAGTTCAATAACGTTCTGGATTCTTTTATAGACGAACATTACAATAAAACGAATGGTAATTTTTACTGTTTAATTACGTCACACCAATATGTTGTATTACGTCACACCAGTCTGCTATGCACTGGAATTACTCAGGGTACTAATTTTTATTAACTTCTGTAAAACTGGCAAGATATTTACGACTCCCACCTGCACCCAGTTTTAAACTTTCTTCCCCATTTTCCCACACTAATATACATCCATTGTTTGGCCAAGCTAACCCTGGCAGTCATCGAATACTAAGACCAAGAGATATGAAACGAAAGTAGAAAATCATCATTCTGAGGCTTTACCAGTTGAAGACAATAAGATTGTTGATATTGTCAAAATGTTGGAAATGTGGAATTCTGTCATAAGAGGGCATGCCAGACAGAAACCAAAAACCTGTTCGTTACCAAATTTTGTGTTGGCCACCAAGGAGAAACGTTCCGTCAAGTGTACGATATGCCAATTCGTCTCACCTGTCCACAAATTACGCTCAGAAGTCCATACCGGCAAAAGGGGCCCCACGTCGGCGTCTGCCAATCTTACTCATGGATACGCCAATAAGTAACAGCAGGGCAAGACCACTTGTGCC
Source organism: Patella vulgata (assembly GCF_932274485.2). NCBI lineage: Eukaryota > Metazoa > Mollusca > Gastropoda > Patellidae > Patella > Patella vulgata. The sequence goes on from NC_065885.2 coordinate 3,338,285, forward strand.
CGTTTAGGTATTCCTCTAACTAGGAATTCCATGCAAACACTCACTAGTTATGTTCACACCAAAACCACACGGTTAAAAACATTATATGTGAGGGAAAAGATTACTGAAGTAAAATCAGTTAGTGCAAGATGAGAAGCTGCTATAGACTCGAATGTTATAAATGTTGGGTACAACTGTATTACCATTGTTCATTCCAAGAAGCCGGGACATGGTGCATCACAAGCAATTGCACAGGTCTGCAAAACTAATACCGAGCATAAATATATTCTTGCCGCTGCCATGCGGAATAAACCGTGATGAAACCGTTTTCTAATGGGGCCTGGATGAACGGAAAGGCAATGCACGTGGCATGCTATGGGGACATGGAGACTGTACTGCTAATTTAGTGAATTTAGTGACAGAAGCCGTTGGAACAGAGTATGCAAATTAAAATGTTTTAATCAAATTTGCCACAACGGATGGAGGCAACACTTACCTAAAATAGTTCAAGCAGCAATTGAATGAAAGAAAGGACGACCAGTCCTTTTTCAATGCATCTTTAAAACATTTCATTTCTTTCCTTCTTGTTCATCCAGATTTTCCGGCGTGGTTCCCCCTTGTCAGTGATGCAGGACGGAGGGCCTGACAAGGACAGCTGTCTAGTCCTTCGGATGAGACGAAAAACCGAGGTCCCGTGTATACATTGGAATGCACGTAAAAGATCCCTTGGGAGTTGGAATTCGATATAAGAGTAGGCGATAGTGCAGCTGCCCGGGCAAAATTTCCCTCATAGCACACTGTATGGCGTATGCCCGTCCTCATTAGCCCAGTATAGGAGCAGAACAGTAGGACGTTAAACTCCATTTCATTTCATTTCTTTCCTTCTTCTGTAAACGACACAGGTGCCCCCCCCCCCCCCGAACCCTAAACTTTTTTCCATCAAGAAAATTAAAAGTTAATGTTTGAGATCATGGGGGGTTGTTTTTTAATTTCTAAAACTACTTTATACAAATTAAAATTGTATTTAAGCTTAAAATACGACATAGTCGGCGAGATATGGTTTCGTATTGATATGGGATACACTGGCATTTATCATCTTATACAGGCGCGGATACGTAGCGGGTTCATGGGGGCGCACCCCCCCCCCCCCGCCTCCTTTCTTTAGGTATGTCTTCACTAGATACGTTCGGATTTTATATATATATATATATATATTCGATGACGTCCACAACTGGTGTAGTAGGACAGACAAGTAAAACCAAATTTTGAACCACGACAAACGAAACGAAATAGAATCTTTGTTTAAATCAGATTGTCTTCATTAGCCAGTCGGTACAGAAAAGTAGGTCGTTAAAACCCATTTCATTGTATTCCCCACCCCTTTTTAAAAAATCATCTGTCCGCCCCTTGGTATAATTAATTTAACAATTAAGACGTCATATATATTTTAAGTACTGTATATAGACACGTGGTTTAATCATAATGATATATTAAACATATACCACGTGATAGGAGCAGCAATATAACTGCAACATAATTCACTATTGAATGGGGAAATCATAACAATATTTGCCCTTTCCCACGCGCTTAACGATTGGGATAATTCAACACGTGCTATAAAAACGTCTTTTATCGTTGAATTACGACATTCCAACCTTTTTACGGCCGGCTATTATTTATATAGAGGCCTACTCGAAGATTAAAGATACTGCGTTTTAACTTTTCAGCGCTGAATAGGGGCTATAGAAAACATGGACAATAAAACCTTATAATAGTGAAAGATACAGGGAGCGACCCCCTCCCATGAATTCGTCAAGGCGTCTAGATTTTTTATTACCTTACTCGAGCAGAATATCTGTTTGATCTTGTTGAAGAATGCTTATGTAATATTGAGACTCGAAAGATTGGGTTTAACGTCCACTCGACACGTACTAGGTCATTTGGAGACTAACTGTCCAAAGAAGAAGCACACAGGGGCGGATCCCCAGGATTCTTGCAGGAGGGGGTTCGCCAGGTTCCTGTTAAGGAAATTTTATAGTTGACAATGCATGATGCCATCATAATCTCCAAATTAGGTAGGCATACATACACACTGTCTATATCATTATCTCGCCCATCCCATCCCACCATCTGATGATAAAGGATAAAGCACACGACCGTGAACTTTTCTCATAGAAAGTGTTGTTTTACAATTTTTTATGTAGCTGAGCAGAGGGAGTTAGGCATGTCCAGTTATCTGTCGGTCGTAATCGATCTGTTTCAAAAATAAAATATTGAGTTGACAATCGTCAACAACAGAGATAGACAATATCCGTGTTATGGGTAATAAAAAAAACAACATATGGTTCAATTTTATTTCAATAATTCGCCTGCGCGTAGGGCTCTTTAGCAGTGCGGGGAGACCAGGGTACCCGCAGAAAACCCACGAGGCTCCACAGGCGATCCTAATTCTTGTCACTTACAAGCGGAATCGAAACCACTTCACATGACTCACTTGTTAGACTATTTGTCCTAGACTAGTTAAAGATGCATTTTGTCAAATTCCGTTACTCTACATCTAGCCTTGGCTGTATGAAGGCAATTGATATCAACCCACGCCTATACAATTGCGATTGCGATGCGGCACCTCTTTACTTATTAGGAACACTTGTCGCTTTTAAAAAGAAGTTATCAAAATTTCGTCGTTGAAACGTGTAGAATTTTCAATGCAAAGTTATCCTTGTTTGAAGAAAATCGGATAAACTTGAAGAAAAATAGCTTCAGACATTCTTCAAAGGCGTCGTCATGGGCAACGCCGTTGGTAATCCGGGAACTTGAAAGTAGTTCCAATGGCGAACTTCGTCATACAGCCGAGGCTAGATGTAGGGTACTGGAATCTTCTGAGGTTTGCCGAGTGGCATTGTAAGTGAGCAAGAGACTCGTTAGTATGGTGGTCTATTTCGACCACTTCCGGCGTCGCTCGTCACCTTTGAAAAACGCGACGCGTGACGTAAAATTTACGTGGCGCGTCGTGCGTCGCTTTTTTGGAATGTTAAGCTTCAGAGAAAAAAAAGCGACGTCGACATGTTAACACGATGTCGCCCTTCAAAAAGCGACGCGTTGCCCTTCGCGTCGCGCGTAGATTTTTCTAAACGGTTATAGTTTTGATGATGAAATGCGCATGTACCAGGAGAATTCATTTGCCGTTTAGTTCTTTTCCTTCAATGCAGTAATTACTGGACACCGTGAAGGTGTATGCATTCCATCATTTCTTGGCGTTTGTAAATTGTGAATACTATTGGATTTACAGCTAAATTAAACATACATTATACAAGATCTAAATCTGCCTATTGCGGGTCTTTCTTTAAGCCTGAAATCTTATCTAAATTATTAATTAGACATTAATAAACTTATCCAAACCATAATTAACTCTCGATGCCATTGCTAGCCAGCGATGTTTACTGGATAAGGTTCTGATTTGCTGTTCGTAATTTATAATTTAATCATGAAATGGATAGTCGAGTCTATGTTTTTATCGTACCGACTTTAGTAATGATGATCGAGGCTAGGCCGAAACTTCAATCGCTAATATCTCGATTTTCAGCATATTTCCTTTCCATTATCTAGTTTTTAACTATTATAGTGAGAACTGCCATCTCTTTATCTAATCTCCTATAGTGTACCTTTAAGAACTCAGTGTATTAGTCATGAAGAATAGTGTAATCTCCCTAGAGGAAGTCAATATATAAATAAAATATACTTTTTAAAACGCGACGTCGTGTTAAAAAGGGCGACGTCGTGTTAAAAAGTTGACTTCGCCTTTTTTCTCTATAGCTTAACACTGAAAATAAGTGCCGCGAATTATGCGTCGCGCGTCGCTTGTTTTTCAAAGGCGACACGTGAAGTGGCTGGAAGAGAACACCATAGATTAGTGATACATGTTATATCTATTTCCTGCACGTACGCGATGATGACTTCATAACGGATATACCAGATCAAGTATGTGTCATCAGTAGCTGTGAAGTCATTGTGCGACCAACAACCAGACATATTTAAACACCCAATGGTAATTTCCCCAGGAAACAGAAGATCTTCAGATCCTTAAGCACATACAAACACTTATCTGTGTCCTTGAATAGTCGCACAGGAGAACCGCCCTACACGCAAAATGAACAACAAATATCAAATCAAAGATCACTTCGGGGTCTTGAACGCCCTTTTTAACAGAAATGTCTTTAACCTTGGACTAAGACAATAAATGAATATCACATTATACTATATGGCTTAATACATAAGCCACCTCGGGTCGTGGTCAGGGCCAGAGCGATGTCTTCATTAGCCCAGTCGTTGCAGAAAAGTGGGACGTTAAATATACATCCCATTTAATTTTATTTCATCTGTCCGTGGTAGTCTATTGGCCAGGGCGGTGGACTCTAGACTGATATTTTACCGGCATGAATCCCTGTGTAGGCCGCGAGAACTGTTTGCAATTTTCTACAAGGTTCGATTCCAATGTTGGCAGAAGAGGTTCATCGTGATTTCCGGGCTTGGTTTTCACCGTTTCTGTGGTACAGACAGTCCGACTATCATTAGTGTGCAAGCTAAGGAACCATTGAGAGTTAGAATTCGAAGTTTGAATTATAGCACCACCGTATCACGTTAAACCCTCTTTTATTTCATTCCTCTCAGTCTGATTAAAAACACAGATCTTATTTCGTTTCGTTTCTTATAGTTCAAAATTTCGTTTTACTTGTCTTCACTACTGTAGGTCATTGAATATATAAAAAAAACTAAACGAAATATAAATCTGTATTTTAACTAGATTGCATATATCTGCGAACCTGCATTGCGGAAATCTATATATAAATATATATTGCTAATATTCTGGAAGCCATTATTAATGTTCTGTTTCTTCCCCGATTTATTGATCTTCACGGCTGGAGTTAAAATTGAACCTGTCACTTCCATTCACCATTTTATTATAATTTTACATCTGAAAACTGGAAGGAGTACTCGGAAAATTGACCCCTCCAGTCATACAGTTAATGGTCTTCTTTTTTTAGATGAAAGATAACTTGCTCGAAGATGCATCGTCGTGTAGCATCATTTTGATGAAACGTTGGAGGGAGCACTCGGACAATTGACCCCTCCAGTCATACAGTTAATTTTCTTCTTTTTTTTTTAGATGAAAGAAAAGTTGCTCGAAGGTGCATCGTCGTCTAGCGTCATTTGACGAAACTTAATACCACCATTTTTGTCTGATTGAAATTAGCAATTATCAATTCTAAGGCGCCCCCTACAAGGTGCATAAACATCCCTGAGTACCGCCCTATAACACGTGCGTGCTTCAATCGAGGAATGTGCATCGTTTCTATTGTTCGTCAATAATAATATACATAAAAAAAACTTATTTCATGGCGGGAGGGAGATTATCTGATTTTACTCCGATAAAGACATTTTTGTTTTTAAGCCTCCAGCTCCTATCGCTAGATATTCTCCTAGGGGTGTTTATAATATCTCATTTTTATTCTCTTGTGTATATTCAGGGATTTAGTAATTTTCTAAATATTTTAAAACTATGGTTATTTTAAATTGTTTCCATGTCGTGTAAGAACCAACTTTCAATAAATTGAAGATTCACAACAATTACAAATACTGATGCAGAATAAAAATTGTAGAAATATTTTTAAAGCAAAATGTTTAGGAGCCTTTGTATTTATGTCATTGCAGGCGTATATCTTTGTGTGCCTATAATTATGTGTGTGTTTGTTTCGTATTAAATTGTTTTGATGTCATTCAATGAATAGAAGATTTGCAACAATTACAAATACTGATGCAGAATAAAAATGTAGAAATATTTTTAAAAATGTTTAGGAGCTTTTGTGCATCAATTGGTATTTTAAGTTTTGTGTGTCTATAATTATGTGTGTGTTTCGCGTTAAATTGTTCCATGTCATTAAGAACCATCTTTCAATAAATTGAAAATTCGTAACCATTACAAATACTGAATAAAAAAGTGGAAATATTAAAATGTTTAGGAGCTTTTGTATACCAAACATTTATTTTATTATAAGTTTATATCTTTGTGTACCTATATTTATGTATGTTTGTTTCGTGTGACGTGTGTATAGTTTTTTTAGACATAATATATGCTCATTATAATCTTCATAAAGTTTCTTTCTTTATTTACTGAGTGAACTAGAATAACAATATTAGTTTTACATGTATACTTTATCATATATTGATAACGACTGGTCAAAACAGCGTGTTACTCATTTATTTATCTTATTAATTTACATTGTTAAATTGAACTTTCGTCGTCAAGAAACCAGTACATTATCATATTCTTGAAATATCAAAAGTAACTAACATAAACATATATGAAGCAAATTTATATAAACTTTTAGCTTGTTTTTTGTATCATATCTTTAAAACTGTAATGCATTATATGATATTGTGTGAATAAAATATTGTTTAAACCGATTAGAGAAACCCAATCCAAATGTCACTCAATAATAAGCAGTAATTGTATTGCATTAATATTATAATAGTTGAAACGTCTCCCAGTTATAAACAGTAACTGTATTCCGTAGAATTGTGAATTTTGTAAATACTTATATTTAAGTCCCGGCTCCCAATCGTGCATTTCTGACCAATATCTAATTTTTCACGACTTAATTAACGCTAAAATTGACCTTTTTTTCTTACATTTAATTAATAAAAAAAATCAACAGATTAAAAATAGGGTCATCAAAAGATTTTATTCAACTCTTATGGATGCAACGTAACAATCAAAATGAAAATTATCTTAGCCTAATCTCAAAATGACCAAAGTATATTGTAGTTAATTATCTCAGAAAAAAATACATCGACTTAAAAATTCAAATATACTCATAATGACAGCAAATGGATTGAACGAATCCCCTTGTCGAATACCATTTACTGGATCTACCATGAATTTATCAAAATTATTGTATATCGCTGTTTATAATATCTTTGAAGAAAAAATTTCATATATCCTCATACATAATGAAAACAAATGGATTAAACGAATCCCCTTGTCGAATATCATTTAATGGATCTACCATGAACTTATCAAACTTCTGTATATCGCTGTTAAATATCTTTGAAGAAAAAATTCAAATATATTCATAATGACAGCAAATGGATTAAACGAATCCCCTTGTCGAATATCATTTAATGGATCTACCATGAACTTATCAAAACTTTTGTATATCGCAGTTTATTATGCCTTTGAAGAAAAAAATTCAATTCTACTCTTAATGAAAACAAATGGATTAAACGAATCCCCTTGTCGAATATCATTTACTGGGTCTATTATAAACTCATGAAAATTATTAATATATCGCTGTTTATAATATCTTTGAAGAAAAAATTCAAATATATAATGAAAACAATTGGATTAAACGAATCCCTTGTCGAATATCATTTACCGAATTTGCCATAAACTTATAAATCTTTGAATCTTTTAGTGACTGGATAGAACAATACACAATATATATATATTGATCTCATAATTCTTGTATTACTGTATTAGCTTGATAACGTTGAGAGAATACTTTTCGAAACATCGCCCAAATAAATAAGTATCTGGGTTTTTTCCATAAGTATGTGTTTTTGTGTATTATAAATGTTTGTATATTACTGTTTAGTACCTTGGAAGAAAATATTCCCTTTACTGGATTTGTGATCAAATTATTGCATACTGCTCTTTATATTATCTTAGAAGAAATCTTTGACTTTGTTTATAATGAAAGCAATTGGATTAAGTGTACCCCCTTGTCGAATATCATGCAATTTATTGAATTCTCTGTAAATGTATGAAGCAATATTACATATCGCTGTTTATTATCTAAAAGCTAAATATCAACAATAACCTATTGAAATTGACAATACTTTGTCTTATCAACAGGAAATTCACGGTTAAAACTCTTTAATCCGTGATTTATTGTTCAATGCGCTACCGGATGTCATACCAGGTGGGACATATCTCAAGCTCGCGCTCGCTCATGACACAATACCAAGTGCCACGCGAACCATTTCCGGTCAGAGCCGGAAACTTTCAAGTGTCTTTTGGTCAAATTTAATGTTCATTTCATGATGGATCCGATGATAGATGAACCATGGGTTATGTAATATAACACTCCATTCGTGTTTCTTCACAAATTTATCATTCATTGACAATGGTTAGGTGTATAGAGCTTTATGTTAAGAGATTACCGCCGTCTTCTGTTGTATTATATGTGGCTTAAACGACATTAGAAGTGGAGTGATTTATTAATTTCAGATAATTTATGACATCATATATCATTATACTTATAACCCAGCATATAATCAGAACGTCTGATGTGCTTGAACCTCTAGAAACTTATTTCCATGTTCATTGCGCAATGGTACACTAAACCTTAAAGATGTCCGAATGGTTAGCACGTGCGCGCTGTATCATAAGGCCTGTTATTGAGTCAGCTGGCGTGGTTTCGAATCCCCGGTTGTACGTGACAAGGGGTAGGGTCGCCTGTCCAACCTCGTGGGTTTTCTCCGGGTCCTCCGGTTTCCTTCCACTGCTAAAGACCCCTACGCGCGGGCGAATTATTGAAATAAATTAAGCCATATGTTAGTCCCGAAATCACCTAGTCAGTGTCGAGTGGACGTCAAACCCCATTTCTCTCTCTCTAAACCTTAAATATGAAATGGGGTTTAACGTCCTACTGTTCTGCACCGACTTGGCTAATGAAGACGGGCATGTCATACGGTATGGTATCGAGGGACATTTTGGCCGGACAGCAGTTGCATTCCAATTGTCAATGGTTTTTATACGTGCATGTCAAGGTGTTCAAGGGACCTCGGGTTTTCGTCCTATCCGAACGACAGGACATTTTGCCTCGGTCGGCCCTGCAACACAGATGAGGGAATAATTCTGCGGAACTTTATCGGGATAACCTTAAATTTAAAGAGCAATGTTTCGGTGATGGTACTCTCATATTTTTCAAGCAAACGTTGCAGGTGTATAAATTGTTATTCCAGGCTCACTAGCCTGTCCAACTTCGTGGGTTTTCTCCGGGTCCTCCAGTTTCCTCCTACTGCTAAAGACCCCTACGCGCAAGCGAATTATTGAAATAAAATTAAACCATATGTTAGCCCCGAAATGACCTAGTTTGTGTCGAGTGGACGTTAAACCCCACTTCTCTCTCTCTCTCACTAGCCTGGAGGTCGCGTGTTCGATCCCTGCATTGGTGTGCACATCAAAGATCCCTTGGTGGCTGGAATTCGATATAAAAGTAGGCCATAGTGCCACTGCCCCTCATTGCCCACTGTATGACGTATCCCAGTCTTCATTAGCCCAGTCGGAGCAGAACAGTAGGACGTTAAACACCATTTCATTTCATTTCTATTACTAAAAGTCACCCGAAGACGATTGTACCACCGTATTAATTATTGATTTATTAAAAGTCACTCGGAGAGAAGTGTTTCATTAGTCACTTCCATCAACTATCAAAGAGTTTATTTACACATAATTCATATTACACGAACATAATAAAAAAAAAAAGGGGGAAAAAACTTTTAAGCGCAAAAACAAAAATATACATTTATATCAATGCAGGAAATGAAACGAAGTATAATTGAGTTTAACTTCTTAGTTTTCTACACTTATGAAGCCGGCTATATATCATGCAGTGTGCTGGAGGGGGGTGCCCTGATAGCGGCGTTTCTTCGTACTTTTCTTAGTATTTCAACAGCCAGTGTTTCTTTTATGCACGGGGGTCACGGTGGCTAAGTGGGTAAGACGCTGGCTCGCTAGCCTGGAGGTCGGGTGTTCGATCCCTGCATTGGCCGAGAAAGTTTATTCAGATTTTCCGGCGGGGTTCCCCCTTGTCAGTGATGCAGGACGGAGGGCCTGACAAGGACAGCTGTCTAGTCATTCGGATGAGACGAAAAACCGAGGTCCCGTGTATACATTGGCGTGCACGTAAAAGATCCCTTGGCAGTTGGAATTTGATAGACCGTAGCGCCGCTGTCCGGGCAAAATTTCCCTCATAGCACACTGTATGGCGTATGCCCGTCTCGTATGCCCGTCTTCATTAGCCCAGTTCGGAGCAAAACAGTAGGACGTTAAACCCCATTTCATTTCATTTCATTTCATTTCTTTTATGCACACAAGATGTACACCGGACCTTAGTTTAGACGCCTTCCATTTCATGCGCCCCCACTTGAGGTTGATGTTACTATATATAGGCCTAGTATATTAGTATTTTGTGAGTAATGGTGTTTTCTTGTCTGTTGTCATAGATAATCACATATTTATGGATGGGGATATTGCTTAATCGGTCGAGTGCTGGATTGTCCTAATCTGCGTATTTTGTTGGGATCAGTGAAGCGTCCACATAAATCGGAGGGCAATCGCGAAATATTCCTTTATATAGATCCTCATTCTCTATATGTATATATACGAGTTTAATTTAATTAAATATAAAATATATAAAGAAAGGCGATTTATAGAATATATAAATCTGACTAAAGATTACCATTACATATGCGCATGTAGTTTCTAAATTATGTCTTTATATAATTACTTATGAAATGAAATGAAATGAAATGGGGTTTAACGTCCTACTGTTCTGCTCCGACTGGGCTAATGTAGACCTGCATACGTCATACAGTGTGCTATGAGTGATGTTTTGCCCAGACAGCGGCACTACGGCCTACTCTTAATTACTTATGAACTTCCGCGCAATATTTATTTAATTAGAAACAGATATTATGACATTTCTATCTACAACTTTACATGTACTAATATTATAGAATGCATTAATGTAACAATTGTTTGTGCCTAGTTCTTTTTCAAACACACTGCATTTATACACAAAATGCATAACCTATTCTGGTTCTACACTGTCAGAAGCTACGCGGTCAGTCAGGGGTTCAAATTATTTGGAGGGCAAGCTTCCAAAATAAATACCCCCCCCCCCTCTCTCTCTCTCTCTCTCTCTCTCTCTCTCTCTCTTTCGCACACGCACACAAACACACTCCCTCTCTTTCTCTCTCTCTCTCTCTCTCTCTCTTTCGCACACGCACACAAACACACTCCCTCTCTTTCTCTCTCTCTCTCTCTCTCTCTTTCGCACACGCACACAAACACACTCCCTCTCTCTCTCTCTCTCTCTTTGTGAACTGGACTGGGTTTATTAGTAGGGTAGGATAGGATATTCTCATTGTATACTCTGTATACTAGTTTATCTAGATCTTTATCACTGGTTTTAAATACTGATAACATTCCTTATCCCTGGATTAGAGTTGATCAGGCCTAGCCGTATTGAGAATATAATCGTTAAGCCATAACATTTATCATCTAACCCCATGTAGCGATATCAAATTTTAATATACTCTATCTAGTGAAAAGCACGTGAGAAACTAATGACACCTACACAATGGACGTATCCAATTTCCATGTCTAATGGTCGATTATTAGATATAATTTACAACAAAAAAAGAAAATTTCCTGATCGCGTTGTAAACAAAATGTTACTTTTCAGTGTCATATAAAAGTTGTAATGGCTGCCTCGTGGTCTATTATTAAACTCACGTGTATACAAAAGGTATATCTTCTTTTATACCCCCACTTCGCCATAACTTTCTTTGTGTTTTAACAGTTTAAAAGTAACACGGGGTTGACCTCCACAAATCAGACCAATATAACAATATATAAGACTCCTCTATTGTGATTTAATAGCATGGTATCCATGTTAAGTTAATAGATAATGACTCCTTCATGCCCCTTGTGTGACGGCAATCGGAGACGAATGGGGCGGTCAAACAAAAAAGTGGAAACGACAATATTTCACGTCAAACAATTTAAGGAAACGAAAGATGAATTACTTGAAATTGTTTCCAGTGGTCAGGGTTGCCCTTTGTAAAAAAAATACCTTTCAAATTGAACACGTGGCTGAGATGTAAAACGGTGTCAGATTTCAAAGGAGTTTTTAAACTGAACGTCTTCTTAAGGTTCAGAGATTTTAATCTTTGAGTTGCCTTAAGGCCCAATAACTAACTATACGTTAACTCGAGACAGTTAAACTTTTATTTCGATTTAGGTGATTTGCCTTCAAGTCAACTTTAGTGTTGAATGAATTTATGCAAGTATATTTTGAATTCTTGAAATCATAGGGATTGTAGCGAAATTTTAAATTATTGTATATGGAGAGAGAGAGAGAGAGAGAGAGAGAGAGAGAGAGAGAGAGAGAGAGATTAACGTCCACGCGACACAAACTAGGTCATTTCGGTTTAATTTTATTTCAATAATTCGCTTGCGCGTAGGGGTATTTTTCAGTGGGTGGAAACCGCAGGACAGGGAGAAAACCCACGAGGTTGGACAGGCTACCCGATTCCGTCTTACGTATAAGCGGGGAATCGAAACCACACCACTTGATTCAATGACCTCCCCCCCCCGCCCTCTCTCTCCCTCTCCCTCTCTCTCTCCGTCTCTCTCTCTCTCTCTCTCTGTGACCCAGGCTGAGTTAACTAGTAGGATATGAGTCATGTGATATTTATTAAAGATGAGTAATAACAAATCAATGTGATTGATCTGAAACTCATCGATCAATCGATATATTTACAACAATGAAATACATGACATCGATACGTCATCTTCAACTTTATATTCAGCTAGTTCATTTAGTAAACTTCGAGGTCCAGAATCTTCAGTTGTATGTCTTCAAATTATGGTGGCTGAAAGTGTCCATTTAGTAAACTTCGAAGACCAGAATCTTCAGTTCTATATCTTCAGATGTTTTTTAATCTACATCGAACAGCATTCCACGCATAATTACAAACTCATATAGGCACGGACCGTGGTTTTTCGTCCCATCCGAACAACTAGAGACCGTCTTCGTCAGTCTCTCTACCCTGCATCACTGACAGGAATAATTAAATACATCCATTACAACCCGCCATTTAAAAGCTAAATCTGCCTATTGCAGGTATCGTTTCTGGCTTCAGATCTTATATAAATTATCATTTAGACATTTCTTTACATGACAAGTCAATAATCAATTCTCTAGATCATTGGATGACCGATATATTTAATTGGTTAAAACAGATACGCCATTTCAAGGACAGCTGTCTAGTCCTTCGGATGGGAAAAAAACCCGAGGTCTCGTGTACACATTGGCCTCCATGTAAAAGTTCCCTTGTCCGTTAGAATTCGATACAAGAGTAGGCTGTAGTGCCGCTGTCCGAGCAAAGTTTTCCTCATAGCAAACTGTATGGCGTATGCCCGAATTCATTAGCCCAGTTGGAGCAGAACAGTAGGACGTTAAACTCCATTTCATGTCCAATTCAATTACTAAATATCATTGGACGAAACGTTTTCCTAAAGGGGATTTGTACAAATTAACAGAATACTGACAGCCAGGCATTTGCCTTCGTTGATTTTATGGCTGTTCCTTTATCGTTTCTGGGAGCCATTTAATGATTTTATGTTAAAATGGATAATCGGGACTTTATTTATTATGGTAGCAATGTTACCTGACCATGGAGAGTTTTTAATCTATATCTTGTTCAACACATTGCATGGTAGATGCCCGTCATCATTAGCCCGGTCGGCACATAAAAGTTAAACCTCGTTTTTGTTTAATTGAACCTTTCGGGGCCGAAATTTTTGATATTGACAAATTTATATAAAAATAAAAAATATAATGGCTTGTCAGTTGATTGCGTTAAATAAATGATCCCTCGGGGCCAGGCCACAAGATATGTATATCAAATACCTCAAACAATGTGTACTTATTTCGTAAAATATATCTATATATCGCTGCTTTACTTATATATACGTATACATACTACAAGCCAACGCGTGTCGAGCACGAGACGGTGTTTATGACAGGTACTTGTCACTCATTCTGATCAATGTTCATCACCCATCATACAACCTGTCAACTAACAAATCATGTACACCGACAATATATTATTTCATAACATATATATATACTAGTTCCTATTAAACATACATTAGTTAAGAGTTTAATAAAGAGTTGGTCATTCTTACTATAATAATTCAAAAATAGATGATAAAAAAAGAAAATATTGAAAATTTCATTCAAATTACTTCATTCTGAGCCAAGTTATCACTGTTTGTAGTTTTGACAAACTGTGTACACTTTCCCATTTTTAAATTAAATTTTTAAATGGCGAACCGTTCTAATCTAGTTAAAATCTCGAGTATCCGATGCCATCGAGAGTTGATTATGGTCTGGATAAGTTAATAAATGTCTAATTAATAGTTTATATAACATTTCCGGCCTAAAGAAAGACCTGCAATAGGAAGATTCACCTCTTGCATAATGTATGTTTAATATATCTATGTACTTACTATATGTAAGCTACAAGAGTATATCAACACGATATTCCCCACTATATCAATCATAGTTTGTCCTACATTATACTCAAAGGAGCTATATCGCTAATATTTGGGGCCTAAAACGCATTATGGTACACGATTCGTAAACCAATGGTTAAATGTTTATTTTGTCTTAAATGTTGGATATCAGAAGCCGATCTTTTCCCGGTAAGATCATAACACCAATGTCGAATTAAATTGACAAATAATTCGTGTTTTCAATGTCGGAAGACTTTGGATGATATTGAGTTAAAGACTTGGTTGGCTACTTTAAAGATGAATTGGTTTTAAAATATAAAAAATGAAATGGGGTTTAACTAGGTCCGTTATATATTTTGCACCCCCACCCCACCCCCGCACCCCCAACCCCACCTTCCTAGCATGGAGATGCCGTCAGCGAAAAAAAATATATATTATACTCATTCAAAGGTGAATTATTGGTTTGAAAATATAAAAAAACTAAGCCTTCCTAGCATAGATATGCCGACAGCGAAAACAAAATATCAGGATTTGATAGCATATTGTGAAAACTTTTTTAAATAATTTTTAATATCTATTATCGATAGTTTTTACGTGTTCAACATTATATGTTTAACGTTCTACTGTTCTAATGAAGACGGACATACGCCATACAGTATGCTAAGAGGGAAATTTTGTCTGGGCAGCGGCACTATGGCCCACTCTTATATCGAATTCTAACGGACAAGGGAACTTTTACGTGAACGCCAATGTGTACACGAGACCTCGGTTTTTCTTCCCTTCGACCTACTCTTGTCTCGAATTCTGTCAAGGGTTCTTTTACGTGCACGCCAATGTGTACGCGGTCCCCCAGGTTGTCCTTGCCTATCCCTTCATTGTATTGTTTACGATACATTATACACTAAGGTGAATCAGTTTAAACAAAAACATTTCTAGGATGTATGAGTACTTAAATTTGTTTCCTCAGAAAGAAAATAACAATAAACAATTTAATTAATATCTAAATTAGGATTTATAAACAAATATATACATTTCCGTGTTATATAATTATATCGTGATTTTTTTATATATATATTTTAGGATATTACTTTTTGAATGCACTTTTATTTAATGAAAAAAGTCCTAAAAATTTCATTTAAAATAAAAAGATTTTTCTAAGACATAAGAGAGAGAGAGAGAGAGAGAGAGAGAGAGGGAGAGAGAGAGACACAGAGAGAGAGAGGGAGAGAGAGAGACAGAGACACAGAGAGAGAGAGGGAGAGAGAGAGACAGAGAGAGAGAGAGAGACAGAGAGAGAGAGAGGGAGAGAGAGAGACAGAGACAGAGAGAGAGAGACAGAGAGAGAGAGAGAGGGAGAGAGAGAGACAGAGAGAGAGAGGGAGAGACAGAGAGACAGAGAGAGAGGGAGAGAGAGAAAGAGAGAGAGATAGAGAGAGAGAGATGGGGTGTTCAGTTTTATTTCAATAATCGCATGCGCGTAGGGATCTTTAGCAGTGGGAGGAAACAGGGGACCCGGAGAAAACCCACGAGGTTGGATAGGCGATCCTACTCCTTGTCATGTACAACCAGGCAATCGAAACCATGCCAATTGACTCAATGACAGGTGTTATGATATCACGCGCTAACCATTCGCCCCCCCCCCCCCCACCCAGTTTGTTGGACATAATCTATGTTATGTTCTCTTCATCTTAAACTTTATTTAAAGATACATTATGTAAGAGCTAAATCTACAGGTCTTTATTTTGGCTTCAAATTTTATATAAACCATTATTTAGACATTTATTAACATCCATTCTTTATATGCCATCTAGAGGCAGGGTCAACTATTCATAACAAAACACAACACAGTATATATATGAATTTAACTACTTATCCATATATACCTTGTATTGTGTTTTGTTATAATGAATTTATTAACATGACAAGACCATAATCAACTCTCTAGATCATCGGATGGCAGATTTAAATGGATTAGGGACTCCCACGAGATAATCGAGGCATAGTATCGTTTGTCAAGTACCGTTGTTACGATAATAGACAATCTACGCTGAATCTTCAAACATTCGTAACTTTGCTCAGAATAAAGTAATTTGAATGAAATTTTCAATATATTCATTTTTTATCATCAATTTTTAAACTATTATAGTAAAAATGGCCAGCTCTTTATCTAAATCTTACATAATGCATCTTTTGAAAAATGTGCATATATCGTTTCAGATTAGGCCTACGTCGTGGTGCGTGACATGACCGACCTAGACCGTTACTTTAATCAGTACCAATCACTGGCCTGAATATCCGTCCGAGTATTTATCAAGAACATCTCATCTAAAATATGGCCGACGGGTACACAAGTTCATAGTTCATATAACCCGGTCGTCTTGCCACGGATTTTAACGAGATTAAACTTTCTATTACAAAACATCTAATTAAACGTAAGACGCATGACACCAAGTGGCTAGGGGATAGGGGGCGTTACTAATCTTGTCTGTCCATGGTTACAACAATGGCCGCCAAATGAGCGACTGAAACATTTTGAATGGAACCTGAATTGTGTCATATTGTCAAGCGCCTTGTTCTGTGTTATTAGTCAGTCAAAAAGTTAAATATGTTTTGGAGAAAAAGAAAGCTGTTGTCATTTTATTATATATTCGGTGCCTGACGCATATTATTACAATGTCGGGGGAGTTTTTGACATGCGTGTACTACTGTCCCAGTGTCCTGTCTGAACAATGGCGCCCTTAACAAGAAACACACCCAAGTCTATTGTTATCATATTAAAATATTCACAATCTCAACAATATGTAACAGCTATTGTCACAGAGAGAGACGGTGCGGAGAGAGAGGGAAGGAGAGAGAGAGAGAGAGAGAGAGAGAGAGTAACGTCCACTCGACACAAGCTATTTCATTTCGGGACTAACGTAGGCCAATGGTTCAATTCAACAATTCGCTTATAGCGTAGGGGTCCTTAGCTGTGGGAGGGAAACGGAGGACCCAAAGAAAATGATTGTCGCGTAGAAGCGAGGAATCGAAACCACGCCACTTGACTCAATGAAAGATCTCATGGGCATTAGACCACTCGACCATCCAACGATAGATTGTCATAGACGCCAAGTCCTCCAAATAAATCAATCTTGAAATCCTCGTAAAGGAACAATATAATTATAAGAAGGTCTTCAACCGGCAGCATGGTGATGAAAGGACCCAACTAATCACAGTCCCGTAATTATCCCTATAGTTTCTGAGCCAATTATTGTGAGGATTAAATACGATTAGCCCTTCTCTTACAATATTTACATTTCATATACAAAATACATTTAGCAATATGTTCGTAGATTTCATAGTTTGTGTCACATTAAATGCATTGCCATTTCATATTACCTTTTGTTCGTATCATATTTGGAGGAAGTCAGATGCATCGGTACCCGTGAAAGTATGTTTGTATATGATATGTGTTGTATTGTTTTATTGCCGTAAACATAAAGTTCATGAGCATTGACAATATGTATATATAAATAGATCGAATAAGGTGATGGAGGATGGACATATAGTATTTAATTCATTATTTATAAGATAATAATAATAATTACCTTTAAACATTAATGGTCATAATTACATTAACTTGTTTTTCATTTGGGGGGATGGGTGCCCGAATGGTTAATACGTGCGTGCTGTATCATAAAGTCTGCCATTGAGTCAACTGGCGTGGTTTCGATTCCCCGGTTGTACGAGACAAGGAGTAGGGTCGCCTGCCCGACCTCGTGGGTTTTCTCCGGGTCCTCCGGTTTCCTCCCACCGGTCAGTGATGCAGGACGAAGGGCCTAACAAGGACAGTGTCTTGTCGTTCGGACGAGACGAAAAACCAAGGTCGCGTGTATACATTGGCGTACACGTAAAAGATCCCTTGGCAGTTGGAATTCGATATAAGAGTAGACCACAGAGCCGCTGCCCGGGCTAAAATCATTTCCTTCATAGCACACTGTATGGCGTATGCCCGTCTTCATTGGCCCAGTATAGGAGCAGAACAGTAGGACGTTAAACCCCATTTCATTTCATTTCATTTCTTTTACAGGGGGGTTGGATGGCTGAATGGTTAGCGTGTGCGCGCTGTATCATACAGTCTTTCATTGAGTCGACTGGCGTGGTTTCGAATCCCCGGTTGTACGTGGCAAGGAGTAGGGTCGCCTGTCCAACCTCGTGGGTTTTCCCCGGGTCCTCCGGTTTCCTCCCACTGCTAAAGACCCCTACGCGCAAGCGAATTATGTAAATAAAATTAAACCATATGTTAGTCCCGAAATGACCTAGTTTGTGTCGAGTGGACGTTAAACCCCATTTCTCTCTCTCTCTCTCTCATTTCTTTTACAAACATATCCAGGGAAATAAAAGGACCCCAGTTAAAAGAATTTGATAGATTCTATTCTCTATCCAGATTTATTTTACAAGGGAAACAAATTTGGGAAAATTCTGGGGGACTGTCTGAGCGAAAACTGTTTGAAAATAACAAACATCAACACGGACATGGTGAAAGGAGAAGCAATTTGTAAAATCAGAAAGATACATTCGATTTTCTTAGTTTATTTATTTTAAATATCGATCTCTTTATCACAAACATAAACAAATTTTCCGTTCGTTGGATGGGAAAAACTTGAAATCTGGAGAAGTATTAACACTGAGATCAGACAGTCTGTCTACATGTTACGAAGGAAATAGTCATCTAAGGAACTTTGATCCAATTAATCGCGGGATTACCTATAAATCAAATTGGTGTTGAAAGAAGGCATATCAGGCTTGAACAAAAGTTCACTTGAGTATTAGTCAATATTTTGTTTATAGACAACGGACGCAAGGAATGTAATAAAACTTAATGTTGATTTGACTCACTTAAATTATATAATTAGCGAACTTAATATAGATGGAAGATTTGTCAACAATGTAGATTGTCAATGAATGGACTAATTTACGAAACAGACTCGATGTCTGAATCAAAAATAATATTTTCATTGGTCTAATTAAAAAGGTCATTGTGGCTATGTTGATTTTAAAATGACACGTTACATACCGTGGGAATATAGGTATAAATGTCTATGTATATTTCGGTATTGAGTTTTGTTGTTTATTAAAACTTAACCTATGATGAAAATAATAACACGTGACCGCCATCATTATGACGTGTATTATGATATTTACATAATATTTTTTGCACTAAGAGTAGGACGTAATAAACCCATTCCATTTTATTCACGCGACCGCCATAATATTAATATATATTATAATATTTACATAGCTGGTGCAGAAAAGTAGGACGTTAAACCCTATTTCATTTCATACACACCATATCAATAAAGAGGGGGGGTTGGATGGCCGATTGGTTAGCGCGTGCGCACTGTATCATAAGGTCTGTTACTGAGTCACCTGGCGTGGCTTCGATTCCCCGGCTGTACGTAATAGGAGTAGAGTCGCCTGTCCAATCTCGTGGGTTTTCTCCGGGTCCTCCGGTTTCCTCCCACTGCTAAAGACCCCTACGCGCAAGCGAATTATTGAAATAAAATTGAACCATATGAAAGTCCCGAAATTACCTCTCTCTCTCTCGCCATCGCAATATAATATTTAAATTTCCGGTGCAGAAAATAGGACGTTAAACCCTATTCCATTTCTTCTATTGGTGATGCTCATAAAATAGTGGCTGCACAATCAGTCCCTTGAAGTAACAATATTAATCATTATAAACAAAGCATCTGAATCTATGTATTAAGTTAGAAATACTAAATTGGTCACCTACAGAATTACTGAATCTTACAAACCTGAAAATATTTTATTTTTAAATTAATTGGCTACGAAAATAACGTTTACATAAAAAATGGCCATTATTCAAGAATATTAAAGGAACCGTGACTTAAACTCTTAGAATATATAAATATAACAAATTATTGTGGGGTGCAGAGATGAACTTATGAAAAACGCTTGAATAAACGACAAGAAGGTAGAAATGTATGTCCAATTAAAAATCAGTGACTTTCTTCCATGGAACATCAGTAAATAAAAGGCAAAGTATTTTTATTAAACGGCAACGAAATCGAATAGACCTCCTACTACTATATGACTTCTCTGGCAAGTTTCTAAGGAAACATTTGTCTGCGATATCACCCACGGTGAATGCAGACGTATAGCCTTAAGCAACAATTACAAGAAAATACCTTTTTAGATTAATCTTATATCAACAACCAACTCTCCATGAATTGAACGATTCCTAACAAATCAAAAAACTGACACAGAATAAAAATGTAGTAATATTAAAATGGTTTCTAAGGGCTGTATTCCTGTTTGTTTTCAAATTTGAGTGAAATCTGTGTCACTACAGGCCCGGGACTGTACAGCACAGTAGACGCTTACGGCTAGCCCCCGGATCCATTCACTTTTTTTTAATTGTTTGGGTTTTTTTTTTGTGGTTTCTGAGTATGATGTCTTGTCAAAGTCAATGCATTTGTGTAAATCATGTGTGGTGCAGTTCCCCTGCACTTACTATAAGTAGATTTTGTACACCATTATAAGTTTATATTTCTGTGTACCTATATGTGTATTATCTTCGTTATTCCATGTTTAGTTATTGTTTATATATACACATAACCTTATAATGGTTTTATGGTTTAAACAATATATAATCCTAAAATATCATGTTGTATTACATTACAATTTTTAAAGATATGATACAAAAACAACTTAAATTTGCTTCATATATGACTATGGTTCTAACTTGTGATATTTCGAGAATATGATAATATACTTGTTTCATGACGACAAAAGTTCAATTCAATTATGTAAATAAATAAAGATAAATAAATGAGTAATAGGACGTTCTAAAGTTTAATTTATGCAATAAAGTTTCTTCTTCGCCTGCGTTAAATACATCGAACTAAACCATCTTGGTTAGAATACGGTAGTAGATAATAAAAAGAGTTATAAAAATTAAAATATCACAGGATTGTCATGGCTGATAAGAACATTTTTTTACAACTTAATGACCAACAGTTGGTATGACGTGTGTATCGGGGTTCATCGTTTCTTTGAAGTAGAGTTATCCAGGAGCCCCGTCAAGTCACAAGTCGTTTATGTAACAATATTTGGAAATCACAGATTCCTAGATCGGTAGCAATTAACTAATTAACAAGCTCTTAATTATTTTATCAGTCCAGACGCTTGTCTGATAGTTATAAAAACAACCAACTGTGGCCGATAATTAAACAACAGTGAACAATAATCAACATATAGTTTAATAACGGTGAATTGTATTTCTGTAATCGTCCAAGGCGTCGAGTTTCTGATTGCGTTCAATTAAAAATGTCTGATAAACGTGTAAAAGGTCGTTTTTTTTGGAGTAGTCTGATTATTTGCACCGTTATTCTAAAAACAAATATTTCAGTGATTTTTTCGACAAATATATAAACAATAACATAAGTGTCAAATGTTTTG
Organism: Patella vulgata; assembly: GCF_932274485.2. Lineage (NCBI taxonomy): Eukaryota > Metazoa > Mollusca > Gastropoda > Patellidae > Patella > Patella vulgata. The sequence goes on from NC_065885.2 coordinate 3,360,099, forward strand.
ATATATTTTTATTTTTTTCTAACATTTAGATATGCATAAAGATAATGTTTTTTGTTCGCGTTTACACAAAATTCTCTATGCGTTTTACAGAATATATTTCACTTTTTTATAATAAATAATGCATATCGGTTTTTTTTTTTTTGTTTCGGTTTTTTTTTGTGCATAATAATTCTTATTAACCCAACCATGAAAATATATATCATATTCATTTTGTCACAGTGGTTTTTTGATCTATTGTGCATTTAATGACGGTCCCTGCTTCAACCTCTGCATACATGCATATTAATAACAATTTTGTTTTTATCAAAATGCGAATATTTTAATCGCATTCAAGAGGGTAATAAAGGCATTAAATACATTTATAATTCAGTTATTAACACCACAGCGAGTTGTAAATTATCCTTTAAATAATATAAACAATAGCATTATCACATCATAAAATAGGTATTTGCTTTGAGGAGACCGCCATTTTATGCACCTTATGAAAATCATAAGGAGTATATAAAATTTGATAAAAGAGACCGTCAAGTGTATCACGTGTTTCACGTATATTTAAATACCTGTATTATTTATGTTAATACCTGAATACCTTTCTATTTGATGTTATGCCGACAAGGTATATATCATAAGCATACATATACTAAAATAAACATGTTTCACGGCCAGCGATAAATGCCTCTGTTATCTTTATTAACCGCTCTATGAAAATTCATATTTATGCTAATAAGCGAAGCACTCCTGTAGAAAAGTCCACAAACACGACGGATACACATAAATTATTTTGATAATAGGACAAAGAATTTTTATCTATTAAAAGGAAATAGTTTGCCATACTAAGTATATACAGTTACTTACTGGTTCACAGATCACGTGACGGGATTCAAACGAAATGAAATGGGGTTTAACGTCCTACTGTTCTGATCCTAAACTGGGCTAATGAAGACGGGCATACGCCATACAGTGTGCTATGAGGGAAATTTTGCCAGGACAGCAGAGCTACGGCCTACTCTTATATTGAATTCCAACGGCCAAGGAATCTTTTACGTGCACGCCAATGTGTACACGGGACCTTTCCAGACCCACCGTTCTACACCACTGACCATTGTCAAGAGGAGGAGGAGAAGTGGGGGTGGGGGTTGGGGGGGGGGGGTGCATGGCTGAAAATCCCGATGAAAAACCCTCGGTTAATTGTAGGCGGAACCACCAACTCCGAGCACGACAACTTTCCTTCATAACACACTGCATGTCATTCTTTATTAGTTCGGTTGAACGTTTAACCCTATTTCAAACAAATTTTGAAATTTAACGGTTAAAATCGATACAGGTCAATATATCGCCACTTTAAAGTAGTGTACCTCAGCTGGCTAAAGTAATGCCTGAAGGAAGGAAGTGAAATCGATGTAATAAATCTAAGGGAACAAGAACCCTATTGTTCTTTATAATGCACTTTCTAATCATTCTGGCATGATAAAAGGAAAAACTTTTCTCTTTAAGCCAATGGCGATAGCAATATGGGCTTAAATCTTTGAACTTGTGTGTAAAATATGTATCCATATGGACTAGTTTGAATGTAATGCAGCTTGAAGTAAGTCCATCTATAAGTTTTAAGTATTTATAATTGACATGAAATATAGGCTTTTGTTTAGAGTGCATAATAAGAAGTGATTTAGTCGCCTCAACTCCTTTCCTTACATCGTTAAAACAAGGTCGTGCGGAAACAGATGTTTGTCTGTCGCTTCAACAAGTTGTGACGAAATACCGATACAACCACGACTCGTGCCAACCCGTTTTCTCTCCACTATAGGCATTTTCCCACGACTCAACACAAAGAGACCCACATTCCAACGGCCACAAGCCAAGACGACTGATAGACGAGGCGCGGGCCAACTACAGATCTCTTTGTATACAAGTATTTCTTATCGCTTCTCCTGTTTACATAACAATTCGACCATTAAGAAGACTAGTCAAGGGGCGGAGTTTTCCCACACGGCTCCCAAACCACAGAACAATTCTTTTGGCACGTGCACCTATTTATTCGGCAGTCGACAAATGCTTTGATTGACATTCCAATATCCTCGAGCTTTTCCGCGCCACAAGAACACCTGGCAATCAGCCAATCAGCGCGGGGCTGGCACAAGACCTGCGGCTCGACTAAAACCTACCTCGATGGTGATTGGTTAAGTGTATCGGTACGCGAGCGTGGGAACATTGCCTCAACAGACTTCACACAGACGAACGGCATGTGTCATCGAGTATAAAAAGGGTGATTTTGCGTTGGACGATATCATTCCGTTATTGACATTCTAGGATAACTATTGCGCACACGTTTGTGTTTTAAACTTTCAAACTAATACATTCACAATGGCGGATACTATGCAACCAACACGAAAGGATCCCTCTATTAGAAAGGTAAGCGAGTGTCAACATTTTATAATTTTGTAAAAACATTTTTAATTTCTTAGATCCCTAATACTGATTAATTTTTCTTTAAAAAAAAAAAGATTTGACAAACAGTTTATAAAAAAAGATTCAAGATTTATATGATATGTGATATAGTCTATCGATTTTATTTAAATGTCAACACGATTTCAGTTTTAATAATTAATTTGAAGAAGTTAACGTTAACCCTGTGTCTCTTTTAAAAATTTTGATGACCAAAAATAAAAATGACAGACACCTGTGGCTGTATGGGAATTTGAAAAAAAAGCTAACCGCATTTGCTGAACCGTGACGCTACCGCCGTCATCGCTTTAAATAGAGTGTATTGCGTTGTTGTTACATGACGAGATTTTAGAGAGATTATTTCATTTTTTGCATCTTTTTATCTTTTCAGAATAATAAACCTTTAATGGAAAAAAGACGACGAGCCCGAATAAACAGCTGTTTGGGTCAACTTAAATCTCTGGTTTTACAAGCAATGAAAAAAGATGTAAGTATTGAATATTGTGATTTGATCTTATAAAATACGTTTTTATGTTTTAATCTTTACACGGATTGTTTTTTTTAATATAAGATAATAGCCATCCATTATATAAAAAATATATTCTATTGTTTAAATGAAATGAAATTGGGTTGTGGCCCGACTGGGCTTAAGAAGATGGATGTACTTTTTACATTGTGCTAAGTGAGGGGCATTTTGCCTGGACAGCGGCACCACAGCCTGCTCTTAATAGAATTCAAACTAGCAAGGGCTCTTTTACGGGAACGCCTAAACGTCATTAATTGGCCAAAACTACTAAAACTTATATTTATGTTCTTCTCCTTTTGTATTTTTCAGAGTTCTCAATTCTCTAAATTAGAAAAAGCCGATATCTTAGAGCTGACATTGAAACACCTTCGTGCCTTACAGAGACAACAAATGACATCAGCAGCATCTAGCGACCCCAACGTCATGACTAAATACAGAGCTGGATTTAACGAATGTGCTAATGAAGTTATTCGATATATGGGAGCTGCTTCAAGCGTTTCTGAAGACATCCGTGGCCGTCTTGTTGGACATTTAGCTAACTGTATGCAAACTGTGAATGGTGTCCCCCAGAATGAAAACATTCCACAAAGACATATGCAACCTCTCCAAGTACAGATTCCTTCCACAGCCCCCTACCATAAACCACACACAGTGCCTTCATCTACGCCTGTTTCCTCATTATGTCACACACCAATTACGTCATCATCCAGTAACCAATCCACAGTTACCTCCCCTAGTTTGACCCCACGCATGGTTTCTCCCAACGAGAACCATCCGAGACTTTCCGGTTCCTTTCAGTTGGTGCCCGGTAATATGTGTAACGGAAACTCTGTTGCTGTGTACGTGCCCTCACAGAATAACGGTTCGGTGCCAGTCTATTCTCTCCAAGTTCCTTCCATGAACAATGGTCTCACGGCCTTCGTGCCTTCACCTACCGATTTGAAGCAACATTCTCCAATCCAATACGATCAAACCTACTTCAAGATGGATTCCGAGAAACATCACTATTCTTATGGTATTAGCCCCGTGTGTTCTCCGTCCCATGCTGCACTTAAAGAAGAAAAAGTATGGCGACCGTGGTAAAAAAAATAGACAAAACCGACCACCTGTGAATACCGTACATTGCCGTCAAGTATGGCAACCGTGGTAGAATGACATTACGGGACAACCTGTGAATACCGGACAGTGCCTTAAAGTATGGCAACCGTGGTAGAATAATGACAATACGGGACAACCCGTGAATACCGGACACTGCCATAAAATTATTTTTATATTTAAGAGAAGACATTAAACACAAGTTGTTTTAAAACAGGGCTATAATTAAATGGTGCACTAATTAATTCTATATCAGACTTATATATAAATATCTATTGTTATATTGTTATTATGCAAATACGAGAAGATTATATTATTATTATGATTGCATTGTTATGTTATTAAATTTCCAAACATTTTATATATAATATACGTCTTTGTTATTAATTACATAAACGCACTTAGTTAAAGAGACTCTTGCACGAGCAGCGGCAATTACAGAGAGAGAAATGGGGTGTAGCATCCACTCGACACAAACTAGGTCATTTCGTGACTAACATATGGTTTAATTTTATTTCAACAATTCGCTTGCGCATAAGGGTCTTTAGCAGTGGGAGGAAACAGGAGGACCCGGAGAGGTTGGACAGGCGACCCTACTCCTTGTCACGTACAACTGGGGATTCGAAACCACGCCAGTCGACTCAATGACAGACTTTATGATAGAGCACGCTAACAATTCAGCCATCCAACCCCTCCGCGACAATTACAAGGCAGTGGATTATCAATGATTGATATGGGGTTCTGTTATTCAAAACGTTTGAACCGGTTTATTAATTTGATCGCTGCTAGAAGAGAATCTTACCAGAGCAGCGACAATAATATGAATGCACTTATTGGGAATATTAATGAATGATATTGGGTTCTATTCTTCTGACACTTGATTATTGATTTTTATCACTACTTGGGAGAGAGACAGAGAAATGGGGTTTAACGTCACAAATTCGGTCATTTCGGGACTAACACATGGTTCAATTTTATTTCAATAATTCATAGGGGTCTTTAGCAGTGGTAGGAAACCGGAGGACCCGAAGAAAACCCACGAGGTTAGACAGGCGATCCTACTCCTAGTAACTTTCAACCAGGGAATAGACTCGACGCCAGTCGACTCAATGACGAGAACATACAAGAGAAGCGACAATATTATTTGACACGTACTCTTTCCATTTTATCTTAATTAAGCACACCGGATTTAGCTGAAAAGCGACCTTTGGCTATTCCACTTATGAGACCACTCCTACACACCACCCCACCAACCCTCACGGCTAGAAGAAGATAAAAAAAAGTGGGTTAAACACCGGTGAGAAAAACCGAGGATGATGGTGGATATTTATAAAAAAGGCTTGACAAATATATATATATATACATCTTGGCCGCGGGCTCCTACATCTTGAAACCCTAGGCTTCAGTCTGCCAAACCTATATATATATCTAACACTAGCCGCAAGGTTGTGTGTATATATCCGGAATTCATTTCTCTACAAATTTTCCCAGTTACGAAACAGAGAGAGAGAGAGAGGCAGGGTCAAAATGGCGCCAAGATTGTTACACAAAAATGTTGGGGTGAATGATCTGCAGAGAGAGAGAGCGGGGTTTAACGTTCACTCAACACAAACTAGATCATTTTGGGATTAACATTAATAATTCGCTTGCGCGTAGGGGTTTTTAGTAGTGGTAGGAAACCCAGGGACCCGGAGAAAACCCACGAGGTTGGACAGGCGACCATACTCCTTTTTACGTACAACCTGTGGAATCGAAACCACGCCAGCTGACCCAGTGACAGACTTTATGATACAACGCACACGCTCTAACTATTCGACTATCCACCCCACAAACTGACGGAGAAAATATTCACGGATAGAATAGTTCAGAAATGGCTCGTTCACAAGTTAGACTGCATCAAAATCGCCAAGAGAAACATACAAGCATCCTTAGAAACGCAGATATATATTTCAAATGGAGGTGATCCAGTTGATTTCATCCATTAATGTTTTAGTTTGAACCATAAGATGGTGCCTCTTAGTTAGATCACAACAAAGAACACGGTAGATGACAAAACATGGTGTGGAGGAAAACCGCACAAAACCCCTTGACACCATCTCCCTTATGTTCGACTTCAGTATCCCGGTTTGTGCAGACAAGTAGGACGTTAAACCAAATTTCATTCATTAAAGATACATTATGTAAGATTTAGATAAAGAGCTGGTCGTTCTTGCTATAATAGTTCAAAAATAGATAACGCAAAATGAATATAAAGAAAATTTCAGTCAAATTACTTCATTCTGAGCAAAGATATTAGCCTTTGAAGGTTTGACAAGATGTGTGCATTGATTGTAACCACCGTACTGGTTGTTCGACGCTTAGCCTCGCTTCTCCATTTTAAAATTAAATCATTAAATGGCCGACCCGTTCTAATCTACTTAATATCGGAGACATCTAGATGTCATTTAAATAACTGATGTTAATAAATGTCTAATTAATAGTTTATGTAACATTTCAGGCCTAAAGAAATGAAATGAAATGGGGTTTAACGTCCTACTGTTCTGCCCCGACTGGGTTAATAAAGACGGGAGGCCTAAAGGAAGACTTGCAATAGACAGATTTATCCCTTAAATAACGCCTGTTTAATAATACATATGGTAATGAAAGAGGGATAGACATTACTAGAAGGGATTACAAGATTTAGTGATTTTACACTGAACACGAGATAATCTCTTGGAAAGAAAGAAATTTTGAATTTTAAAAAATCTCAACGGTTTTTTCTTTGTAATGGAGTCGAATCTTCTGCTATCCATCTGTCCGTCCGCTCCACACCTGTCCGACTCTGGTCATTTCCTCTACCTGGACATGGTTAACTGACCACTTATATAATAACGTGGACATATGCTGATCACTCGACCATAACTTTTGTTGATTTTACATGAAATTTAAACACATGTGGCTCGTGGTCAGTGTCAAGGCCAACTCGAGCACCTGCGCATGCCGATACACTGGGTTGAAAGGAATAAGATATCAATAAGCCGATGATATTTACCCCGTGAATGAATTGAATCAAGTGTGTTTAACGCTTCATCAACATTGACAGGTTGAAATGAAATGGGGTTTAACGTCCTACGTCTCCTCGCCACCCAGGCTTATGAAGACGGGTATCCACCATGCTGTTTGCTGTGCGGGAACTTCTTTCTGACTATATTTTGTTAGTACTTGATAATGACTAGAGAAGCCTAGTCGAAACATCGCTCAGTAATAAACAATAATTGTTTTCCATAGAATTGTGACCTGTGTATGTCCAGTTCAATTACTAAATGCCATTGAAACAATATATATACCCCTTGTTGAATTCTAACCGGTATGAGTTGTTTTCCGTCCATACCAACGAGTAGACAGTCGTTCCATACGAACAACTAACCGTTGCACATTAAATCATAAGTTTGTCACTAAGACAAGTGGCTTGGTTTCCACCCGTAAGCTTGAACGTAACACGGAGTCGGGTCGGTTGTCCAGCCTCGTATTTTGCCCGGGTCCTCCGGTTTCCTCCTACAGCTAACGGCCCCTTCGCGAATTATTGAAATATAGCTGTATCATAATAATATGTTTCCGAAATATCGTGGTTTGTGTCCCCTTCTCAACAATTTTTAAAATATTTACAATCCCCGAAGAAACTATTTTCTACAGCGTAATTTTAATAGTTCTAGACATATTCCAGCGCAATTTAAATATTTTTAAACAATCGCCTGCCCCGTCGGAGCAGAAAAGTAGGGCGTTAAAACCCATTTCATTTACTGTCAAACAATCGTGGCCCGTGCTAAGTGTCAAGGCCAGATCGTGCACCTGTTCATGCCGATACATTTAAATGGAGGCGTGGAATAAGACATCAATACGATATTGGAGAGTAAATCAAGTGAAACAGATTAGATTTATCGCATCATTTATCCATAATAGATTATTATTAAAACGACCATAAGTTTATATATGATATCCTAATTCTGTAGGAAGTTATTTCACTACGGAGACAGAGAGAGAGAGAGAGAGTGAGAGAGAGAGAGAGAAATGGGGTTTAACGTCCACTCGACACAAACTAGGTCGTTTCGGGACTAACACATGGTTCAGTTTTTTATTTTTATACTTCGCTTGCGCGTAGGGGTCTTTAGCAGTAGGAGGAAATCAGAGGACCCAGAGAAAACCCACGAGGTTGAACAGGCAGCCCTACTCCTTGTTACGTACAACCAGGGAATCAAAACGCCGCCAATTGACTCAATGGCAGATCTTGTGATCCAGCGCGCGCATGTGCTAACCATTCGGCCATCCGACCTCCCTTTTTCACTAGGACTGAGATGACGACTCAAGGCAGGATTGCTGAAGGCTGTTCAATATGAATAAAAAATGAAAAGGGGTTTAACTATTGTTTCTGCTCCGATTTGGCTAATGAAGGTACAATTGTGCTCGGGCAGCGGAGCTGCGGCCTATTCTTATATATCGAAATCCAACTGCCAAGGGTTCTTTTACGTGCACACCAATGTTTACACGGGACCACGTGAAAGAGTGTAATCAGGATGGAGTTTGAAGGCACCAAACGATTAATGATGACGGACATGTAGTGTGCTATGACGCAACATCGGGACCGAACCTTTGACCTTCTGGTTAGGCCACACACAAACTGATTAAAACACAGATCCTATTTCGTTTCGTTTCTTATAGTTCAAAATTTCGTTTTACTTGTCTGTACTACACTAGAATCTGGAAGACTTGTTATATAACAGGCGTGAGCGATAAGCCAATGAAACCATCTGTTACGGCGACTTCTTTGCGTGTCATGCAAAGAACTGTGGATAAACCACTAGAAACGTCAACGCTGTTTGATTAATCAATGTCTGACGTCATAGGGTGAAAATCCGCTCGTACGACCCCTGACGCGACCTTCCAGCACAACTGGCCAGATCTTCATGTAGTGTAGGCCATCGAAAATATAAAAAAAAATCGAAATATAGATCTGTATTTAAATCAGATTGGACAACACAGTCTCCCGCGTTTTAATTAGATCACTGGACAGACGACTCTTTAAAAGGGGGGAGTACAGTTTTTCTTAAACACTTTAAAAGCCTTTAATCCTAGAATGGGTCTAAAACTTAACTCGACACATTTTCCAAATCTCCCTGACTTTATAAATGACTTCTAATCCATTCAACACCGCTCAAAGAAATACCACGTCTGCTCGCGAGACTTAAAACATTGACGTTAAATTAACCAGTTTCAGTAAATTTTTCGTCATCAGAATATATATTCTGATCGGGGGCAATTAATTTAACGTCAATGTTTTAAGTCTCGCGACTTGTAAATTTGTTAATAGCCACACTTGTTTTTTCGTGTCTCTGTTGAAGAGTCCGGCGCACTCGAAAGCTAAGAATACACATGATTATCTGGATTTATGTGTCTTTTCATTTCCTTGTCTGGATAGATGTTTTTCATTGGAATATATATATAGAAAGAGACAAATGTAATTGATATGATTGCATGTAAATGAAATGGGGTTTAACGTCCTTCTGGGCTAATGCAGACGGGTATATGTCATACAGTGTGCTATGAGTGAGAATTTGCCCGGACAGAGGCGCTACGCCATACTCTTATTGCAATAAATACCGAGGTTGTAAAAATCTAGTAAATTATAGGATTAGTAGATCTAAACAGACCGTATCCCTGATGAATTAAACAGTAGTAGATTTAAAAGGCGCGGGGTGAGGGGAGGGCGTTCTGGGTGTTACTTTGTGAGAGAGGAGTGGGGCTGTTTGATCGACTGGGGTTAAAGAATCAACGATTTGTTTTCACAACATAGTTATGTTTAATGTGTTGTTTGCCGGAATGAGGGCGGTGGCAGCAAATACAAGGACCGCTCAGACGATACAAGTTTTAGCATCGCCCATGGAACCATGGTAACAGAAACTCTAACTACGCCAATGGAACCATGGCGAAACAAACTCTGACGCTTGCGCTTTCGATCAGAAGTTCTGGCATTGAGTCAAGTATGGAGTGTTTTCGATTCCCAGATTGTGAGTGACAAAAAGTGTGGTCGCCAGCCCTGGTGGGATTTCTCACGAGCCCTGTATATTATAGAAAGATGTTAGTCCCGAATTCACCTAGTTTGTGTCGAGTGGACGTTAGAACCACATCCACACAGGTGAGTGAGACTCCTTCCGACAATTATACAGGTGTTGGGTCGCATGTCCTCATAGAATTTCTCTGGGCCCTTCGGTTTTGTTCCACTGCTTAAGCTAAATTATTAAAATGTATTTTGTATAACTGTACCAAATGGTAGTCAGGGTTTGGCCTAGTTTGTGTCGAGTGGACGTTAAAACCACATCCACACATTACATCCGTGGATTACAGGTGCGTGGTACTGTTTCCACAGAATACAGGTGTGTTATCATTTGAAAAATTAAGGAGGGTTTTTTTCTGATATGCTTCTGAGACCCTGAATTTAATTTGACCACACATCCTCTCAATCCATCAAATGATTAAATTTGATATCAAATATGATCACCATCCATGTCATATTTTACACCGATCATCATAACTTGGCACGCTGTTTTTATTTTAATGGCGACTATCCGATACTGTCATCCGTGACGATGATGAATTTACAAACAGGGCAGTCAAGCAAAAGGAAACGCGATATATACCAAAGGCCATGGAGATAATAGTTGCTCACTCAACGGAACTTATTATAGCCTATTCACATATAGGCTACATTAAAGTTAATTGGCTAAAAACCAGAAAGTTAACACTTGGTTGCGGAAAGAGACACGGATTTTTGCAATTGCGATACCCGATAAACGTACAATGGCGTATACGCGACTAATACAAGCAAGGAAGGAAAAAAATAACAAAAGAGTTTTTTGACTTGTGGTATGTTAATGGTAGATTGACAAGTGTCATGATATCATATATATGTGACGTATCAATCATATTATAATATAGATATACGCTATATCTTTGATTGATGGGATAAGTGTCTTCTTTGGAAACTGACAATCACACGTGGTTGATAAGATATAGGGGAGCGTTAAATAAGTTTTTTTCTCTAAAGATAAAAAATCAGAAATGAACACGAAGCACGCTTGTAGATATCTTAAGTTCATATCTCTTTTTCTTAAATAACAATATCCACCATATAATAAGAATACATGTATATAAATCAAAATAAAATGAAATGGGGTTTAACGTCTTACACTTCTGCTCCTACTGGGCTGTCAAACGACTCTATCAACCGATAAAACAATAGCTACACAATACGGTTCTTTGATGATATACAATTGAAAATGAAATGAAATGAAACGAGGTTTAATGTTCTACTGAGAGAGAGATATAGAGAGAGATGGGGTTTAACGTCCACTCGACACAAACTAGTCATTTCGCGACTAACATACGGTTCAATTTTATTTCAATAATTCGCTTCAATAAAGGGTCTTTAGCAGTGGACACGAAGAAAACCCACGAGGTTGGACAGGCGACCCTACATGTACAAGCGGGGTGCGGGGAATCGAAACCACGCCAGTTGATTCAATGACAGACCTAATGATACAACTTGAACGCACTAAGCATTCGCCCCCATCCCCAATACACATATGCACACATAACACTGTAAGGTTTTTATATGCCATAAAGTTTATCCACCCGCTTCTTCTTACGCTAAATGCGGTTTAACTGGACAAAATATCTGAACATTAGCGGTTGACCCGGCGTAGCTACGAACCGGAAGTAGCATAACTTGTGAAACCGGAAGTGGTGGGCCTATGTTACTCCCCGGCCCGAGTTACTCGTTTAGACAAAATGTCAGTGTTGGGACAGCCCTAGTGTAGCCGCCAATATTATTTACTATCGGTTGACCCGGCGTGGCAAGGCTATAGTCAGAAACCGGAAGTACAATAATCCAAAAACCGGAAGTGGTAGTCCATCGCCACCAAGCCTGTGTTCCTCCGCTGTCCGAGCTACCGTATGCACCAAATTTCAGCCTCGGGACAGCCCTAGTGTAGCCGCCAACCTGGAACAGACAGACAGACACATACAGACAGACAGACGGACGGACGAACGGCAATCACAAATATTAGTATAAACAAAATCCATAACTCATTAAATAAATGCAGCAAGATTTCTATTAATATTACCAATGATTGATTTATCTTGTTGAACTAAAACAATAGTTAACTACAGGTCCTTACAGACACATGACCCTCATCCCTATTAATTAATGTTGGCTTCCAGGTTAGATCTAATTAATAAGGCCAACTTCAAGTTTGGTTAAAGGTCACGAGATGTAAACAGGGCTAGTGCTAATCCCAACCCTAGCCCTGGACCTAGCCCTAACGCTTAACCTAACCCTAACCTACCATCTCGCCAACAATCACGTTCCCTAACCCTATTTACACCTCGGCGACCTTGACGAAAATTGGCCTTAACAAATAGATTCAGCCTTGGTGCCAGCATTGAATAATCTCTGGCACTAAAATCGTTCAAAATAAATTTACGTCCCCTAAACCCAATCGAAACCACAAGACACCAAGTTGCCCCTTTCTCGCGACCATTGTCTTTGCACCCCCACACCCTCCAAACAATCCACTTTCACCACCCATGGGCACGTTTATATTATGAAACTGTCCGAACCGCGTAACTATTGGCTGTTTCTTTTTCTTCTTTCATTTCCAAAGTTTATTTGTTTGTAAGAAAATGACGAATCGACGTGAAACACGCTTTAACATCCTTGAATTTCTGTCGGAAGTTTTCAACAAACAAGGATTGTTCCCCCGATTTTTGTCTGCCTTCGATTTTTCGCTCAACAACTTGAACTTTTATAGCTAGGACTAAACCGATAGTGTGAAGCAGGCGTGACATGTACACATTCAAATCTCTGCATTGGAATGTCAAGTCGAGGTTCCCACGCTTCGTATTTGTGAACCGATTCACTTACTTCCATGACCCTTGACCCCCGCCTCGTGACACGAACGTGGCTCAAATTGTCAATTACAGGTTGGCTATTGTTTGGGGGCACCTGTGTGAAACAGGACACCAAAAACACTTTAGATTTACTGGGATTTTGCCCGAATGTTTTTTCTGCTCTCGCCATTTGTATTACAACTGCCCTCCGTGTAATATTCTTTATAATAAAATAACGTGTGTCACGTGACCCCGAGGTCAATCTCGAAATGACCTTACGGTCAAGAATTAAAAATAGTCAATTTCAATTAATTGATTTATCTAGCTTTTAAAAAAGTTTTTAAGATTTTCTATTAGCCAGTAATTCACGGACCCGAACCAGAAATTATATGTCAAATATAAAAGAAAAGGGGGGGGGGTGGATGGCGCGCTGTATCGTGAGGCCTGTCTTGGGTCAACTGGCGTGGTTTTGAATCCCCGGTTGTACGTGACAAGGAGTATGGTCGCCTGTCCAACCCCGTGGGTTTTCTCCGGGTGCTCCGTTTTCCTTCCACTGCTAAAACCTCCTACACGCAAGCGAATTATTGAAATAAAATTAAACCATATGTTAGTCCCGAAATTACCCCACTCTCTCGCCATCGCAATATAATATTTAAATTTCCGGTGCAGAAATCCCCCTTTTCACTCATTGTCACATTTGTGGGAATTGAGAGAATTCAATTCCGGAACGTTCAATCGAGTACCCCCTTAGTCAGTTATTTAGACATCTGGCGTGGTTTCCATTCCCGGTTGTACGTGACAAGGAGTAGGGTCACCGGTCCAAGGGTTTTCTCCGGGTCCTCTGCGAAAGACCCCTACGCGCAAGCGGATTATTGAAATAAAGTTGAAATTACCTAGTTTGTGTCGAATGGACGTTAAACCCCATTTGTCTATATAAATGAAAAAAAGAAGTGAAAATGCAGTCGATTATAATCAGATGTTGCTACAAGTAGCGTTACGTGTATTAAAGACAAGTTTTAACCATATGTTCACATGTTTGTCCTATAACACTAGGGAGGATAAAGCAACAGGAAAACGTATAATAGCTTTCACAAATTGACACATTTGTCGAATAATATTGGTTAGAATTAAAGATATGTTTTACAAATGTCAGCTCGGTGCTATTGGGGGTAATTATTGGCGTGTCTGACGTCATCAGCTGTCTAGCGAGAGTGTAATTATACATCTATATTTATATGGATTAAGAATTGTAGAACGACGAAGAGAGAATATTTAAAATACTACTGCAAGGCGTGACATGACAACTAACGTCAACTAAACCCACACAATTCTACAAATTAATGTAGTCCCGTGTACATATGTTTTCAAAATACATTACGATAGAAATGAAATGAAAATGAAATGGGGATTTAAAGTCCAACTGTTCTGCTCCGACTGAGCTAATGAACATGGGCATACGCCATACAGTCAGCTATGAGGGATATTGTGCCCAGATTGCGGCACTCCGGCCTACTGTTATATCGAATTCCAACTGCAACGGGATCTTTTACGTGTACAAGGGACCCCGGTTTTTCATTCCATCCGAACGACTAGACAGCTGTCCTTGTCAGGCCCTCCGCCCAGCTCCACTAACAAGGGGAAACCACCCGGAATATCCCAATGAACTTACTCACTTGGCTCCCATAAATGAAATGGGGTTTAACGTCTTAGTTTTCCGAACCAGTCGGGACAATGAAAACGGACGGGAATACGCCATACACAGTGCTATGAGGAGGATTTTGCCCGGACACCGACGCCAAGGCCTACGCTTATTTCCAATTGCAACTGTCAAGGGGTCTTTTATTGGCGTGCACGTTAAAGAAACCTTGGTAGTTGAAATCCGATGAGTGTAGGCGGTAACGCGGCTTTCAGAACAAACATTCTCTCCTAGTCCCCTTCATTGAGTATGTGGGGGGGGGAGGCGATTGGTTAGCGCCTGTGCGTTGTATCAGAAGGTCTGTCATTGAGTCAAGTGGCGCGGTTTCGATTCCCCGCTTGTTCGTGACAAAGAGTAGGGTCGTCTGTCCAACCTCGTGGGTTTTCGCCGGGTCCTCCGGTTTCCTCCCACTGCTAAAGATTCTTACGCGCAAGCGAATTATTGAAATAAAATTAAACCATGTGTTAGTCCAGAAATGACCTAGTTTGTGTCGAGTGGCCGTTAAACACCCCTCTCTCGGGGGACCGATGATCAGGACTTTAAACCCCCTTTCCTTTTATTTCCAGCCGCATTTAGATAGTTCAGCCCCAGAGCTATGCAAATTTTTGTAAACTACATATGCGATAAATTGTTAAATCAAATACTTGCTCAACAGAAAAAACACAAGTATTTTCGACTTTAAAAAAAAATACTTCAAAGTTTTTCAAAATCCGATTGAAAATATTGGTAAAATTTCGTGGGAAAGTTCTCCTCCTATCGTCCCTTCATTGACAAGTCGTTTGCTGGAGTTTGACTTGAACACGATGAAAATCGACGAATTCCGTGTCTCACGAAACGCTTGTGTCTAAATTCTATGACAGCACATTCCAGTCTTATAGGAAACAAACAGTTCGATTAAACCGCCCATACGTGTTTTTGTCGGATTTGATAAAATAAAAAGATTGTAAATATTTATTTATTTCTAGACACGCTACCAGTATTTGAGACGATTTAACTTATTCAAACTTTTAAAAGTGTATTTCCCACGACAAACTTGAAATCCCTTTTAAAAAATAAATGAAGAATAGCAGTAATATATATAAACTACCCTCTTCTCATATGGGAGGAGCCACGGTGGCTAAGTGGGTAAGACGCTAGCTTGCTAGCCTGGAGGTCGCGTGTTCGATCCCTGCGTTGGCCGAGAAAGTCCATCAGATTTTCCAACGTAGTTTCCGCTTGTCAGTGGTGTAGGACGGAGGGCCTGATACAAACAGCCGTCTAGTCGTTCGGACGGGAAGAGAAACCAAGGATCCGTGTATACCATGGCGTACACGTAAAAGATCTCTTGGCAGTTAGATTTCGATATAAGACTAGGCCATAGTGCCCGGACAAAATTCCCTCATAGACACTGTATGGCGTATGCCCGTCTTCATTTCATCACCTATAGGGGGTGGATGGCGAATGGTCTAAGGCGTGTGTATTAGATCATAAGGCCTGTCAGTGAGTAAAGCGGCGTTGTTTCGATTCCCCGCTTGTTATTTGTACGTGACAAGGAGTATGGTCGCCTGTAAAACCTTGGGGGTTTTCTCCGGGTCCTCCGGTTTCTTCCCAGTGCAAGCGAATTATTGAAATAAGATTGAACCATTTGAACTAGTTTGTGTAGAGTGGATGTTAAATCCCGTCCCTCTCTCTCGCTCTCTCTCTCTCACCAGGGCCTGACAAGGAACAGCATTTCTAGTTGTTCGGATGGGACGAAAAACGTGTAGTTTGAATTCGAAAATAAAAGTAGGCCGTATCGCCGCTGTCGGGGCACAGTGTCCCTAATAGCATGTGGCATATACACGTCTTTATTAGCCCAATCGGTACAGAAAAGTATTTCATTTTATTTCATTTTCTTCTCGTATTCGCGATGGGGAGCCGTTGTGGCTCAGTCAGTAAGACCCTGGCTCGCTAACCTTGAGGTCCCGTGTTCGATCGGTATTTTCAGGCGTGGTCCCCTCTTGTCAGCGGTGCGGGACAGAGCGCCTGGCGAGTGACAAAGTATAGCCGTTCGGGTAGGACAATAAACTGAGGTCCCTGTACACATCAAAAAACCCTCGACAGTTGAAATTCGGTATAAGAGTATGCCATAGTGCCGCTGCCCGGACAAAATCTCCCTTATAACACACTGTATGGCGTATGCGTATGGCGTATGCCCGTCTTTATTAGCCCAGTCGGAGCCAACCAGTAGGACGTTAAACCTCACTTCAATTCATGTCACGTCCAGCATAACACACTGTATGGCGTATGTTCGTCTTTATTAGCCCAGTTGGAGCCAACCAGTAGGACGTTAAACCCCATTTCATTTCATGTCATGTCCAGCATAACACACTGTATGGCGTATGTTCGTCTTCAATTAGCCCAGTTGGTACACGCCAATGTGCACGCCAATGTGTACACGGGACCTCGGCAGTGGGTACAGAACAGTAGGACTTTAAACCCCATTTCATTTCATTTTATTTGTCGGAACCAGAAATGATGCAGCTGGATAACAGTTCCATTATACGCCAATAAAACAACACAACACAAAACGGATGATAACACCACAGTACTTTCCTTATGACAAATATGGCGGATGTTTGGATGCAAAATTCTTTCAAACGAAACAAACGACAGCGGGTACTAACGCCACGTGTCCAAAGTTTATATTTTTCTGTCTTGAACTTTGTATAATTTATTTGTTCTTTGATTTTAAAACAGAAGAAAGCCATTTATGAACAGATTGATTCAGCCTAAGTGGCTCATTAACAGTGGTATAAATGTCATGCATGTGTTTCAGATGATTGGATAACGAACGATATTACGCACATCAAAGATATGACATTAGTAAATCGTTAAAGTTTTGCTGCTCTTGCACGTTTTTTACTTACTCGGCATTTTCTGTATTGTACTTGTCAATTTAGTTAACGCGTGCCAATCTTGTGCGTTTTCTTCGGGTCCTTCGGTTTCCTTCCATGTCTAAAGATCAACGAGTGGTGCGGGAACTGTTCTCAGGGGTGCTGTAAAATTGACGGACAATGTACACTTTTTTTTTTTTATGGTCGACAATTTGTCCAAGGGGGGGGGGGGTGGCGGGCTTTTTTTGCAGGGGCCTCCCCCTAGTTACAGGCCCGCTAAAGACCCCTATTCGCAAGCAAATTATGTTAGTCCTAAATGACCTAGCTTGTGTGTGTGTGTGCCTCGCTCGCCCTCGCCTCTCCCTCCCTCTCTCTCTCTCTCTCTCTCGCTCTCTCGCATTTTCCGGCGTGGTTCCTCGTTGGAGAACCTGGTAAGAGAAAACGTATAGTCGTTCGGATGGGACGAATAACCGTATTACCGTTTACACATTGGCGTGCACGTAAAAGATCCCTTACCAGTTGGAATTCGAAATAAGAGTAGGCCGTAGTGCCGCTGTCCAGGCAAAATTTCCCTCATCGCATCCTTTATGGTGTATGCCCGTCTTCATTAGCCCAGTAGGAGCAGAACAGTAGGACGTTAAATCCCATTTAATTTCATTCTCTCTCTATCTCTCTCTCTCTCGCCCCCCCCCCCCCAACCCCCGGGGCAGTGGTGCGTCATCTTTGAATTCGAACTGTCAATATGTACATTCATTGGGCCTCCGGTTTTGTACACCCGAATTTCTTTCCATGTGCCCCCCTCCCCCGCCTCCGTCTTCGTTTCAGTCCTGCACCACCGGCCACGAAACACAGGCCGTTGCAGTTACTCTCAAAATTTGCATGAAACCTAAATCAGCAATATTGTTTTCGTATGAAATAGACATTTTGACTTTCCATCGGTGGATCTCAACAAAGCCGGTGATTAGACGCCAGTCAAACGTGTCGATAAGATCAAAATTCAATGTATTACCTGCTTTCAATTAAGATAAAATGCAGGTAAAAAATATACAAACCCGAAAACAAGAAGTAAAACAATCTGATTTTATGTTAAACACATCCAGATGTTTCGTGGGTTCTGGCTTTTTTATTTCAAAACGAGAAGGTACAGATGTCCCTGAAGCTGATTTTGTCATCAATGTGTACATCTGGATTCAGTTTTATTCAAACTTCATTAATCATGAATGTACATCAGATGTTTAAATATTAACATTTTATTTCATTATTTTGTGTATGCATGCTTCTCTATACAGAACAGAATCTGTGATAATTTCTTTTGTATATATATATATGTCTTCAATTCATACTAGGTAAAAAGATTATTTTGTGTATGCATGCTTCTCTATACAGAAAAGATTATTTTGTGTATGCATGCTTCTCTATACAGAAAAGATTATTTTGTGTATGCATGCTCTATATAAGAAACGAATCTGGGATGATTTCTTTTGTATTTATATGTTTTTATCGTTTCTGGTTGACATCATTAACATTATATATTTATAATGCTTAACTACCGTAACCAGGTAGATTAAACTTATATAGCCACCCATGTCCATAGAAACTATGGATGCAGCAATGATACTTTAATTCGTATAATAGCAATACGATACAGAAGCAAGTTCAAACAGAAAGGAGGCTTTATAAGAAATCAAAATGGCAAAGATGCTTTAAACATTTCAAAACTTTTCCCCGCTCTTTGTCTTGATGGTTTTATTGACCACGGGCTCAGATTCTTTGTGGTGGCACACGCAAGCTTTGTTCATCAGACGAGAAGGGAGATAACTCTGTGCAGCTATTCATCAGAATTTGAAATTTTAGCACCTGTTTTAACCGTTGACTGCAGCAGATGTAACTTTTAAACAAAGCCACGCGCCTTCTCTTTCCATCAACATTGATTAATATCTGTATTAAAACCGTGAATACGATAGACATAGAACATTAGGCATATCCTACATACATATTATATTCATTCAATAAAACAAAAGTAGACAAAAAAATTGATAAAATTGCTCACAGATGGACATCGTACGAAACTTTTTTCTCGGAAGTGTAGTATTCGAAGCGTTTAAAGACAGACTGTGATTTCTGGGTTGTTTTTTATCTCTCTCGTTTTGCAAACTTCAAATAAATTAGTCAAGCAAGGCTCTGATAATGGTGTCAATTCTTATCCAAATGCATTAAAGCAAAACAAATGTTTCGCTCGGAAGAAATGGTTCGATGACGGCAGGTTACCTAAAATGGCTGCCATATCCATAATCATCATTGGGCTGTCGCTTTAGGGTTTTGTGTTTGGTTTCTTTTTTCTTTTAATTACAACCGTTTAAAAAATATACCCTTTAATAATTGCTTAATTAATTTGTTTTCATCTGGTGACGGCTGGTTTCTCGGCGGGAAAAACACTAAGAATATTCGGGTTCTATGAACATTTTATTTGTCTTTCTGTGTTTTAAGATTTCTTTAACTTGGGTTAATAGTTGCTCTGATCTTTGTTTCCGTTTTTATCGCAATAATATTTGATAGCAATTAAATTCTCTTTCTACAAAATAAAAGGAATATTAAAATGCAGCTGAAGATTGATAAAAAAAGCACGTGCCCTGTTGTCTTTTAATCTCCTAAATAAAAGATGTTTTCAGCTACGTGAATAAAAACATGTCGTGTGTATTCTTTGAGAAACATTCAGTACAGTGTAATTATTATTTTTGGGTGATTAATAAAATTGCGTGGGCTTTAGATCTTTTAGATCCCGCGAAAACCAAATAATACACAAGTCATAATTCTATGAAATACAATTAATGCTTATTACTGGGCGACGTTTCTACTGTGATTCTGGAGTCTTGGTCAATCCGTGATAAAATATAAAATATGATGCGACATTTTATACTCGTAAAACAATACATTTTTATTATTTAGTATCGTTTAGACAAGATTTCTGTAGTATTTATCAAGAATTGATAAAATACACACCAAATCATTCATTACAAATTAGGGGGTTGGATGGCTGAGTGGTTAGCGTGAGCGCGCTGTATCATAAAGTCTGTCATTGAGTCGACTGGCGTGGTTTCGAATCCCCGGTTGTACGTGACAAGGAGTAGGGTCGCCTGTCCAACCTCGTGGGTTTTCTCCGGGTCCCCCGGTTTCCTCCCACTGCTAAAGACCCCTACGCGCAAGCGAATTATAGAAATAAAATTAAACCATATGTTAGTCCCGAAATGACCTAGTTTGTGTCGAGTGGACGTTAAACCCCATTTCTCTCTCTCTCATTACAAATTACATCTCTCCTATAACAATCTGAACAGACATGTCATGTACCTGAGAATCCATTGGACACTTTGTCTGGAATTGCTCCTTCTATTCAGATGTCCGTAATAAACAATCTACTTTTCGAACCAGTGTTATCTTCTGTATGGAATTTGTGGCACTGAAAGTACTCCAAACCTTTTCCGAACTCACTAGAAGGCGCAAGGGGGTCAACTGTATAGCACTTCAGTTCAAAATTTAGACAAATGGAGTACACACGTTAATACGTTTCTTCTGTTTATATCGTTTATTTATTAAATATGAATAGATTTATCTATCTATATGTGAAAGGGAGAAGAATCCAATATAGTCCTTCACTATTCTCCATTTCGGAGCCGAGAAAGTTAATTCAGATTTTCCGACGTGGTTTCCGACGAAAGACCGAAGTCCCGTGTATACATTGGCATGCACGTAAAGATCCCTTGGCAGTTGGAATTCGATATAAGAGTTGACCGAGCTAAATTTCCCGCATAGCGCACTGTATGACGTACACTTGTCTTCATTAGACCAGTCGGGGAAGAACGGAAGGATGTTAAATCAAATTTCATTTCATTTTCATTTCATTTCAGTTCCCCAGTTCCTTTTCAGTCACGAATCTGAATAAAATATTGTTTTAAAAAAAATGTTATGTCGGTGAGTCAATGTTGATTATGTGGGTTCCGTTCGTGGGGTTTTGTCGGTGCAGAAAAGTCGGACTATATCCAGGCCATGCTCATGGAAGCATCACTGTGGTCCAGACTGAACAAGATGATAGTATATGACCGTTGTTTATGAAATAATTGAATAAAATCACTGAATAGTGACTAGTTAAGATATGAAATTTATTTGTTTGCCAAGTTGTACGAGATTTGACCATTTATAATGTTTTTCTGTCAATCAAAGACGAATCTTTTCAAAGATAACAGCGGATTTTTTTCCACAGGTTTTTTTTCAATCCGCAGCGATAGCATCAAACAGCTGAATCTCCTGTTTTAACATGTTTTTTTTATGACAAAGGGAGAAGATGACCGCCCTCTCTTCTCACGACAACGATTTTAAAATTGTGTTTTAAAGTGACTTTTTGATATTACTCCTTCATATGTAAATAAGTTAATTAGATCTATCTGTCCATAATATCATATATTATGTATTGGCCGTTAAATATGTAATAAACAACAACAAAGAAAAAATAGTGTTTAAGCGCGCCAACAATTTAGGTTTTCTTATCATCAGATATTTCGAAGTCAAAAAATATTTTATTGGAAAAAAATAAAATTAAAATAATATTCCATTCTCAAAATTTAAAACGAATCGATCCTATTCTTTAGATTTTAATTTGGGGTTCTGAGTTGCCTTTTTCGGGGTTTAAAATCGCAAACATCTTTCAAATTGAAGCGCGTGCATCGGAATTTTCAACCGTAACCTCATTTAACTTGAGATGAGTGTATGGGAATTTTGAATGGTAACAGCCTACAGGTAGTACAGGTGAGTGTATGGGAATTCAGGGCACCAACCGTTGAAAAACAAGAACAGGTTGTACCTGCCGATCATATGTTCAAACACCTGCCTGCACCATTAAGATCGTCAGGTATAGAACCCAACCGCCAATCAGCCGCAGAAGCGGACGTTAGACAAAGATATTTCAAACAAACCAGCCGTCTACTCGAAACTCGGACAGTTGGCACACTTTTTATTCATTCTGTTACGTCATTAACAAAATTCAAAAATAATGCGCTGAACTTGGATTTTGTTTTAAAATAATGTATTTGTCCAGAAATTATTTGAGTATTGATTTTGAAATATGATTTCCCTTTTTTAAAAAAAAAAATATAGTATGTCTCTGTCAGAAATAACAATTCAACATCAATCCTTTCTTTATAAGTTCTTCCGAAGATTGTATTTAACCCGTAAACATGTTTTCTTCGAGATAGGTTTTTATAGGGGTTTTTTTTCTCCAGAAGATTTTGAATCACATCCTTCAACTAATAGTATGGTTCATTGATCGGCTTTCAGCTTGGGCACGTGACTCGCACGCTCCATTCTTACACGCGCTTTGTGAATGAAGCACGAGGCAGATGTACAGTCGCGCGCGCGTAAAACGCAAATTGAAGGGAAACAAAGAAAAATCTCCATCGGTTAGGGTAAATGTGGTTTGAAATTTTTCATTCATCCTTTGTATTGATTTTATTGGTCCACCAGCAGAAATTCCAGCCTAGTTACATGTTAATTCCTGCCTTGGACCACCGTACTAGTTTTTTGGGGTAGATTTCACTGACAATCCCCCGTCTTTTGTTCTATGTATCCAACTAACATACAATTTAATATAAACATTTGTGTGTTTTTGTAACATAAAATAATAAATAAAGTTTTTGTCGGTCTCCCAACGACAGCAAACAATTACTATTGGTTTGCGCGGTTACCGAAACGTTGACAGCTCGGATAGACTCGACTCCGACAATAAACAATTCCATAGTTTCTTTAAATCGTAACAAATAAGAGGATATCTTATTTACCAAATATACGTTACTATAATATACATAATCTTAATCAGACAGACTTAAAGAAGATTTGAGGGTGCCGTGGAGTGGTGGGTGTGTGTGTGTGGGGGGGGGGGGGGCTCGTGTCGCATGGCGGGGGCACAGACTTCGGACGAAATGGAATATTATCCAGGTACTGCAAGCGTAGCTATGGGTCTTAGTTAGCCCAAAATATTTTGATTTTTGGTCGCGGTATGCATGAACCGGTGCGAAGTGGTGGGGGTAGTACAAAGGCCATACGACAATCAACAATAATTATCATTCTGTAAATATTCATTTTATTACTTAGATTAATTTGTCTCGTGGGTACGTCCTGACTACCCCCTACCCCGACCCGTCTCGATGGGTCTGACAGAATAATTACCTTTCTTTATTTGAATTATACAATTATAAAATTTGCATTATCGTTGCAGGTAACCAATAATAAAGACATGATGTTCCACTGCCTGGTCGGCATGCGCCAGGTGTATGCTGTAAGATTTTGTGTGATAGGTTACACGAGCCGTGTGATTTTCTCATTAACCTTATGATCCCTGCCCCCTAAACTATGACCATTACAATAGCCTGGACATCAGCTGGCCACTTGTCAGACCCACTTCAAGTATTATGAAGATCCAGCATATGTCCAGTCAAAAGTGACATCATTATTTAACAACTGTTTGATATAAACGTGTGTCGATCGATTCAGGCGTCTGCCACCATCTAAAGATTCGCTGAGTAAGGCGTTTGCTCCCTGACCAAGAGAAAGGAAGAGAGAGAAATGGGGTTTAACGTCCACTCAAACTAGGTCATTTCGGTACTAACATATGGTTCAATTTAATTTCAATAATTCGCTTGCGCGTAGGGGTATTTAGCAGTGGGAGGAAACCGGAGGACCCAGAGAAAATGAAATGAAATAGCTTTTAACATGGATTAATAAGCCGTCGAAAAATAATTTGATATTTTCCGAACAATACACGCATGCCCCACATTTCGTTTTGTATCACTTTTTGATAGTCATTTATAATCATCTCGAAGACAAATATATAAATTGGCGTGACGCGATAGATGAATATCGTTTCTTTAGCTGTTTATAAAGTAACCGACGACTGATTTATTTTTAACTATTGGCGTATTTCTATTGTTTTAAGTCATTCCTTAAGCCCATAAAATCTCCTTAAACCCTCTAAAGACATCATATCTATTTACAGGCATCGTCATTGTCTACATTTTTCTGTCAGCGATGACGATAACGTGATATAGTATTTGAAAATAATAAATCAACAACCTCTTCATACTGATTTTAAAATCTGTTCGTTCAATTTCTAAATTCTTCGTATGAAAAATATTAGAATTAACAGCATTCTTTTACCAGAAAGAATTCGCCCCTGTTGAATGAAAACCTATTTTTTTCTTCTTCTTCACTTTAAAAAATTAAAAACAAACAAATAAAAATACCGGTAATTGAAATGGCAAAATATCTTTCAAATCCAACAGTTTATCCAAATCTCTGGACGCCATTTGAAGTATTAGGACTTCGAATTTTGTCTAATGGTTTGGATTGTTCGTACTTGGTTTTATTTTATTCTGAATACCCTGCAAACTACAATATTGTGAAACGTGAATCTCTAACAGGAATATCAGTTCAATAATGGTTTAATTCTGTTCGGTATTTACAAAGATATGGTGAATTAAAAATTTGTCAACATTTGACATACTCTGAAGCCAGCAACACCTTTGATCTGTGCTAAAGACTTTTTCGTGTGCCTTTTATTAATTAATCCGAATAAATCCCAGTCTGGAGAGAGAGAGAGAGAGAGAGGGAGAGAGAGAGAGGGAGGAGGGATAGGGTTTAACGTCCTTAACGTCCACTCGACACAAACTAGGTCATTTCTGGACTAACATATGGTTCATTTTTATTTCAAAAATTCGCTTGCGCGTAGGGGTCTTTAGCGGTGGGAGGAAAGCTGAGGACCCGGATTTTATTTTCTTCATACAATTTTCAATAATGAATTTGATGTATTTCATTTTAAATTAAGCCGTGAACAATTTGATATTTCCGAAAAATGCAAGTGACGGTCAGAGATTTTAGGATACTTATAGGCTTTTGGTCCACTTGTACGTGACAAGGAGTAGGGTCGCCTGTACAACGTCGTGGGTTTTTTTCCCAAATATAATAGAACCATATGTTAGTCCTGATATGACCTTTGTTTGTGAAGAGCGGACATTAACACACACCCCCACACACTCTATATCTGTAGAAAGGCGCCAAATCCCACGATGAATTACAGCCGTCCATTGACAAATCTGGAAGTTCCCACGTGATCAATCATACTCAAGTCTAACATAAATATTTCATTCATAAATATCCCATTTCATTAAGTGCATCTGCATCCGCCCCCGCGCGACTCGCTACGTCCACACAATGCCATTCATAGAAAAAGACAGAATATTGATTTTTGTGTTTTAATATTCATGAAGTGTTGATAGAGAATACTAGCGCTCGTTCATAAAAGGTGTGGATTGGGAGATTCATAAATCCAATAAGGCACTCGATGTCTCCATACAAACGATCTAAAAGGGGTTTGGCTTTGATTATTCCATTCATAGTTTTTGTTCTGTGTGTAACATGACCATGTATAGTAATTGCAGGAGTATTGCGCAAAGTAACAAATCACACAATGTAAAAGTGTGGGCCTATTGAAACCCATTGATAAAAGGCAGAACAGATCAAACAGCTGGGTTTTCTTGATGGTTCGAAAATTTATGGGAAGGGCCAAAATGGCGCCAAGATTGTTACAAAAAATGTTGGGGTGAATGATCTGCATGTTGTCTTTATTGTCAGACATCGTTAAACAATATTATATCTATTAATATTTAGTTAAACGACATTTGAAACTTTATAAGAACAGACCCCGAGAGAGAGAGAGAGAAATGGGGTTTAACGTCCACTCGACACAAACTAGGTCATTTCGGGACTAATATATGGTTTTTAATTTTATTTCAATAATTCGCTTGCGCGTAGGGGTCTTTAGCAGTGGGAGGAAACCGGAGGACCCGGAGAAAACCCAAGAGGTTGGACGGGCTACCCTACTCCTTGTCACGTACAACCGAGGTTTCGAAACCACGCCAGTTGACTCAATGACAGGTCTCGTGAAACAGCGCGCACACGCTAACCATTCGGCCATCCGCCCCACCCCCCAACAGACCCCGAGTTAACAAAGAATTCTCAGACTTAAGATAAGAAATTACTCAAAATTGTTCACCTTATTTTAATTAAAATATAGCCCTTTATAAAACTTTTGTTGTTTTAATGTATCAAATACATCAATAAGAAACTATGTGCAAAGTTTTGTGTTTCTGGATCAAAGATATTTCTCATAAACAGTGATTGAAAGTTGTGAAATCCTTAACTTAAGTTTGAGAATGCTTTGTGAACTCGGGGCCGGATTTAATTTGGTCTTTAAAATGAAATGGGGTTTAAGGTCATACTGAAGATTCGCATAGGCCATACAGGGTTCTTTTACGTGCACAACGACGTATACTCGGGAATTCAGCTTTTCGTGCCACCCACTGCACCACTCCTGGTTAGTGAGCCAGTCGCTTACTCACAGAACCACCGCGACTCCCGTGGTGAAGGACCGGGGGGGGGGGGGCAGACAGGAGACGTGCACCTTAAAGAACCGTTAAAAGGTGGAATTCGATGATGAGAGAGAGCGAAACGTTGTTGCCCGGACAGAATTCTCCTCGCGCCATCTTCATTGGCCTTGTTGGTGTAGAATGTTGTTTTCTCAAAATTTCAATTAAGCTGTTATTTTTGTCATGAAATCATTTATATTTTGGGCATGATGTGCAAATTATGATTGTATAAATATCTTTCCTTGTCGGTAACTTACAATGATTAGTTTGAACAATATTTTATTCATTTGAAAAGGATTGAACAGACAAAGCCTATGTAAGTTCTTTACCAGGGATACAGTAAATAATAAACGATAAATATAAACATATACATAAAAATAAGATAAATTATAAAACCGAACATATATACAGTTTCATGTGGAAATGATATATACGAAATATAGTTGATGTAATTATTTGATATTATACAGCAATATGTAAAAGCGAATCAAAACCTTTTGGTACTTTTTATTAATATATGGACTGCTTCAAAAATCATAATATTAGAGGTGTTCGAAAGTTCTGTAGAGCCATTCAAGATTAGATCTAAATTAATAGTTTCTGTGACTACTTTTAATGAATTGTGGGCGCTTTGACGTTTCCATGGCTTCATGTTTCTTTTAAAATGTTTTCGATTCCCCGCCTGAACATGACAAGGAGTAGAGTCGCCTGTCAAATCTCGTGGGTTTTCTCCGGGTACTCTAGTTTCATCCTATTGCTAATGACCCCTACGTGCAAGCGAGTTATTGAAATAAAATTGAACCCTATGTTAGTCCCGAAATGACCTAGTTTGTGTCGAGTGGACGTTGACCCCTCCCCCTCTCTCTCTCCCTCTCCCCTCTCTCTCTCTCTCTCTCTTAAAATGCTGTAGTTTAATTTAATGACGTGTATGGAAGTCATCAACGATAAGGAATTGAGAGCCATTGATTATCTGATGTTCTGGTAGAGATACGGTCAGATAAAAGGAGTTTTATTCGACAATTATACTACAATATACCGGTTTAATTGCACAGAAAAGAAATGGTGTTTCCATTTGTCAACTTTATAATTCGGTGCATAAAAGTAGGGAATCAAAACATATATATCCCTTGAAGGTTACACATTTATATAGTCTCGGTCACCCAGAACCTCCTAGTCTGGAGGATAGAGACAAACATGTATATCCCTTGAGGGTTACACATTTACAACGATTCGATTTAAAATGAAAGTAGAAAATACCATGGGAAAGGAAATGTTTGTTTGTAATTTATAATTAGAAAGCAGGGATAGTTCGGTCAATGTACCTGGAATATTTGGGTCAATGTGCCCGGGGAACTTTAGCCTCAAATAATCAGTAACATAATTCACCCAAAACACAAACTTTTGTGTAAGTAAAAGGCGAAAGTCTAAAGAAAATAAAATAAATTAAAATATACAAGGAACCATTCTATTATTGCATATATATTTAACTGAATAGAATCCAATTAACCAGATGTTTTAAGGCGTTATTTCACATATAAATAAAAAAGACATACGTATAATTATACATAATTTTCTTATTTATATACTGACCACGGTATTATATGTACAATAATATAACTAGAGTCCTTTGTTCCAATGAAAAGTTTCTGGGATTTTTTTTCTAGTGAATAACGAAATTTAAATTCTTTGATGTCTATAAAAAAACGAAATAAGATTATTACGGCAGAATAATGAAGTTGTTATTTTAACCCCCGAACTTATTAATACTCCACGCTGACACAAAACAAAAAAAATATTGGCCCCAAAGGGTCACCCAGTTTCGGAGAACACTGACTGTCCAACGTGACCCCTGTCTTTGTTCAACAATAAAAGGATAAGATACACGATGCCCCTCAGGTTCTCCTGGTCAAATTATAAATTGCTCGCGGTCAGTAAAACATTTCTCCATTCATCCTCAAAGAATTCAGACGATGAAAAATGGTCATTTAATTAACCACTCTGTTATTGAGCTAAACAAAAAAACATAATGGCTTTATATAGCCATGCTTTGATTATTATATTTCACATTGTCCTGTTAAATATATTTTATCTATATTTGAATGGAATATTTAGGACCAAAAGAAGTAGTTATGTATTGCTCGGTGATGCGAAAGAATTAGTCTTGAATTGCCTAGTGATACGAAAGAAGAGAAGCTGGTTTAGAACAATTCCCGGGTTAAAAACATGTTTATCTTCCCTCTAACACCACAAGTCCTTGAATTAGAAGTTCTTTAAAATCCTATATGTTCCTGTTAAGGTGGAAATATTATTTAAAAATGAATATA
Source organism: Patella vulgata (assembly GCF_932274485.2). Taxonomy (NCBI): domain Eukaryota; kingdom Metazoa; phylum Mollusca; class Gastropoda; family Patellidae; genus Patella; species Patella vulgata. The sequence continues at coordinate 3,389,426 of NC_065885.2, forward strand.
TAAGTAGGTATATAAATTAATATATGTCGATGTTCTTCACGTGAACTCGCTCTTTCATGCTGTGCAAAAGTTGATAACTACATACATTGTTAAAGCCTCGCAACATCATTTGAAATGAAATGAAATGAGGTTTAACGTCCGATTGTTCTGCTCCGACTGGACTTATGAAGACAGGCATACGCCATACAGTGTGCCATGTCGGAAATTTTGCCCGGACAGAGGCGCTACGGCCTACTCTTATTTCCAATTCCAACTTCCAAGGGATCTTTTACGTGCACGCCAATGTGTACACAGGACCTTTGCTTTTGTTCCCATCCGAAAGACTATACGTTGTCCCTTGCCAGACCCTCGGTCCTGCAATACTGACAATGAGGAATCACGTCGGAAAATCACGATGACCTTTCTCGGCAACGCAGTGATCGGATACGACACCCTCAGGTTACCAAGTCACCACCGTCTTACTCACTCCACGTCATTTGTGAAAGTTCAATCTCTAAGAGGAATATCATTTCAAAAATGGTTGAATTCAGTTCCGTACTTACAAAGATGTGATGAATTGAAATTCTGTAGAAGGTTTAAAGACAGCGCCACCTGTAATCTTCGTTATAATCATTTAATGGGCCTCCTTTTAATCCGATTCTAATCCAAGAGTTTATCTACCCTTGCTATTTTCATTTCTTTATTAAACTTTAAAGGATCAATTTTAGCGTTGATTAACTCTAGGAAAATTTTAAATTTTCAATAAAAAAAATGGAAATTACGCACAAAGACATTAGCAATGAAGTTTCGTAAATGAAGTTTCCTGAAAGTCAAAAAGTAATTCGAAGTTTGGTTTTAGAAACGAAATAGGGTTCAAAATTAAACTCTCGTAGCCGTTGTGCGATTATGATTAGCAAATTTGGGGGTTGGATGGCCGAATGGTTAGCACGTGCGCACTGTATCATAAGGTCTGTCATTGAGTCATCTGGCGTGGTTTTCATTTCCCGGTTGTAGTCCCGAAATGCCCTAGTTTGTGTCGAGTGGACGTTAATCTCTCTCTCTCTCTCTCCCCCCTCTCTCTCTCTCTCTCTCTCGATTAGCAAATAAAGACACTGGGCATAAATGAAATGAAATGGGGTTTAACATACTACTTTTCTGCACTACCCCTTCCAATGAATACGGGCGTTGAGGAGACTTTTGCCAGGACAGCGGCGTTTCCGTTTACTATCCGTCGAATGCCAGCTTTCCAAGGGCTCTTTGACGTTCATTGCCAGCGAGTACACGTAGGGGCGAGGGGCTCGGTTTATCGTACCATCCGAAGGACTAGACACTCTGTCCTTGTCAGGTCCCGCACCACTGAAAAGGGGGCAATCTGATTGGAGGAAAGGTGTATCAAAATGAAATTTGCCACTTTACGTCATCTGGTTTATTCGTTTGTTTGTTTTTCATTGCAAACGGCAGTCTATTCAGAACTAGATTTACATTATGAACGACAATTTAATAGGCTTACACTGGAGTTGTTGTCGCTATTCTGCCGTTACAAACCGCAGTCTATTCTGAACGACAATTTCATGGGCTTACACTGCAGTTCTCCTGTAATCTGGAAAAAAACTCATATACAAAGCTACTGACTATAAAACATATTTTTGTTTGGCTTTTTAGATGAAGCCTAGAAGAAACCTACATTATATACTTAGCCCAAGTATTGTTCTTCCAGATTACAGGAGAGTCCTGGCGTTATGGCTTTACCTTAGTTCACATCAGTGAAGCAAGACGGGGCCTGACAATGAAAAGCATCTTCTCGTTCGGAAGGGACGAAAAACCGAGGTCCTGTGTAAACATTGGCGTGCACATAAAAGATCCCTTGGTAGTTGGAATTCGATATAAGAGTAGGCTATAGTGCCGCTGCCCGGGCAAAAGTTCCCTCATAGTACACCGTACGGCGTATGCCCGTTTTTATTAGCCCAGTTTAGGAGCAGAACAGTAGGACGTTAAACCCCATTTCATTTCAAATTCAAAGCTCATTTCATATTTATTATTAGTTCACATCAAAGTAATTCATACAGTAATATTATACACGTACTTTTGGAGATGATAGATACATCAAAAACTTTGTCATATATAACATCAAATAAGATATTATTCCTTTTATTACAAAATCCTTTTATACATTCACTTGCCACTTGTACATTTCCCGTGGGAAAGGAAGTCGTCAATGTATTAGATAACAAAAACTGTATTATAGGGTTAAAGCTATTTGTTAAGGCCAGCTCAATTTTTGTCAAGGTCCTTTAAGATTTTTCTAAGACATAAAGTTGGGGTCAAGATGGCTAAATCTATTTGTTAAGGCCAGCTGAGATATAAATAAGGTTGGGGCACTTGATTGTTGGCGAGATTGTAGATTAAGGTTAGGGTAAGCATTGGGGCTAGGTCCAGAGTTAGGTTTAAGAATTTGGGGGAGAGGCTAAGTCTCCACATAAGCACTGACCTAGGATGATGAAAAGTTAGTTCGTGATATTTCCTAGTTTTATTACAAATACATACAATACATTAGATTTATATACAAAATGTTGGTGGTGCTGATGGTCTTCCTTGAATCGTACTTCTGGTATTCTGGTATTTTTTCGTTTCTGAAGAATAAAAAGAATAAAAAGAATAAATTTTAATTTGAGGCTCTCGGGGGAGAGCCACATTAGTGTGTTTCCTACTACGGATTGGATTTTCTAAACAATCGTGTTTGAGGGATTGAGTCAACTGGCGTGGTTTCGGATCCCCGGTTGTACGTGACAAGGAATAGCGTCGCCTGTCCAACCTCGTGGGTTTTCTCTGGGTTCTCCGGTTTCCTCCCACTGCTAAAGACCCCTACGCGCAAGCGAATTATTAAAATAAAATTAAACCATATGTTAGTCCCGAAATGATATAGTTTGTGTCGAGTGGACGTTAAACCCCATTTCTCTTTCCCTCTCTCTCTCCCGTAACCTATGACGAAAAATTGAGCTGGCCTTATGATTTAGTACTAACCGTATAATAGGAGCATGTCAGTCGTGTGTTGTATCTTTCAATGTAACAGCCATTTGTTGTCATTAACATACTTGGTTATTAACACCGTCTTTATGAAAAGGGGATTTGTAAGAAGGGACAGATGTAAGCGTAAGGCTGATATGTAAAGAGAAGGGGGTTAAGAATACGTTGTTATGCCACCACTCCTTGACGGCTAACAACAGGATATAATAATTACTGACCGAATTTCTTCCCGCCTTTCTCTCTTTCTCTCTGTTCACAATTTCACCAAAACAATTAACTTACCTGTGATTTTTACCTTTGGTGTAACATCTAGGTTTGCGAATGGGTGGGGTGTGTAGGCGGACTGTATAAGATACCAGATCATATTTTAATAGTTTTAATAAAATGTGAAAACAGAAGCTGTCAATATTCTTCCATTTTAAGTGTGTAGATTTTGTGTATGTCAGATTCTTTAGGTCTTCTTTATCTAGGTAGGATAATATATATACGCGGAAATTTAAAACATAATTAATGGGGTTTAACGTCCTAATGCTCAGCTCCTATACTGGGCTAATTAAGACGGGCATACGCCATGCAGTGTGATATGTAGGACATTTTGTCCAAAAACGGCGCTACGGCCTACGCTTATTTCGAATTCCAACTGCCAAGGGAGCTTTTACGTGCACGCCAACGTGTAAACGGGACCTCGGTTTTTTGTCCCATCCAAACCACTGCGCACGTTGTCCCTTGCCAGGCTCTCCGTCCTACACCACTGACAAGGGGGAACTACACCTGAAAATCCCAATTAACCACCAATATAACAATGTAAGGAGTAGGTCCGTCTTCATTAGCCCGTTTCGTGCAGACACACGGAAACCAATTACAACTCTTCTGGACAAATAATCTAAAGTACATAATCACGCTAATCTAATTTTAACAACTTCCATGCACTTCATCCCTGCTCTCTCTCTCTCTCTCTCTCTCTCTCTCTCGCTACCCCATCCTTAAGGCATCTACAATAACCCCTGTTCGGACACGTCGCACGAAAAACGTTGTCGGCAACAAGGTGTAATACCTCAGACATAAATATGTTTTTGTATTCAAATACGACTAAACTACAGCTGAATAATAATCAATCGAAGTAAAGAAATATTTTGAGATGTTAACAGTGAAGGTATGAATTATAAGGTATTTTGGAAACCATAAAAATCTGAAAATAACTTAATTGTCATTTCCACGTAGAATCGTCTTTTGAAGGGGTTGGTAGAGCACCTAGATTTGTTTTCAGATCTAGATTACTAGAATGATCAACACAATATCATCAGTAAGAAAGATTCCAAATACAAATCTTGCACCAAGCGCAAAACAGATTAGGCACTTGTAACCAGCAACATGTTTAAAGGAGGGGGGAGGGCACAAAACCCCTTGTTTCTGATAATGTAATACCTCTAGTAGCTGACAATGTATAAAATTCTCGCTTGACAATAATTATGAACGAGTTCTCCACAATAGGTGATGATATGGTCGTGGGGTCCCGAAATACCCAGTGTATATACACAATGGTTAAAACAAACAATATTGGTCATATTACAAGAGCGTTGGTGTCTCTCTGAGGTTCGGAGACGATCACGGGATGGAATTGTCTCACCAATATCTTCTATAATACCTGACAATATACCTTTATAGGTAATACCTATATCGTGTGGATTATCATACAGGTATTAAGCTTTAAATCACCTTTGTTACCTAGTACTCCAAATACCTTACTTTATTAACGAAATGGGCGATAGGCCAGGGGGTAAGAAATAAGACCTTTGACACGTGCGTCCACTGGTCATATCCTTTCAAGATGTTTTCTTTCATATGATGTCCTGTCACAAAGAAGCCTTTGTGGTTTCTTTTTTAAGTAATTTCGGGGCAACTCCTTTACGTCTATATGTTATAGATTTACGTGACTATATATGAAGTACGTAAAACAGACTCCTTTTGATGACCGGGGTCAAGGTAACTTGACCCTACAAGGACAATTTTCTTCCGATTTAACATCGTAATGTTCACCTTTATATTATACTTTGTACAGCAAAATGGAACGAATTTGTGGCACCACATATACGACGTATTATTGAAGAGGGTTTGGATGGCGAAATAGTTAGCACGTGCGCGCTGTATCATAAGGTCTGTCATTGAGTCAACTGGCGTAGGTTTGATTCCCCAGTTGTACGTGACAAGGAGTAGGGTCGCCTGTCCAACCTCGTGGGTTTTCTCCGGGTCCTCCGGTTTCCCCCTACTGCTAAAGACCCCTACGAGCAAGCTAATTATTTAAATAAAATTGAATTACTTTGTGTCGAGTGGACGTTAAACTCTCTCGCTCTCTTGTTCTCTCTCTCTCTCATTTGAACCAGTCTCTTGTCTCTTTTGAAATTCATCACAAAAGATACACCCTATTTGGCTATTTTTCGTGCTAAGACGTGTTAGGCACGAGGACGTCTGTTGTACATATTCTTTTTATGACAAAGTGAGATAAATGGGGTTTAACGTCCACTCGACACAAACTGGATCATTTCGGGCGGTTGTCTAGTACCAGGACACTGGCCTCTAGACTAGGATGCTACGTGTTCGAATCCCGGAGTGGTGCCATCCTCGCATTACACACGTAACCATACAGACACCTGGTACCATTTCTTACTGTCTTCAGGTGACAGATTAGTTTGGTTGTACTTTTATGATGTTCCGAATGCTTGTAAAGATTTGTTTTGCATCATAAACTGTCGGGCATTATTGTGTGTTATGTGTACAAACTGAAGTCATCATTTTGAGCAGATTCAATTTTTTTTTTTTTTTTGAATTTTATTCACAAAATGTTCTTATTCGTGATTCCGATTTGGTAATTATTGAGTATACCAAACGATAGAGAGAGAGAGAGAGAGAGAGACAGAGAGAGACAGACAGAGAGAGAGGAGAGAAGAGAGAGAGAGAGAGAGAGAGTTTAACGTCCACTCGAAACAAACTAGGTCACATTGAGACTAACATGGTTCAATTTTATTTCAATGATTCGCTTGCGCGTAGGGGGATTTAGCAGTGGGAGAAAATCCACGAGGTGGGACATCGACCTTACTCCTTATCACGTACAAGCGGGCCAAAAACCTATAAATAGTTAAGGTTCACGCGGCACGAATTAGGTCATTTCGGGACTAAAGTATGGCTGGATTTTATTTGAATAATTCGCTTCCCGCGTAGAGGCTTCCGCGTGGAGGGTTTGGCTGTGGGAGGAACTCGGAGGACCCGAGGAAACCACACGAGGTATGTGTGTGGGTGTGAGTGTGTGTGTGTGTGGGTGTGGGTGTGGGTGTGTGTGTGTGTGAAATAGCTTTAGTTAACGTCCGCTTCATTCGAGGTGATATCGCAGACAATCCACACGAGGTTGGACAAGTCACTTCCAAGCGGGTAATCAAAACCAAGCCACTTGACTCAATGATAGACCTTATGATCTAATGCGCACGCGTTATAAACCATTCGGCCCCCAACCCCCGTGTAATAAATAGGGGTAAAGACCAGGTGACTACTAAATCGAGTAGCAGAACCTAATTTCTATCCGATTTCACATTAATTGGCCATAAATATAATCACTTAATCACGTGATAAGTAATAAACTGTCGTCTGGACCCACCCATAATTGAAACAAACGTTTGAAGGTGACCCATTTATCTGGGTGATGATTTGTCTAAAACCGATAATACACCGTATTCATTGTTATTACCATTTAATTGGTGGGTTCATCCCTTTAATTACATTGGTATTGATAACCAAGTCGTTGAACTATCATCTTCATTAGTGCTGAGCGACGTTTAGCGTATCATTCTTCTTATATGATACCAGTTATTGTCCAGTTAGCGGAATGTGAAACATGTTTGATCGAGAATGACCACAGACTCAATTACAAGTAGAAGAGAGGGTGGTTTTAGTATTGTTACGATTCGCAGGTGTTTATTAGACTTATATCCTTTATTGTAGAAATATATACCTACATAAACTCCTGGCTTTTATTGTTTCCTGTAATCCGGTCCAGTAATATCCATCAGATTACAGACTATAAAATATACTAGTATATAATTATGGAATTATAAGCTTGCCTTACTTACTATTAATGTATTGACCGGTAATGGGTACTGGTTCTGGGACACGAGGGTAATACCTACAGAAAAACAATTTTTGTTTGTGAAATGTAATCGTATAATTAAATGGCTTAACTTATTTACCATTAACATGTTCTCCGGTACTGGATCCGGTTCTGGCTATTGTGCTGGATACGGTACTAGGACACAGTGGCAATGCCCTACCTACTGGGTAAGGTACTGGGTATTGTACTGGGTACGGTATTGGGTGCAGCTCTGGGTACGGTACTGGGTACAGTTCTTGGTATGGTACTGGGTAATATAAGGTACTGAGTATGGTATTGGGTACAGCTCTGGCTACAGCTCTGGATACAGCTTTGGGTAAGGTAATGGATACAGCTCTTGGTACAGTACTGCGTAAGTACTGGTTATGGTACTGGGTACGGTTCTGGGTACGGTACTATATATCTGGGTATGATTCTGGGCACAGCTCAGGGTACGGTATTGTATACCTGGGTATGGTTCTGGGCACAGCTCAGGATACGGTATTGGATACCTGGGTATGGTTCTGGGTATAGCTCTGGGTACGGTACTGGATAAGGTACTACTATGGTACTGGATACAGGTCTAGGTACAGTTCTTTAACCTCAAATGACATATACATGTTTAACAATAAAGCTGAGCAAGACTATATTTTATAAGATGTTAAATAAGTTGGATATCTAACAAAAATGGTATTTAAAAATCAACTATCATCATATTTGAAATCACAGAGAAAGCGGTTTTTAGTCTTGTGTCCATTGACAAGCCGAACACCTATTCCTTACGTGGCAAATCTTTTATATATATAAGTAGAAAATCTTACACGCTTCAACACGTGTACGACTTGTACTCAAGGGTCGCCGCTATGAATGAAATGTCAAAATTATAACCACTTTTCTTTAGAGCTGTAGCCACGCGAACGCTGGCACGAAAAGAATAAGTTTTGTCCAAAACCTTGGCGTTATTTTTATTTGGTCAGGTTACAAGTCCGTTTAAAACATCGACACTTTTGGCTTTAAAATTTTATAAAGAGTCATTCGTTTCCATCTGGAGGAAAAAATAATCATTTTTGTTAGGGTAACAAACCAATTAGAAGTGGATCAAATATTAAACTAATGACCGAGGTCCGTGTACACATTGATGTGCACGGAAAAGAACTCCTGGCAGCTTGTGTTCGAAATAAGAGTAGACTGTAGCACCGCTGGACAGGTAAACTTTCCTTCATAACACATTGCATGGCGTGTATGACCATCTACATTAGCTCTGTTGGTGTAGGAAAGTAGGACGTTAAACCCCATTTCTCGTATTTGTGTTCAACCTCTACACCTAAATTTTTAGACAAAATGAAAAGACGCGAAGTATGGATGTAAGAAGTCTTCAATTTAACGTTTTGGGGCTCGTGGTCTTACATTTCCTGGTAGTTTTTCATTTAGTTTTTTTTATATTTAGCAGTTATGATTGTCAAACCAATTAAAACGAAAATGAAATATTCATAAAATAATGATGTTCAATTCAACATAAAGTCCTTTATAGATTTATGGGGGTTGGATGGCCGAAAGGTTAGCACGTGCGTGCTGTATCATACGGCCTGTCATTGAGTCAACTGGCGTGGTTTCGAATCCCCGGTTGTACGTGACAAGGAGTAGGGTCGCCTGTCCAACCTTGAGGGTTTTCTCCGGGTCCTCCGGTTTCCTCCCACTGCTAAAGACCCCTACGCGCAAGCGAATTATTGAAATAGAATAAAACCATATGTTAGTCCCGAAATGACCTAGTTTGTGTCGAGTGGACGTTAAACCCCATTTCTCTCTCTCTCTCTCTCTCTCTCTCTCTCTCTCATTTTTGGAGGAAGATAAGAAAACAAGTCCGTCGATATACCCATTGATAATTTGAGTTTTTTGACCATTGATAATTTGAGTTTTTTGACCATTGATAATTTGAGTTTTTTGACCATTGATACCATTGATAATTTGAGTCTTTTGAACGCATTTTCAATTCATGTAATTTTATTTAACCTTGAAGGTATTTAATTATAAAAAAAATTGGAGTCATCGTAAACAAATCTTGTGGGGTTTTATTTTAGTTCTTCGTGGATTCCTTTGTATAAAAGGTTCATATAGAGTTACTTATTGCATAGCGGGGATTGAAACCTAATATTGGTATTACAAGACCACCTTAACGTGTCGCCATGCCGGTCACACTCAACAACAAACAACTGGACATACGTTTTAAGGTACAAACCATGTTATATTTACACAGAAAATATAAATGAAAGAAAATCTTGAAATTGTGGTCAGTGGCTTAAAATGGCCCATTGTTAGTTCTCTTTCATGTTTTTTTTCCTTTCGTTTTCTTTGATGTTGGGTTCGTGTGTAAATATAGCGACATTAAATCTCCTTTTTCAGTTAGTAAATAAGGCAGCTCGCATTTCAATCGCTTCCAGTCAAAGAGAGTCTTTTTGAAATGTTCCACTGTTCGTACTTAATGTGTTTACTTTCCATTTCCCTCTTGGAAATAGGCCTTACTTTGTAAAACGTTGTTTTTATCCATACTAAGAGCTGGCGGCTTGAAGTGTTGTTATACATCGCCAGAATCCATCTTCATATATCCTGCAAGATGAAAATGAAGTGTGGTTTAAAGTCCTACTTTTCTGCACCGACTGGGCTAATGAAGACGGGCATACGCCATTCAGTGTGCTATGAGGGAAATTTTGCCCGGACAGCGGCGCTACGGCCTACTCTTATACTGAATTCCAACTGCCAAGGGATCTTTAACGTGTAAGCACGAGACGTCGGTTTTTCGTTCCATCCGAACGACTATACGTTGGCCCTTCCCGGCTCCAGCCCCCCCCCCCCCGTCCTATACCACTGACACCAAGGGGGAGAACCACGCTCATACGATATGTACCAGGGGTTCTTTTACGTGCATGCAAACACCTCGATTTTTCGTTACATCCGAAGAACTAGAGTGATATTTCAGACAGGGAATTGGCCTAATTAGAAAATCGAAAATCTAATCAATTTAAATCTTTAGTAATTCTGAAACCGTGCCTGGTGTAAGCATTTCTTTATTCACCCGGTTGATGCAGACGGATAGGACGTTAAACACTATATATTTCATTATATATAACATCAACACATGGGGATCATAGTGGCTAAGCGGGTAAGACGCTGGCTCACTAGCCTGAAGGTCGGGTGTTCGATCCCTGCATTGCCCGAGAAAGATCATCCAGATTTTCCGGCGTGATTTCCCCCTAGTCAGTGATACAGGGCGGAGGGATTGGCAAGTGCAGCTGTCTAGTTGTTCGGATGGGACGAAAAACCGAGGTCCCGTGTACACATTGGCATGCACGTTAAAGATCCCTTGACAGTTGGAATTCGATATAACTTAGAGTAGGCCGTAGTGCCGCTGTCCGGGCAAGATTTCCCTCATTTCACACTGTATGGCGTATGCCCGTCTTCATTAACCCAGTTCGGTGCAAAACAGTAGGACGTTAAACCCCATTTCATTTCATTTCCCATCGCTACATGTAGGCTTTGATTCAGATTTTATTTCAAGAGAACGCCTCGAGAGATAATCTGAACAATGATGGAACTGACCAAACGTTGATTTCCGACGAACAACGGCCCTGTCAAGGTGATTAAACACAGAAAATAAAATTCACGATAATTATCTACGAGTGTGAACAATATTAGCAAACCGCTGTGAGCAGAACACTTCGGGTCCTCGCATCCCAGCTGTTACCCACGACCCGTTACGTACCTCACAAACCAGGGTTCATACCATAATAAAAGATGGGCGGTTCTGGTTCTAAATACCTCGAGGACCGTTGTCCTCACCATGGTGATGTATCTTTTCTAACAAGATAAGTGTTATAAAGAGTGAATGACTAATTACTAGTTTGTCTAAAACACCACATGTAAAAATCTCCTGAACAAAGAGGTTTTAGTCACAGATTTAGAGTTTAGTCAAGAGTGAGTTCGAATCCCGCTGTGAATATTAACTATATGTTCGTTCTTTAAAGATATACAATTAGTTTTATAAATCTTTGTTTTGATAAAGTTTAAGAAACTTGACGTCTAACTTGTGATGTAGGTCTATAATTATATATTGTAGAGTGTCGACATGAATTACTATGTACTTATGATGGAGGACTTTTAGTGTAACAATAACCGTTAGTCGCTGTGGCTAAGTGAGTAGGGCGCTGGCTCGCTAAACGGGTTTTCTTAGGTTCGCTCCCTGGCAAAATGTCCCTCATAGCACAATGTATGGCCCCGTCGTCTTCATTAGACCAGTTCGAGCAGAACAGTAGGATGTTAAACCCCATTTCATTTCATTTATGGGGGGGGGGGGGTATTATAACAATAATCGTTATTCGTGGTGGCTAAGTGAGTAGGACGCTGGCTCGTTAAACGGGATTTCTTAGGTTCGCTCCTTGTGTTGACCGAGAAAGTTCTTCGGGATTTTCCTGTGCGTTTCCCCTTGTCAGTGTTGCAGGACAGAGGTTCAGACAGGGTCAGTGTCTAATCGTTCCGATTGGACGAATAACCGGGGTCGTGTTGACACATTGGTGTGCAAGTAAAAGACCCCTTGGCAGTCGGAATTTGATATAAGAGTAGGCCATAGTGCCGCTGCCCGGGCAAAATTTTCTACGTGGTACACTGTATGACGTATACCCCTCTTTATTAAGCCCAATTGTTGCATACTAAACTTAGGCTGTCTGTCTACAGTTAGCTCTGCTTGTGAACAGACACTAAGCTAGTTGACCGACATTTTAAGTCTTAAATCGACGATTTTAGTCGAAAACACTAAGCATACTTCAAGCATTAATTTGTTCACAATGTATTCTGCTTCCATTCAATAAAATTGAAAAAGTTTATTTAGTCTATGTATGTGTGAGAGAAAGATAGGGATTAAAGTCCACTCGACACAAACTAGGTAATTTTGGGACTAACATATGGTTTAATTTTATTTCAATAATTCCCTTACTCGTAGAAGTCTTTATATAGCAGTGGATGGGGGGGGGCGGAGGACACGGAGAAATCCCAGTAGGTTGGACAGGCAACCCTACTTCTTGTCATGTACAACCGTTGAATCGAAACCACGCCAGTTGACTCAATGACAGACCGTATGATACAACGCACACACCCTAACCATTCGGCCATCCACCCGCCCCCACTCCCAATAACAATCTGGAAAGTGGTTTCTATCCATTTCTATCTACGATGACTCATTCAAAAAAAGAATAAATGCATAAAGGTTTGCCGGAGATCTCTTCACACGTGCAATTGCGTTAATTCCACTACTGAACTGGATATTCTTGTAGGTTATCCCAGAATTTATATTCTTGTGAACAAGTATCAAACCCCGGAGTGAATGAACACTTTTAGGATAATTTACTATTTTCAATTCTTTAATTAGCTCCCGTAGAAGCCGGCAAAAATTGCGCTTGACGGGTCCCGTAGGTCGTCAGCGCGGGGTATTGGGTATAGTTTTCAACTAGCAATAACCACGCCTCGGAAATTCCTCATTGGCTATGGTACCGCCACTGCGCAAAGCTAACGAGACATGATCACAACCTGATACATTTGAAACAAGTTTACTTATAAATATGATTCAAGTTAATAATTTATACAGGAATATTTACATCAAATCAATTTTATTTTATAATGTAATATTCCACATCAAACGACCTCGTGAACAACGATATTATTTTCAAATTATGAAATGAAACAAATATTATCTCTATTAGATTTTTCATTTGAAAGTGTAAAATTTAATAAAGTGAGTATTCGGGCTTTTTTATTTATTTGCAGTGGTTACTTCCCTTGAAAACGTATGTAAAACGTAGATATTAGTACATGACAATCGCAAACAGTTGAACACTCAATAATGGGCTAGATCTATTTGTTAAGGCCAACTCAATTTTCGTCAAGCTCGCCGAGATCTAAATAAGGTTAGGGCACGTGATTGTTGGCGAGATTGTAGGTTAGGGTTAGGGTAAGCTTTAGAACTAGGTCTAGGGTTAGGGTTTAGATACGCGCTAGCCCTGTTTACATCACGTGACCTGTGACCAAACTTGAAGTTAGCCTTATCAAATAGACCTAACCATCAATAATGTCATTGGCATACACCCCCTGAGCTGATGGTATAGTATATATAGTCCGATTGTTCGAGACTATGCTTGATGTGACAGTTGATTCGCAAGATCATAATCTATATGTATTTTAATAGACTGCCGCAAGTGGAGATCAAAGTCGATATGCTGCTGAACAATTCGAAATCATAGGGATTGTAGCGAAATTTTAAATTATTGTATATGGAGAGAGAGAGAGAGAGAGAGAGAGGGAGAGAGAGAAATGGGGTTTAACGTCCACTCGACAAAACTAAGCCATTCCGGGACTAACATATATAATTACATAAGGCTCAATTGTATTTCACTAAATCGCTTGCGTGTAAGGATCTTTGGCAGTGGTTGGACCCGGAGAAAACCCACGAGGGTTGGACACGCGACCCTCCTCTCCTAACCGCGGAATCGAAACCATGTCACGCGACTCAATGTCAGACATCGTGATCTAACGCACATGCGCTACCCCCCCCCCCACACACACACACACCCTCCCTCTGAACATATGTAAAAAGTAGGTAGATATCTGTGTATGTTAAAAAAAAAAAAAAACACTTACATACTATAGAAATGAAATGAAAGGAAATGGGGTTGGGGTTTAACGTCCTACTGTTCTGCTCTGGCTGGGCTAATGAAGATGGGCGTATGTCATAGTGTGCTATGAGGGAAATTTTACCCGGTCAGCTCCACTACGGCCTACTTTTATATCGAATTCCAACTGCCAAGGGATCGTTTACGTTGTCCCTTGTCGCATTCTAAATGGAAACGACCGTAAAACCCCACAAGAAGAAGTAGAACGCAATAGACACCAACCGTATGAAATTCATAGTGAATCGAACGGTAGTTCACACGATTAGTAGGGTTTAGAACGGGCATCTAAGCAAAGGGTGTTGAAATGTTTTAAAATGACTCCCCTTTCTCAATAATATTCCTAAAACTTGAATCCTGATGACAGCCCATCAAGGAGTTGGCATCAGACATCACACCAAACCTCTCGGTACGCCAATGATTTTAGGTATTCTCCCATATGTCGAGTTTCATCAAAGATTGAAAAAAGGAGAATACAAACAGGGTAATTAGATGAAATATTGTTACTCTTTTCATTTATTTAATTAGCTCCCGTAGAAGCCGGCAAAAATTGCGCATGCCGACCAATAGGTCGTCAGCGCGGGGTATTGGGTATAGTTTTCAACTAGCAATAACCACGCCTCGGAAATTCCTCATTGGCTATGGTACCGCCACTGCGCAAAGCTAAAGAGGTGTGTCAGAAATTGAATACATTTAAAACAAGTCTTTTTATAAATATGATTGAAGTTAATAATTTATACAAGCATATTTACATCAAATCAAATTTATTTTAAAATCTAATATTCAACATAGAATAAAGATGTTATTTTTCAAATTATGATGTATATAATTATGAATTATTTTTTATGAATTTTGTCATTGACTGATTCTCCTTTTTTTCTTTTGATTTTAGTAGTAGTTATCTCCCCCTGATAACGTATGTAAAACGTAAGTAGATATCTAATAGAACGCTTGAGTGCTCGCGATATCATCATAGGTGCAAGCGGACGTAAAACGTTATGTGAAGAAGAAGTAAAGCGCTCGACATTGTTCTAAATAACAAGTGACACTAATCGTATGACATGAAATAAAATGGGGTTTAACGTCCTGTTTTTCTGCTCCGACTGGGCTAATGAAATGAAATGAAATGGGGTTTAACGTCCTACTGTTCTGCTCCTATACTGGGCTAATGAAGACGGGCATGCGCCATACAGTCTGCTATAATATGTTGGAAATTTTGCCCGGGCAGCGGCACTATCGCCTACTCTAATATCGAATTCCAACTGCCAAGGGATCTTTTACGTGCATTCCAATGTATACACGGGACCTCGGTTTTACGTCTCATCCGAAGGACTAGATAGCTGTCCTTGTCAGGCCCTCCGTTCTGCACCACTGACAAGGGGAAACCACGTCGGAAAATCACGATGAACTTTCTCGGCCAATGCAGGGATCGAAGACTGGGCTAATAAAGACGGGGTTAATCATGTGAAATTCGGTGTGAATCGAACGACTTTTCATTTGACCAGTAGGATACATAGGGTGTGCGATGGCCGATGCAATCTTTTCAGGAGAGCATTTAAACAAAGACTGATAGTTTGAAATTAAACTTAAGTTTTTTTAAATGTGAAATTATCCCTGTTAAAATCGTTGTACAAACTGACCTACTCAATTTGAATTTAAAATTTATGTCATCTGGTTTAAAATGTCTCACGTTCTTATTTCTTAGTAATATGTAGTGCCGCTGCCCGGGCAAAAATTCCCTCATAGCACACTGTATGGCGTATGCCCGTCTTCATTAGCCCAGGTTAGGAGCAGAACAGTAGAACGTTAATCTCCATTTCATTTCATTTCATTTCTTAGTAATATGGCCAATACTTGAATCTTTGGGGTGGAGCATCAAAGAATTGGCATCAGACATCACCGAACCACTCTGACGTCACTGGATTCGACGAAATATTATAATAAGCTTAAAAAGACGAGTTTTAATGAAGGGTCGAATTAAACATAATCCAAGGGAAATCTGGAAAACAAGGTAATTTTCTCTCTTTCAAAATTTTGTAATTAGCTCCCGTAGAAGCCGGCAAAAATTGCGCTTGACAGATCCCGTAGGTCGTCAGCGCGGGGTATTGGGTATAGTTTTCAACTAGCAATAACCACGCCTCGGAAATTCCTCATTGGCTATGGTACCGCCACTGCGCAAAGCTAACGAGATTGGAAAGAAATCGGACTCACTTGAAACAAGTTTACTTATAAATATGATTCAAGTTAACAATTTATACAGGAAATATTTACATCAAATCAATTTTATTTTATATTTTAATATTCAACATCAAACGATGTCGTGAACAAAGATATTATTTTCAAATTATGAAATGTTAATAATAAAAATATTATTTTACATTATCTAAGAAAGTGAACATTTAATTAACTGAATCGTCTTTCTTTTGTGTTCTTGTTGTCCTTTGGCAATAGTTACCTCCCCTTGAAAACGTATGTAAAAGGTAAGTAGATTACTGTACGACGTTTCACATACAATAGAACGCAACGCTGGGCTGTTCGAGAAATCAGTAGTTATCTCCCTTGAAACGCATGAAAAACGTAGATGGCTACAGACCACTAATGATTTCACCGGCTCTAACTTTTTCCCAAATTTTCGTTAGGTAGAACGTTTACCACAGATGGAACAACATGTGGCAACCCCTTGCTCTAAAGCACGTGTAGCAGGTGGGGCGCATGATCTACCCCAGGCCCGGGTTGCACAGAAATTGGCAACACAACAGTTTATTTCAGGACAAAATATATACCCAATACAGAAAAAAAAACACTGAAAAGATACAACACGATTATTTTCAATAAGTGAACAGAACATGTCATACTAAATCATTAAATGATGGATATATTCTACTATTCACTAATAGATCAGAAATCAAGTTATAATATAAGTACTATATTATATATTAAATGATGGATATATTCTGCTAGTCACTAATAGTTTAAAAATCAAGTTATAATATAAGTACTATATTATATATTAAAATAAAGATTATCTATTTACATTTTATCAGTTATAACACAAAGATATAAAAACAATCAAACATACCTTAAGACAGGTGCTTTCCAGGTAAATAAATACGACCATAGAGTGATGAACTTTATGGACAACACAATTAGGAACACTATAAAACAATTAGACATCAAAATTAACAAGAACTTACACACTGGATACTATATTTAAACATTATTTAATTATGTAATATAAAGTTGTCTAGTTTCTATATATATTAACTTGCTAATAATTAATTTACTAGTTTAGAATTATTTATATAGTTTAAATGTCTAGTCCAGTCAAACAAATATTAAACCTACCTTGAAATAAATTATTAATTGTGCTGTAACTGGGTATGGGTTAAGTTAGTAACCAGGGTCAACAAAGTGGATTTCCGAGATACTGAAATCTACTCACTATGCTAAAATAGCATCTTTAAACTATAAACTAAAGTAATTATAAGCACTGGAAATAAAAGACTAACTGGATACACAGGACAATGAAACTGGTCAAAATATTTAAAGAGAATATAACATCCTACTACACGCGTATGAGGTTCAAATGGAAAACTTGAGATACACAAACTGGAAGTAAAGATCATTAAACATGCAATTTTCCACCCCACATTTCGACCTGACCTACCTCTCAACTCTTGTATCCTTCCGCCTCAAAATCATGAATATTCACCAAAACCTGTCAAAAAATATATTTTCAAACCCTTTTCTTCGATTCCACACCAAAATGCAAAAGACTAAAAATAACTTCGTAGTAAATCCCATTAAGGTATATGTTCAAATATGCTAAGTTCTATAATGCATTTGTCTATAATGCAAAATGCAGAATGGCGAACACATTTTTATGGAATAACAATTACTATGGTTTATTTCACTGCGACATTTCAACAAGATTTCACAAGTCGTCATCAAGCATATGCACAAATTGTTATTCCATAAAAGCGTTTTATTTGATTATGTTTAAATTACTAAATGACATTCAAAGAATATGCCCTATACTTGAATCTTGGGTGGGGATGCGTGTGTTTGTGTTTAGTGGGGGGGGGGGGGCATCAAAGAGTTGGCATCGGGCATCTCCCTACCTCTCTGAACGTCACTGGATTCGACGAAATATTATTTCGTTTGAAAACGTAAGGCTAGATTGCCCAGTTTCAATTTTTAAAATGCGCGCTTTCATGAATTTTACTGAAGCTTTGAATTAAATATAATCCAAAGAAAATCTATCAGGGTCCGAGCTCACAAAGCATTCTCAGACTTAAGAATTTACTCAAAATTATTAGCCTTATTTGAACTAAAATATAGCCCTTTATAAAACTTTTGTTGTTTTAATGTTCCAAATACATCAATAAGAAACCTATGTGCAAAGTTTTGTGTTTCTGAATGAAAGATATTTCTCTTAAACAGTGATTGGGCCCCCCCGAGCTCATTTCCAGTATACAGGATAATATTCTCTTTTGAATTCTTTAATTAGCTCCCGTAGAAGCCGGCAAAAATTGCGCTTGACAGATCCCGTAGGTCGTCAGCGCGGGGTATTGGGTATAGTTTTCAACTAGCAATAACCACGCCTCGGAAATTCCTCATTGGCTATGGTACCGCCACTGCGCAAAGCTAACGAAACATAATCACAACCTGATACATTTGAAAAAAGTTAAGTTTTATATATGATTGAAGTAAATAATTTATACAGGAATATTTACATCAAATCAATTTTATTTTATAATGTAATATTCCACTTCAAACGACGCCGTGAACAAAGATATTAATTTCAAATTATGAAATGTTAAAAATATATATTTTTTTTTAAATTATCTAAGAAAGTGAATATCTAATTAAATGAATTTTCATTCTTTTGTTATCTTGTTGTCCTTTGGCAATAGTTACCTCCCCTTGAAAACGTATATACAAGGTAAGTAGTTTACTGTACAACGTTTCACATACAATAGAAAGCTGGACTATTCCAGAAATCAGTAGTTATCTCCCTTGAAACGTGTGGAAAACGTAGGTGGCTACAGACCACCAATGATTTCTCGGCTCTAACTTTTCCCAAATTTTCGTTAGGTAGAACGTTTACCACAGATGGAGCAACATGTGACAACCCCTTGCTCTAAGCACGTGTAGCAGGTGGGGCACATGGTCTACCCCAGGCCGGGGTTGCACAGAAACAGTTTAGGCGAATTGACAACACGAGTTTATTTCAGGACAAAATATATACTCAATACAGAAAAAAAAACCAATGAAAAGATACAAAACGATTATTTGCAATAAGTGAAAAGAACATATCATATAAAATTATTAAAATATGAATATATTCTACTAATCACTAATAGATCAAAAATCAAGTTATAATATAATTACTATATTATATATTAAAATAAAGATTATCTATTTACATTTTATCAGTTATAACACAAAGATATAAATACAATCAAACATACCTTAAGACAGGTGCTTTCCAGGTAAATAAATACGACCATAGATGTATAAACTTTGTGGACAACACAATTAGGAACACTTTAAAACAATGAGACATCACAATTAACAAAACATTACACACTGGATACTATATTTAATCATTATTTAATTATGTAATATAAAGTTGTCTAGTTTCTATATATATTAACTTGCTAATAATTAATTTACTAGTTTAGAATTATTTATATAGTTTAAATGTCTAGTCCAGTCGAACAAATATTAAACCTACCTTGAAATAAATGATTAATTGTGCTGTAACTGAGTATGAGTGAAGTTAGTAACCAGGGTCAACAAAGCGGATTTCCGAGATACTGAAATCTACTCACTATCTTAAAATATCATCTTTAAACTATAAACTAAAGTAATTATAAGCACTGGAAATAAAAGACTAGCTGGATATATAGGACAATGGAAATGAAATGAAATGAAATGGGGTTTAACGTCCTACTGTTCTGCTCCTAACCTGGGCTAATGAAGACGGGCATACGCCATACAGTGTGCTATGAGGGAAATTTTGCCCAGGCAGCGGCACTATCGCCTACTCGTATATCGAATTCCAACTGCCAGGGGATCTTTTACGTGCACGCCAATGTGTACAAGGGACCTCGGTTTTTCGTCCCATCCGAACGACTAGACAGCTGTCCTTGTCAGGTCCTCCATCCTGCATCACTGACAAGGGGAAACCACGCCGGAAAATCTGAATGAACCTTTTCGGCCAATGCAGGGATAGAACACCCGACCTCCAAGCTAGCGAGCCAGCGTCTTACCCACTTAGCCACGTTATCCCCCAGGACAATGGAAACTGGCTAAAATATTTAAAGAGAATATAACATCCTACTACACGCGTATGAGGTTCACATGGAAAACTTGAGATACACAAACTGGAAGTAAAGATCATTAAACATGCAACTTTCCGCCCCACATTTCAACCTGACCTACCTCTCAACTCTTGTATCCTTCCCCCTCAAAATCATGAATATTCACCAAAACCTGGCACAAAAATATATTTTCAAACCCTTTTCTTCGATTTCAACAAAAATCGCCATGCAAAAGACTAAAAATAACTTTCGCCCTTCATGCAAATGAGCTTCGTAGTAAATCCCATATAAGGTATATGTTCTAATAGGCTAAGTTCTATAATGCATTTGTCTATAATGCAAAATGCAGAATGGAGAACACACTTTTATGGAATAACAATTACTATGGTTTATTTCACTGCGACGTTTCAACAAGATTTCACAAGTCGTCATCAAGCATATACACAAATTGTTATTCCATAAAAGCGTTTTATTTGATTATGTTTCAATTACTAAATGACATTCAAAGAATATGCCCTATACTTGAATCTTGGGTGGGTATATATGTGTGTGTGTGGGGGGGGGGGGTCATCAAAGAGTTGGCATCGGGCATCTCCCTACATGCAAAAGACTAAAAATAACTTCGTCGTAAATCCCATATAAGGTATATGTTCTAATATGCCAAGTTTGTCTATTGTGCAAAACGCAGCATGGAGATGTGTAATGTGCAAAATAATAATTATTATACTGTATTTAGTATTATTGAAAAGTGTATTCTACATGTATTTTAACACCGTGACGTTGGTATTGTGGAGCAATGGAAATGGCAAATTGTAAAACTAAAATTGAACTACTGACATATGCAGTTTGTACCGTGAACATTGAAATAATATTGGCAACGTTATCCTTCCATAATTCTCAAGCGGTAGTGCGTAAATTTAGTATGAAAAAAAACACAATAAGGCAACTAGCCGAGTTTTGATTCCCCGGTTGTATGTGACAAGGAGTAGGATCGCCTGTCCAACCTCGTAGGTTTTCTCCGGGTCCTCCTGTTTCCTCCCACTACTAAAGACCCCTACGCGCAAGCGAATTGTTGAAATAATACTGAACCCTATGTTAGTCCCGAAATGGCCTATTTTGTGTCGAGTGGACGTTAAAATCGTCTTTTGACAGAGTTGGTAGAGTACCTAGATTTATTTTCACATCTAGATTACTAGAATGATCAACACAATATCATCAGTAAGAAAGATTCTAAATACAAAGCTTGCACCAAGCGCAGAACAGATTAGGCACTTGTAACCAGCAAAATGTTTAAAGGAGGAGGGGGGGGGCACAAAACCCCTTGTTTCCGATAATGTAATACTTTTAGTTTCTTGTCAAATGGTGAATGCTGCCACTCTCTCGCTTCCGTTCTATTTGCAGCGTTATACCCAACGTTAAGTAGCTGACAATATAAAAAAATCTCGGTAGACAATGATCCAAATCCCTACAAATATTAAGGATATGGCCGTGGGGTCCCAAAATACCCCTTGTATCCGCTCACGGGTTAATTTAGTAAGATGGCGAGCTAACGTGTTTCCAAACCAACTAAACGTCTTAACTCTTTCGGTAAGTTGTTTTTGTGGCAACGCTGCTGGTGTTGCGAAACAAAGTTTCAAATTAAACCAATATTTATCTTCTCGACTATTGAATTGCGGGGAGAAAGCGCAGATGTAACATGTCGGCTGGGAAAAATGAGAAGCCAAGATACAGCGACCTCTACACCTTTACAGATTAACTAAACACTACCGACTGCTGACATTAATTTGCTACTTTTATATAAAAGTGTTGACAAACATTGCTGGTATATCGATACAAACGGTTTAATATCAAATCGTGAGACCTGTTCGTCACACGGGATTGTCATCTCTAGATTTACTTACAGTTTTAATAGTTTATAGATGATAATGTTACCGCGTTTGTTACACAACATAAGTACCTTTATTTTATATGATAACGTGGGAAGGGCGAACCCTGGCTCGGTAACCAGGGGATTCTTGTCAGTGGTGCAGAACGGATGGTTTGACAAGGACAGTGTCTAGTCGTTGGGATGGGACGAAATTCCTTGTACACATTGGCATGTACGTAAAAGATCCATTGACAGTTGGCATTTGAAATAAAAGTAGCCTAGGTCGTATAGTCTTTCAAAATAAGAGTAGGTCGTAGTGCCTCTATCCGGGCCAAATTTCGCTCATAGCAAACTGTATGGCGTATGCCCGTCTTCATTAGTCGAGTCGTTGCAAAACAGTAGGATGGCAAACCCCATTTCATTTCATTTTTATATGATAACCCACTGTACTAAAGGGGCATTATTGGAGATTAGTTAAAGGGCTGACAGTTCTGACTATAATAGTTAAAAACTAGATAATGTAAAGGGAATTTGATGAAGATTTCAGTCAAATTGATCCACTCTGAACCGAGATATTAACTTTTGAATTTTAGGCCTAGCCATCATTAATTAAGTCGATACGATAAAAATATAGTCTCGATTATACACTTTTGGATTTAATCATCAATGATGGCTGAGCAGCAGACCGGTTTCAAGTCCAGTAAATATCGCAGACTAGCGATGACATCGAACATGGAATATGGTCTGTATAAGTTAATTTATGTATAGTTAATAATTTAGATGACATTTCAGCCCTAAAGAAAGACCTGCGGTAGGCAGATTTAGCTCTTGCATAATGTATGTTTGAAGTAAAATAATCGTCGAGCAAATTTATGGTAATTTCCAGAGGAGTGTTAATTAAACACTATCATTTACAGCGGATGGGTTCCAGATTTGTGAACAGGAAAAAAAACCTTTGATATTGAGAACAAAGTTAGACGAGAAACGTCAGAATAATTTTTGTTTCGAGGTACCGAATCCACTATTTGTGTGGGTCTGTTTTTCTTTTTTGGGGTAGGATTTAACTTTTTCTAATACTGAGATCTGTTTCACAAAATTTTAGTAATTTGATTGGATAATATTAGATTCATTTTAGTGATTAGCCAATCAAAATTGAAGTATATACTAAAATTTGGATTTTATCTTTAGTTAAGATTTCGAGAAACAGGGCCCTGGTTTTTAAAAAATTCCGTATGGAATTTATTGATGAAACGTCTGCTTAGCGGAGCAAATACCGTTTGCCACTAGTTACCCGGCCAATATTCTATTGACATCTTTGCCCCCGACACCACCCTCCTCTACTTTACCTGTCTATGGCACCACAGTTTATTTATAATAAAATAAAATCTTATCGGTCAATACAGTCTGGAGTTTTAATTGAGTTGTTGTATTGTGACAACTCAATAACCCAATCTTCAATATACAATAAAAAAGGGGGTAAATCGAACCCTTGAGCCAGTAAGTTGGGGTGGGAGGTGCTCGTTGGCGTTTGACGGGTGGGATTCGCTGAAAATTAGGCCAATACGCCAGGGCCTAAAATAAGGTTAAATTCTCGTAGCACGGATCCTGTGTCAGACCGCCTGCGAGCGCCGGCGGTTCTGCCCCGCAAAAGATAGTTTTGAAAATTCAGAGCTGAAAACGCCATTTGTGGACTATTCTGGTGCAGTTTAGGCCTACAGCTTTTTTTCGCATGACAACTCAGCACTAGGAAAATAACACACCCCTTTTGTTACAATACTATTTGGATTGTAATTCAAATTCTTTCATTACATCAACATCAAAACTCAAACAAGGGTACAAAATAAAATAAAAAATCTGATTATTATCTTTTAAAGTCTCTTTAGCGAGTGAATCCAATAGGCGTCAGTAAGAGTCATCGCTACCTTACAATTTTTCAGAGCACTACACCATTTTTTGCAGAGCACGGTTTTCTTATTTTTGAAGCACGGATTTTTCATTTCGAAGCACGTTCTAAGGCACGTTATTTTAGGACATGGAATACGCCTTTGTCGTAGCACGGGGCATTGAAATTGTATGAACGGCATGTCAGTACTGTAGGGTAATAAGGTTCTGAAAGTCACGATTTACAATCAAGGGGAGAGTACTCCAATTAAACCGCGTTAAAGAGAGTTGTCTCCCTTACACTGCTAAACCTTGAAAACTAATGCAACTTGTCCGATATGAGGGATCTATGTCAACATGCTCTCGTGTTACCCTTCGATATAATGTAGGACAAATGTACCGGTTATGTTCAATATTTTTGCATTAATTGACTGTATCAAAGATGTTTACAACACAACTGTGTCGGCATTTGGAACGGTGGAGCGTTGGAAGTGCCACTCGATTTATCAACCATAACAGAAGCGTCTGCACGTCGGTGTCGGTTTTTGCTAATAAAACCAAACAAATAGAATTGACAAGGAACAGATACCCTGGTTTGAAGAAGGGTCCCTATTCTGACCTGACCGGACAAGATGTGGACTACTTCAGTAAACTTCTACAAGGACGAGTAATAACAGATGCCAGTGATTTAGAGGGTTCAAATACAGACTGGCTGGGAACTTGTAGAGGTTAATAGCTTCAGCTTGATTTTTATAAATAAAAAATTGATAAAAATAATTGAAGATCAATTTCATTGAAATTGATCAAAATAAGTGGATCGCTGGGTCAACATACTGAGGTTGTTTAGGGCTGGAAATTTTGAAAAATCACCATAGACAGTGGTGCGGAGAGTAGGAGGGCCTGGCAAGGGACAACAGTCGATCGGATGGTATGAAAAACTGAAGTCCCGTGTACACATTGGTGTGCATGTAAAAGAATCCTTGAAAGTTGGAATTCAAAATAAGAGTATGCTGCTGCCTGGGCAAAAATTTTCTTCATTAGTCAAATTGGAGCAGAACAGTAGGGCGTTAAACCCCATTTCATTTTATTATTTTTAACAAGAAGACAAAGACAAGCAAAGAGCCAGTGCCTCTTCAGAGTCTAAATCTACAGAAACCATAGGCTCAGTGAGTAAGGTTTAGGTTCACCAAGTGACTAAGATGCTGGCTTGCTAACCTGTAGGTTCCATGTTCGATCCCTCCGTTGGCCAAGACAATTCATCAGGGTTTTCTGGTGTGGTTCCCCTTGACAGTGATGCAGAGCAAAGGGCCTGGCAAGGGACAACGTATAGTTGCGTGCACATAAAAGAAAACTTGACAGTTTGAATTCGATATAAGAGTAAGCCATAGCACCGCTGTCCGAGCAAAATTTCCAGCATAGCACACTGTATGGTGTATGCCCATCTTCATTAGCCCAGTCGGCAGTTGGACCTTAGCCCAGTTGGAGCAGAACAGTTGGACGTTAAACCCGGGTCCATTAAATTTGGGTTTGAGATCGTGCTTTAGATAGTTCAGGAGAGACAACCTGGCTAGGAACAAGAGAGAGTGAGAGAGATGGGTTATAATGTCCACTCGACACAAACTAGGTTATTTTGGGACTAACACATGGTTCAATTTTATTTCAGTATTTCGCTTACGTGTAGGGGTCTTTAGGAGTGAGAGGAAATCGGAGGACCTGGAGACAACCCACGAGTTTGGACAGGCAACTTTACTCCTTGTCATGTACAATCGGGGAATCAAAACCATGTCAGTTGACTCAATGACAGACCTTATGATACAGCGCGCACATGCCAACCATTCGGTCATTCAACCCCCAGCGAGGAACAATGTCTAGTTATTGTTCTATTGAGTTTACATATAATGTTGTTTTTATTCTATTTGATTTTGTTTTATTTTTATCAGGTAGTAGTCAACTATTGCTACGTCCGAAGACAACAGATGAAGTAAGTAAAATATTAGAATATTGTAATGGACGAAAACTTGCAGTGGTGCCACAAGGTGGAAATACGGGACTGGTCGGAGGAAGTGTACCAGTATTTGATGAGATCATTATATCTACACAGTTAATGAACCAAATAATCAGCTTAGATGATATTTCAGGTGTGTACACTTTAGGTCATAAAGGACTGTCATTGAGTTAAAGGCAGTGGACACACTAGCTGAACGATTCGGCGAATCGTTCGATCGAATCAATCAGCGTCGAAATTTGCCTAGTGTGTCCACTGTGATTCAGCTGAATGATTCGCCCGAATCAAACATGCTCGATATTTTTGGTCGAATTTGAATCAAGCAAAGGATTCGCCTAGTGTGTGCACCCATTCAACCGAATATACTTTGGCACCAGTTGATTCGTCGAATGATTCGGATAATATGTCCACCGCTTTTGTGACATGTTTCCAATTCCCAGCTTGTAGGTTCGCTTGTCCAATATCACAGGTTTTCTCCCACTGCTAAGAACCCTACACACACGCAGAACATAAAAATAAAATAGAATTTTATGTTAGTCCCTAGGTGTAATCAAGAGGTTTCGGACAAGAGGAGTCCTTCTTCAGTAACTTATATTGGTTACAGGGATTGTGTCTCATCTGACATTGTCTTCTATATGAACCCCCGTCATGTATCGCTGAGATCCCAGTACAGATGTCTTACGATCATTAGTCTCCAGCTTTCTCAGACCATACTTTAAACTAGGCACATCATTATTCTCCGATACTGATAAAAGATTGAAGCATCTTGTTATGATCGATCAACATAGATCAATGAAATTTCAAATCCACTTGTCTTTGTAAACGAAATTGAATCATTTTTGGATTGATATTCCCATTAGAGATTTAACTTTTATAATATTGTAGTTTACAAGGGATTTCTATAATTTAAAATTCACATTATGAAATTTATGAATTTTATCAGGAACACTGGAATGTCAAGCAGGCTGTGTTTTAGCAGCATTAGACTCGTATGTGAGTGATTCTAACCTGACGATGCCGTTAGATCTTGGAGCTAAAGGTAGTTGTCATATTGGTGGTAATCTATCAACCAATGCCGGAGGTGTACGTTTATTAAGATATGGTTCACTACATGGGTCGGTTCTAGGTTTAGAAGCAGTAAGTACTTCAGTTATACTCTGTTCATGTTTTTGCCTGTCCAACCTTGTGGGTTTTCTCTGGGTCCTACGATTTCCTCCCACTGCTAAAGACCCCTACGCGCAAGTGAATTATTGAAATAAAATTGTACTGTATGTTAATCCCCCCAAAATCTCTCTCTACTTCTCTCTCTCATAAATCCCATTTCACTCTCTCTTTTTGATTTTAAAGAAAAAAAAAAATGACTTTTTATACGTCCACATTCATAATGTGAACGTATTATGCCGTCGCCCCTGTCTGTGTGTGTGTGTGTGTGTATGTATGTATGTGTGTGTGTGTGTGTGTGTGTGTGTGTGTGTCTGTGGTTCGCCTACAGGGCGCAATTCTTCATGGATTTTCTTCAAACTTGGTATACTTATTCCTTATACCCCAAGGAAGATCCCTATTGTTTTTGGTGCATGCCCGACCCCCCGGGGCAGAGCCACGCCCATTTCTAGTATTTGTTTGTTTGTCGTCTACAGGCCACATTTCTTAACTAATAATCTTGAAACTTTGCATACACATTCTTTGTACCCTAAGGAACATCCCTATCGTTTGGGGTGCATGCCCAACCCCCAGGGGCAGAGCCACGCCCATTTTCTTTTCGTGTGTCTTTGTGTCGCCTACAGGGCGCAATTCTTACTGGATTTTCTTCAAACTTGGTATACTTATTCCTTATACCCCAAGGAAGATCCCTATTGTTTTTGGTGCATGCCCGACCCCCAGGGGCAGAGCCACGCCCATTTCTAGTATTTGTTTGTTTGTCGTCTACAGGCCACATTTCTTAACTTATAATCTTGCATACACATTCTTTGTACCCTAAGGAACATCCCTATCGTTTGGGGTACATGCCCAACCCCCAGGGGCAGAGCCACGCCCATTTCCCATTTTCTTTTCGTGTGTCTTTGTGTCGCCTACAGGGCGCAATTCTTACTGGATTTTCTTCAAACTTGGTATACTTATTCCTTATACCCCAAGGAAGATCCCTATTGTTTTTGGTGCATGCCCGACCCCCAGGGGCAGAGCCACGCCCATTTCTAGTATTTGTTTGTTTGTCGTCTACAGGCCCCATTTCTTAACGTATCATATTGAAACTTTGCATACTTATTCTTTGTACCCTAAGGAACATCCCTATCGTTTGGGGTGCATGCCCAACCCCCAGGGACAGAGCCACGCCCGTTTTCTTTTTGTGTGGCTGTGTGTCGCCTACAGGCCACAATTCTTAAGTCATCACCTTGAATCTTTACATACTTGTTCCTTATACCCTAAGGATGATCCCTATTGTTTTTTGTGCATTCCCGATCCCCAGGGGCAGAGCCACGCCCATTTCTTGTATTTGTTTGTTTGTCGTCTACAGGCCGCATTTCTTAACGCATCATATTGAAACTTTGCATACTTTTTCTTTATACCCTAAGGAACACCCCTATCGTTTGGGGCGCATGCCGAACCCCCAGGGCCAGAGCCACGCCCATTTTCTCTCTGTGTGTCTGTGTGTCGCCTACAGGCCACAATTCTTAATCGATCGTCTTGAAAAAATTTCATATGAATTCCTTATACCCTAAGGATGATCCCTATTGTTCTTGGTGCATGCCCGACCCCCAGTGGCAGAGCCACGCCCATTTCTTGTATTCATTGTTTGTTATCTACAGACCGCATTTCGTAACGTATCACCTTGAAACTTTGCATGCTTACTCCTTCTATCCTAAGGAACATCCCTATTGTTTGTGGTGAATGCCCAGCCCCCAGGGACAGAG
This sequence comes from Patella vulgata, assembly GCF_932274485.2. Taxonomy (NCBI): domain Eukaryota; kingdom Metazoa; phylum Mollusca; class Gastropoda; family Patellidae; genus Patella; species Patella vulgata. The sequence continues at coordinate 3,418,265 of NC_065885.2, forward strand.
CCACACCCATTTTCTTTTTGTGTGTCTGTATGTCACTTACAGCCTGCAATGCTTAATCGATCATCTTGAAAACTTTTTTATACTTATACGTTATACCCCAAGGCTGACCTCTATTTTTTTGGTGATTGCCCAACCCCCAGGGGCAGAGCCACACCCATTTTTTTCTTTGTGTCTCTGTGAGTTGCATACAGGCCACGATTCCTAATGGATTGTCTTTGAACTTGGGATATGTTTTCCTTATAGCCTAAGGACGACAACTGCATGTCACACCCCCAGGGGCAGAGTCACGCCCAATTTTTATGTTTATCGTTTACAGGCCCGAATTCTGGATGGATCAACTTGGTATTTGGCATATGTATTCCTTATAGCCTAAGGGCATCAACTATTGATTTTGGTGAATGCCCCAACGCCCAGGGGCAGAGCAACGTCCAGGGGCAGAGCAACGCCCAATTTTTGCCTTTAACGCCCAAAGGCCACAATTCTGAAAGGATTATTTTGGAACTTGGTGTACTTATTCCTTATACCCTAAGGACGGCAACTATTGATGTTGCCATTTCAATAACAGAATGGTACCTGTTTATATTGTTTCCATATCCAACCCCCATGGGCAGAGCCACGCCCAGTTTTTGTATTTATCGTCTACAGACTGCAATTCTGAATGGATCATCTTGGAACTTTGCATATTTATTCCTTATACCATAAAGACAGCAACAATTTATTTTGATACTTGCCCCGACCTCTTGGGGCAGTGTCACACCCACTTTATTGTTAGTATTTTGTCTGTAAATTTGGCAAAACAAACCCGACGCCTAGCCTTCTTTGCCTCTGATCATATTACAGCCATTTCATTTTCATTCTCTTCATTTTAAAAAGTACCATATCAATCAAAGCTGGAATGTGGACGTATATTGCAGCGTTAGCAATGCTCTTGTTGATTTAGTTACTATCCTTTATTTACACTATATATGCTAGTCAATAAAAAAAGTCTGAAAGGTTTAATGAAGGCAGTAGATCTTATTGCCTGTTATCTGTGCATGTCATGGGTTCGGTCCAAAGCTTGAATGCTACAAATACAGAAAATACTGTTAAATGGCAGTAAAACACCATCTCTCCCAGTGCGATAGACTCCTACACGCAAAGCAAGATATTGAAATAAAATTGGACCGTGAGTTGGTCCCGAAATTACCTATATATATTAAAATACGATTGTACCATATGTTAGTCCCAAAATGATCTGGTTTATGTTGAGTGGATGTTAAATATTGTATTGTAGGTTTTATTCAATGATGAGATTATAGATGTAGATATTGTATTGTAGATATTGTATTGTAGGTTTTAGCCAGTGGGGAGATAGTAGATTGTAAATCAACGTTACGGAAGGATAATACAGGTTACGACCTTAAACAACTATTTATAGGTTCCGAGGGAACTCTGGGTATAATAACTGCCGTCTCTATTCTGTGTCCACAGAAACCCAAATCTGTTAGTGTGGCTTTTTTAGGTAAGTTTTATCAATCTGGTTAAAACATAGATCCCATTTTGTTTCGTTTTTTATGGTTTAAAATTTCTATTACTTGTCTTTACTACACTAGGATCTGGAAGAGTTCTTATCATTGACGTGTTCTGAATGGTGTGAGGTATTAACCAATGAAATGGTCTGTTACGACGAGCTTTTTCACTAATAACATCAATGCTGATTGGTTAATCAAATGTCTGACGTTATAGGGTCAAAGCCACTTGTATGACCTCTGACGTGACCTATCTCTACAACCGATCAGATCATGTAGTGTAGGCCATCGAAAGTATAAAAAAACGAAACGAAATATAGTTTGTATTTGAATCAGATTGTAAGTTTTATGGGATTCTGGTCAAAACTCTGATCCCATTTTGTTTAGAAAGTGGAAATTGCCTGCAGGGGAGTGACATATGGACAGTTTTGTCAAATCGTTCGTATTGGACAAAACCCCCAAGTAGACACTGTTAATAAAACCCTTAATTGGTAGTTGAAATTTGGTGAAAATTTGGCAGAAATGCTGCTGTCCAGTCAAAATCCACTCGCTAACATTGCATACATGACCACAAACACAAAACATATGTGTTAGTCTCAAAATGATCGCGACAGTTCTATTGTGTTACTCAATATTCTCTCAGACGGAGAGAGCGAGAAATGGGGTTTAACGTCCACTCGACGCAAACTAGGTCATTTCGGGACTAACATATGGTTTAATTTTATTTCAATAATTCACTTGCGCACAATGGTCTTCAGTAGTGGGAGGAAACCGGAGGACCTGGAGAAAACCAACGAGGTTGGACAGGTGACCCTACTCCTTGTCACGTACAAGCGGTGAATCGAAACCACGCCAGTTGACTCAATGACAGACTTTATGATACAGCGCGCACACGCTAACCATTCAGCCATCCACCCCCCACCCCCCTTTCTCTCAGACGGGGTTGGTTGGCCGAATGGGTTCATGCACGCACGTTATAATATAAGGTCTGTAGATGAGTCAAATGGTGTGGTTTCAATTCCCCCGCTTGTATGTGACAAGGAGTAGGGTCACCTGTCCACCCTCGTGGGTTTTCTCCGGGTCCTCCAGTTTCCTCCCACTGCTAAAGTCCCTTACGCGTAAGCGAGTTATTGAAATAAGAATTGAACCTTATGTTAGTCCTGAAATCACCTAGACATTGTCGAATGGAGTTAAGTGCTCTCTCTCTCTCTCTCTCAAAATGATGGTGATATTGCTATATGTTGGTCAAAAATATTCACTTGGTAAATTACAGATTTTGGGGGTTTTTTCAGGGTGTGAAACATTTGAAATTGTTTTGTCGCTTTTTAAAGAAGCCAAACATAGTCTTGGTGAAATTCTGCTAGCGTTTGAGTTTATGGATTCGGCGTCAATGGATACAGTGAGAGACAATTTAAATTTAACTAGTCCTGTTAGTGAGTTCCCCTTTTACGTGTTGATTGAAACTGGAGGGTCGGACGGCAAACATGATGAAGAAAAATTAACAGCATTTCTAGAAAATCAAATGTCATCTGGTCTGATAGCAGATGGAACCGTGGCAACAGAATCAACTAAAATAGCAGTAAGTATATAAGATATGGGTGAATGTTGTAACGAGACAAGACGCTAAAATTAAAGTCAGATACAAGTCTATAATTGGGAGTAAATGAAATGAAATGGGGTTTAACGTCCTACTGTTTTGCTCCAAACTGGGCTAATGAAGACGGGCATACGCCATACAGTGTGCTATGATGGAAATTTTGCCCGGACAGCGGCACTACGGCCTACTCTTATATTGAATTCCAACTGTCAAGGGATCTTTTACGTGCACGCCAATGTGTACACGGGACCTCGCTTTTTCGTCTCATCCGAATGACTAGACAGCTGTCCTTATCAGGCCCTCCGTCCTGCATCACTGACAAGGGGGAAACACGCCGGAAAATCTGGATGAACTTTCTCGGCCAATGCAAGGATCGAACACCCGACGGCTCAGTGAGTAAGGCGCTGGCTCGCTAGTCTGGAGGTCTCTGGTTCACTCCCGGTTTTGGCTGGGAAAGTTCCTCAGGTGGTTTAACCTTGGTGCAGGACGGAAGGCCTGACATTGACATTTTCCTAGTATTTCAGATGGAACGAAAAACCAAGTACCGTGCACATAAAAGAACTCTTGACAGTTGGAATGCGATATAAGAGTACCCCATAGCACCACTGTCTGGGCAAAATTTCTCTCTCCCTCATAGCACACTGTATGGCGTACGCCCGTCTTCATTTTCCCAGTCGGTGCAGAAAAATAAGATGTTAGACCCTCATTTCATTTCATTTCATTTTGTTTAGAAACAAAAAGAAGCCAGCAAGACAAGCTGTATCATACGGCCTGTCATTGAGTCAACTGGCGTGGTTTCGAATCCCTGGTTGTACGTGACAAGGAGTAGGGTCGCCTGTCCAACCTCGTGGGTTTTCTCCGGGTCCTCCCCGGGTCCTCCGGTTTCCTCCCACTGCTAAAGACCCCTACACGCAAGCAAATTATTGAAATAAAATTAAACCATGTGTTAGTCCCGAAATGACCTAGTTTGTGTCGAGTGGAGTTAAACCCCATTTCTCTCTCTCCAACAAGACAACCTGCAGACAAGACAAACAAAACAAGGACATTCCATGCAATAAACAACAAAAGTATATATCTAATCAAATAAATAGAATCAGGGGACTAGATGTAAGCGTCCACTTTACTCTTCAGTCCCGGCCTGTAGGGATATGGACTTCACTCATTTGCTTGATAAAGAAAAGATTATCCTCGTCGAAACATTGTGCAGTAATAATAAATTCAGCCTTGTGTTAGGCTGAAATGATATTTTGTTGATTGTTAAATATACAAGATTAGATACAGAGCTGGCAGTTCTCACTATAATAGTTAAAAACAAGATAATGTTAAGGGACTTTGCTGAAATGTTCAGTCAAATTGATCCACTCTGAACCGAGATATTAGCTTTTGAATTTTAGGCCTAGCCTCGATCATCATTACTAAAGTCAATAGGATAAAAAAACATAGTCTTGATTATCCATTTTTGGATTTGATCATCAATGATCGTTAAGCAACCGATCGGATTCAAGTCAAGTAAATATCACAGGCTAGTGATGACGCCGAGAGTTGATTATGGTCTGGATAAGTGAATTAATGTCTAATTAATAATTTAGATAACATTTCAGGCCTAAAGAAAGACCTGCAATAGGCAGATTTAGCTCTTGTATAATGTATGTTTAATATATTTTATTTCAGAATATTTGGGGATTAAGAGAAAGAATGGCGGAAGGATTAATGGTGGATGGATATAATTACAAGTATGATGTATCATTACCTTTATCTAAGTTTTATCAACTTGTAGACGATATGAGAGTTCGTGTTGGTGATCTAGCAACTAGAGTCGTTGGTTACGGTCATGTAGGCGATGGTTAGTATAAAAGTTTTATCAACTTGTCGACGATATGAGAGTTCGTGTTGGTGATCTAGCAACTAGAGTCGTTGGTTACGGTCATGTAGGCGATGGTTAGTATAAAAGTTTTATCAACTTGTAGACGATATGAGAGTTCGTGTTGGTGATCTAGCAACTAGAGTCGTTGGTTACGGTCATGTAGGCGATGGTTAGTATAAAAGTTTTATCAACTTGTAGACGATATGACAGTTCGTGTTGGTGATCTAGCAATTAGAGTCGTTGGTTATGGTCATGTAGGCGATGGTTAGTATAAAAGTTTTGTAAACTTGTCAGCGATATGAGAGTTGGTAGTCTAGCAACTCGAGTCGTTGGTTACGGTCATGTGGGAGATAGTTAGGATAAAATTTTCTCAAATCTGAAAACACATCTCAAATTTACAGTGACCCTTTTCTCATTTTTATTATCCCCTGCCAAAAGAGTTCAGGGAGGTATATTGAAGAGGTCTAAGTCTGTCTGTTCATTGTTCTGTTGAATTTTTTTTTCCGGAGTTTAAATCAGGATATCTTTTTGAAACTTTGTACACACACCAAAATATCAGTATTATGCCTTTTGTTAATTAGAAATTTCTCTTCTAATCACAAAATATTGGGTATTTCTAATTGTGACCTGTGACTTCCGACTCATTTTGCTATCACGGTTCACAATTATCACTTGATCACTGCTCTGGTTCGTGTACTTGATCACAGCTCTGGTTCGTGTACTTGATCACAGCTCTGGTTCTTGTACTTGATTAACAGTTCTGGTTCTGGTTCTTGATCATAGATAGCTCTGGTTAGTGTACTTGATCATAGACAGCTCTGGTTAATGTACTTGATCACAGCTCGTTCTTGTACGTGATCACAGCTCTGGTTTTTGTACTTGTAGTAAATATGTCAACACTACCATAACTATAAGTCATAGAATAAACAAGCCTATCAACATAGAAATATTGAATAAATGTGATACAAGACTGAATATTACAGATATTGATTTTTAACAGTCTTTACTCAGCTGTACAACATATTTATATACCTGATACATATTGATATAATGATGCATGCTTATCTTAAACTGGACACCTATTAGACCTGACAAACCATTAGCCAATAAAAATTTTAAATTTTGTTTACAGTGTCGGTGGCGGGTGGAGAGGTGCAATTGGTCTAACATGTGCTTTAGATCATAAGGTCTGTCATTGATTTAATCGGAGTGGGTTCAATCTCAAGCTTGCACGTGACAAGTAGGGTCACTTGCCGAATGGTGGGAGGTGGGGGTTGGGAGGAGTAATTGATCTAACATGTGCTTTAGATCATACGGGCTGTCATTGCTTTAATTGGAGTGCTTTCAATCTCGTGCTTGCTCATGACAAGAAGTAGGGTTTCCTGCCTAACGTTGTGGGTTATCTCCGAGTCTTCTTGTTTCTTCCCACTTCTACGCGTAATCAAACTCTTGAAATAAATCTGGACGAAATAACCTGGCATATGTTGCGTGGACATTAAACCACGTTTCTCTCTCTAATTTCAGGAAATCTACATTTGAATGTAACATCACCACAATATGATGAGAAGTTAATGAATCTAATAGAACCCTTTATCTATGACTGGGTATCCAAGTATAAAGGCAGCATTAGCGCGGAACATGGACTGGGTTTTAAAAAACGTAACTTCATATACCACAGTAAATCTAAAAGTGCCGTGGACTTGATGAAGAGGATGAAATTATTGATGGATCCTAACGGAATATTAAATCCTTATAAATTGTTACCAGATAATTAATATGGTGGAAATAAAAACATCCCTATGCGCAAGCGATTTATTGAAATAAAATTGAACCTTATGTTAGACCTGAAATGACCTAGTTTATGTCAAGTGGATGTTAAAGCCCACTCATTCAGGCTAAATTCTCCTCAACTTCACACTTAATCAATGAAATAAACACAACTAGATGCTAGTCTCTAAATAACTCAAGTATTCCACATTTAATCTATAAATGTCTTGTTTAGCCGTGTATGAAGTTTTAATAATGTAATAACTCAAGTATTTCCACTTGCAATCAATAAATATCTTGTTTAGCCGTGTATGAAGTTTTAATATTGTAATCTATATATATATATATTATTTATATTTAAATTGTACGTATCTATGGTATTATCTGTTATATTTATTATTTATATTCAAATTAAATATATACATGAGTAATAATAATACAATCCAGTTCTTATAATTTTATACATTCAGGTTTAATATATGTGACCTGTGATAGCAAAATAAGTCAGATGTCTCAAGTCTTTTACGATATGAACAATAATGTTAAAATAGACTAAAAATATCTTTTTAATAATGATATAACATGAAAGGTAAAAGTTTAGACTGACAAATAAATCAAACTGAGTCGGAAGTGGCAAATCTTGTATGATACGAACAAAAATGTTAGCATAGACTAAAAATAAACACGAAAGGTAGGGGTCTTTAGCAGTGAAAGGAAACTGAAGGACCCTGAGAAAATTCACAAGGTTAGACAGGCGACCCACAACCACACCACTTTACTCAATGACCAGTATTTGATTCCTGTATTTCATATCTTACCACATGTGAGAGAGAGAGAAATGGGATTTAACGTCCACTCGACACAAACTAGGTAATTTCGGGACTAACATGGATTAATTATATTTCAATAATTTTTTTTGCGTGTAGGGGTCTTTAGCAGTGGGAGGAAACCGGAGGACCCAGAGAAAAACCACGAGGTTGGACATGCAACCCTACTCCTTGTCACGTACAACCGGGGATTCGAAACCACGCCAGCTGTCTCAATGACAGGCCTTATGATACAGCGCGCATGTGCTAACCATTCAGCCACCCAACGTCCCTTATAACAAACTGAGTCAGAAGTCTTTTATGATATGAACAATAATATTAAAATAGGCTAAAATATCTTTTTAATGCTATAATACGAAAGATAAAAGTTTAGATTTGACAAATAAAGCTAACTAAAACTTGTTTATATTGTTGGCCTACCTCATATATCGTTAATAATGACCTCTGGCTCGTTTTGCTGTCACAGGTAATATTTATAGTTTAGCAAGTGTATTTGTCAGGGTAAATATATGCTGTGCAAGTTTTATTATTTATTTGTATTCTTTTCTCACCAATTTTCATATTTAATAATAAAACTAAAATTATCAAAATATTATTTAATGAGAGATAATAAAAAAATATCCCTAAATTTAAGATACAAAAATAACATGAGATAATTAAGTAGATATTTTTTATTTCTTTCTTATTGTCTTGTGGGGTATGTTTTTCTTTGTTCATTACAAATGGTGCTAGAAACCAGTATGCCCATAGAAATGGAGCTTAACATCCCACTCTTTGTTCAGACTTGGCTAATGAAGCTTGGGTATTTCCATAGAATATATGACATCATATACTGACTTTAAAATGTTCATTGTGTCTTAAATATTGGATAATAGGATCCCCTATTTTCACGGCATGATGACAACATCAATATAAATTGAAATGTCAATATTGAATTCTGATTCGTGTTTTAATTTTGAATATCATGGACCATAGTATGAGAGGTAGATATACACCCAGTACACTATATTAAATATGGAATTTTGAATATTATTCACCAAGTCTTGATGTCCGATTGGGCATATTCCTGGTCAAACAATTTAGGACGTTTGGAAAATAGCACCGGACATGTCGGGTATATACAGGCGAAATTCCATCACTAGATAATATTGAAATGAAATGGGGTTTAACGTCCTACTGTTCTGCTCCGAACTGGGCTAATGAAGACAGAGATACGCCTTACAGTGTGCTATGAGGGAAATTTTGCCCGGGCAGCGGCACTACTGAATTTCTTTAACTTGTCAATGATTATAAGAGTGTATTTTTGATGGTAATGTGATAAGTAGAATTTATGGCTATGATAATTTACAGCGTAGATGTTAAAGATACATTATGTAAGAGCTAAATCTGCCTATAGCTGATGTTTCTTTTAGCCTTAAATGTTATGTAATCATTAATTAGACATTTTTTCCACATTTATTCACATACCAAGCCCATAATCAACTCTCTAGATCGTCGGATGGTTGTGATATTCAACAGATTTACACATGATTGCATGTTAATAATTTAATTAAAAAATGGATAATTGAGACTTTGTTTATTTTCAATGACAATCAAGACTACTCTGTTTTTCAAATGGCAATAACTCTGCTCAGAATGAAGTAATTTGAATGAAATTTTCAACATATTCCCTTTTCATTATCTAATTGTTAATTATTATAGCGAGAACTGTCAGCTCTTTATCTAATCTTATGTAATGCATCTTTAAGAATTTGCTTTAAATATAATTTTTTGTATAAATGTATTTATGGATATGCTGTCTTGTGGACAGTTTGTTTTTGTGTATGAAATCAGGAGTTCATGACCTAACTTGATAAAGCCCGCTGGAAACCACAGGGTTGTTTGAAACAGATATTATCAAATTGTTGAGTTTCTATTTTTATGAATTGTTTGAATAAATTGATTTTTTTATACTAGGCCTAAATATTGATTAGTTTTGTTATTATACAAGTGAAATGGAAAAATGTGTTTTCAATTACATGTATATGAATTTAGAGGCAATTGTTCTTCATATCATATGAAAAATTGAGGTCCTGTGTAGGCTACATGTTTGCCTGCATGTAGAAATGAAATGAAATGGGGTTTAACGTCCTACTACGTTCTGCTCCGAACTCGACTAATGAAGACGGTCATACGCCATACAGTGTTCTATGAGGGAAATTTTGCCCGGACAGCAGCACTACGGCCTACTCTTATATCGAATTCCAACTGTCAAGGGATATTTTACGTGCACGCCAATGTGTACACAAGACTTTGGTTTATCGTGCCATCAGAACATCATTGACAAGGGGGAAGCACGCGGGAAAATCTGGATGAACTGCAGGGACCGACCACGCGACATCGCAGACTAGCGAGCCAGCGTCTTACCCCCTTAGCCACGTGATCCCCGACGACCTGCATGTAAAATAAAAGAACCCTAGATAGATCATGGCAGTTAATGGAATTCAATATAGCCCTAAGAGCAGGCCATATCCAAGCAAAATTCCCCACATTGCACACCACATGATGTATGCTCGTTTTCATTTGCCTGATATGGTTCAACCCCATTTCATTGTCTAGACTTGCTGTCCAGTGAGTTTTAGCCCCGATAGCTTTGCTGGAGGTGGTTGCATTTGAGGGTCTGGCTTGCCTGTGCAAAGGCCAAGGGTTAATTTATGGTCAAAGGGAAAGCACTCCATTTTAATACTTAGAAAAAATGTTTGGGTTTATTTGTCTTGACTATATAATATAAAAGACTTTTCTAATCATTCGCTTAGTTTCAGATATGTTTCATGTGAAGATAACAAAAACCAAAATATGTACATGGTAGAAAATACACGATGACATGAATTAAAAAAAAAATGTGCGTTTGCCAGGTCCGATTCGGCTACGCATGCGCTCTCTCTTCATTACCGGTGGATTTTAGTTGAGGACGACGTGTTTAGTCAGCGAAAGCACAGGTAATGTATCGCTAAATTTATCAATATTTGGTTTGCCAACTATGGTATTTTAATGAACTTAGATTTCGCACGTCTCAGTAGCAAGCTTGTTAAATTGTTAATATCGATTAATCAAGAAAATTATACATGGGTAAATGTGACCGGTTCCAAGAAAAATTGCAAGCTCAGCTGCCATCTTCGATTAGTCGGCTTTAATACCCCAGGATGTTTTATCGAAGTTTTCGAGATCAGCAGAAAAAGATTATTAAAAACTTCTAATCCTTGACGCGAAATTGTCATTATTAATGTCAGAATATTATTAGCAAACGATCTTTTTAAACCTTGTAAAAATAATGACCTTGATTTCACCAGTTAATGTCATTGTCAAGGTCGGTGAGTGGCGTATACATCCTTCTTCTGGCGTAGCTCCAGTCTGACTGGTTTCACACTCCTTGCAGTTCTTTGATTACACCAAAGCATACATTTCCCCTGACATTTCTTCAGGAATATGATCTTGTTTTAGTTGTTGACATTTCTCATTTATTTGTTGGTTGTGTCCCTTAATGAACAATTGAAAGGACCTTGCCCTTGGAAAGTACTAAGGACAATTCAAATTAAGTACTTATTTTTCATCACTAATGACACTTAATTCTTACAAAACATTGGAAGAGAATTTATAGGCTTTTTTATCGACTTGCCAAATCGATTTGAATTTAGTGGAGATGTCATGTGACAGTATAGTCGATTTCGAGGTACTTTGGCGAGTTCGTTAAATGCTCCGATTAGCTGTAAACAATTGTTGTGGCTGGACACAGTTGAAAAAAACATGTGATCACCCGGTCAAATCGCACCCTGAAGTGATTTGGCGATTTGATGTAATCGCTTCGGAAATTGGTGTCGATAAATTCGTTGATTAGGGTAACCAATTTGAATTAGATGGACGTTAAAGATGAAAATTTGATTGAATGCAAATCACTTTGGCTATTCAGTGGTCGATAAAAACGCCTTATATATAGTAACTAGGATGCATGGTGAGGCCAAATATAGGCCCAATTAAAGTTGGCCCTTCAATGAATGCTGAACCTCATGCAGTCAATGACAATTTCTGTGAGAAAGCCTTAAAGCTAAACTATGCATTCTCACTAGTGCAGTAGTAGCTTGTATTGGCCTATAGATAAAAATCAGTGCAGATAGTCCATCAAACAATAACTCTAGTGTTACTGAATTACAGATAACAATTTTAGAAAATTACATTGTTTATTTTTCTTTTGTTCAGACCGGCATTATCTGAAGCTGGCACAGTCATTTTTTTTTTTCTCCACGTTTACCCGGTTGTTAAAATATTCGTTGATTTGTCACACTCAAGATCTTTTGAATTTGGATTTTTTCCCCCTAGATGCTGTCTTCTTAATGTTTTGTTTCCAATAGTGGTTGATACATGTGGAACGGATAAATAGTTTTGATGGCTTGCAGTCCTGGAAATAACGGTTTTAGAAGTACATGTACCAGACAAAATGTCGATGCCTGACATTTTCAACTTAGTGCCAGACATGTATTAATAATATCAATAAAAAAGACAAATCAGAATCAGTGCCGACAGACACCAGAGGTTTTGTGCCTGACAAAGCCTGAATCTGTGCCTTATTTCCAGGCTTGGGCTTGATTATTTCTTGCTATGTATCAACTACAGTTGATGCCCATCCCATGTTCTCCTGTACCCTGATCATAAATCTGTAAAGTAATGTTAAAAATTATGATAAATACTGATGGCTCTATAGGTTGTTCAACCATTTTAATGAGGTGTTTTTCAAGCATGGCCACTATGAAGGACAGATCTTTTGAGTTAAACCATTGGAAAGGGAAATAATGCAGTCTAATGGTGTTTGAAGTTTAGAAATCTGATTAATATTCATTCAGAAATAGTGATAATATGTATGGGTACATTTTCATAACTTATTCATACATGTCTGATGAATTTCTTTATGAAACTTGCATTAGATCGTTGATGTTAATTTAGCTAACACAGTGGTAAATCAAGTTTAATGAAAGAGCTTGATGCAATGTTATTTGATTATTACAAAGAATAGTTAAATGGGTGTGGGCTTGAAGGTTGTATAAAGGCTTGGTTACACTGACTGGTTGAATATTGTTCTACATGTACATACATGTATATATACAGTTAGTGGACTGGGATAATAGTTATAGGTTTGTTTGAAGTATTGGAATATCTACATGTAACTTGTGAAGCATGACATTTTTTTTTTTTCATGACATTAAGTTTCTGGATCTTCCCTTCATTGTTAGTATTGTTACTGAATATTTGAGAGAGATAAAAAAAAAATATGTTTTAGCTCTTTATCTTACTACGTTTATGAATTTCTCATTCAGCTTTCTGTTCTCAACACAGCATATTATAAAAAAAAATCAGTTTGTTTTAGGCTGTGATAGTTACTTGTACATGTACATTGTACCTGTATTTTTGTTATGAATGTGACCCTATGATCGTAGAAGGTCTAGACATACCAAGGTCAAGGTTACCTACTATCATAAACTCCAATATTATCTCATTTGGTATTCTCATTGTAATTTTGTAATTAGCAGAGGTGATGAACTGACCTTGACCTCTTTGAGAGTGCATGCAGAATGCCAAGTTAGGTGAAGGCAGGTGGGCCAGGTACTATAGGTGATAGTAAGCTTACTAATAGAAGGTGATCTAGTGAAGTGAGCATCATGCTAGTGTGCTTCACATGTAGGTTAATTGAAAGTCCATCTGTCTTGTCTTTACCCTTAAACATTGGCTACATTTAGCTTCATATTTATAATTTGCATACAATTCTAATTTTTCAGAAATTAAAGCCTAAAAATGACTCTTAAAATTGGAATCAATGGGTAAGTTTCTAATTAGTGTTTTTCTTATTAATAAAAACATCAGTTACTTCAAAACTTGGGTGTAAAACTGCAACATTTTAACCGATTGATTGATATTTGATTGATATATCTGCTGTACGAGGAACAGGTGTTGGCTTGTTAACATGGTGGTCCCATGTGTTCATTCCCAGTCTTTTCTTGGAAAGTTCATTGGGTTTTTTCCGGCACAGTTTCTCCTTGTCACTGGTGAGGACAGGGAACCTAGCAACAGACTGTAAAGTCGCTTGATTGGTACGAAAACGAAGGTCTCGCACACAGTGTCACGCGTCTAATGAGAACCTTCATGGTTGGAATTAAATAATGAGTCAACTGAAATGAAATGGGCTTTAACATCCTACTGTTCTGCTCCAACTGGGCTAATGAAGATAGGCATACACTTTACAGTGTGTTATGAGGGGTATTTTGCTCAGGCAGTGGCTCTACGACTTATTCTTATATCAAATTCCATCTGAACGACTTCTGTCCTGTACATGAATAGAAGGCAGCATGCCATTGTATAGTGCATGCCCTTCTTGATTAGCCATGCCATTGCATAGCGCATGCCTTTTTTCATTAGCCTGTTCTATTTCAGAAAATTTAAAACCCCATTTCATGACCATGCTTCCCCAATATGCTTGCTTTATTTTATCGGGAGGTTGATGGCTGAATGGTTTGTGTGTGCGCGTTGTATCATAATGTATGTCATTGAGTCAACTGGTTGGTTTCCATTCCCCAGTTGTAGTGAAAAGGAATAGGGTTGCCTGTCCAACCCCATGCATTTTCTCCAGTTTCCTCCCACTGCTAAAGACCCCTATGCGTGCAAGCAAATGATGGAAATAAAATTGAACCATGTTAGTCCCGAAATGACCTAGTTTGTGTTAAGTGGACGTTTAACCCCATATCTCTCGATTTCTTTATTGTTTTATCAGTGGCTCTTATCCAGATTTGGAAGAAAAGTTAAACCATATTTAATGACCATGCTTAATTCCCCAATAATGCTTACTTATTATTTCTTGGTTTTATCCAGATTTGGAAGAATTGGACGTTTGGTGATGAGAGCGGCCATTGACAATAATGTCGAGGTTGTTGCAGTCAACGATCCATTTATCGAACTTGACTACATGGTAAGTTCTGGCTATATTTTATTATTATAACGGTAAAATCATCTTTAAAAAGGCTGTGGGGGGCGAGTGTTTGAATCGTTAGATCATAAAGTGTGTTGCTGTGGTTTTGATTCCCCTCTTGTACTTGACAAGGAGTATGGTTTCACCGGGTCCACCGGCTTCCTCCCATACATAAAGACCACTCCCTATGCAATAGTGAATTATTGAAGTAAAATTGAACCATGTGTTAGTCCCGAAATGATCTAGTTTGTGGTGAATGGACGTTAAACCCTATCGCATCTGGTGTAGATGTTCGTTAGATAATTTTTTTTTATATATATTCTATTTTAAAGGTATACATGTTCCAATATGATTCTACACATGGCAGATTTAAGGGAGACGTGAAAGCTCAAGATGGTAAACTGGTAATAAATGGAAAAGCCATTACTGTTCACATGCTGTAAGTTACATGTTATAAGTTATCAGAATATTATAACATCACTGTTCACATGCTGTGAGTTATCAGAGTATTATAACATCGCTGTTCACATGTTGTGAGTTATCAGAGTATTATAACATTGCTGTTCACATGTTAGAATTTATCAGAGTACCGGTAATCTAACATTGCTGTTCACATGTTGTGAGTTATTTGAGTAATTATACCATCGCTGTTCACATGCTGTAAGTTGTCAGAGTAATAACATCACATGTTGAGTTATCAGAGTAATAACATCGCATGTTGTGAGTTATCAGAGTAATAACATCACATGTTGTGAGATATCAGAGTAATAACATCGCATGTTGTGAGTTATCAGAGTAATAACATCACATGTTGTGAGTTATCAGAGTAATAACATCACATGTTGTGAGTTATCAGAGTAATAACATCACATGTTGTGAGTTAACCAGAGTAATTGTATACTAGTGTTGTGAGTTATCAGAGTAATAACATCACATGTTGTGAGTTAACCAGAGTAATTGTATACTAAACATTATGTTAGGGCAGAACTAGAAGGCAAACAAATTCTAATGATTTCTGATAATTACTGAATGGGCTGTACATGTAATCAGATTAAAGTGTGTTGGGTATATTTTCATTACTGGCAAAACAAAGAATATATGCGACAACCCATGTTGACTGCTCGGACAACTTAGCAATCTGATTAAAACACAGATCCTATTTCGTTTCGTTTTTTTATGGTTCAAAATTTCGTTTTACTTGTCTTTACTACACTAGGATCTGGAAGAGTTGTTATATTACCGGCGTTTTGGTTGAAGTGAGGGATAAGCCAATCTGTTACAGTGACTTCTTGGCGTGCCAAGCACGGAATTGTTGATAAACCACTAGAAACGTCAACACTGATTGATTAATTAATGTCTGACGCCATATGGTCAAAAGCCGCTCGTACAGCCCCTGGAATGACCTTCAAGTACAACTTGTCAGATCTTCATGTAGTAGAGGCCATCAATAGTATAAAGAAACGAAATGAAATATAGATCTGTATTTTAATCAGATTGGCAACTTGGCTGCTTTAGGCATATGTTTCATTGCCTGGCAAACTATCGTTCATTATCAAAATCCTACATAATGCATCTTTAAACTATGTTAATTATATGATGTTTCAGCCGTGATCCATCTGAAATCCCCTGGGGAGCATCTGGTGCTGACTATGTCGTAGAATCAACTGGTGTTTTCACGACAACAGACAAAGCTGGAGTAAGTTTTTAATTGAAAGTTCGAAGTCACAGTGACTGAGCGAGTAATATGTTCGCTCCTAACCTAAAGGGATCGTGTTGATCCCAGAGTTGGCCAAAAAAATTTCATCTGGATTTTCCTGCGTGGTTCCTCCTTGCCAATGAAGGCCTTCATGCAACAAATAAAACTGAGGTAGCATTTACACATTGGCATGTATGTGAAAGAATCCTTGGCAGTTGGAATTCGATATAAGAGTTGGCCGGAGTGCACTGTCCAGACAAATTTCCCTCATAGCACACTGTATAGCATGTGCCCATCTTCATTAGCCCAGTCTGAGCAGAACAGTAGGATGTTAAACCCCATTTTCGGGTCAAGTGGGACTGGGTGGCAGAATGGTTTTATGTGTACATGACAAGGAGTAGCATATCCTGTCTAATTTCAAGGGTTTGGGATTCTTTGGGTCCTCCGATTTTCTCCACTACCAAAGAACCTTTCATAAAGGTGAATTATTGAAATGTAATTGTACCATGTGTTAGTCCTAAAATGATCTTTTTTTTTAAAGAAATCAATTGGCACAATTGTTTATATTTCAAATATTTTTTCAGGCTCATTTCAAAGGCGGAGCCAAGAAAGTCGTCATTTCTGCCCCCTCAGCTGATGCCCCTATGTTTGTTATGGGTGTAAACGAAGAGAAGTACGAAAAGGGTATGACAGTTGTGAGTAACGCCTCGTGTACCACCAACTGTCTAGCTCCCTTGGTTAAAGTTATTAATGATAATTTTGGTATTGAAGAAGGTTTAATGACAACCTGTCATGCCTTCACAGCTACACAGAAAATTGTAGATGGACCCAGCAACAAGGTATGTTATTATATAGAATTTAACTATAAATGTTAAAGGAAAGATATCTATGATCATATTTATGGTTATTTTTGTATCCTATAGTCTGTAATTGTAATAGTTATAGAACTGCAAACATTGAAAACAAATTTTGTTTAAACCAAATGGTTGAGAGACTTCAAAAAGACAAAACAAGGAGAACCAGTGACCTTTTATATCAAAAACTAACTCAAATTTGTTTCTATGGAAACAGAAAATTATTAAATCGGAAATTTCTAATTAATAAAAATCCATTATATTATGTTGATATGTGTACAAAGTTTCAAAACAATATCTTGAGTGGTTTTCGAGATGGACTAAAATCAAACTTCTATTCATGAGCGATTATATTCTACTCAAGAGGCTAGACGATTTTTATTTTCATGATTTTAATCGTAGGTGAAATGTTTCAATATTTGTATTTTATTGGAAAGATTAATTTTCGTGATTATAATCGTTGGTGAAATGTATGAATATTCATATTTTATTGTAGGATTGGCGAGGTGGTAGAGGAGCAGCTCAAAACATCATTCCCTCCTCAACTGGTGCAGCTAAAGCTGTAGGAAAAGTCATCCCTGAACTTAACGGGCAAGTTTCCTTTTCTTATCTATTTTTATACGCCCACATTCAAAGAGATACAAATCAAATGTTTTAAATCTCCTTGGGGGGGGGGGGGATCATGTGGCTAAGTGGGTAAGACCTGGCTCGCTAGCCTGGAGGTCGGGTGTTTGATCCCTGCATTGGCCAAGAAAGTTCACCCAGATTTTCCGGCGTGGTTCCCCCTTGTCGGTGATGCAGGATGGGGGCCTGACAAGGACAGATGTCTAGTCTTTCGGATGGGACGAAAAACCGAGGTTCTGTGTACACATTGGCATGCACGTAAAAGATCCCTTGACAGTTGGAATTTGATATAAGAGTAGGCCGCAGTGCTGCTGTCCGGGCAAAATTTCCCTCATAGCACACTGTATGGCATATGCCCGTCTTCATTAGCCCAGTTAGGAACGAAACAGTAGGACGTTAAACCCCATTTCATTTCATTTACAATATCGTGAAAATTTGAAACTGTCAAAGTAATATCAGTCAAATATGGTTCAATTCTGTTCAGTATTTACAAAGTTATATGGAATTGAAATTTCATCCCAATTAAATCCAATCCAGGACATAATCTATCGTTAGTATTTTGATTTAGTTTTCTTATAATAAATAATCCATCTGAGTACTTAATAACATGGACGGGAGGGCCTGATAAGTACAGCTGTTTAGTCCTTCAGATGGGATGTAAAACAAGGCCCTGTATTGTCGTGCACGCAGTTGGAATTCGATATGAGAGTAGGCCATAGTACCGCTGCCCAGGCCAAATGTCCCTCATACCACACTGTATGGCCTATGTCCGTCTTCATTAGACCAATTTAGGAGCAGAACAGTAGGATGTTAAACCCCATTTCATTTCTTATTAACGTTGATTGAGTCGTGAGAAAATTGAAATCGTGCATAGTTTAATTATTTATAAATTTTGTTTTTATAGTAAATTAACTGGTATGGCTTTCCGAGTACCCGTACCTGATGTTTCAGTTGTTGATTTAACTGTTCGTCTGAAGAAACCCGTAAGTCACATTATTGTTTGCTTTTTAAAAAGTTTCTTTTAGAAAGGTAGATATGGATCTTACGGACATGTTTTTGTCGTCTACAATTGCTTGTGGACGCTGTAGCTGCTAAAATTAATACCCGATTGACTTTAAATTTGTGCACAGTGTTTAAGGTCATCAGGCGAGGGGGGGGGGGGTAGCCGAATGGTTAGCGCATGCATTCTGTATCATAAGACCTGCCATTGAGTCAACTGGTGTGGTTTTGAATCCCTGGTTGTACGTGACAAGGATTATGGTTGCCTGTCCAAGCGTAGTCTATGCGCAAGCAAATTATTGAAATAAAATTGAACCATGTGTTAGTCCCGAAATAACCTAGTTTGTGTCGAGTGGAGTTAAGCCCCATTTCTCTCTCTCTTGTTGTAGAAAGATAGATATGTCTTGCAGAAGTGTTTTAATATGCACACATTGAAATGTGGTCATATTTTGCTGTCCCCCCTGTCCGTTCATCGTCTACAATTGCTTGTGGACACTCTAGCGGCTATAATTAATACTCGATTGACTTAAAATTAGTGCACATTGTTTAAGGTCATTAGACGAAGAAGGCTTTCGACTTTCAATGCATTTCCAAATTACTGCAAGAGTTATGGCCCTGGATCACTTTGAAAAATATAGTGGCCTCTGGTCATTGTTAAGTGTCAATCTGTTACGGGAAAATACCTGCAGGAGAAACACACCACGATGACAAACCCACAGGAATACAAGCTTGCAAGTACTAAACAATTAAAGTACTATTAAATCTTGGGGATCTGGGTTTGACTGTAAGCATCCTGTAGTGTTAGTCATCACTCAATGAAAACCAAGGGAGACAATCATCCACAAGTACAAAACCCGAAAAAAGGGAGTATTTTTCAGGGGGTTGGGATTGCCTAGTGATCTAGAGTACCGCGCTTCGATCTCTAGCTGGTCGGTCACCTGGCTTGTGGTTGTGGTTTCAATCCCTGGTGTGAGCGTATGTGGCTTGGCCTACTCCGGTTTCCTCCCACAGGAGAGACCCCTGCAAGATAATAAAATGAAAAATAAGACTTGTCTACGATATCACCTTCGGTGGAAGCGGACGTTAAACACCAAGAACAACAACAAGTATTTTTCAAATATCGTTTGTCCGGTTTCCTCCGACTGCTAAAGACCTCTACGCGCAAGCAAATTGGGGAAATAAAATTGAACCATATGTTAGTCCCGAAATGACCTAGTTTGTGTCGAGTGGACGTTAAACCCCATTTCTCTCTCTCTCAAATATCGTTTGAATGTTTTGTACATGCTGCCATTTTCTACGAAAGTATAAATATACAACAACCTTTTATAGACTGCCCTGACGACTTAGCTGCCTAGCAACCTATCTATAAATTTGATTTCTATTTTCAGGCACCCTATGATAGTATTAAAGCCACAATTAAGGCTGCATCTGAAGGAAAAATGAAAGGCATTCTGGGATACACAGAAGATCAGGTTGTATCTCAAGATTTCTGTGGCGATCCCCGAAGCAGCATTTTTGATGCCAAGGCCGGTATTGCTCTGAACGATACCTTCGTTAAACTTGTTACTTGGTAAATAATTTAACTGAATATGCGCAATGGCCCAAGGAAGAAACCTGCGAAGTTTCATGTCATTAAAGTTGAATTAAAATGAGCCGTGTAAACTGTTTTTATTTGGGTTACAGGAATGAATCAGGAAATGTACCATAGGCTCCATTATCCGGTACACAGTCCGATAGATGTCTTGAAATGTCATAGTTATGAGAAGTGATCCTTAAAAAAAAAAAAAATATGAACTTCTGTCCCTTATCAGATTTTTAGGAATGATTGTCTGAATACCAGGTCCAAAGTTCACAAAGCATTCTCAGACTTCAGTTAAGAATTGTCCGCCTTAATTGAACTAAAATATTCTCCTTCATAAAACTTTTGTTGTTTTAATGTATTAAATAATCAATAAGAAACTACATGCAAAGTTGAGTGTTTCTGGATCAAAGATGTCTCTTATAAACAGTGATTGAAAGTTGACTAAATTCTTAAAGGAGCTAAATTGCTAATATTTGGGACCTAGAAATTGACCTAAATGGGTCGCAACGCATATAATAATGTAATCTGGTTGTATATAAACTGATTTACATTCAATTGTTTCCGTTTTGACTCTTTATTTCAAATCACTTATGTCAAGCGAAATACGGCATGAGTCTCAACCGAATAGCAATTTCTAGCATCTGGTTATTCCAGTCTATTGCTCATGCTCTCCAGATAAGATATGGCGTCACCGTTTGACATGGGATGTGGAATATGTCTAGCCTCTTTCTTTCTGGTCACTTATTACAAATGAGGCTGAAACACACTATGTACCAATGGTAAAATGTTTATTTTGTCTTAAATATTGGATATCAGAAGCCTACCTTTTCCCGGTAAGATCACAACATCAGTGTTGATATGAATTGACAAATAATTCGTGTTTTCAACGTGTAAGACTTTGGATGATATTGAGTTAGAGACTTAGCTACTTTAAGTCTGAGTTAGAGACTTAGCTACTTTAAGTCTGAGAATGCTTTGTGAACTCAGGGCCACATTTACTATTGTATGGCCTAAAAACAAGGACAAATTGAAATTTAATGACTAATTAAATGAATTATTTAATTGATGTTTATTTACAGGTATGATAATGAATATGGTTACAGCAACCGAGTTATTGAACTCCTCCAACATATGTTTAAAGTTGATAACAGTTAATAACTTATTTATAGATCGTTTGCTAGTGCTTTCTAACGTGTCATATTATTATAAAACGGGGGCATTACAGTAATACACCCGATAGCAACTTACTGAGATTTCATAATTTTACCCAAACAATTCATATTATTGATGTTACGTGTTCAAAACATAATTTTACCTGAACAATGTAAATTATTGATGTTAGGTGTTCGAAACATTACTTTACCCGAACAATTCAAATTATTGATGTAAGGGTTTTCGAAATATAATTTATAATGATTGGAAAATAACTACAACAAACCTTGGAGTGATTTAAATGTTATGTTTTTTTTTGTTATTGTTAACTTAAGTCTTGTCAGGAATAGTATTTTCTGTCTTTTAAACACCCATTTAGTAAATTAATTGTTATTGGGATTTTCACCTTTTAAAGAATTTAGAAATCCATTGTATTCTTCACCTAAAAGTCTGTAGTTTCTTGGATTAACGATAATAATAAAACAAACAGGTACAGATTTCTCTTTTTAATTTATTTTTGAAAGAGATAAGGGAGATAGGGAGGGAGAGAGGGAAAAAGGGTTTAATGTCCACTCAACACAAACTAGGTAATTTCGGGACTAACATATTCAATTTTATATATATTTATCAATAATTTGCTTGCGTGTAGGGAGGGGGGATCATGGTGGCTAAGTCGCTGGCTCGCTAGCCTGGAGGTCGGGTGTTCGATCCCTGCATTGGCCGATAAAGTTCATCCAGATTTTCCGGTGTGGTTTTCACTTGTCAGTGATGTAGGACTGAGGGCCCAACAAGGACAGTTGTCTAGTCGTTCGGATGTGACGAAAAACAAGGTCCAGTGTACACATTGGCGTGCACGTAAAAGATCCTTTGACAGTTGGAATTCGATCTAAGAGTAAGCCGTAGTGCCACTGTCCAGGGAAAATTTCCCTCATAGCACACTGTATGACGTATGCCTGTCTTCATTAGCCCAGTTCAGAGCAAAACGGTAGGACGTTAAACCCCATTTCATTTCATTGTGTAGGGGTCTTTAGCAGTGGGAGAAAACCCAAGATGTTGGACAGGTGACCCTACTCCTTGTCACGTACATTCGGGGAATCGATATGGCTAACGTCAAGTTTGGTCAAAGGTTAACAGGGCTATCGCTAATCTCAACCCTAGCCCTAATGCTTACCGTAACCTACAATATCGCCAACAATCACGTGCCTTAACCTTATTTACATCTCCACGACCTTGACGAAAATTTAGCCATATCACTTGCTCCATTCCAACGTTTTACTAAATTTAATTGTGGTGTGAATCCTACATTATATTTAATAGAAATTTTATGTGGATTTGTCTCCCTTGCTACTGAATGATATCCCAAACCCCATTCATCTATAAACTCATAACCTATACACAAACAATACCAACATTTTATTAAAATGTAAAAATACATTAAACGGTGAAATTAAACAAACAATAAATGCAGGAGAACACACAAATTATTAAAATTAAAATCTATATCGTCTTCTTCTTTGTCTATAAATAATATACACTATTATTGGAGAACATATTATGGCGAATATTTGACGATTTGTCCAAGGCTGATCTTCAAAATACGTTTCTTCCTGAGCGGAGTAATATGTAATTCTCGGCGGAATCATTTTTTTACGATCGGCAGTGATTTGAAAGACACGATTTGTTATTATGCTAATGGCGGATTGATCGAACATGTGACAACCCGTTGTCCTCGGGTGCCGTATATGAAAACAATAGTTTGATCGGGCTCCCTGTGGTGCGATACAGTTCTGGTTAAAGGCACAGGCTAACAAAGGCCTTAAGATACTGTTCCACGTTATATTAGTTTTATAGAACACCATTATGTCGGTTGATATTAAACCCGTATCCACAAACTCGCATCTCTTTTCCTCTAAGAAATCGAACATACCCTTGTCCGTGTATCCGACCACTGAAGAGAACGTTTCCTTATCCCACAAATAAAAATGTCTTGTTCCTCGCTTCCGAAATAATTCTAAAGAATTGGGATTCTTAAAGCGCGTGGTTGGTTCCACGTACAACACCGAACCCGTTTCTTCTAAAGCTGCTTGAATTATCAACGGTCGCCACGCAAAGTTTGAAATGTCTGCCACGTGATCAGGATATGCTTGAAAGTGAAAACTGCGCACAATACAGTTACACTGGTTCATGAGCTGGAAAACAAAATAAAAATGAAAGGGTTAAAGTTTTATTTTTGTGAACAATCGGGCATACGCCATGGGCTAAATCTGTTAAGGCCAGCTCAATTTTGGTCAAAGTCGCTGAGATATAAATAAGGTTAGGGCACGTGATTGTTGGCGAAATTGTTGGTTCGGGTTAGGGTAGCCATTGAGGTAGCCTTATCATTTAGCACTAACCATACGCCATGCAGGATACTATAAGGGAGGTTTTGCCAAAGGTTATTTTACGTCCACGCATACGAATACACGTATGGTCTTCGTTTTTTGCATGCGACCTGAACGGACCTTGCGCTTTTCCTTTGTCGGGCTACCCGCCCAGCACCGCCAGGAGGAACCAGGCTTGAACATAACGAGGAACTTTCTCGGCCACCACAGGAATCGAACCTGGATCCCCCTGGGGCTTTGAGAGACGAAACAGTCATCATAGCTGCGGCTTTCCCTGTTACTAAATCAAGACAAATTTAAGGTTAATAATCACCCATAGCTAGGTTGCACTTATTAGATGTTGTCCTTTAAAGAACCAGTTTTGAGGCACAATCTAACATTTACATGAACTAAAATGGGGTTTAATGTCCTACTTTTCTGCACCGACTGGGCTAATGAACTCGGGCAATGCCATGCAGTTTGCTAATGAGGTGTCATTTTTCACGGACAGAAACGCTATCGCCAACGCTTAAATCAAATTTCAACAGACAATGTGTACACGGGACCTCGTTTTTCTTACAATCCGAACAACTCAACTAGACACTGTCCTTGCCAGGAACCCCTGGTTAGCGAGCCCGCGCCTTATTCCCTGATCCACAGCAGCACCCCTATAAAAAGACCATTAATAAATAAGTGAACTATCCTAACATTGTTTTACCGTACAAAAAATTTACAATCTGATTAAAACACCGTTTTATATTTCGTTTCGTTTTTTGGTTTTGGGGGGGGGGGGTATACTTTCAATAGCCTACACTGCATGAAGGTCTGACCGGCTGTACTGGAAGATCGCATCAGGGGTCGTTCGAGCGTTTTTTGACCATATGACGTCAGACATTTATTAATCAATCAGCGTTGACGTTTCTAGTAAAATACCCACAGTTCTGTGCATCGCACGCCAATAACTCGACGCAACAAATCGTTTCATTGGCTAATCCCTCACATCAACCCGAGCACCGGTAATGTAACAACTCTTGAAAATCAAAGTGTAGAAAAGACAAGTAAAACGAAATTTTGAACTATAAAAAACGAAACGAAATAGAATCTGTGTTTTAATCAGATTGAAAAATTTACACCAAACCATAACGAGCACCAATATTGTAGCACCCGTGTTTATCTGACCAACTACAAGATAGTTTCTCGCGACTATTCCTTACTCTCGGTCACCCAGAACCTCCTAGTCTTCAACGTACATTCTGGATGATAGAGATTACTAATCCTGACATATAAAACATATATAATTACCAAAAATCTTTGTCCTGTATTTAAACCAATATCATAAATGATCAGATACACGTCACCAACGGAATTCACATCTTCCGCTAAATGCCGAATCAGACCTTGAACTTGATAAAACTGAGATGAATCCACCGCCGTCACAATACGGGGTAATTTCTGTTCCGGTTGGGTGGGAGTTCGAAAATCGGATTCTTTAAACCCGAATGTTTTTAGATAAGGAAGCGAGTCTCCTATTGGATAATTCATTACCCGATTTAAATTATGTTTACGGATAAAATGGCTGTCGCGATACACACTAAGTTTATTTTCACATGGAATATCTAAATCTGAATCCTTGTATATCCTCAGATAGAGAAAGAAGTAGACGTAGAACAGGTAAGTAAAGACGACCGCGAGGATCCATATAGCTGCCGAGCCAAATAAGGTCAATAATGGAATAGGTAATCCCGACCCTTTCGTCTGTGACTTGGTTGATCCTTTAAATGAATAGGCCGCCATCTGAAATTATAAGGATTAATATAATTATGGTTGTCAGGTAATTTGAGTCGAACAAGAAGTAATTGACTTATTCTATAGGATTCTTCCGTTATGGAAGAATAACGTTGCCAATAATATTTCACTGTTCACAGTGCAAACTGCACGCCAGTCAATTTGATTAAAATACAGATCTATATTTCGTTTCGTTTTATACTTTCGCTGGTCTCTTCTACAGCAAGATCTGACCAGTTGTAGTGGAGGTCGCGTCAGGGGTCATACGGGCGGCTTTTGACCTTATGACGTCAGATATTGATTAATCAATCAGCGTTAACGTTTCTAGTGGCGCCCCACGCCAAAAACTTGCCGTATCGTATAACAGAACGCTTCATTGGCTAGTCCCTCACATCATCCAGAGCGGGGGTTATATAACAACTCTTCCAGATCCTAGTGTAGTAAAGACAAGTAAAGCGAAATTTTGAACTATAAAAAAAACCGAAACGAAATAGGATCTGTGTTTTAATCAAATTGTATGTCAGCAGTGCAAAATACTTATTTTAGTTTTACAATTTCCATTGCTTCACAATAGCAATGTCACAGTGTTAAAATACAAAATACACTTTTCAATAATATAAAATACAGAATAATAGTTGTTTTGCACATCACACCTCTGCATTATCGACAAATGCATAATAGAACTTAGCATGATAGAATGTAAACCTTATATGGGATCTACGACGAACCTCATTTGCATACGGAAAAAGGTAATTCTTCCATATTTCGTAGGCCCATTAAAATGTAACCTACAGGAAAACTTTGACCTCTAGACATAAAATGGTATTCATTTCAATAATTCAGTTGCGTGTTGGGTCTTTAGCAGTGTGGGGGGGGGGGGGGCCCGGAGAAAACCGACCAGGTTGGACAGGCGACCCTACTCCTTGTCACGTACAGCCGGAGAATCGAAACCACGCCGGTTGACTCAATGGCAGACCTAATGAAACAATACGCACGCACTAACCATTCGCCCCCCCCCCCCCTTATAACATGCTGAGATAATCCACGTGTGACCCAGGCCTTCGGACTTCCAAGGTTATCAACCAACACCACTGCCAGAGGAAAATCCACTACCTCACTACGCTTGGTCTCTCTCTCTCTCTCTCTCTCTCGTTCTCTCGATAAATTGGGTTAAACGTCCACTCAAGACAAACTAGCTCATTTCAGGACTAGCATATGTTTCAATTCTGTTTCAATAATTCGCTTGCGTATAGAGATCTTAATTAGTAGTGGAAGGAAAGCGGAGGACCCGGAGAAAACCCACGAGGCTGGACAGGCGATCCTAGTACAAGCGGGGAATCGAAACCACGCCAACTGACTCAGAGAGAGAGAGAAATGGGGTTTAACGTCCATTCGACACAAACTAGGTCATTTCGGGACTAACATTTGGTTAAATTTTATTTCTATAATTCGCTTGCGCGTAGGGGTCTTTAGCAGTGTGAGGAAACCGGAGGACCCGGAGAAAACCCAAGAGGTTGGACAGGCGACCCAACTCCTTGTCACGTACAACCGGGGATTCGAAACCACGCCAGTTGACTCAATGACAGGCTGCATGATACAGCACGCACGTGCTAACCATTCGGCCATCCACCCCCCATCCCCCACACCTGACTCAATGACAGACCGTATGATTTCACGCACACGCGTTAAACCGTTAGAACACCCCCACCCGAATGAAATGGGGTTTAACGTCTTATTGTTCTGCGTCGAACTAGGTTAATGAACACGAGCATACATCATACAGTGGGGCTAAATCTAAAAGTTAAAACCCACTGCAGATTTCGTCAAGTTCGCTAGATGTAAACAGGGCTAGGGCACGTGATTGTTGACGAGATTGTAACATAGGTTATAGCTAGGTTTGGCGGTAGCCCTGTTTACATCTCGTGACCTTTGACCAAATCTGCAGTGGGCCTTAACTTTTAGAAGACGCCGGGCTATGAGAGAAATGTTACCCTGAAAACGATTGAATTTCAAACTGTCGCGTATTCGTTAGCCCATCCACCAAACAGTGAGTGTGCTTTGAGGGACATTTTCCCCCCGACATCAGTTGTATTCAAACTGTCAAAGGTTAGTTTACGTGCATGTCAACGCGTGAATTGGGGATTTATATATACGCCTTACCTTTCGTTAGTGTATAACTCCGCTGTGCAGCTTATTACATACACGTTAAATATATCAATATACGCTAACCATTTCCAATAAACCGTGTGGTCTATACTTACTGTTTACACGTTGTCATGGTGATAAACAAGCGGCCACCTGTGTCTATATCGGTGTAGCAGGTTTAAACTGTTCGTGTCAATTAATTATATATGTAGTTAGAAAGCCTATTGATCTATTTTCAATAGCCCTTAATTTGATCATGACGGATCGATTTCGTTAATCCAACGCTTAAGTTCACCGATTATCGTCAAGTTGATCCCCCAATCTACACACCTAGCTCACGACCCGTCGTACGTATTTTGACACGCACGGTTCGTTGGGTTTGGTAGCTCGCACACCAGCCGCAAAAAATCGGGTGAAAATTTTTTATTAGCAGGACCAAAAGTCTCTATACCGGTACGGCCAGTCTGCGATTTTCTACGGTGCCCAAGACACGCAAGTCTCACGCACGGGATTACTAATATTTCCCCCGTACACCGCCCGTAGTAGGCTACTACTAGTACGGCGGGTTTGTGAGCCAGGCTTTACATCGAAACTTAAATCTGACTACGTCAAGTTTAACCCAATTCCATGTCACAATGACGTACTGCATTTTTGTTTATATTTTAGAGATGAGGAATAGGGCTGTTTATATTTTAGAGATGAGGAATAGGGCTCTTTATATTTTAGAGATGAGAAATTAGGCTGTTTATATTTTAGAGATGAGAAATTGGGCTGTTTATATTTTAGAGATGAGGAATTGGGCTATCGCATAAAGCAAACGGGTTCTTTTCCCCACGTTCTTTTTTTTCTGTCTGCATTGATTATACCCAACATCAACCAGCCTGTCCTGGGCCCTGTTTCTCGAAATCTTAACTAAAGATAAAATCCAAATTTTAGTAGATACTTCAATCTTGATTGGCTAAGCACTAAAATGAATCTTAATATTATCCAATCAAATTACTAAAATTTGGATTTTATCTTAGTTAAAATTTCATGAAACAGACCCCTGCTCCTATTTTAACTTGATTTTATTATAACGAAAATAGGTGAACCTGCTCTTCTCACGACAGAGAATTTTAACACGTGTTTTTATGGACATTTTCATATACCGTACAAGAACTCTTTTCTTGTTTTCACCCTCTTTCTTTTTTACTACACATTCATATGTAAATAATCTTTATCAAATCAACCTGTCCATGATTTATGTATTATGTATCGGACGTTCAATTTGTAATAAACAACAACAAGTTGTCACTAAAATTATGTCAAGAAACCTGTTAAAATCAGGTTTCAACCAATCACACGTCACTGATGTCAGGTTTCAACCAATCACACATCACTGATGTCAAGTTTCAACCAATCACACGTCACTTCAACTTGATTACAAACGAAGTTAAAGGAGCTAAATTGCTAATATTCTGGACTTAGAAATTGACACAAATGGGTCAAAACGCATATACGGTAATATGAATGTATATGGGTTCAATTTTTACTATAATTTCTATTCAGTTATGTTCCGCCAGAAGTCTCAATGGAATGGCAATCTCTATGGTTTGGTTATTCCAGTCTACACCGATAGTATATATTGCGCATGCTCTCCAGATAAGAATATGACATAACCATTTGACATGCATATGCCTTGTGGAATATGTCTAGCCTCGTTTTGTCTGGTATACGATTCGTGTACCAATGGTAAAATGTTTATTTTGTCTTAAAAGCCCACTTTTCAAGATAAGATAACACCATCAGTGGTGTTTTCAATGAAGACTTTGGATAATATTAAGTTAGAGACATAGCTACTTTAAATAAACATAGATAACAATAAAGTATAAATTCCTTTAGTGCAAACTCCTATTATTTATTCCACCAATGTGACATATTTTTTTTTTAGATTTCAGAGAAATTTGGCTATTTATCGAAGATTTGAGTTGATGGTAGCACTGCTGTTGTCTGGAAAAAATGTCCCTCGTAGCACAATGCATGGGGTATGCCTGGTTGGTGCAGTTACCCCCATTTTATGCAACTTCTCGCAAAATTGAATTAAATAATATTTTTGCTATATATTGAGTGTTTTATGCTGTATTCCACAGTAGAATCCAGGGCTGTCATAACACATGAGCACGCTGGGCACTTTCCCAGGGTCCCATGGGCCTAGTGGTCCCATGTTAGTCTATGTAATTTATGGCTTGCTGTTTAATAAACTGATTTTGTTAGAAGTACCAACACCATAAATATAATATGTTTAATTTTTTCAACCATTTACATTTTTACTCCTGTGAGTGATTGTGTAGGTAGGGACCCCAGTACACAGCTTCGACCCCGGGTGGCCTATAATGGTTAGTGCTAAATGATCTAAATGATAAAGCCAGCTCAATTTTTCGTCATAGGTCACGAGATGTTAACATGGCTAGCGCTAATCCCAACCCTGGACCTAGCCCCAATGCTTATCCTAATCATAACGTACAATCTCACCAACAATCAGGTGCACTATGTGATAGAATACATAACTCTTATTTATTAAAAGATATTTTAATACTGGATAACATATTTACAGGTACATAACAACATCATTTGGTTGGGTAAAGTTACGTCTAGCTATAGCTGCTTCCCCTCGGCCTCACAGGACCCCTCTGCCCGGTGTCGAGGGCAGACCCTCTCCCAAGGTCCGGGAGACCTCTCAGCCTCTACGGGTCTCTCTTGTCCCTTCTTTGTACTTTCCCCTGCCTGCTTGTAAACTAGGCTTTTTATATCGGTTAAGGCACGCCATAGTTAATACCATTAGTAATCAGGAAAATGAAAAGTAATTATTAAGATTCACACATCTTACCTCAAGACAAAAGGTGTCAATACGTGTTAAGCCTGAATCTTATATCATATAGACACTCCGAGTATACATGTTTGTACAATCCATTAAATCTTACATAATACTATTTCAACAACCTACACCTGATATATAGATTAAATCTTACAATTAATCTGTCACTTAATATATGTCTAAAATTGAGTTACAAATAAAATATGAATTAAGAATACAATATTGAAATTTAGATCCCAAATGATACTGTATTACACCTAACCTTATTTACATCTCAGTAACCTTGACAAAAATTGAGCTGACCTTAACAAATAGATTTAGCCGGTCTAGAACAAGATAATATGAAATAAACTATAACACAGACTAATGGAAACACAGCTACTGGTAAATTTGGGCCACATTTCAAAGATTGAATATAACGCTGAGTGAATTATTCTTCAAACATTGCCCAAATAAATAAGTAATTGTTCTTCCATAAGTATGTGTTATAGTTTATCGCTCTAGTTATGCACCTTTATTGTGTTTGTTATAAACGTCCATACATATTGGGCGGAGCCACGGTGGCTAGGTGGTTAAGACGCTGGCTTACTAGCCTGGAGGTCGGATGTTCGATCCCTGCATTGGCCTAGAAAGTTCATCTGGATTTTCCCACATGGTTTCCCCTTGTCAGAGGTGCAGAACGGAAGGCTTGACAAGGACAGCTGTCTAGTCTTTCGGATGAGATGAAAAACCGAGGTCCCATGTACACATTAGAATGCACGTAAAAGATCCCTTGGCAGTTGGAATTCGATATAAGAGTAGGTGATAGTGCCGCTGCTCGGGCAAAATTACCCTCATAACACACTGTATGGCGTATGCTTGTCTTCATTAGCCCAGTAAAGGAGCAGAAAAGTAGGACGTTAAACCCCATTTCATTTCATTTCCATACATATCAGACCTTATATTGTTCACCATAATGCCTCTAAAAGATTAATATAGTGAAAATTGTGTATGGACAAATATGTGATGAATTGATGATATCAATCAGTGACATTAAAATCCTATCAATAATTTATTACAGAGATAAACAAGTCTACTGGTATCTTCTATGATTTTATTATCATATATAAAATACATACAGAAAGATAAAGTTTAATAAGGGTATATAAATCATTAATAATCTGAGAATAGCATCAAGTTATCTGGAATTTTAACTGTGTAATACACAAACATGTGTGTTAATTGTATACATGTATATATGTCCAATAACTCTCAGTTAAAAATACTTCAATTTTACTTGTAGCCTATATATACTCTTCAAAAAAACAGTAGAGGACATTGGAATGCAAATATCTATGCAGGTTGTGATATGATAAATAGTCATTGACACTTGACATGCTTTGAGAGTATGTTCACAGATGAAGAACTTATCGCCCCAACAGAACCACTGAACTCGCATGCGACATGCAATAACGCCATAGCGGGAGGGATTCATTGTCAAATTTGACACTTCAAGGAAGGGGTGATGAAAACTGCCATGTGCTGGTTTATCTATCCATGTTTGCTTTCCTATTGGTTCTTGCATAAGATTTACTGTTTAGCGTATCTTTGCTTTAGTGTATTACGTTTAATTTGATCGGGAGACGTGTTCGACGACATCAACGTCAACCGACAACACTGCAAGAATTGGACTAGGCACTGCAAGAGGAGTGGGTCAGATTGCCCCAAATCGTGATTGGACGGTTGATTAGGAGCATGCCACGATGAACTGCTGAATGTCTGAGGATTGGTGGAGCAATTACTCATTATTAAGACAAAAATCAAAAACGTCCATTTTCACTTTTAACGGTGTACCTCTTTGCGAGTGAAATGGGGCCGTCAGATAAGCCGCCCATATGAACTGTTTAGGTTCATGTGTAGGGAATTGGCCTGTTATTAACATACACTGGTTACCTCTAATAAAAACAGCAGTGCATTTCCACAGTTTTGTATTGTTTCTGAATATCCCCTACTTTTTTGAAGAGTATATAATATTTGAAGAGGGCAAAGGCACAATTAAGAGCAAACAGCTAGTTTATGATTTGATGCATATCACAATGAAGTCAAGTGGTATTTGTTAACCTTGACATACATTTTATTTATTTATGTATTTATCTACCGTAAACATACAGGTACTTTATCTACTTTAATCTCTGTATATATATTTTGTATTTATCTAAGGCAAACTATAAGAAGTACTTGGATTTTATCTACTTTAATCTCTATATTATGTATTTATCTATTATCGTAAACATAGACGTACTTCTATACACATATACATTCATTATGCATTATGTAAGATTTAAATAAAGAGATGGCGGTTCTTGTTATAATAGTCTAAAAATAGATAATGATATATGAATATATTGAAAATTTCAGTCAAATTACTTTATTCTGAGGGCAGTTATGTGTGTTTGAAGTTTTGTCAAGATGTAGCGGAGATAGTCTCGATTGTCAAGTACCATACGCACAATAATAAACAAAATCAGGATTATCCATTTTAAAGTTAAAATTATTAAATCTTGAGGATGTTCTAATCTATTTAATATCTCTGCCATCTGATGACCTAGACAGTTGATTATGGGCTTGTCATGTTAAAAATAATTTATATAACAATAAAGACCTGCAATACACAGATTTATCTCTTGAATAATGCTTCTTTAACCAAAAAGATATTAAATAAATAAAGGGACTAACTAACTATCAACAACTGGAGTATTTTCAACAAGGCATTTTTCAACAAGTGTCACCCACAAGAACAACAAGATGGGCAGCGATTGGGATCCTGGTCAATTAAAACAAAACTACTCTCCAATTAAAGATACATTATGGGAGATTAGATAAAGAGCTGATAGTTCTCACTATAATAGTTAAATAAAAGATAATGTAATGGGGATATACTGAAAATTTTAGTCAAATTACTTAACTCTTAACGATAATTAACAAAGTCTTAAATATCCACTTTTGCATTTAATCATCAATGGCTGTTGAACGGCAGATCAGATTCAAATCTAATGAAAATTGGAAGCACCAGATGACATGAAGAGTTAATTAAAGATACATTATGGGGGATTCGATAACGAGTTGGCAGTTCTCACTATAATAGTTAAAAACTAGATAATGTAAAGGCAATTTGCTGAAAATTTCATTCAAATTGATCCACTATGAACCGAGAACAAAGCGATCGAATTTCCGCCTAGCCTTGATCACCATTACTAAACTCAGTACGATAAACAGCATAGTACCGATTATCCATTTAATCGTTAAATTGTGAAGGAAAGTTATGCAGTAAATCGGCTCACAATCCACCAAAGATCGCTGGCTAGTGATGCCATCTAGAGTTGATTATGGTCTGGATAAGTTAATTAATGTCTAATTAATAATCTAGATAACATTTCAGGCCTAAAGAAAGACCTGCAATAGACAGATTTAGCTCTTGCATAATGTATCTTTAAGAATTTTGGAGCAGTTGTTTTTTTAGTCTATGTTAATATATATTACAGCATTCATTACATACATCAATACATTGTAAAAGGTCCATAGATTTATCCAAAACATCTTCAATTATCCAACACAACATGTAGTTTCCTTAAAACTGTACTTTTATAATATGGTTCAATTTTATTTCAATAACTCTCTTGCACGTAGGGGTCTTTAGCAGTGGAAGGAAACCGGAGAACCTGGAGAAAACCCACAAGGTAGGACAGACCACTCCTTGTCACGTACAATTGGGGAATCAAAACCACGGCAGTTGACTCAATGATAGACCTTATGATGCAACCCGCATGCGCGAACCATTTGGCTATCCAACCACACTCAGAATGTGATAAAAAATGTTTATTAAAATTGAAGTCAATGAGGAGAGAATTACTAGTCTGACTCCATAATCACTGGGAAGACAATAAGAGTTGTCTTTCTTACATTTATTTTCTCTTTATTTAGTAAAATTTTGGGTATGTTAATCAGCTATACATATAAAAAAATAAGAAAAAAAAATGTGTTATTTTAAGCAAAATACAGGTAGTTTTGGGTAAACCTATGGACCGCATAATAAATTAGGTTCAAAACTGTACATTCCAATAAAGTTTCCTATGAAAACCTGTAAGGGGATGGACGGAGAGGGGCGAGTAAAATATACACCACTTTTAAAGTGGGTTGCGGGTATGGTAAAATATTTATTTAATCCTTCTGCTAGGTTTCGGTGTCCTT
The DNA here is from genome assembly GCF_932274485.2 of Patella vulgata. NCBI lineage: Eukaryota > Metazoa > Mollusca > Gastropoda > Patellidae > Patella > Patella vulgata. The sequence continues at coordinate 3,453,094 of NC_065885.2, forward strand.
CTAGGTTTTGGACTTGGTAAAGATGAACTCAGTCTGGATGGTTTCATTCCAATAGCTTCTTCCCATAATGGTAACATTCCCTTCACCATGGACCAGTAGTTATTCTGTTAATGGAACAAAAATAATATTCAAATCTTCTTGTTAAACTTCTAGAGTTTCGTAAAGCATCTGATCCCTGGCACATTGTGAGAGTTGAATCTCTATAAGGGGGGGGGGAGAGAGAGAGAGAGAGAGAGAGAGAGAGAGAGAGAGGGAGGAGAGAGATGGGGTTTAACATCCACTCGACACAAACTAGGTTATTTTGGGACTAACACATGGTTCAATTTTATTTCAATAATTCGCTTGCGCGTAGTGGTCTTTAGCAGTGGGAGGAAACCGGAGGACCCAGAGAAAACCCACGAGGTTAGACAGGCGACCCTACTCCTTGCCATGAAACCACGCCAGTTGACTCAATGAAAGACGTTATGATAACCATTCGGCCATCCAACCCCCCATCTCTATAAGGAATATCAATCCAAAAATGAACGAGTTCCATTCAATATTTACAAAGATATGATGACTTAAGAAACACCACTTACTATAGCAATGGTAAATGAACTGATAATGAACTGATTAAAAACACCATTTTATACTATAGCAATGGTAAATGAACTGATTAGAAACACCACTTTACTATAGCAATGGTAAATGAACAAAATAATGCTTATAACCATTGCTTCAATAATATGGTGAAAGGCTCTGGCTCACTAACCAGGAGGTCCCGAGTTTGGTAACGGCATTTGCCGAAATGTTCTCCCGATTTTTCTGGGTTGTCTCCCCATGATCAGTTGTGACGGATGGAGTACCTGACAAGGAACAGTGTCCAGTTGTTTGAAAGGTACAAGAAAAACACGATCATGTGTTCCAGTATATGCTTGGGGTGCACATAAAAGAACCATTGGTTGGAATTTGATGCAGAGTAGGCATAAATCCTGCTGCCAAGCAAAATGTTCCTTAGCAAACTGCGGTTAGGTCTAAAAATTACGGTCAACTGCAGATTTGGGTAAAGGTAATGAAATGTAAACAGAGCTAGCACTAACTCTGACCCCTACCCTAATCCACAATCACGTGTTTGTGAAATAGCTGTATTTAACGTCCGCTTCCACCGAGGTGATATCGCAGACAATACATAATCACGTGCCCTAGTCCTGTTTACATCTCATGACCTTGACTAAATCTGCAGTTGGTCCTAATTTTTAGATTCTACCAGCACACTGTATGGCGGCCTTCATTAGCCCAGTTGGTGTCGAACAGTAGGACGTTAAACCTCATTCCACGCATACAACACTATCATAAATAAATAAAGATCAAAATACCTTTAGTAATAAAAACTTTGGTGCTGGAACTTTCTCATTTTCAGCAATTATTTCATCTTCTAATTCTTCAATATCCTGTAAGATATGGTTCAATTTTAATTCAATAATTTGCTTTTGTACATGGTTCTTTAGCAGTTGGAGGAAACACAAAGACGCGGGGGGAAAACCCCACGAAATTGGACAGACAACCCTACTCCTTGTCTACTACAAGCTAAGAAACAAAACCATGCCACTTAACATAAAGTGCAACCATTAGACCTTCCCCGCCCTCAACCCTTCTCCTGAATATAAAAATGGTGGGTTTTTATTGCATCCCTGTATACGGTAGTAATTATTAGAATATTGTGCATTACTTCAAATTATTACGATCTTTTGTGTTGCCTACAAACACTGTAACCTTACCTCAATCAAAGATTGGTTTCGTAAAGTTGCATTAGTTGTAATATTCAATCTATCGCGTCCAGTATTACCTCGATGACTCTGTTGTTTGAAATAATTTGTAGATGTACGCAAAAGAGACTCTCTTTTAGCTAATCTATAGTAATAAAAATAATTTTATAAATAATCAGGCTAACAAGTCAAAACGTACGGGTGAGTGTAACAATTATAAGACATGTTCAGAGCTGAACTAGAGAGAGAGAGAGAGGTTTAACATCCACTCAGCACAAACTACGGTAGGTCATTTTGGGACTAACATATGGTTCATTTTTGTTTCAATAAATCGCTTGTGCATAAGGGCCTTTAGCAGTGGGAGGAAAACCAGAGGACCTGGAGAAAACCCACAAGGTTGGACAGGCGCCCCTACTCCTTGTCACGTACAACCGGGGATTCGAAACCCCGCAAGTTGACTCAATGACAGACTGTATGATACAGTGCAGCTTGCACGTGCTAACCATTCGGCCATAGAACCCCTCGAGCGTAAAATAATAATTAACTTACACTTCTTCATGTAATCTGTTCAGCTGCATTTCCCGTTCGGTCCATTCTTCGACTTTCGATGTATATGAAGATTCTGGGGTCATTGTAAATTTCATTTCTCGAAGATGATTAGAAAAGTATCAAATCAAATAACTGCAGATCAATATTCAATATATAATTAAATTAAACAGTCAGCAAAAGAGTTCATTTTCATCCGTGATTAAATCAAACGTAGCGCAATATAAAGACACCGAGGCAGTTAAAAAAGGTATAAGACTGATTATACTTATGTATGAGAGAGAGAAATGGGTTTTAGCTTCACTCTTTTCTGGTAATACGCGAGGGTAACCCGAAACTGGAAGTGGACACACGGTCAAAACCTTAACCCTAGTTATCTCCCCTCTTTCAAATCTCATACAAGTGAGATTGCATATCTACTAATCAATGACGTAACATACACCTTTTTTAAAACACTACCTTAAACCCAAACATGTGGATAAACTAATTTTCCTTAAGACAATAAATTTATTTCTCTGTGAAGTGTTATTTTTTTTTTTAATTTCATGTTATTCAAACAGAGTTTACATTACTAAATAGTTATCAAGTTTATTTATTTCCTGGTTTTAGTGACTTCATTAAAAACACAATCACATTTAATTTGTTGTTTTATTGATAAATCTATGACCTAGTTATGAATCGCGATACGTATCGTATCGTGGCACATGAATTACGTTACTAAAGTAACTACTGTATGAGTCTTGGTAAATTTTAAACGGATTTCTTCGATTATGAACAAACTACTTTACTTTGGTTATTATAAACTTACCTGTGTGTTTGTAATCAACTCCCGTTCGATAAAATCGATTGCACAACTAATTATCACAATGATGAAAACAAGTTCTATCTTGAAAAATTGAAATATCACAAACTTTTCCCAGAGAAAAATACCAATATGGAAGATGGTTACGTCACTCTGCGGAAGATATCATTTCGTATTAGGGGTGACAGCATAGGAAATTCAAGTACAATTACGACAAGAATCCATGACCACTCGGACCAAAGACCACTCGGTTCAAGACCAGTCGGACCAACTGATAGACCACTTAGCCCAAACAAATAGACTACTCAGACCATACAAAAAGACTATTCGGACCCAACAGAAAGACGATTCGGACCAATAATAAAGTGTTGTTTTAATAAATTGATAATTGCGTTTGTTTTAATATGATTACTCGAACCAATAATAAAGTGTTATTTTAATAAATTGATAATTGTGTTTATTTTAATATGACTACTCGAACCAATAATAAAGTGTTATTTGAATAAATTGCTAATTGTGTGTGTTTTAATATGACTACTCGAACTAATAATAACGTGTTGTTTGAATAAATTGATAACTGTATCCCAAATCGCAAAATATCGAGAACCACACTTGTAGTCAGGTTTAAAAAGGGGCATATAAACGTCCGGTCTTCGTATTATTATGTGCTGTATATATTAACGCATCAAGGGCGGATAACTTGAAAACGTGTCTCCCCCCATATATATAAACCCAGGGGTTTTTTTAATTGATTTTAATAAATTGATAATTGTGTTTATTTTAATATGACTACTCGAACCAATAATAAAGTGTTATTTGAATAAATTGCTAATTGTGTGTGTTTTAATATGACTACTCGAACTAATAATAACGTGTTGTTTGAATAAATTGATAATTGTATCCCAAATCGCAAAATATCGAGAACCACACTTGTAGTCAGGTTTAAAAAGGGGCATATAAACGTCCGGTCTTCGTATTATTATGTGCTGTATATATTAACGCATCAAGGGCGGATAACTTGAAAACGTGTCTCCCCCCATATATATAAACCCAGGGGTTAGTGGGGTAAACGGAATGAAACCACTGGGGATACCGCGAATGTGGAAAAAGTAAAATTAGGCTATCAGATAAGAACAGTATACCCGTATATGTAGAAACTGTCAAAAGTCTGGACATACCGAGTCTCATTGCAAGAGTAAATAAGAAAAATTAGATTGATATTGGGTTTGAGCGTTCGCACACATGACTACCCGCATTCCTGTATTTAGTTACCGTCTTTTACATTCTAGTAAAATCTCTGCAAATTTTATAGCTTTACTTTTTGAAATATTTTGTTCTAATTATTTGATTAGCGACTCGGATGGGATAATTTACTTTTGAACACGCATGCCGCACAAACACAACTATACATTCGTTTATGGGCTTTATCCCATATCGGTCAAAACTGTCGAATCGAGAATTAATGTTCCGCTTCTTACGGGGTCATACAGGCTTAGTAGCATTATATACCCACCCGGGCACCCAATAGACACGCTGTGATCTGCTGCAACACGCTTAAAGATGTTACTGAAGTGGTTATTATTCGATCGAAAGAATGCGTATAAAATTAAAAATACACTCAGAGAATTCGGAGGTAAGCTTCATGATCCTTGTTAAATTATTTATAACATAAAGAAGATAGGATATTTATAGTTTATACATGACTTTATTTTTACGAGTATCTGTGCAATCAGTGATATTTTAATTGTGAAGAAAATTTGATAGACTGGCGATCAATGGTCTCCATATAAATCTCCTTTGTAATTGCCTTCAATTGATATTTTTCGTCGCCCAAACACATATACGATCAAAAGGATCGCGCTGTCAAACTATCTTTCAATGTTAACCAACCCCCGCAACAGGTATATTGGATTCGACCAATACGTCACGAAGACATTGTTGACATCGACTCAGTCGAAATTACAAGTAAATTTTCAAATTTTTCAAGAGAGAACTTGTTTTCATCGTTGTGATAATTAGTTGTGCAATGGATTTTATCGAACGGGAGTTGATTACAAACACACAGGTAAGTTTATAATAACCAAAGGTAAGTAGTTAGTTCATAATCGAAGAAATCCGTTTAAAATTTACGATGGTTCACACAGTAACATTTACATTGCACCAAATATTATAAACAAATATCAAATCAAGTGAATGGATCCGGGGGCCAGCCGTATGAGGTGATATTTGGATCAGGTGGTACACAAATGACAAAATCTAAGGTAGCGTTGAAAAGGGAATGTTTAGGGCACCAAGTTAAAAGACCAAATAATTTACTTACAATGCCCGTCATCCATCTATCTCTCGACAAAACACTTTTCTCTTTCTTCGTGTTGTTTAGGACTCAACATGTTTTGTCACTCCTATCTTGGGAGCATACAAGGGAGGTAACCCCCGTCTTTCTATCTGGGCTCAGACTAGCAATTATTTGTCCACTGACTTCAATATTGAATGGTTTCAATCTTTATTGGCACAAAGGTTTCAATCTTTATAGGCACAATGGTTACATCATTTGGCACTCTCATCATAATTTTGTAGGGGATTGACGTTTAGATTTTTTGTCAGGAGGAATTGATGTTGACTGGGGTTAAAAATATCACCTCCGACGTAATGATTGCTCTACAACACAAATAAAAGACACTTTACACCCCCTATACCTCTGCTATAATATCATCAGTTCCGTCAATGATCAGATCATTCAATAAACTATATCACTCACATTTCTTCCATAAGTATGTGTTATAGTTTAGTGCTCTATCCAGTTAGTAAATGCCCCTAAAAGATCATCAGATCATTCGTAGTTACTGCATGGTCTTGGTCCATATTAAAGGCTCAATACCACTCTTGTTGTAACTTGTCTGCGATATCACCTCGGTGGAAGCGGAAGTAAAATACAACTAACTCATCATCATCATCTTGTTGTAACTGAATAATATGTCCCAATCTTTATTCTGGTCAACAAATTGTACTATTTTAGAATATTTCAATTAATTGATGATACAAATTTCATCTTAACACACCTCATTTAAAAATTTTGAAAAATTCAACATAATGGTTTGAAACGTCTAACGTAAACCTTTTCAAATGAAACTTCGATTTAAAAATATTTTCGAACCCTCTGGACAAGTAAAATAGGATGTAATGGATAATTTACACAACAGGTAGGACACATAAACATCTAGTACTTAGATAGAGATATTATTTATTTTCCGCAGCTTTCAAGCCAGCAAGAGTGTTATTGTCCCTTTAACGATTATCCAAACACTAAAAATCTAGTTCTTGTAGAATTAGACCGCGGAGGTCAGCACCGATTACACCATTTTATTGTTAAATATCGCATTTTATTATTATTATTATTTTTTAGATGATTGTTTAACAAAAACGTGTATGGGGCAAGAAGTTTCTTGGTGTGGGGCTCTCTGTGTATTGTCTGTCGAAACACTGACGTACTGAGGGTTTGGAAATATCCGGGACCGGCTCCTTGATATGCACCCAAGACTCAAGTACAAGGACTACTCAGACATGTGGGAAAGGAAGACATTTTAATCAAAACAGATAGAATAAATAGATTAAGAAGGGCAGTTTGTAAAAATATTAATTTAATGCCCCCCCCCCCCCTTCTCACCTCTTCGAAATGAAATTGGGTTTAATTTCGTACTTTTCTGCGCCAGCTGCGATAATGATGGCGTATGGCGACGACAACGCCATATAATCTGTTACAAGAGAGATTTTTGCCTGAACAGCGGCCGACTCTTACTTCGAATTCCGCCAGGATATTTTAACATACTACCAGTGGTATTATATACACTAGACCTCGCTTTTGTTAAATCGTCCCATCCAAACGAGTAGACGGTTTTTGTTTGCACGATCCCCATCTTACACCACTGACACGGTTAATTCGTCCCATCTTAAACCACTGACAAGGCTAATTCGCTCGTCTTACACCACTGACAATGTTAAACGAAAGTTCTACAGTAGACAGATTTAACCCTTACATAATACATATAAAATGTAAAATTCGTGGTCTTACTTTAGTGATACAAAAATTCATAACTGTACATTGTAAAATTCGGGTGGGAAAGGGTACCCAAGGCGGCTTCACACCCTTCCCGTCTGATCGGATCCCCCCACCCCATCCCGTCCCTCCGAGGTATTCGCCAGCATACTTTGCCCCCCCCCCTCACCCTATCCGACACATCTTTCGACGACCACGCGCATTACCGATTCAACCCATTAAAGGTAAAATAATAATACAAATAAATGTAAATATTTAAAGTTTATTTAACCAACAATAGGCGGTAACTTGTTATCATGCTGTAATTTTATTAAACCTGAAAAAACCCAAATAAAACTACATGTATAATTAATTCAAAAATATCACATAATTCATTTATTAAATTTAATGAAATGGCCTGAAATGAAATTGGGTTTAACTCTCTACCGTTCTGCAACAGCTGGACGTTTCCACATACTCGTCACGAAAGAAATGACAGGAAATGAGGTTTAGGTCCCACTGATATGCATCAGCCTAGCATTTCCGCATAATTTTCATGAAATGGGGTTTAACGTTCTACTGTTCTGCACCAGTCGGGAGTTTTTGCTTCCTCTTCGTGAAAGTCATGAAATGGAATGCGGTTTAACGTCCTACTATTCTGTACCAGTCGGTTTATTCCGCTTGCTCTTTATGAAAGACATGATATGGAATGCGGTTTATCGTACTACTGTTCTGTGCCAGTCGGCGGTTTCCGGGTGCTCTTCATGAAATGAAATGGGGTTTAACGTCCTACTGTTCTGTACCGGTCGGACGTTTCAGCTTACTGTTCATGAAATGAAATGAAGTGGGGTTTAACGTCCTACTGTTCAAAATCCAGGGAGCGGGGACGTCATGCAGAATCCATTGAGCGGTATTTTGACCGAATAGTGGCCTTTCCGCCTACTCTTCATCGAATTACATTTGTCAAGGGATCTTTTACGTGCACACCAACAAGCACACGGGTGTAGACCTCGGTTTTTCGTCCAATCCGAACGATTAGACACCCCTATCCTTGCCAAGATTATCTCCCGACTTGGATTTAATCTGATTAAAATGAAGAGAATGATATTTCATTTATCGATCCGGCTTTCACAATATTTTATAGTTTGCACGTGATTAAGAGTCCCCAAATAAAGTTCCGAGAGTAGGGTCGACTGTCCAACCTCGTGGGTTTTCTCCGGATCCTCCGGATTCCTCCAACTTTTTAAAGACCCCTCGGCAAACGAATTATTTGAAATAGAATTGAACCATATAGTAGTCCTGAAATGACCTAGTTTGTGTCGAGTGGACGTTAAACCCCATTTCTATCTATCTCTCTCCATTGTAAATATTCAAGGATGGTATTCGTAAAGTTGGAAGTTTCCAGAAATTTATCTAAAGAGACCAGCCTGCTATAGCCGATTATAAACCAACTTGTGCGCGCCCAATATGTGTTTGCCAGGGAATTCAGTATTTTTCTAGTAAGTTTCACCAGATTAATAATTTCGCGGGAATGCATCTTTAATAAAAAAAAAAATCACCAACCTGCTATAGCTGATTGGAAACCAGCATTATAATCACATGTTACTTCACTGTATTCATATTCATCACGTTTATCTATATAATGATCATGTGTATTTGGTCCTCCAACCAAGGCACCGTATAAAATATGTGTGTTTGGTTTAGTTGAATCGAACACATCCCAGTCACAAGATGCCGGTGGGTTCGGACATGAGCTACAATAAAAAAAAAACCCATCAAAGTATTGGTATGATATGAGATATGACAAGAAATACATGTTATAAAGATAGAGCATGAATGAAAGAAAGGATGTTAAACTTCCTACTTTTATGCACCAACCGGAATAGGGGCGTTGGGTGGCCGAATGATTAGCGCGTGCGCGCTGTATCATAAGATCTGCCATTGAGTCAACTGCCGTAGTTTCGATTCCCCAGTTGTATGGTCGCCTTATATCCAAACTCGTGGGTTTTCTCAGGGTCAGTCGGGTTCTTCCCACTGCTAAAGACCCTTACGCGCAAGCGAATTATTTGAAATAAAATTGAACCATATGTTAGTCCCGAAATGACCTAGTTTGTGTCGAGTGGACGTTAAAACCCATCTCTCTCTCTCTCTCTCAGATGAAGCGGGGGGGGGGGGCAAAGTGGAACAAATGCACTCCCTCCGCCATAAACACACACACATATTTTGGATTGAGTACAAGATTGTGAATTGATACGATTGGCGTAACTAGATCGACTTTTGGCTAGAGGGTTTTTTTTACATATCCTTTTATAAGTCACATCAGCCTTGACTCTACGCTTCGTTTTTCTTAATTCAGTACCGAAGCCCCACCCCGATTTACTTGTCCCCCCTCCCATCCCACACCCTTTAACCGGTTCCTGCCCTGAGCTTTACACGGTTCATCACAGACGACGATTTCTCGAAATCGCAAACAAAATGGATGGAATTTTAAATAAACTGAATAAATATTACCTTGAAGCATGGTGAGGATGTAAGGGATAATTGTTAGTATAACCAATGACGTAACTAAAGTTTTCTTTATTCTTTCCCAGCATGTAGTTTATCTGGCCCGCAGCCCACTTCCGGTTATCATCAACCATCAGACCATCTTCAGCAGCTATTAAAGCTAGGAACGCCGTGTTTGCTGGAAATAAGAAATAAACAGAAATGAAATGGGGTTTAAAGTCCTACTGTTCTGCTCCGACTGGGCTAATGAAGACGGATATACGCCACGCAGTGTGCTATGAGGGGAAATTCTGCCCAGACAGTGGCGTTACGGCCTACTCTTATGCCTAATTCTCACCGCCAAGGGTTCTTTTACGTGCACGCCAATGTGTAAACGTGACCTCGGTTTTTCGTGTACTGCACCAAGGGGAAACCACGCCAGTAAATTTCGGGCACATAACCATTAAAAACGACTGACTATAGACCCCCTTGCACCCCACATACAATAGATTAACGTTGACAAACTTACCATCATATCGTAGAGCTCCCCATTTCTGTCTGTAAGCTAAACCCCCAGGTGTATAGGGTACGTCACCTCCTGGTCTCCAGCTTGTAAAAAAATCTTTTACAACCTGCGCATGTCTTCGGGTTTTCTTCTCCTCATACATCAACATCTGAAATGAAACAATTAAACTAAAACACGTGCCCTTCAGTATTCTCCTGATCATACCAGGTCTTCCATGTGCGCCTTTTGCGGCGTTTCCGCATGCGTTTTCGCCGGCTAAAAAATGGGCCTAATGTAAATGGCATAAGGCCGGTTCCATGTAATTGGCAAATCGCGCGCGGATACACCACGAAAGCGCGTGCGGGATTAAACCTTTTGACAAAGATGGTATTTTGGGACAGGGGTCCTAAAATACAGAATTTTGCTCCAGTCGGGTTACCGAGGAAGAGCATACGCCATGGTGGTGTGCCATGAGGAACAATGTGTCCAGATAGCGGCAATACGGTCTACTCTTATTTCGATATTCAAGTGTCATGGAACCTTACACGTACTACCGATGGTATAAGAAACATTCTCTGACTGAAGAATTTACTCAAAATTGTTAGCCTTATTTTAACTAAAATATAGCCCTTTATAAAACTTTTGTTGTTTTAATGTATCAAATAAATCAATAAGAAACTATGTGAAAAGTTTTGTGTTTCTGGATCAAAGATATTTCTCATAAATAGTGGCTGAATGTTGATTAAATTATTCACTTAAAGGAGCTAAATCGCTAACATTTGGGACCTAGAAATTGACAAAAGTGGGTCGCAACGCATATTATACTGTAATATGAATGTATATGAACTGATTTACATTCAATGGTTTCCGTTTTTACTCCAATTTCAAATCAGTTATGTTCGGCGAAATAAGCCTGCAGTCTCAAGCGAGTGCAAATTTCTAGCGTCTGGTTATTCCAGTCTACATACGCCGTTTGATTTGGTGCAATGTGTCTAGCCTCGTCCCTCAAGTCTCTTGATACAACTGGGGCTGAAGCGCATTATGGTACACGATTCGTGTACCTATGGTAAAATGTTTATTTTGTCTTAAATATTGGATATCAAAAGCCCATCTTTTTCCGGTAAGATCACAACATGAATGTTGATTTAATTTGACAAATAAATCGTGTTTTCAATGTTGAAGATTTTGGATGATATTGAGTTAGAGACTTAGCTACTTTAAGTATGAGAATGCTTTTTGTGTTTCTGGATCAAAGATATGTCTGATAAACAGTGATTGGAAGTTGATTCAATTCTTAACTTAAGTCTGAGAATGTTTTGTGACGTGAGGGCCTGTTCCTTCTTCCTGCATCACTGATAAGGAAACCAAGCTAGAAAATCTGGAGGTACGTTCTTGACTAACATTCGAATTTATGAGATTGAATATTCACCTTTAATGCGATGAAAGAAATTTAATACTTACTTGGCATGCGATAATTTTATCATCCCAGGATTGTGCCCAGGCACCGTCATCAGTATAGTATAAATCAGCATCTTTAAGATAGGTACTGTCTTTAGTGGCTCTATATAACCAAATAGCTGCTGTACATAGCTCGTCTTTATAACCGCTAGAACTGTGGAAGGAAAAACATAAAATAAACATTCTTTATAACCGCTAGAACTGTTCTTTATAACCACTAGAACTGTTCTTTATAACCGCTAGAACTGTTCTTTATAACCGCTAGAACTGTTCTTTATAATCACTAGAACTGTTCTTTATAACCGCTAGAACTGTGGAAGGAATAACATGATATACACAATCTTTTATTCTTGTTATTTAATGGGGAGTCGCGATGGCTCAGTGAGTAGGACGCTTGCTTGCTAGTCTGGAGGTATCGGGTTCGCTCCCGGTGTTGAACCAGAAAGTGCCTCGGGATTTTTCGGCGCGGTTTCCTCTTGTGAGTTGTGCAGGACGGGGACCTGGTAAGGGGAGGGTTTAGTCGTTTGGATGGTACGTAAATAATACCCTTGACAGTTGAAATTCAAAATAATAGTAGGCCGGGCAAAAATTCTCCTCATAGCACATTGTATTGTGTATGTCCGTCTTTATTAGCCCGGTCGGCGCAGAAATGTAGGACGTTAAACCGCATTTCATTTTATTATTTAATGATTACCAAATCTACACCTAGCGAGAAAAAAACATTTACAGTGAAAACACTCATAAGTTTTTAATTTTCAACATATCTGGAAAACAGCCTTGTGTATACGAAACTATTAATCCTGTTGAGGCATTTAGTTACTGGATTGAGCAATAAACTATCGTACAACTTTATGGAAGAACAATTACTAATCTATTTGGGCGACGTTTTGAAGAGTATTCTCAAGCAACAAATAAGCATGTGATGGGCCGATCAATCTGATTAAAACACAGATCCTATAGTTCAAAATTTCGTGTAAATTGTCTATACTACACTAGGATCTGGAAGAGTTGTTATATAACTCGTGTTCTAGATGATGCTAGGGATTAGCCAATGAAACGGTCTGTTACGGCGAGCTTTTGGTGCGTGGTGCATGGAACTGTGGGTAATCCACTAGAAACATCAATGCTGATTGGTTAATCAAATGTCTGACGTCATAGGTTAAAAGCCGCTCGTATGACCTCTGACGCGACTTCCCATAGCAACTGGTCATGTAGTGTAGGCCATCGAACGTATAAATAAACGAAACGAAATATAGATCTGTATTTTAATTAGATTCTAGGCCTAATATAGACAGGCTGACAGTACCTACTTAGCAAGATTCTAAGAGTCTAAATCGATGGCTGCTTGTTGCCTTACCAAAGATAAATGCGGCTAGCGCTAGATGGTATGTTAGATAATGTGTAGATGTTGATTCAAATTCCGAAATGGTGAAATATGACTAGAAATGTCTAAAGGTCAACATCTATATCGTTAATGTTATCTTTGTCTAATGTTTGACTTGGTTTATTATCAATAACTTACTCATAATAATCTTTCAGAGGATACTTTCCTGGAACCTCTTTGGCGAATTTGTAAAGACTTTTGGCGGCTGACAACAATTTGGCGGAATATGCACTATCTTCATAAATAATAAAAGAAAAAAGAGAAGTATTAGATTTAGACAAACATCTATATTAACAAGTTAAGGTTTAAAGGAAAATATTAGTGTATGCCAATATCAGATATGTGATAGAACTGGTTAAACACGTCCCAAATATAATATTAACACATATAATTGCTACGACAGATGCGTAACGAAAATTTCCTTTTGCCTTCGTCACTTCCGTTTCTTGAAATCTTCGTTACGCATCTATCATAGCAATGATCTCTGTGATAAAATTATATTTGCAACGTGTTTAACCAGTTCTATTACATATGTGATAAATGAAATATATAAATGAGTATCATCGGTATATAAATGAAAGCTGAGACCATATTTTCTGACAATATCATATAATGGTGACGTATAAAGGGTAAATAAAATCGGACCAAGAACGGAACCTTGAGGAACCCCAGATGACAAAACAGATTCAGACGACGATTTACAACTAACTAGGCAACTACTCTTCAGGGCTTTATCAAAGAGTCTGGAACAAATCCATATATGTAGCGTGATAAAAACTAACCTTTCTGTCGGAAGACGATTGACCCCAATGCTAAAGAAGTTGCTGCTTCTCCTGCTACGTCACTTCCTGGTGTATGTCGGTCTACTTTCATTGCTGGTCTACGCATGTGCATATCTTCTGGTCGTCCCCAGTAATCATGGTCAAGTTTACCGCTCCCTACCTGAAGAAAGATAAACGGGTCAAAGATCTTTAAATCACACGCAGTGTCGATAATGGATTCATCGGACATCAGAGACGGCTGGTCTCCATAATCAATTTCATGTTAAAGATACATTAGGTAAAGATACATTATGTAAGATTTAGATAAAGAACTAGCCATTCTTACTATAATAGTTCGAAAGTAGATGATGTAAAATGAATAATTTGAAAATTTCATTCAAATTACTCTATTGCAAGCGAAGATATTAGCCTTTGAAGGTTTGACAGACGTGTGCAATAATTTGAACCACCGTACTGGTTGATCGAAGCTAAGTCTCGGTCCTCCATATTTGATTAAATCAAAGTATCGCTGAACCATTCTAATCTATTTAATATCGGAGAAATCTGATGCCATCGAGAGTTGATTAAGGCCTGGATCAGCTAATTAATGTCTAATTAGTACTTTAGAAAACATTTCAGGCCTAAAGAAAGACCTGCAATAGGCAGATTTAGCTCTTGCATAATGCATGTTTAAGAACCAAATATGCCTATTACAAGTCTTTCTTTAGGCTGTTATAGAAAAGAATAATTAGATCTTTATTTACATGGCAAGCTCAAAATTAACCCTGTAGACTTTCGGAAGGCTTGGATACAGCTTGGATCTATATAAACAGTCGTCCATTTAAGAATTACATCAATAAATGGCTGACCAAGCTAACATTTACCGTTAATCACTGGCGTTACTACCGGCCTGCCATTCGAAATTACCGTAGCCATTGAGAATGTTACTTGATAATTGAGAATATGTGGGTGGAGTTATCGTCTGACATTCAAACGATCGCAAATTTCGGACTCGGTGCGGAGACAGTTGATGCCTGTTTTGAACCCAAACTTCAACACCAACGGTGACAACGTTTTTCAGAATAAAGTAATTTGACTGAAATTCTCAATATTTTCTTTTTTAATCATCATCTAATTCAACATAAAATATTCAAATGACCCATCTGACCCTCTACATATTACTTTAAATGATATCGTGTGTTTTAGCGTGTTCTACACAACCACCACATAATAATATGGTTAATCACCACCCACGCAACATATCACAAAATTTGATTGAAGTCGTTGAAAGATGCCCCCTTCCCCAAAACGTCGAAAATAGCGGACGGAAGGACAAACGATGTACAATGGGCTAAAAATATTAAATATGAGGTTTACCTGATAATAGTATTCCTGTGTTTTAGGGTTCCAACATTTTAGAAAATAGTCTAGTGGCCATTTGACCGATTTGTACATGTTGTCTAATTCATTAGTTAGCGTATAAGCATCTTTGAATGTGTAGAGACCCCACAGTAGCATGGTAGTAGCTGATGCCATAGGTAGATTAAACTTCACATAATCACCAGCTGTAAAAGTAATTGAATCAAGTTCGATTATATGTCTAGAAGAAACCCGAGGTTCCCAGCGAGATTCGTCAAGCTGTGTTCATGAACAGCTGATTCCCGGTCATTGGTCATTTATACTGATGATTCTGGATATAAACCACTGATTCCGGAAATAAACGGCTGATATTCCGGGGATAAACGGCTAATTCCGGGGATAAACGGCCGATTCCGGAGATAAACCAATGATACCGGGGGTAAACGGCTGATTCCGGAGATAAACGGCCGATTCCGGAGATAAACGGCTGATTCTGGGGATAAACAGTCGATTCTCGGAGATAAACGACAGATACCGGGGATAAACGCCCGATTCCGGAGATAACCGACAGATTCCGGTGACAAACTAACAATAAATTAAACTAAAAACAAAGACATCTAGAATAATCATCGTCTAGTTGCGGTCATGAACGGCTGAATGCGGTCATGAATGGTGTATTCCGGTAATAAAATAATGATTCCGGTGACTAACGAATTGTCCTCAAGAAGAAGAAGCAGAAGAGAACGCGAATGGCGACAAGACCCGCATGGGTCTAGCATGAAAACAACATACCAACCAAATACAATCTGATTAAATACAGATCATATTTCGTTTCATTTTTATAGTTCAAAATTTCGTTTTACTTGTCTTTACTACACTAGGATCTGAAAGAGTTGTTATATTACCGGCATTCTGGCAGAAGTGAGGGATTAGCCAATGAAACGGTCTGTTACGGCGAGTTCTAGGCGTGCGATGCACGGAACTGTATACCACTAGAAACGTCAATGGCTGACGTCATTGGGTCAAAGGCCGCTCGTGCGACCCCTGACGCGACCTTCAAGTACAACCGGTCAAATCTTCATGTTGAGTAGGCCATCAAAAGTATAAAAAAAACGAAACGAAATTTAGATCTCTTCCAGATCCTAATGTAGTAAAGTAAAACCAAATTTTGAACTATAAAAAAACGAAACGAAATATAAATCTGTATTTTAATCAGATTGAACCAGATATAGGACTTGATTGAACCAGATATATAGATATAGGACTTACCATCATACCAACCACCAGACAGATCTTCACCATGAAGACCCTGATCATGAACCGCTGAGTCCCCTCTCCATTTAACACGATTGTCCTTTGGTAGAACACCAGATCTCTGAGCTTCATAAAACAAGATGGATTTTCCCAAGACCTCGGCATAATTTGGTGTATTCCCTGAAATCCAAAAATAACAATAAAGCTTCTTTTTTCGTACATAGTCTCTTGCATTTATATTATGCGATTTCAAGACCCGTGATTACCCCCCACGCTCCGTCCATTTAATGGCATAAGGTCAGGTTTATACGGGGACAAGGGGCTTGATGAGAAGTATCCTACTGTTTAGGGGTTACACGTGGACAAGGGGTTTATTTTTTTCGAAAATAATCTCTTGCCCTGCGGTTAGTTCGTTATATTTCAAGACCCATGATTAGAGCCCCCATCCTTCCTAACCCACCCACTTCCCCTACATTTAATGACATTAGCAAAAAAACGCAATACAGCTTTTTCTAAACTAGAGTAAAAGAATTATTAATCTGGCGGCCTACGTGGTTACAGCAAAACAGACCTTGACACACTGTCCTACAGATAAAACCATGTCACGTGTCTGATAATAGCAACTATTTTAAACTCGACAGAATTGATTGTAAAGAGATTAAACGATAATCCCGAACCTACCCACTCTTTAAAACAACAATCTGTGTATTTTGGTCCAATAGCCCAGTGAAAATTGTTTGTTTAATGTCTACACGAAACATTGGTAGCTGACAAACACAGTACATTTTAACACAGTAACATATAACCCCATACACGGTTAGGGCTAAAAGCTAAGGCCTACTGCAGATTTTATAATAGATCGCAATATTGTTGTTAATCTATAAAAACCAACCACATCTAGGCTTTGTATGGACAGTTCGTTGGTGACCATAATTAGCTGGCTGTTTAAAAACTGATTTTGTTAGAAGTAGCAATACAATAAATATATTTTTTTTTTATCAACCATTTATATTTTTATTCCTGTGAGTGGATGTGTAGGGACCCAGTGCACTGCTTTGTACCCCGGGAGCCTTTAATGCTGTTAAGACGAACATGCAAATGTCCCCCCCCAAAAAAAAACAAACAACTCTTGAGGGTATCAACATAAAAATTATTCGGAAAAGAAAAGTACAATTACTAAGCCTTTATAGCATTTATCCAGTCGGAGCTGAACAGTGGGACGTTAAAACCCATCTCATTTCACTTAGTAAACCTTATAATCATTTTTATAATAATTTAAGATTGATTAAGTTAGGTTTCTTTCAAGGTAATCATTGGCATGTCTGATGATTGATCATCATTACCTAAATATTGTATTTACATAATGCCCCCCCCCCTCCCGTCTTCATTAGCTCAGTTCGGAGCAGAACAGCGGGACGTTAAACTCCACTTCATAATGTCCTGTCTCATTTTATATTTTATCATTGCCTGGCAAAGACTATTTTAACGTGCCTTGGGGCCTGTCCGTGCTCTGAGAAATAAAAAAGACGTGCTCTCAGAAAGTTTCAATTGGGATAAAAAGGCGCGGCAGGTATCACTGAAGAGAGGCCCATCACTGTACCAAATTCTTTTTTGTTTTGTTGAAAATTTGAATCTTGAGTTATGAGTCGTTGTTTTGTTCAGTTTCAGCAGTCAGCGGTATGAATGTTTAATACGGACCATAGACTCCCACACAGTCCAGTGTGTAGGGTTAGGGTTAGTGTGTATATACACAGACTAGCTATAATGTGTTAATATGTAAGAACTAAATCTGCTTATTGCAGGTCTTTTGTTGCCTTAAATGTTATTTAAATTATTTAAGTTATCATTTAGGCAAGTATTCACATGGCAAGCCCAAAATCAACTCTCTAGACACCGGATGGCTGAGATGGTAACGTGTCTGCCATGTCTTCGTTGAGCGATAAAATTTAAAACCGAGACTAGTAACAATTGTACTATCAACGCGGTTTCTTGTCAAGACTTCAACCATTCATAACTTCACTCAGAATAAAATAATTTGACTTTTCATTATCTGTTTTTAAACTGGTGTAGCAATAGTGACCATCGATTTATCTAAACTTTATATAATGTATTCAGGGGCTAGGTGAGAGGGACGTATCAACGAGCTTTGCGTCATGGTTTTGAGTTTTTGCGCCCCCTTAATTTTTTGCGCCCCCTCGCAAATCGCATGGTACACCACGTCCCGCCCCCTGACATCCCCTAACGCTGCATACCGAGGGTTTTTGTGCCCCTAAATGTATCTTTAATACTAATAAAAATTTAACCTGAACTGGCTGGTGGCATTGGAGCTGGTTTTGCTATGGGACGCCTGGTTTTTGTTGGACGTCTGGTTGCTATTGTTGGGCGTGTGGTTGTTGTTGTTGGGCGTCTGGTTGCTGTTGTTGGGCGTCTGTTTGTGGTGACGGTTCTCGAGGTATCACTCAAGAACACTACAGCTTCCGGTTTGATGCTGTTCTTGGTTCGACCCTCGATGACACAACATATCTTAGTACCAGGTTGTGGGGTACCATTAAAAAAGTTGTTTCGAAGAATAAAATTTCGATTATCAACTTTCCTTTCCAAGAAGGAATTCCAAGTCTTCAAAAGAAAAATACATGTATTTAAACTAGCTAAATTGCTGATATTTGTGACCTAGAAATTGACACAAATGGATCGCAACGCGTATAATAATGTAATCAGATTGTATCTAAACTGATTTACATTCAATCGTTTCTGTTTTTACTCTAATTTCAAATCAGTTATGTTCAGCCAGAAGTCTCAATCTAATGGCAGCCTCTAGCATCTGGTTATTCCAGTCTCCACTGATAGTATTTATTGCACTTGCTCTCCCTTGTTACAAATGGCGCTGAAACGCATTATGATACACGATTCGTGTATCAATGGTAAAATGTTTATTTTGTCTTAAATATTGGATATCAGAAACCCATCTTTACCCGGTAAGATCACAACATCCATGTTGATTTGAATTGACAAATAATTCGTGTTTTCCATGTCAAAGACTTTGGATGAAGACTGTAACAACCCTAATGTGGGGATATTGTGAATATCAAGTCGCCAAGGTTGAACAGGCGACCCCATACTCCCTGCCACGTACTAGCGGGGAATCGAAACCACACCAAGTGACTCAATCACAGACCTTATGATCTAAAGAGAGAGAGAGAAATGGGGTTTAACGTCCACTCGACACAAACTCGGTCATTTCGGGACTAACATAATTTAATATTATTTCAATAATTCGCAATAATCTGCTTTATCAGTGGGAGGAAACCGGAGGACCCGGGGAAAACCCACGAGTTTGGACAGGCGACCCTACTCCTTGTCACGTACAACCGGGGATTCGAAACCACGCCAGTTGACTCAATAGCAGGCTTTATGATACAGCGCGCACGTGCTAACCATTCGGCCATCCAACACCCCATAATCTAAAGCCCACGCTTTAAACCATTCGGACACCCAACCCCCTAAAATTGAAAAAAGAAAATACATAGATAACGAATTGACCGTAGATAAATTGAAGACAATAATCTATAGTTATACTTACGGTAATTCCTTCCACATCGTTCCTGAATCTTACAAGTAACCGCCATCCTTTTAAATGAGGTGGCGCTGTAAAGCAGACCTGGCCTAGAAAACCACCGTACCAGCTACCCCATACTTCAAAGTTGTCCGCAGACGTCAGTTCACTCACCGCAGAGAGTAAAACCCAAACAAGTCTGTAGATAGACAAACACACTGGTCATATATTGATACAATTAATATTGGTATACCGCTATTTTACCCAAAAACCTTAATACAACATTCTTCTTCTTAATGGTACTGAATTAGAGTTTTATATTTAAAAGAATATAAAAATATATTTAAAGGGGTATTGTTGGAGATTAGATAAAGAGCTGGCAGTTCTCACTATAATAGTTAAAAACTAGATAATGTAAAGGAAATATTCTAAAAATTTCAGTCAAATTGCTCCAATCTGAACCGAGATATTAGCTTTTTTAATTTTAAGCCTAGCCTCGATCATCATTGCTAAAGTCGGTACGATAAAAAAAACATAGTCTCGATTATCCACTTTTTGATGTAATCAATAATCATCAATGAGCGTTGAGCTGCAGATCGGATTCAAATCCAGTAATTATTGCAGGCTAGCGATGACATCGAGAGTTGATTATGGTCTTATCAAGTCAATTAATGTCTAATTAATAATTCAGATAACATTTCAGGTCTAAAGAGACCTTGCATAATGTATGTTTAAAATCTTAGGCCTATATTATATTTTATCTATAAGAAGTATTATTATATATCTATATACAAAAACTATACAATATGGTTAAATATTAAACCTATAATATCTAATCTGATACCTATTAATAATACTAAATTAGATTTTTATATATATAAAAAAAATATTTAAAAATTATATTTAAAAGCTTACACCCATATATTATCTGTTTTCTTTTAAAATAATATCTTATATAAAAATTAAAAAAAATTGTAATATTTTCTTTGCCTCGTTTGTCATTCGAATTTTTAATTATGAGGATAAAATTATCCCGTTATTGAAATGAAATATTATTAAATCTATAAAAGGACAATAAAGGCCTACGTTCATTCTAATTATGGTTATATTCTCTGGGTGTTCATGATAAATCTAAGAGATTGGATTTTAAATATTCTGATAATAAACTAGTTCTAATATAGATAGGTACATTCTACAGAGTAAGTTATACAGTAAGCAGCTTGTAAATAGGCATATATACCAGATCTTGTAAATAGACATATATATCAGATTTTGTAAATAGGAATATATACCAGATCTTGTAAATAGATATATATATACCCCAGATCTTGTAAATAGGAATATATACCACAGATCTTGTAAATAGACATATATGCTAGACCTTGTAAATAGACATTAACAGAATTAATTTAATAAATAGGGTATCGGTACCGTTCTCCAGCTGGTCTGTTATAACATAGAATATTCTCTAGGCGATAGTTTTAAATGTAATGTACTAAATCAAACCGATAAGAAAATATTCCTTGTACAGATATAAATTCTACAGAGAAACTTGTACAATTGTTACATAACTCAATCTGGTAAATAGGCATATAAATCTTGTAATATTCATTCACGGAATTCATTTCATGGATAGGATATTGGTACCTTTTTTCACCTGGTCAGTTATATAATAAATTATTCTCTAGGTTCGTGAAGTGTCATGTACCAAGACATATCGATAATAAAGTATTAGTAGATTTATATAAGCTAAACTATAGGTATAATATGTATATTTACTAGATATTCCAAATAGGTACTCAGGGAATTAATTTCATGGTTATGATAACCGAACCGTTTTTCAACTGGTCAGTTGTAAAATAGACTATTCCCTATGTTCTTGTGACAAATTGAAATGTCATATACCAAATCATAACGAAAGGAAAGTGTTTATTTTATAGATATATATAAGCTATACAATAGGTGTATATATACTAAATATTGTACTCACGGAATTAATTTCATGGATATAATAATGGAACCGTTTTTCACCTGGTGAATTATAAAATAGACTATTCTCTACGTTCTTGTGACAATTTGAAGTGACATGTACGAAACCAAGAAAAGTATTAGTTTTAACGATCTATATAAGCTATACAATAGGTATACTAAATATTGTACTCACGGAATTAATTTCATGGATATTATTGGTGCCGTTCTTCTCCCCAGTTACTCCACAAGCTGTTATTAAACCTATGAGGCTATCCAACTGTTGTTACTCTATTATAAATAAATAAACAGCGGCTCAACTCGATCGTGGACGTGAGAGAGATATCTTTGTTAGCGATAATCTCATTTTTTTACAAATATATCTTCTCCGAAATAGATTTTCTTATCATCTGCTTGCTATTCAGTATACATGTAGGGGCGATTTGTTTATTTATTTAATTTTATTTTAGATAGTTTCTTCAAACGGAAAGTTTTCTTTTTGCTGTTAATTAGTTAAGGCGGACGGTTACTTAAGGGCATGGCTTAAGGGATAGTTTCTGGTATGCAATGTGTTTAGACATAGTTTTAAATATTTGTTAGTTTTTGTCTTATCAGCACTCACAAGTTACATACCTTCAAAGAGAGCGCCTTAGAGATGCCCTGTCTTAAACCACAATATGAGATAAGCTTGGTGGACATAGTAGTGGAATACACTTACACTAGAATTCTTTTAGTCTTTATCAACCATGATAAAATATGATGAGACATTATATACATGTAAAAAAAATACCTTTTAATACTGGGCGACGTTTGGAAATGAAATGAAATGGGATTTAACGTTCTGCTCCGACTGGGATAATGAAGACCGCGATCTATGGGGAAAATTTTACCCGGACAGCGGCACTACGACCTACTCTTATATCGAAGTCCATTTGATCTTTTACGTGAATGCCTATTTGTACACGGGATCTCGAGTTTTCATTCCATCGAACGACGACTATACGTTGTCCCTTGCCAGGCCATCTTTCCTGCACCACTGACAAAGGGGCAACCACGTCGGAACATCCCGATGCAGTGACCGATCAAGCGACGTTTGGGCTAAGACCCCCTTGTAAATCTATGTAAATCTATTTCCTGCATTCCTACTAAACAGTCAACAAATTAAAATCAAACTTTTTGAAATGGGGGTTTAACGTCCTACTTTTCCGCACCAAACGAGATAATGAAGGCGACCATACGATATGACGTGGTTTCGATTTCCCGGCTGTACTTGACAGGGAGTAGGGTCGCATGTCCAACCTCGTGGGTTTTCTCCGGGTCCTCCGTGCAAGCGAATTATTGAAATAAAATTAAACCATATGTTAGTCCCGAAATCACCTAGTTTGTGTTCGAGTGGACGTTGAATCCCATTTCTCGCTCTCTGTCCCGTACATTTCTGCGCTTTAATATTAAAGTACTATTCACTTCCGTTTATCATGGCCGGAAAATCGCCGTCGCTTTTTTCTTCTTTTTTTTTCGTTTTGTTTTAGTAATGTTCAGTCTGCTGACCTTTTATGAACTCTAACTGATTAATAATAACTGCTATATCACGGTCAGGTCTATTTCAAATAGCCACCTGTAGATTTCCCCAAGGTCACGAGATGTAAACAAGGTTAGGGCAAGTGATTGTTACCGAGGTTTGTGGGTTAGGGTAAGGGTTGGGGCTAGACCTTGGGTTAGGTTTAGGAATTTACGTCTCGTGACCTATGACGAAATCTGTTGGCGGCCATGTGAAACAGATTTAACCCTATATCACGAAGCGACATAAACCCTATTTTCCTAGCCTGGAGGTCGGGTGTTCGATCCCTGCATTAGCCGAGAAAGTTCATCCAGAGTTTCCGGCGTGGTTTCCCCTTGTCAGTGATGCAGGACGGAGGGTCTGACAAGGACAGCTATCTAGTCGTTCGGATGGGACGAAAAACCGAGGCCCCGTGTACAAATTGGCGTGCTCGTAAAAGATCCCTTGGCAGTTGGAATTCGATATAAGAGTAGACCGTAGCGCCGCTGCCCGGGCAAAATTTCCCTCATAGCACACTGTATGGCGTATGCCCGTCTTCATTAGCCCAGTTTAGGAGCAAAACAGTAGGACGTTAAACCCCATGTCATTTCATTTCATTTCAAACACCATTTTCCTGTCGTATCCTTCAGACTATGGCTAAGTATTATTATTTGTTATTAGGCCTTATATTGTATAAAATATTATTGAAAAAGACTTGCCAAATGTTTGAAACATCGATAAAATTCCGGAAAAGGAAACGAAACGAAACGAAAAGTGAATAGAAAAAACATTCGATTTTAATATATTTAAGTTCCGACATGTCTTTGTTTGGTGGGAGCCGCGGTGGATCAGGAAGTAAGGAGCAAGCTCGTTAACCAAGAGTTGGCCGAGAGAGTTTCTCGGAATTTTCAAACGTCGTTCGGATGGGTCGACAAAGCGATTCCCGTGTACACATGCGCGTGCAAGTAAAAGAACACTTGCCAATTGGAATTTGTAATAAGAAAAGGTCGATGTCGGTGCAGAAAAAACCCCCACTCATTTCATTTAATTTCTTAGTTTGTATTGAGTGACCAGTAGTAGAAGGGTTTAACAAGACGACCACTTGCTTTATTTACTTAGCAAAAATAGTATACTATTTTTGGACATACAAAGCTTGAAATAAAATAGCCTTTATTATACGTCCATAGTAGATATTTTTTGTTTATAAACACGTATATTGGTTACCCCAGGTATATAAAACATATAGATATAATAGATATACTGTTAATGACACGTGCTATGTGTGGTTTAATGCTCGATATTTGAGACATTAAGTAATATATTGAAATGAAATATGGAGTTTAACGTTACTGTTAAAATTATATGTATATTTACAGTTATAAGTATAGTAAAAATACAGTGCAGGATTTGCCAGATCACATGGTTTGTTAACTTACATTTAAAACGAGGTAAATGAATATGGATACAAAGATGTAAGATTACATCAAACTCAATGTAGTTATACAACCATATGCCAGTTTACATTATATGAGCTGTATGTTAAAGTAGCTAAGTCTCTAACTCAATATCATCCAAAATCATCGACATTGAAAACACGATTTATTTGTCGCTTTAAATCAACGTTGATGTTGTGATCTTACGAGGAAAAGATGGGCTTCTGATATCCAATAACTAAGACAAGATAAACATTTTACCATTGGTACACGAGTACCATGGTGCATTTCAGCGCTATTTTAAACAAGGGACTCGTAGAAAGAGGCTAGATATATTCCACAAGTCATGTCAATCGGTGACGTCATATTATTATCTGGATAGCATGCGCAATAAGTACTATCGGTATAGAGTTGAATAACCAGACGCTAGAGATTGCCATTCGATTGATACTTCTGGCGTATTTCGCCGAACATAACTGATTAGAAATTGCAATAAAAACAGAAACGATTGAATGTAAATCAGTTTATATACATTCACATTACATTATTATATGCGTTGTCGACCCGGCCATTTGTGTCAATTTCTAGATCCAAAATATAAGCTATTTAGCTCCTTTAACAGAAATTTTAAATTTACTGTCAAATAGTGGTAACATCGGTTATTCCCCCTTCGACTAAATATCGAATTTTGTGCAAAATATTTACTGTTTTTTTCAGTCAGTTTAGTCCATTTTAGAGAAGAAATAGGTTATCCAAAATCTGAATGCACCAACAAACTGGCTAAGAAAGACATGCATATGCAATACATTGGATTGTGTGGGACATTTTGCTTGGACGGTGTCATGTCACTTACTCTTTCCATTGTAAGGAGCAGAACAGTAGGACATTAGATTGTCTGCGATATCACCTCGGTGGAAGCGGACGTAAAATTTAACTAACTCACACACACAAGACATTAGACCCCATTTCATTTAAAAAATTTACCTTGTCTACGATATCACCTTAGGTAGAAGTGGACGTAAAACTCTAGAAACGAACGAACGAACGAACGAATTTCTTTACATTATCGAATGTTGTTTTACATGCTCGGCTGAAAGGTCCGCAAAACTTTCCGTGTTCGCCTGGATCGAACCTAGGACTAATTAGCCAAGCGGGGACAAACATATTCCTTTTAGTAATGTTACCATGGCAAATTACATAATATGTAATTCTACAATAGTTATGAGGTATTAATACATAAACTCTGTCAAAACACACAATATATTTATGTTTTTAATGTTAATGTACCGATTTATGGTATGTTTACATGTACTCCATTTACAGATATGTAATTTTACCATGGATGTATAATAGCTAGAGGTAAAGTTACATTATAGAAAGTGAAATAACATACAATGTTAAAATACAGTTATAATGATGGCAACATTTCTGCCAGTCTAAAAAGGGTAAAAATACATAATAATTTTAACAGTGGTCCTACTTTACTTTTCCGAACTGGGCTAATTAAGACGGGCATACGCCATACAGTGTGCTATGAGAGAAGTTTTGTCCGGACAGCGGCACTACGGCCTACTACTTGAAGGGATCTTTTACGTGCACACCAATGTGTATACGGGACCTCGTTTCTTCGTCTCATTGTCAGGCCCCCACGTCCTGCATCAATGACAAGGGGGAACGACGCCGGAAAAATCAGGATGAACTTTCTCGGCCAATGCAGGGATCGAACATCCGACCTCCAGACTAGAAGGCCAGCGTCTTACCCACTTAGCCACCGTGGCCCCACTAAGTAAAGGGAGGTCTAGAACATTTTTTTAAGCATTAGAAAAATATAAGAAAAACAGGTGATTGAAGTATATCTGGATAAAATTATTTCCTATTTAATGTAACAAAGTGGCTATTGTTACGACGAGTCTGAGCCAACTTTAGAACGAATTCCAAAATGGCTGCCAATCTCCCCAACACCAGCTTTGATAAAGGAGCAGTATTTTCAACGTTTTCAGAACTAAAGGCAGCAATTAATAGATGGGAAGGGTTAGGGTTAGAGTTAGGACTATTTTTACGACTATTCAGTTTTCAACTTCGCCGATGGAGGGCTGTGAATGCATCGTCGTAACAATAGTCTGAGGACTATTTTTACGACTCGTCGTAACAATAGCCACTGCCTTAATATAAATGAGTATAAAGGCACCATTTTGCCTTAGAACTATAATATACTGCAACGTATTGTAACATTCGTAAATTCCACTCCACACAGAAACTGAAAGATGAATAGCTTGTTTATCTGCTCCATATACAAATTAAAATAGTTTTAATCATGGACTAGCTTACTTTAACCAAATTTTATTTCATATAATACAGCGTCGAAGCCATGACGCATACTTTAAATAATATGATCTGATAATTTAATGAAATGGAATAAAACACCGCCTTATTCGCTGAATTGGAACTATTTACACAAAAGACAAAAAGACAAATATTATCATTACTAAGCACTTGAGCATAAGAAATGAAACGAAATGGGGTTTAACGTCCTACCGGTCTACTCCGACCAGGCTAATGAAGACAGGCATACGTCATAATTAATGTCTAATTAATAATTTAGATAACATTTCAGGCCTAAAGAAAGACCTGCAATAAGCAGATTTAGCTCTTGCATAATGTATGTTTAACTAAGGATTTAAACATTTTTTGCTGCATTCATGATAATTCCAGAGTCTATGTCATACAGTGTGCTATGACGGACATTTTGCCCAGACAGCGCTACGGCTACTCTTATTTCAGATTCCAACTGGTTATTGTACTTCAATGTGTCTTGCTAAGGATAAAATAACATTCATAAATAGCGCTGTATATCAGGCACTGGGTTGTGTATTCCTAGTATGAAGTACTGTTCTAGATCTTTGGCAGAGAAACCTAGCGGTCTTAAGTCAATGAAAAAGCTTCGAAATATTTCATTACATGACAACTAAATAACATTATGGCAAATTGTTTCAATTTTTTATTCTACTAATCAGATTTTAATCCTGATATTTTATCAAATTTGACTCGGCAGTTTTATGAAAAAAAAACATTTACGTACCTATAAAGATATGTATTTTGAAACGTGTTTAGTTTTTCGGTAAGTTTTATTTTTGCAAGAATTGATTAAAACAAATAACATCCCGGATATTAACATACCTTGAATAAACATGATATCAATAATTCCTTGTAAAGATGTCCGGAAACACAAGATTTAATATATCCTCGCTTTATTAAATTCAATAATATCCAATTAATTACTTATATCCTACCTGTATTTCCCAGGAAACATTCGACTCAGATATTCCTCGATCAGATCCATTTCAAAAGGCCACCTGTAGATTTAAACAGGGTTAGGGCACGTGATTGTTGCCGAGGATTATGGGTTAGGGTTAGGGTAAGATTTATGGCTAGGTCTTGGGTTAAGGGTTAGCGCTAACCCTGTTGAGAAGTTTATATTCAGCTTTCATTTAATAAAATTGAAAAGGTTTTTAAATATTCTTTTTGTGTATAACTGAGGTAAACCGCATGGCGGCCATTTAGGGCAGAGATCTATTCTCGTAGTATAGAGAAGATAGTTCTCTCTGTGCAAAACAATATCTCTATTTGACCAAATGTTTGTGTATTTGGATATTACACTTCGATTTTTAATCTAAATTTGATTGTTCAAATATACTATTCAAAAAAAGTAGGGGATATTTGATTTTGGGGGCATAATACTAAAATATGCAAATGACTACGAAAAAAGTCACTATAGAACCTAACAGAAGAAACATTTCCAGTTACATGTGACGCCCAAACGCACCAATAGCTACCGCGTGGAATGCAGGTGATGCTTGGGATCATCATGGGGGTCCAACCCAAGATTTGCACGACTCTGACTTTGAATGTTACAGTTATTGTGGCATTGAATTCCAGGGTGGAAACAATAGTTTAATTGTTTTAGTGACCAGAAAACAAATTTTGATATGCGTCGGCTTACCCAAAATGAAAGGTTACGTGCCCTTGGCATGCTACAGATCGGCACAACACAGGCGGTTGTGGCGCGGACGATGAATGTTTCTCAGTCTGTCATAAGCAGGCTATGGTCCAGATACCGTGATACACAATCTGTACAGGACAGACCACGCTCAGGTCGACAAGGGCGACAACTCAAGCCCAGGATCGATTTATCCGTACCTTGGCCTTGAGAAATCGTGTCATCACAGCAAATCAGATCAGCGCTCGTCTTCAAACAGACACTGGTGTGAGAGTGAGTGGCCAGACGATTCGGAATCGACTGCATAGGGGTCACCTTCGCGCCCGACGTCCTCGCGTGATCCCTTGTTTGAGAGATCATCACATTCAGGCAAGACGTCGTTGGTGTAGGGATCGTCAACACTGGGATAATCGACGCTGGAGCAATGTGATGTTTTCAGATGAGTCAAGGTTCACTGTTGATTTTTTGGACAGACGTAGGAGGGTGTGGCGTCGTCGAAACGAGCGCTTCCAAGACGTTAACGTAATCAGACATGATCGATTTTGGGGTGGTTCTGTTATGGTGTGGGGAGGCATCACTGTTGCTGGAAGAACGGCTTTACATGTTGTTGCAGGGCGTGTTACAGGCCAGTACTACCGGGACAACATCTTGGCAGTCCATGTTGTGCCGTTCGCACGACGTCATGGCCGCCGTTTCATCTTCCAGGATGACAACGCAAGATGTCACAGGGCCAGGATCGTTACAGGTTACCTCCAACAACAGAACATCACCACATTACCTTGGCCAGCACTGAGTCCCGACCTCTCCCCCATCGAGCATGTCTGGGACATGCTTGGACAGAGGTTACGTCAACGTCAACAACGTCCTGCCAATGTCCAAGAACTTGCTGCTGCGTTGCAACAGGAATGGGATAATCTGGACTAAAATGACCTTAGACGTCTCATTAGGAGTATGCCACGTCGGATCAATGCTTGTTTGGCAAACAGAGGAGGATTTACCCGTTACTGACTTGGTTGTGATGCTGTGGTAACTTTGCTGTTTGACCCCGGGTATCATTTTACCCTTATAATGGTCAGTCTGTGCCTTACTTAGTCTAACGATCATTTGAAATAAATCGATGAATGTGAACTTCATTTCATTTTGTCATTTGTTTCTTCGTCAGTTTCATTAGGTGACTTTAATAACACTTAAAAATCAAATATCCCCTACTTTTTTTGAATAGTATATATATGACAATAAAAACTTAAAGTTAAGATACAGTTGACCAATGTTTGTATATTCTAGATATTAGGCGTTTTAATCTAATTTTGATTATCCAAAAATAATTGACTATATCTAACCATAAAAACTGAAAGTTGATTTATAAAATGAGAGAGAGAAAGAGAGAGAGGGATGGGGTTTAACGTCCACTCGAAACAAACCTGTACGGGTCTTTAACAGTGGGAGGAAACCGGATTAATGACGTACACATACCGGGTATATTGTGAAATAGAGCACCTGTTCTGTTTAAAAACTATTCAAAATATTGACAGATTTCATTAATCTCACGCAGCTCGAATATTATATATTCACTTTGATCTATAAATGAAATTATTTTGTGGGAATTTAGCATTATATCTGTTGATAATTCCATTCATTCATATTGATCCAAAAACAGAACCTGCTTACAAACGACATTACACGCTTCGCACCTGAAAATAAAAATATGTTTAGGTATAATATTCATCAGTAATCCAATCCAATAACATAATTACCTATATACTATATAAATACCATGAAATCGAACATTGGTTTAGCTGTTAGCGATCGGGAACTTGGAGCGATTGGTTTTATCGGGTCATTTTTATATTTATCAACAGCGATGAATTTGTTAATGTAAGTTTACTTCTTTATTAATTTCATTCACACTTTTATATTTTTTTCACATTCTACTGCATTTTCCCCAACACGTTCCGCGTACAAATATCCGTTCAATTTTTTTTTTTTTTTTTTTTTTTTTTTTTTTTGAATATTGAGTCTTCGTCTCATTATATGTTTTAAATTTAGGCCACACCAATTTAAACATACATTATACAAGAGGTAAATCTGCCTATTGCAGATCTTTCTTTACGCCTGAAATGTTTTCTAAATTATTAATTAGACATTAATTAACTTATCCAGGCCATAATCAACTCTTGATGACATCGGATTTCTCCGATACTAAATAGATTAGAAAAGTTGAGCCATATTTTGATTTAAGTTAAAAATGGAGGAGCGGGGCGTAGCTTCGAACAGCCAGTACGGTGGTTGAAATTATTGCACACGTCTTGTCAAATCTCCAAAGGCTAATATCTTCGCTCGCAATAGAGTTATTTGAATAAAATTTTCATTATATTCATTTTGCATTATCTATTTTTGAGCTATTATAGTTGAATGAATAGCGCTTCATCTAAATCTTACATAACGTATCTTTATATTTTTTTTAAATTTCCGTTCTTCGGGCTCTTGATAAACTATGCTTTGTTTAAATTCCTTCGAAGACCAAAAGTTGTTATACGGGACCGCGCACGAGAGGATATCTTACAATTCAAAAAAATAGTTGACTGTCACTAGATAAGAGAAAACGAGAAAAATAGACAGTCCGTGCATTATCATGTATAGAATGAATAAAAACAAGTGAATGTACGGACTATTTCTAGTTTTCTCTTATCTAGTGACATTCAATTATTTTTTTGAATTGTTAGATTTCCTCTTACAGTCTCACATACACTCACCGAGAACACCCCCCCCCCACACCCACACACACACAAACACACCCGCCGTTGCTCTGAGCTAGTTATGGCCCTGCTCACATATCAACTTTTATTCTTCCACGGAATTATTAGTGAGCAGAAACTCGCCCATGTATCTGTTATCACTCGTCACGTCAGTCAGTTATATAGAAGGATAACTCGTGTTCTCCTTTTGCTTTCGTCACTTTTTTTTAAACCTTCATTACACATCTATCGTAGCAATGATCTCTGTGTTAAAATATTTGGAACGCGTTTGACCGGTTTTATCACATATATATGTGATAATGACTGACGCTAATATTGTCCTTTAAGGTCTTTTCATGTTAATTAATGTCTAATTAATAATTAAGTTAACATTTCAGGCCTAAAGAAAGACCTGTAATAAGAAGATTTACCTCTTGTATAATGTATATTTAAAATTTCAAAACTTAAAAATTTGGAACTAAAGTTTTTGAATTACTGTGCAACCACGTGCTATTGGTTTTCAAATTATTCTTTTTCCTTAAACAATTAGAAGCAAAAATTTTTAAAATAGGTTTTTCCTCAAGAACAGAAAATAAAATTGTATATATGTTTTTATACATGCACTTGCACTTTTGTTCCTGAATCAAGGACCCTTGACCGAAAGATTTTTTTTTTAATTAACATTGTTTACGATCATTCACTATTGAAGTTTTTTATGAATGAAAAACTGTTGTTTCCGCACGTCTTTGCAATATAAAAAGGATGCTTAATTTTTTGCAATGAAAAACGTTGACAATAAAATTTAGCTGATGTCACTATTGACAGTATCGTACGATAACGGATAAATTTACTCTGTTTATTTGATTGCACTATTCGGAGCTACGGTGGCTCAGTGAGTAAGACGCCGAATATCTAACCTGGAAGGGTGGTTGGATGGCCAAATGGTTAGCACGTGCGCGCTGTATCATAAGGTTTGTCATTGAGTCAACTGGTCGCCTATCCAACCTCGTGGGTTTTCTCGGGGTCCTTCGGTTTCCTTTCACTGCTAAAGACCTCTACGAGCAAGCAAGTGGACGTTAAACCCCAATTCTCTTCCTCTAACCTGGAGGTCCCGTTATCCTTATGAAAGTTCATCGGAATTTTTGGAGTGGTCTTCATTGTCAGTGATGCAGGGCGAAAACCGATATTCCGTGTACACGTTGACCTACGCGTAAAAGAACCTCTGACAGTTTAAATTCGGTATTAGAGTAGGCCGTAGTGTCGCTATCCGGGTAAAATTTCCCTCATAGCACACTGTATGGCGTATGCCCCACTTCGTTAGCCCCATTGGAAGTGTAGTGAGTCAGCGCTTACTGTACAGTCAGGATTAGTGCTAAATGATAAGGCCAGGTAAATTTTTCGCTAGCGTTAATCCCAACTATTACCATAACCCTGGACCTACTATCTCGCCAACAAACACGTGCCCTAACCTTATTTACATGTCAACGACCTTGGCAAAAATTGAGCTGGCCTCAACAAATAGATTTAGCCGTACAGGTAGAAAAAATACATTCGCCGTCATATGATAATTGGTCATTAATATTAATTACCTACATCAATATAACCTTTGAAGTTTTCTATATACTGCAGTCACCATATTTAGTAATAACGAGAAAAAATCCTTTTTTATACTGCACAAAACATCAGCAGGGCGGCGACAATAAAATCGAGGGTTATTTCTAATTCAGCAATCTCCCGTGAACCCGGGTCACAAACATATGCTCTCTCTCTCTTTTTAAAACGACCCAGGAAACATTAAAGGGGATTTTTTTAAACTAAAATTTCGTATTATTGTATGTATCATTTTCTATTTTTATCCTTATCTAAATAAACAAAACCCAACACCACAAAATATGCGATATGTTGATTTCTATTCATCTTTTCTTTTTCAATAATTTAAAAAAAATGTTAACAGTGCAACATTTAATAATGATTGACAGGTTGCATCTTTTTAAAGATCAAAGAAAAATTAGCCGGCGTATATCGACATTGTATCCACATGGGTTAATAAACACGTGATTAGAATTAAATATATACAGTACGTATATTATGAATCTGTTAACATGAAATGGTTCTATATTTTGGATATATATTATATATAATTAGATTAAGTGGATTTATTCTGTGTCTGACTGGTGTTAGTGAAGGGGCTGAAACCCATTTGACCCTGACCGTGTGGAATTATTGGTATGGAGGATTTGTTGCCGAGACTTGCTTTACCGCCCCTGCCGGTATGGATGGCTGGATCGTGAACATTCGCTTCGACCAAGATGTTAATTCACTTAACGTAAGTAAAATTTGTTTGGTGTGAACAGTTTGTTTGGTGTGCATAATTTGTTTAGTGTGCATAATTTGTTTGGTGTACATAATTTAAAATCCGATGGGATGTTATATATCAAAATCCCTCTGTGTTACCCGAGGAACTTCATCGGTCTTTTCCGACGTGGTTCCCCAGATCTGGAACGCAGGACATTTTATTTCTGTTCTCCCATTTGATTTAGTCTTCCATGAAAGCAGCCATATTTGTTATAGGTCTGGAGCGGTATTCTCGAGAGCCAGAACGGCAAGCGTGATTTCGTCATCAAGGACATCGACTACAACACAGTGGTAGCGGCTGGATCACAGGTTTGTCCAGGCTTCCAAGGTTTTACCAACTATAATCTGCTGCCCACGGCCACAATCACATTTATCCCAAATTTGGGCACCAAGAATGTCAATCCAGTTTCTGAAACGACTACTGCAGCTTCAACAACTACGACTACTGTTACGCCAACGACAACAACAACTGTTTCTGCAACAATAGCAACGACAACGACAGTTGCAACTACGGCAGTAACTGAAAATATTGTCACAGATGATACCACAGGTATTGCGATTTCTTTGTATTTTTGAATTTTTTAAGTTCCTGCTGACATCGAATAAGGCGATGGCCTACTTAACCAGAAGCAACGGGTTCGATCCCGATGTTACAACGTAATATCCCCTGGTCAGTGGTGCGAGACGGAGTAGCTGCCAAGGAACAGCATCTTCTCGTTTAGATGTTCACGTAAAAGATCCCTTGGTAGTTGGAATTTGAAATAAGAATTGACCGCAGCACCGCTGTCTGGGCAATATTTCCCTCATAGCACAATGTGTGACGTGTGTCTGATTTCATTAGCCCGGTATGTAGAAACATGTTAGGAAGATAGATTCTCTCTCTCTCTCTCTCTCTCTCTCTCTCTCATTAATTTAAAAATCAACTTTCAGTTTTTATGGTTAGATATACTCAATTATATCTCTCTCTCTCTCTCTCCCTCTCTCTCTCTCTCTCTCTCTCAATTACATTTCATTTCACTTCCTATGTACACGTTGGCATGCACGTAAAGGAACCAGTGACCGTTGGCTAAATTTCCCTCGAAGCACAATGCGTGGTCCATTCTGCACACAGAGAACTGTGTACTTTACTTCAACCGTTTTGTAATGCAGCCCTACTCCGTTTCACATCTGTTATACACAAAATGACCCCTAAACCGTTTCAATTTCATTAAATAAAAGCAAATATATAATACTCTAAATATACTTAGCGTCTTCGACTAAAATCGTCAATTTCACACTTAAAATGTCGGCCATTTAGCTTGGTGTCTGTTCTCAAGCGGAACTAATTGTAGATGCAGATAGTCAGCGTAAATTTAGTATGTGCGTGGTCATGTTGGTGCATTTCGTTGTATGCTGCTTCCCGGTCTATAGTATGTTTATCACACATTTATCATGTGATCCTACGTCATAAACCTATTGTTAGTTCTTTAATATAGGCTTTATGAAATATTAAAAAAGGTAACGTGAATTAGAACAACTAAGTAATGGTCCGGTCCAGGATGATAACATTGATATACCAAGTAATAAATATATTGTCAATGTGTCTAAGAGTCACAGAGACGCGGGTTTAATGTGCACTCGATACAAACTAGATCATTTCGGAACTAACGTATAGTTCGCTGTCTTTAACTGTGGGGAGAAACAGGAAGACCCGGAGAAATCCCTCGAGGTTTTATAAGTTGTCTGACCGAAATGAACTCGTTATTTTGGACCTTTTTCTTCAATATATTTGTTTTTCCAGACAATGTGTTCGACTATGATAGTGTGTTGGAAAAATCTATACTGTTCTTCGAGGCTCAGAGATCGGGAGCCTTGCCTAGTGATAATCGCATACCTTATAGAAACGACTCAGCCCTTGATGATGTTGGAACAAATGGTGAAGATCTAACAGGTGGTTGGTATGATGGTAAGAGGTTTTTATAGTCTCTTAAAATGTTGTTCCTATTGTAGTTTTGAGTTAGGACTAGGGGTATCGCACGGAAGGAAGGACGGATACGTTTGTATATACATGGATTTTAGACTATGAAAGCTTACATAAGATTTTATCTACGGTTGTTTTTAGACTGTTTGGATTAAAACCCAGGGTTGTTTTAGGACTGTATGGATTAAATTTTATCATTAAATTTGAGCTGTATTGCTGAAAACCTAAGTTTGGTTTTAGGCTGTATGGATTAAAACCTACGTTTAATTTTAGACTATACGTATGAAAACCTACGTTTGATTTTAGACTATATAGATGAAAACCGACGGTTAAATTTTAGACTATATGGATGAAAACCGACGGTTAAGTTTTAGTCTGTATGGTTGAAAACCTACGGTAAACTTTAGACTTTATGATTTTATTTATAGTGGATTTTAGCCTACATGCTTGAACGCTCACGTAAGATTTTATCTACGGTTGTCTTTGACTGTATGGATTAGAACCTACGGTTGATTTTAGACTGTATGGATTAGAACCTACGGTTGATTTTAGACTATATGGATTAACCGTAGGTTGATTTTAGACTGTATGGATTAGAATCTACGGTTGTCTTTGACTGTATGGATTAAAACCTACGGTTAATTTTAGACTGTATGGATTAGAACCTACGGTTGATCTTAGACTATATGGATTAACCGTAGGTTGATTTTAGACTGTATGGATTAGAACCTACGGTTGATTTTAGACTATATGGATTAACCGTAGGTTGATTTTAGACTGTATGGATTAGATCCTACGGTCGATTTTAAACGATATGGATGAAAACCTACGGTTCATTTTATCCTACACGCTTGGAAAACCCACGTAGGATTTTTTCTACGATTGATTTTAGACTATATGCTTGAATGCTCACGTAACTTTTGTAGACAATTGAAGTATCTACTAAAATTTGGATTTTATCTTTAGTTAAGATTTCGAGAAACAGGGGCCAGAGACTTGAATATTTGTATTTATCTTAAATGACGTAATAATTCAATTTTAGCTGGAGATTTTGTCAAATTTAATCTTCCTATGGCGTCTGCCACAACTATGTTGATTTGGGGATTGGAGAGATTCGGAGATGCTTATATGGCCGCTGAAGAACTGGATAACATGTACAAATCCATCAAATGGCCACTGGATTATTTTTTAAAATGTTGGAATCCGGATGCACAAGAATATTATTATCAGGTAATTTATTATATAGTTTTTCCTCCCAGTACGGAAGTACTGTAACCCAGGAAGCTGCCATTATGAACCATGACGTCATCAAAGTCTTGGTGAAACTGTGGTGCTCAATTAAACATGCGTGTCGATTGGAGCCTTAGTGAAACTGTCATGCTCAGTAATTGACCGCGCGTGTCGATCGGAGCCTTGTTCCTTTTATTGAATACGCGCCAAACCAAGAACAAACACGAAAAGATGATTACCAGTAAATCAACGCAGAGTCGATATGGTCAAGGGGAGGTAAGCGATCATAATGTGGGGCCTTCCCAGATATTATGAGAGGTTTATGAAGGTTTCGCTTTCTTTTCGCATTCCAATTCGCAGATAGACCTTGATTTTTGATCTAATCCAAATGCCTAGACTATTGCCGCTGTACGTTAATAATAAATATATCACAATATTTTAAAAACCCTACTGTTATACTCCTTGTCGTTATGCGTTAACAATAAATATATCACAATATTTTAAAAACGCTAGTGTCTCCTACAATGAAAGATAAAAAACGGACAAACTTTCCTTGAAATTCAAAAGGTTTTGATTTAAAATATGCTTGAACCAGCGTTATAGTCATTCACTCCACATTATTTGTAGGTTGGAAAGAAGCGCGGTGGGTGGATTTAGATCACAGAATTTGTCACTGATTCAAGTGGACTGGTTTAGTTTCCACACTTGTATGGACTCGCTGTATGACCGCCTATCCAGGTATCCCCAATTTTCTCCACAGCTAAATAAATTGAACCATATGTTAGTCCCGAAATGACCCTATTTATATCGAATGGACGTTAAACCCCATTTCTCTTCTCTCTCGCAGGTTGGGGATCCAGAAGCAGATCACAATTATTGGGGACGACCTGAAGATATGACGATATACCGTCCAGCATATAAACTCACCACAAGTGTTAAAGGAAGTGATGTAGCAGGAGAAACAGCCGCTGCATTGGCTGCTGGGTCAATTGTCTTTCAACTTGAAGGTAGGGGTCAATCGAATTAATAACTAGCATGTTTACTGATTAGTAGTTTACGTCTGCTTCCACAAAAGTGAGGTACGTGTTTGCAGAAAAGGTTTGAAGAACATGCAAGAACATGCCTGGGCTACATATTAGCCCTCTCGAAAGTGATATCCCAGACAAGCTCCCGAAAGGATATGGTCATTTAATTGATTCTAACCTTTACAGGATAAAATCTTTAAAAAAATACGTGTCAACGAATGTGGGAAAAGCTGATAATGAGCTTACACAAAGTTATTCCCCTTTCCACAGAGAAATGGGGTTTAAATTCCACTCACCAAAAATCCAGTTCATTTTCATTTCAATAATTCCGGAACAAAAACCAGATCCAATGCACAAGAACAAAAACCAGAACCAGTGCACAAGAACAAAAACCGGAGTACAGGGACAAAAACGGGAAGACAGTGACAAAGACTCAATATGTTAGCCATGCGACCCTACTCATTGTCACGAACATTCAACAATCATGGGATTAAGACCACGCTGCTTGACGCAATGATAGATCTGTGTTAGTGAAAGGAACCTGGTGAAGAAGATTATGTCTCGTTCTGCATCTGTGTTGAATTAGTCAATTCTCTTCCTAACTGTGGTCATTTAGATTGAACTTGAATCTCCCATTTTATATATTACTGCTTTCAGGTGCTGCTATAAGTTCATATATTAATGTATCAGGTGTTACCTATTCCCAAACACTGCTGACTGCTGCTATACGTTTATATATATTACTGCTTTCAGATGCTGCCTATTCCCAAACTCTGCTGACTGCTGCTATAAGTTTATATATATTACTGCTTTCAGGTGCTGCCTATTCCCCAAACACTGCTGACTGCTGCTATACGTTTATATATATTACTGCTTTCAGATGCTGCCTATTCCCAAACTCTGCTGACTGCTGCTATAAGTTTATATATATTACTGCTTTCAGATGCTGCCTATTCCCAACCTCTGCTGACTGCTTCTATAAGTTTATATATATTACTGCTTTCAGATGCTGCCTATTCCCAAACACTGCTGACTGAAGCTATAAGTTTATATACCTATGCTAAAACGTACACTGGTATCTATCCACTGACTGACTTCTACAAGTAAAGTTTTTGTTTTCTTCTTTGGCATTTTTCCTTGCCAGGTCTTTGTTCATTTCAATCCGGCACTGACCACTAACCGTCGACTCCTCAATTCAAGGGAGGTAAATCACTCCTATTGCTCTGCTGCGACTATTAATTCAACTTCAGCCTTTAAATCTATGGCATTTTTCATCCTGGAACGTTGTTTTTAACATTACTATAAAATCTTATAAAATCATGAATATTTACTAAACATTGGCAAAAAACGATCTAGACCAAGGTGCCTAGGGGTGGAAAATTTACAATTTACAAAATACATGGGAAATAATTACTGCTGATTGATTAATCAAGGTCTGACCTCATAGAGTCAAAAGCCGATCGTTTGACCTCTGACGCGACCTCCCACTACAACAGGCCAGATCTTCATGTAGTAGAGGCCATCGAAAGTATAAAACATGAAACAAAATATAGATCTGTATTTTTACCAGATTGAAGGAATTGCCAACAATATACAAAGTACATCGGAAAAGGGGGAAATAATTACTGGTCTGAGACCTGTATGGGGACTAGGTATACTGACTGAACTTGACCGTGTTATCTTGTTTTGTTTTTTTAGATCTAGTGGTTATCGTGATGAACTGTGTGTAGCTGCTGTATGGTTATATAAAGCTACTGGTGACAATAACTATTTAACAGAGGCTAAATCTTATTTCGATAACTTCGTTCCTTGGGCACAGTCATGGGATGAAAAGGCACCCGCGTGTCAGGTATTTTATTCAACTGGTCCCCAGTGGATCTTAGCCTATGTATCTGTAATTAGGTGCATGCATATAGTGACCAAACCATCCTGGCTCTCTTGTCAGGGGATGACATGGAAGATGTGCCTAGTTCTTCGGGTGGGACGATAAACACCGGTGTTCACCTAAAATAACCATTGACATAATGGAATTCAAAGAAATAGGCGGAAACAAGGATATTATGCTAACATTATCCCCCCTCGTGTTGTTACTTGATAGACATTTAATTAGTAATTGAACATATTAACACAAGGCACAATTTTATGGATACCCAATTACTGAGTTTGATACTAAGCGACGTTTACACGAGGATACTCTCATCTTTATCAAGCAAATGATACAGGTATGTGAATAGTAGACAGAATATGCAACTAAAATAACATTAAACACATTTAAAACTTTTAACCTTTGATTATACGTAGCGACAGACTGGTCTGGTGTTTTGGGGAGTCGCATTGTATTAAACTCAGCAGTTGTGTATCCATAAAATTGTACTTTATGTTAATTAAAATATTGGTCTCAAAATGAATGATGTCAAACCTCATTCCATTTCACTCCGTTCATATGAACCAGCTTTGAAATTCTTGTCAAGAGACCATTGTAATACCAACGCAGCCCCCTTTATTTGGCAGATAATAGGTTAGAATTGGAAAACAGCCTACGCCTATGGGCAACCGTTCTTCTAACATTAGGTTCCGGGAGCGTTTCGTGCATTGGCCGAGAAGGTTTCTCGTTATTTTTCAATGTGGTTTCATCGTGTCAGTAATACAAGGCAGAGGGTCTGGCAGGGAGCCCGGTCCAGGCATTCGTTTGCCCGTCATCATTAGCCCGGTTGGTGCGGAAAAGTGAGACGTTAAGCCCTTTGTAAGTTCATTAGCGTTTGGGGGTTAGGGATAGCCGAATGGTTAGCACGTGCGCGCTATATCATAAGGTCTGTCATTGAGTCAACTGGCGTGGTTTCGATTCCCCGGCTGTACGTGACAAGGAGTAATATCGCTTGTCCAACCTCGTGGGTTTTCTCCGGGTCAGCCGGTTTCCTCCCACTGCTAAACACCCCTACGCACAGGCGAATTACTGAAATAAAATTGAACCATATGTTAGTCCCGAAATGACCTAGTTTGTGTCTAGTGGGCGTTAAATCCCCTCTCTCTCTCTCTCTCTCTCTCTCTCTCTCGGTTTTATCCTTTTCCATACAAATTTTACATAATGCAACGCTCTATCCTTATTTTGTTTTAGTTGATGTTATTTGAAATCACGCAAGAGGCAGTCTATAAGAATGCGATAATCGACTTCTTCAGTAGTTGGATGTCAGGAGACGTACCTTATACTACCTGTGGATTGGCCTTCAGGGATGAATGGGGATCCTTAAGATATGCAGGTAACAAAACCCTGACCAATTTTTAAATTTTTTAAAGCATGAAGAAGATAAATATTTGGTAATTTTATTAACACAATGATCACACTACATGAAATTTACACTTGCACCTTCCTTACTTTCACTGGTGCAATGGTCTTACTGCCAGTAGGCTGTGGGGTGGATAGCCGAATGGTTAGTGCGTGCGCGCTGTATCATAAGGTTTGCCATTGAGTCAACTGACGTGGTTTCGATTCTCCGGTTGTACGTGACAATGAGTAGGGTCGCCTGTCCAACCTCGTGGGTTTTCTCCGGGTCCTTCAGTTTCCTCCCACTGCTAAAGACCCCTACGCGCAAGCGAACTATTGAAATAAAATTGAACCATGTGCTAGTCCCGAAATGACCTAGTTTGTGTCGAGTGGACGTTAAACCCCATTTCTCTCTCTGTCTCTCTCTCTCTCTCTATCTAATCACCCATAAAGTCTCTTTAAACCCTTTAAATTAGTACTTGAAATTTCGTCTGTTTTATATTTCAGCTAATACAGCTTTTCTAGCCTTGTTGGCAGCTGACGATGGTATTAACCCCAACCAATACAGAGAATGGGCTATATCACAGATTAACTATATACTAGGTGATAATAAACTAAACATGAGTTATGTCATTGGCTACTCAAACAGTTATCCCCTGCGTCCACATCACGCCTCAAGGTAATTATTGAACCACGATCCCTGGCAGGGGCCGCCAAGTACTTCTTGTCTTGTTACTAGTATTGCTGTTGTTTGGGGGCAACGCTTTTCGAAAAAAGTTAAAGGCGCACCAGTTCATGTAGGATTAGTGGGTGGAAACAGCCTTGTCCGAGCAAATGTCCCTGATTGCATAACGCATGGCATATACCCGTCTTCATTGAAATGAGATGAGATGGGGTTTAATGTCCTACTGTTCTGCTCCGACTGGGTTAATGAAGACGGGCATACGCCATACAGTGTGCTATGAGGGAAATTTTGCCCGGCAGTGGCACTATGGTCTGCTCTTATATCGAATTCCAACTACCAAGGGATCTTTTACGTGCACGCCAATGTATACACGGGTCTTCGATTTTTCGTCCCATCCGATTTACTAGACAGCTGTCCTTGTCAGGCACCACTGACAATAGGAAACCACGTCGGAAAATCCTGATTAACTTTCTTGGTCAATGCAGGGATCGAACATGCAACAACCGGGATAGCGAGCCAGCAGCGTCTTACACACTTAACCACCGTGGCTCCCAGGTTGCACTAGACAATCATAAAGTTAAAACCTCCCTTCATTTAGGGGGGATGGCTGAATGGTTAGCGTGCGCGCGCTGTATCTGTCATTGAGTCGACTGGCGTGGTTTCGAATCCCCGGTTGTACGTGGCAAGGAGTAGGGTCGCCTGTCCAACCTCGTGGGTTTTTTCCGGGTCCTCCGGTTTCCTCCCACTGCTAAAGACCCCTACGCGCAAGCGAATTATTGAAATAAAATTAAACCATATGTTAGTCCCGAAATGACCTAGTTTGTGTCTAGTAGACGTTAAACCCCATTTCTCTCTTCTCCCTTCATTTAATTATTTCAATTTATTTTTGTCCTTGTAAATGTCCTTTCATTCTAGCTCATGTCCGCTAGAAGGTACCTGCGACTGGAGTAACTTTCATTCTTCAGATCCTAATCCCCAGATTCTATACGGTGCCTTGGTTGGAGGACCAGATATAAATGATAGTTATGTAGATGATAGGACAAGATACGAGTTCAGTGAAGTGGCCTGTGATTACAACGCTGGATTACAATCGGCAATAGCAGGTTTGTGGTTTATAAATCAGTTGGAAATCAGATTTAACTACCAGGAAATGGTGTTCCAGAGACTTGGTACTCTTCTTGTTGTCTCTCTTCTAGGGGGCGTTACACTTCTAGGAGCGACACTCTTCTAGGCGGTGATACACGTCTACGGGCGGCACTCTTAAAGGGGTAATACTCTTTTAGGGGGTGATACTCTTCTAGGAGCGACACTCTTCTAGGCGGTGATACACGTCTACGGGCGGCACTCTTAAAGGGGTAATACTCTTCTAGGGGGTGATACTCTTCTAGGAGCGACACTCTTCTAGGCGGCGATACACGTCTACGGGCGGCACTCTTAATGGGGTAATACTCTTCTAGGGGGTGATACTCTTCTAGGAGCGACACTCTTCTAGGCGGCGATACACGTCTACGGGCGGCACTCTTAACGGGGT
The DNA here is from genome assembly GCF_932274485.2 of Patella vulgata. NCBI lineage: Eukaryota > Metazoa > Mollusca > Gastropoda > Patellidae > Patella > Patella vulgata. The sequence continues at coordinate 3,496,696 of NC_065885.2, forward strand.
AATACTCTTCTAGGGGGTGATACTCTTCTAGGAGCGACATTCTTCTAGGAGCGACATTTTTCTGGGGGGCGACACGCTTCTACGGGCGGCAATCTTCTCTCGGAGACGCCACTTTTCCTGAGACGACACTCTTCTTTAGGCAACACTCTAAGTAAAAAAGAAACCCGAGGCCCTGAAAATTCAGGCACAATGACATGAAACTTGGCATGCTTTAGACGGACATCGATTTTGATATGATGTCACAATTTCAAAATGGCGCCGATGACGTGACGAATCGAGGGCGGTGCTTCTTTATAATATTATGATTGGTATTTTTAAAATATTATATTCATTGTAGTTGTATACCATAAGGGGTGGGGTGAGGCGAATGGTCTAACACGTGCGCTTTAAATCATAAGGTCTGTCATTGAGTCACATGGTGTGGTATCGATTCCCTGCGTGTACGTGACAAGGAGTAAGGTCGCCTGTCCAACCTTGTGCGTTTTTTCCCGGTCTTGTGGTTTCCTCAAACTACGAAAGAACCTTTTGCGCAAGTGAATTATTAGAATTTAATAATTGAACCTGATGTTAGTCCCGAAATGACCTATTTGTGTTGAGGGAAAGTTAAACAGTTAAACTCTCCCTCTCTCTCTCTCTCTCTCTCTCCCTCCTAACGACCCTATTGCGCAAGTGAAAAATTTAAAATTGAACCTTATGTTAGTCCCGAAATTACCTATTTTGTGTCGATTGGACATTAAATCCCATTCCTCTCTCTCTCTCTCTCTATATCATAGTTATGTTAACAACTCTACTTTTGTTTTCAGGCATTGTGAGTCTCCACGAGAGTGGTTCTTTACCAGCTGTTGCTTTAAGGGACTGTTAAAAGGTATTTGGTGAATAAACATATTTACGTATCCACACCTTGTTCATTTATTTGTTGTAAAAATAATATGTTTTAAAATTATCTATTTGACAATCCAAATGAGGGAAATACTTAACTGGTCTATATGCATCCCCTAGAATAAGCAAATGAGAAAATAGGGAGGTAGGGCAGGGTAGGGGTGGCGAGGGGCGTGATGGTCCGGGGTGGGGTCACCGTCAAGTTTGGCGTGAAGTTTATAAAGTGTGTTTATCAACACAGAAATTAAATTGCATTGTAAATAATAAAAAAAACGTGTAAATGTACTGACCAAAGAGAGAAGTATATACATTTTAATTGGCAAGAGTGTATGTTTTTATTGTGCGGCGATAGCGGCACGCCCAGGTGCAAACGACTAAGCACATCTATTGTTGCCAGTATTGCAACACTTTCAATTGCTGTGAAATACCGTACAGAGTCTTCAAAATAACATATTGTCTATAATACTATATAATATTAATTATCTTACCCTAGAATTATATCTTATTAATACCATATCTTAGAATTATATCTTATTAATATCATATCTTAGAATTATGTCGTATTAATATCATATCTTAGAATTATATCTTATTAATATCATATCTTAGAATTATATCTTATTAATATCATATCTTAGAATTATATATTATTAATATTATATCTTAAAGTGTATATTATTAATATCATATCTTAGAATTATATCTTAATAATATCATATCTTAGAGTATATCTCACTAATATCATATCTTATTAATAATATAGCAACATTTATAAAGCGCATTAACACAATAATTGTCAAGTTTCCAAAGTGCTGCTGATTCCATTATATATTTCTAAACAGAAATATCTTGAGTTAGGATATGAAGATGTGCATTAATGATATAAACAGAAAACCTCAGATGCAATTCTGCCCCTTCCAACCCCAGTATTTCTATTTTCTGCCCCCCCCCACCCCACTACCATCACCACCATCACCACCATCACCACGCCCTTATATGGACCTGTGTATGAGCCACGCACCACACCAGCAGTAAACGTTCACCGTGGAAGTTCGGCAAATACACGTGCGGAGAGAAGATTATCTTGGTCATTTTCAGTTGATTTTACTTTTTTTTTCTCATCATCGTCAAAGTCATCATCACCACTTATATCATGGTCATTAAGTAAATACATTAGATGATAAAAGTGTCAAGACTCTTGGTATAATAAAGATCAAAATAATATGGGTCTCTTACTATACGTTGAGTAGACTAAAATAATATATCGAATATACTCTATAAAGTATGAGAAGTTGATAATTATAACCCATCTTAGATACCCATCTACCTGTTTAATACATCAAATACAGTGAAATGGACTTGTTCAAATAATGAACTACCAACTTGTTTTCGTACATCATTTTTTGGGATGAATACGGCGGTTCCCTAAGCAAAGAAGGGTGTGCGATAAAAGCCTAGTATTAGAAGGAAAAAAGGCCTATTATATCCCCAAAAATGGATTAAGAGTGTTTGCTCCTTGACACTAAAATACACACAATGTCAACAGATGTATAATTAGACTTTTATTTTTTTAGAAAATGTATCACAAAAGTGTCCATTTTAAACAGATGAATGCAATATGAATGGAATATTTGTTAAATGAAAAATGTAGGATTAATCTATAATAATTCTGTTTGTTTTTCGTATATTTCATCGTCCAATAGAAATGAAGATATAGTTAATACCGAATTCATAGACGACTTCCTTTAAACTTGTTTTACCCTAAGGCATGAGCTAATATTAGTAAGTTATTAAAAGAGGGTTCAGAAAAAAAAGTTCGAGCTTCAGTCACTACAACGCGATGAAGCCGTTTCGCCCGAATATTTCGATTTTATTAGTGATTTTCATATTGATTGGATTTAGTTCGGGATGGTTATTCAGTTCCGATTCACAAGGTAATGATTTTATCAAGTTTTGAAATATTTTTTAGTTTTTATAATTCAGAGATTGGTTGATTTACGGAAATCTATTCTAAAAGGAAGATATGGATGTTTACCTTATCGTGGAAGACTTTAAGGGTCAACCAAATAAAAAAAAAAAATTCTGATTATCTCGTGATTACGAACTAACTAAATAATTTTAAGGTCGCCATACAATAACCTAACACGGACCGTACTTTGTTTTACCGGAACAAAAATGAATATGGCAATTAATGTGACTAGCGATAAGTTGAAATGAAATGGAATGTGTTTAACGTCTTATTGTTCTGCTCCCGCGATAGGTTGAAATCAGTGCATTCATTTTATATGCTCCCATTGCTATCATTCATTAATTTCATGGTGTTATTAATATCAGGGTTGCATTTATATCATTGCCTCATTAATATTAGGATTTCATTAATATCAGCTTGCTTAAAGGACTTTAAGACTAGACGGCGCTAAACCAAAACGGCCCAAAAAAGTGGTCAAAACGATGTAATCTGAGGGTCATTGTGGCTAAGTGGGTAAGACGCTGGCTCGCTAATCCGGCGTGGTTCCCCCTTGTCAGTGATGCAGAACAGAGGGCCTGACAAGGACAGCTGTCTAGTCGTTCGGATGGGACGAGAAATCGAGATCCCATGTATACATTGGTGTGCACGTAAAAGATCCCTTGGCAGTTGGAATTCGATATAAGAGTAGGACGTAGCGCCGCTTCCCTGGCAAAATTAATTTCCCTCATAGCACACAGTATGGCGTATGCCCGTCTTCATTAGCCCAGTATAGGAGCAGAACAGTAGGACGTTAAACCCATTTCATTTATTTAATCTGAATCGAATTATATTTAGATGAATATCGCTGCCCCGCCGCTGTCCGTATAAAATTTCACCCATAGCACACTGTATGGCGTGTGCCCGTCTCCATTAGTGTAGAACCGGTGTCAAAATTCTCTTTTGTGAAGGTTTCTAATCGAGAGATATATAAAGGGGGTTATAATTCCGAATTATATTTTTATAAATTTCAACACGTTTCTTCAAGTATTTAAAATTAAAAGCCATAACATGCCAGTATAAAGTTTACACACACAAGACTATAAACAATCAAACGTACTTATGTTTAAAAACATTTTAGTATAAACATTTTACAAATCGATCAATTCTAACAGACATTATAGCCATTTTGGGGTTGGGGGGGACGTGGCGTTGTGTCATAAGGTCTGTCATTGAGTCAACTAGCGTGGTTTCGATTCCCCTGTTGTACTTGACAAGGAGTAGTGTCGCCTGTCCAACCTAGTGAGTTTTCTCTGGTTCCCCCCCCCCCACTGCAAGCAAATTATTGAAATAAAATTGAACCGTATGTTAGTCCCAAATTGAGCTAGTTTGTGTCGAGTGGACGTTAAACCTCATTTTTTCCTTTCTCCGTTAGGTCATACGGTCTATCATTGAGTCAGCGTCGTGGTTTTTCTCCGGGTTGTCCGGTTTCTCCGTCTTCATTTTAAGTTTACTTTGACGTATAATAATTTCACTTCGTCATCTTTAACTTTCTGAGAAAATTATAGTAATAATAATTATGCTACACCTTTCCGTACATGCCAGACGTGTATTATTACATAATTACAACATTTACATTATGAGCGAAAGAGAGAGAGAGAGAGAGAGAGAGAGAGATTAAATTTAAAAATAAAAAACAAAAACAGAAAAAAGAATATTTTAGCTTATATGCATGTAATTATGATTAACACTAGGCCATATCGGGACTGACATATGGTTTAATTTTATTTCAATACTTCGCTTGCTCGTAGGGGCCTTGAACAGTGTGATAAAATCTGAGGACCAGGAGAAAACCCCACTACTTGTCACGTACGAGTGGAGATTCGAAACCACGCCACATGACTCAATGACACGCCTTATGATGCAACGTACACGCGTTAACCATTCGGTCACCAAGCCAACACCCAAATGTACTGAATACAGTGCATGAATAAATGAAATGAATTTTTATGGCACGTCAACCATATTTTGAAATACGGAGCAGGTTAAATTATTTCACATAAATAAAAGTTACATTCCAATAAAAAAAATATAACAGGAGTTCAAAAATTAAATAAATCTAGAGCTTTGCATATAAATATTTCAAATATAAAAATGAAATGATAGATTTATAAACAATTAAAATACAATAATAAAAACCTGTCTCGTTTTAAAAAATCCAGTGTCTTACAATATAGCTTACTCCTCGCAGTGTTTCATTTGATTAGACCTAATCCCACTGAGAGATTTCCCAGGCCATTGTTTCAGGAATATGACAATATATGGGAATAACCTTATAGGAGATCAGAATATTCAGGACCATTGTTCAAACGTTGTTCTTGTTAAACAACTGTAATATTCAGTTTTTAAAACAATCCGTAATGAACTGGGCCCTATAATAAGGTCGCGCAGCCATTTTACAAAAATACGTGTCTATATAATTTACTCTGTGACGTCAGATTTCCCATATTAGAGGTGTTAGGACTTATATGTTGACCTGTAGGTTGCGATCCGTCCTAATCTACTTAACGTCGGGGTCACCCGATGGCATCAAGAGTTAATTATGTAATATCAATAAATGTCTAATCAATAATTTATATAACACTTAAGGCCCAAAGAAAAAACCTGCAATAGGCAGATTTAGCTTTTACATATTGCATTTAAGGTCACATAAAATAAAGCCATATGTACTATCGGCATCTAAAACACGAATGACACTATTTTTTAAATATTTGAAAAATTTGTCTCCACCCAATGAAAACATAGTTAATAAAGACATAAGTGTGTGATAAGTACATATATAAATAATTTTATAAAGAAACATCTTTGCTACAATTTCAGGTTGTCGCAAGGCGCATTATCCAAAAGTTGTTATTTTATATTATGTACAAATGATTTTAAAATAGACTATGACCACTCTAAGGAACAGCATATTATAGAATAGATTACTGTGCTAAATCTGTAACGGGGTGTGTTTCCATTGACACAATTTGTTAAAAGGCGCGTCTAAGCTCTACCCATTTACAATCTGTTTACATCTATGTGGTTTTAACTTAAATAAATATAAATTTATTAAGGCGCGGTAAATGTACTTTCTGTTCTTAATACATGTTAATATTAAAAGAGATATCAATAGACAGCGATGAGCCATTAACATATATCTTAAAGTTTAATTTACTTTGACAAATATAGGAGACAGAGAGAGAAATGGGGCTGAATATCCACTTGACACAAAATAGGTCATTTCGGGATTAACACATAGTTTGGTTTTATTTCAATAATTTGCTGGCCCATAAGGGGCTTTAACACTGGGAGGTAACCGGAGAAAATGAAATATGGGCGACAGGAAGAAAAATGGGGTTGAATGTCCACTTGACTTAAAATAGGTAATTTCGGGATTAACATATAGTTTTATTTCAATAATTTGCTTGCCGGCCCATAAGGGGGTTTTAAGACTGGGAGAAACCGGAGAAAATGAAATAAAATGGCGTTTAACGCCCTACTTGTCTGTACCGACTGGGCTAATGAAGACGGAGAAAACAGAGGACCCGGAGAAACCCCACGAGGTTAGACATGCGACCCTACTTCTTGTTACGTACAAACTATGAACCGAAACCACGCCACCTGACTCAGTGATAGAACATATGACCTAAAGCAGTCGCGGTAAATCATTGCCCCCCTCCCAACTTCCCAACCAAATGATATAAGAAAGAATACGAATGGAGAGAGGAAAATATAGGGTTTAACGTCCACGCGACACAAACTACGTGGTTTCGGGACTAACACATGGTTAGAATTTTTTTCAATTTTCAATAATTCGCTTGTGCGTAGAGGTCTTTAGCAGTGGGAGGAAACCGGAGGTCCGGGAGAAAACTCACGAGGTTGGACAGGCGACCTTACGTCAAGCTGTGAACCGAAACCACGCCATTTGCCTCAATGACAAACCGTATGATGCAAAGTACACGCGTTAAACCCCTCGGTCTCCCAACGTCACGTTAACACAATAATTGAGACTGCAGCCTGTGACCAGACAACGCAGCGGATACATTCATGGGGTCACGGTGGCTACGCGGGTAAGACGCTGGCTCGCTAGCCTGGAGGTCGGGTGTTCTATCCCTGCATTGGCCGAGAAAGTTCATCAAAGACTGCTGTCTAGTCGTTCGGATGGGACGAAAAGCTGAGGTCCCGTGTACACATTGACGTGCACGTAAAATATCCCTTGACAGTCGGAATTGGATATAAGAGTAGACCGTAGTGCCGCTGTCCGGGCAAAATTTTCCTCATAGCACACTGTATGGCGTATGCCCGTCTTCATTAGCCAAGTATAGGCGCAGAACAGTGGGACGTTAAACCCCATTTCATTTCATTGTTTATTGTTTTAATTTTTGTCGTCATCATTAGCCCAGTAGTAGCAGAGCAGTAGGACGTTAAACGCTATATCGTTTTCATTTCATGTCATTTTGTTAGAAATGTCTGTGTATGTCCATGGGTTTGTCTTGTGTAATTGTTTATGTGTGGTGGGGTCCTCCTGCACTTAGTAATAAAGTGTGTGTGTTTTCTGTGGACATGTGTTCAATGTATTATCGAATTCTAAATGTACTCAAGTGTACACACGGATGGACCCCGGTTTGTCGACCCATCCGAAGTACTACGTAACACGCTATATGTCACCCCTACAAGCGCTACTCCTGCATATCAACTGTTTCATGTTTCGAATGAATTTCAAATTGTATAACTTTGTCTTCTTGAGGCCGATGGGTGGGTGGGGAGGGGAGAGATGGCCGAATGGTTAGCACGTGCTCACTGTATCATAAGATCTGTCATCGAGTCAACAAGCGTGGTTCGATTCTCCGGTTGTTCGTCCCAAGGAGTAGGGTCGCGACGCACAAGCGAATTATTGAAATAATATAGAACCATATGTTAGTTCCGAAATGACCTAGTTTGTGTCGAGTGGACGTTAAACCCCATTTCTCTCTCTTTTGGGGGCCGAACAAGTACGATTTAGCACCACATAAAGCTCCCAAAACAAGCTGCGGTTTAGGAGAAGTTGAACTGGTCCAAATTGTCGAAGTTTGTCCCAAACTGGTTTTTCTGTCCTTGCCAGTCCACTTTGGGTTTCAGCTCTTGTATTTCATTTGATGTATGTCTTTGTCACACAAGGAGGGTTTCTAACAGCTAAATTCCATTCACCGATTTTGAAAATGCGTTTCCCTCCAAGTTGCCACGTACTATCCTTGCTATATATTTGAACAAATTGGAATAGGGAAAAGAGAAATGGGGTTTAACGTCCACTCGAAACAAACTAGGTCATTTCGGGACAGACATATGGTTCAATTCTATTTCAATAATTCGCTTTCGCATAGGGGTCTTTAGCAATGGGAAGAAACAGGAGGAGCCGGGGGAAACCCACGAGGTTAAACAGGCGACCCTACTCCTTGTTTAAGTGCAAGGTTAAACAACAATACTGCCAGGTTTGGATGGATACATGCCATGTTGCCTTGTCTAGGAAGCGCGGGTGTGGGGGGGGGGCGTGGGTAGGTATAAGATTTCATTTTATCTTGATTTGTTTTATTCCAGATGAGCACGATGATAAAGTAGAGAGCGACACAAGAACACATGGAGGACAATTATTATCTCGCAAAAAACGGGCTACAATTGTAAGTATGATTACTAGTAAACATACATGACAGAGCAGTAAGTACAATTACTAGTAAACAGACATTTTAAAAAAAGGACCAGTATCATTACCGGTAAACATACATAAAACATGGGCGACAATCGTCAATATAATTACACTTAAACATATATAAAACACGGGTTACTTACTAGTAAACATACATGAAATGACGGGCTACAATTGTCAGTATAATTACTAGTAAACATACATGAAATGACGGGCTACAATTGTCAGTATAATTACTAGTAAACATACATGAAATGACGGACTGCAATACTCAGTATAATTACCAGTAAACATACAATAGTCAGTATAATTACTAGTAAACATACACGAATAGTTGTGCTACAATAATCAGTATAAATACCAGTTAACATACCCGAAAAATGTGCTACAATAGTCAATATAGTTACCAATTAAGAACAACATACATGTAGTTTAAAGTACAATATTGGTGCCAGTCATTATCACATATGTGATAGAACTGGTTAAACACGTTCCAAATACTATTTTATCACAGAGATCATTGCTACGATAGATTCGTAATCGATGCTTGAACAATCGGAAGTGACTAACGCAAAAGGAAAACACGAGTTATCCCTCTATATAACTGACTGAAGTGACGAGTGTTAACAGATACATGGGCGAATTTCTGCTCACTAATTACGTCCTCTCGACACAAACTAGGTCATATCGGGACTAACATCATAAGGTCTGTCATTGAGTCAACTGACGTGGTTTCGATTCCCCGGTTGTACGTGACATGGGGTAGAGCCGCCTGTCCAAAATCGTGGGTGTTCTCCACTGCTAAAGAACCCAACTCGCAAGCGAAGTAATGAAATACAATTGAACCATGTGTTAATCCCGTGTGTACGTTACCCCCCCCCCCTCACACACACACACACACACACACACACAACCGGACCCACTCTTACAAAAGTACAAAATTAAGATATTACAGTATACTTTAGATAAATTCACAGAATTCTGATGAAATGGCGACCGTCAATTATTTATGAGTCATTAGGGTAATGGTAGATTTATTAGCAATCACCGATCCCGATCATGCATTTGTCGGATACTACATAATATTTGACGACTTAGTCGAAATGCTAAGTCTCCCCCCGGTTGTACGTGACAAGCAGTAGGGTCGCCCGTCCAACCTCGTGGGTTTGCTACGGGTCCTCCCACTCCTAAAGTCCCCTACGCGCAAGTGAATTATTGAAATAAAATTTTAAAAAACATATGTTAATCCCGAAATGACCTAGTTTGAGTCGAATGGACGTTAAAACCTCTCTCTCTCTCTCTCTCTCTCTCTCTCTCTCTCTCTCTCCCTCCCTCTCGCTAAGTCTCCGTGTATGCATACAATAAAAAAAAAGAGTCATGACATCTAAAGATTTTATCCTAACACATACGATGAATGTTGCGGAAGGTTTATTTATTTCGTTATATCCTCGTAAACAATAAACGTAATGGAATCATTACTGGACTGGTATTCCTTTTAGTTAGCAATCGATTTAAACTCTTTAAAAATTAACTGTGTGATTTAATGATATATTTGGACTAAAAACATATTTAAACTAATTAATCTATCATAATTTTGCTTCAAATCCCTCTCAAAACTTTGTATTCATCAGAACATACATAAGCTATAAATAAACTAATGTTAGATGTCATGTCGACCAGCTCAATTATTGTGGGAGGGTCCCTTTTTTTTTAGAATTATTTATCGTTACTTACTGTACATTTACCATACATATTGAGGCCTATGTAAATTCTTAATTATTTTCTGTCAACTACCTTTTCCTCCCTTCAATTGCAGAGTCTTTTGTACGTTAACACCCCTCAATGTTCCCAAAACCGCCACATCATTTGAGCTAGCACGCTATAAGCTGGCAGATATCAGTCGGATTGCCAGTTAGTGATACCATAATATTGTTGCCCCATGGGTATTTTTCTAGAAAGATTGGATGTCTATTCTTTCTATATATACTACATTTGCTATACTTTTATTGGACATAACCTCAAGAATAAATACTTTGGTGACAGGGTATCTTTAAATACCGACTATCAGCGTTAAAACTATACCTCCAACAATAGATCAAAAGCATCTCCAGATGGATGATCTCTTATCTTAAATCTTTTCTATAACTTGGCGATGTTATCAGCCCGTCAGTCCCGGTCATAACACTATCATAGGTTCAAACACATGTTTATTTAAATATGGTGTTTTGATGGAGTCCGCGGTTCGGGACATACATCCATTGTGGATTGCAACCATTTCATCTCAACCCAAGTTTAAAATTAATTCTTTTATTCCAGGAAAACTGTAATCCAGAATATTCGAGCATTCACCCAGACCATACAATGTGCCTGGTAGATGTTGGAACGGCCATACCAATGACTCAAGCTGAAAGGGATGCACTAGTTGCCCAGACGAATGCCTTTCGAGCTGGAGTAAGTCCAACGGCCACAGATATGCTTCAAGTTGTAAGTTTACTTTCTTTTAGAAAGAAATTATTCTAATATTACATAAAGATTTTAGGTAAACTGAATATAACGAGTTATAAAGTTTAGATTTAAATGAATCGTGCTTAATGCTATCCACCTGATGTCGCCAAACCATGGAGGAATCTGGAACTCCACTAACGGTTGCCTATATCTGCAGAGGAACCATAACCCTAACCAACGGTTATCTTGATCTGGTGAGGACCCTGAGAAAACCCACGAGGTTGGATAGGCGATCCAACTCCTTATTAGTTGATAATGAACTACGAGCGATGCTAATCTTTAATGATCAAAAGTTTAACCTCTACACTTGGTAACCGTCTTCTATTTTGGATGAAACTCTTCAAAAAAGGCTATGGCTTCACCAATTCGACAATGATCAAGATTCAACTTAGCATGCTTGTTCGTTGGACTTTTTGCACATGGATTTGTTAAATGACATCAAAATTCCAAGATGGTCTGTTCCTGGTTGGTATGGTTAAGGCTAAAAACTAAGACCCATTGCAGATTTCGTCATAGGCCACGAGGTGTACTTAGGGTTAGGGTTACGATTAGGATTAGGGCTAGAGCTAACGCTAACCCACAATCTCGTCAACAATAGCATGCCCTAAACATATGTACATCCTCTGACCTATGACGAAATCTGCACTGGACCTTAGCTTTTACCATGGTTCATATAGTAGAGTCGTTTTGTTATTTTAAGAGATATGTGTTAAACTATTTTCGGTAGGTATGGGATGAAAAGCTAGCTATTGTAGCATCCAAATGGGCCAGACAGTGTTCTGTAGGCCATGAAGCTGACTCAGACCAAAGAGCTGTACCAAGTAAGTGACAATATCAATCTATGGTCGGCGGTTGGATAGGACGAATAAAACGTCCCCACTAAAACCCCCAGCATCGATTGCCGTTCTAAAAACTTCTTAGATTTAGTCCACTATGTTTACATGTACGTAAAATGAGAATATCCAGTAAGAAAACAACCATATATCATGTTTTCTTATGGAAAAACACTACACTGGAAGAATAGCCCGTTATAGGTTTAAAGAAAAACTTTTAGAAGAATAACCCCAAATTTCCCTGTATATATACAAAGCCACCCCGACTTCCAGACCGCAAGTTATTCCGTGCATAGAATATACCCCAAAGATCCAAGAGATTTACCGTTATTATAGGTGTATAAATGTAAATGCACAATCTCTTCGATGATCCTTTGTCTATAAGCTGAATCAAACTGAGATAAGACCGAACAGGGGCCATGTAAGTTAGTTGGGAGTTGGCACCCAAGGATGTCAAGCCAAGCTAGGATCATGGCTCCCTCAACACAAGCTAATTACGAAGTCTTAAGTTTTGTACTTGATATGTTTGAAGAACAATAAAAGTATCAAATGAAGTTAAACCAGTGTTGTCATCAAGAACTTGACTTAAAGAGTGTAAGACACATTTATTTTCTGATATCCTACAGCTATACCTGGGATGTTTATTGGACAGAATGCCGCTGGTAGTTTCGCCGATTTCGCCGCCGCTAACCAGGCCTGGTATGATGAAGTGGATGATTTTAGTTATGGTGTAGGTTCAATTGGTGGAGAAGTTGGACATTATACACAGGTTAGATCCCATTAAACATAATAAGCAAATATAAGTTAAAAACAGGACTGGCCTTAGAAACTGTGGGAACATTTGGGGAGGGGGGGAGCGCCCGTGTTCACAGCTAGGGCCTGTTTTAGTGAAATGAAAGCGGTTTTGCTTGACATTGAATTATCCTTGTCTTGGCCCCCTTTTAGGCGCTAGGTACGGTTATGCCATATTGGTCCGATAAGCTTAAAGCCGATCCCGCTAAAGCAAAGCAATTTTAGTTAAACATACATTATGCAGGAGCTCAATCTGTCTATTGTAGGTCTTTTTTTAGGCCTGAAATGTTATATAAACTATTAATTAGACATTAGTTAACGTATCCAGACCATAATCAACTCTCGATGTCAACGCTAGCCTGCGATAATTGTTGGATTATGATCCGATTTGCTGCCTAACTTTCCTTCTCGATTAAACGATTAAATGGATAATCGAGGCTATGATTTTTGTCGTGCCGACTTTAGTAATGGTGACCGAGGCTATGCGGAACTTTCGATCGCTTATTTCTTGGTTCATGGTGGATCAATTTGACTGAAATTTTCCTAAAATTGCCTTTACATTATCTAGTTTTTAACTACATGTATTATAATGAGAACTGCCAACTCGTTATCTGATATCCCATAATTTATCTTTAACTGCATATTACTAGACAATACTAGAGTGGATTACCCAGGCCTGGATGCTGGGCTTATTAAAGATACATTATGTAAGATTTAGATAAAGAGCTGAACATTCTTGTTATAATAGCTCAAAAATAGATAATGTAAAATGAAAATATTGAAAATTTCACTCAAATTACTCTATTCTGAGAAAATGTATCACTGTTTGTAGTTTTGACAAGATGTGTGCATTGTGGCAACCAGGGCTATGGTATATTGGAGACTTAGCCTGGCTTTCCCATTCTTAAATTAAATTGTTGAATATAGCTAACCGTTCTAATCTAGTTAAAATCTCGAGTATCCGATGGCATCGAGAGTTGATTATGGTTTTGTCATGTTAATAAATGTCTAATTAATAATTAAGATTAAAGAAAGACTTGCAAATATGGTTTAGATAAGTTAATTAATGTCTAATTAATAATTTAGATAACATTTTAGTCCTAAAGAAAGACCTGCAATAGGCAGATTTAGCTCTTGCATAATGTATGTTTAAGAGATATTGGTCCAATTAGCTTGATCTGAACCTACTAATGTATAGCGATTATAGCTAACTGCATTTCAATATTTATATTATGACCGCCTACTATAAAAGTAACAACTGTGTCAGCTTGTTTGAAAGTGTCGAATGTTTTAAATATAGATAAAGAGCTAGCCGTTCTTGTTATAATTATTAAAAATTAGATAGGAAATAAATGTACTGATATTTTTACTGGATTTACTTTATTCTAAGCGAAGTTATGAGTGATTAAAGTTTTGATGAGATAGTCTCGATTGTCAAGAACCATTGCTACGACAGTAAACAAAGTCTGGATGTCTGGAATATCTATTTTATCGTTAAATTAACAATCCATCCAATATTTAAGCCATTCGATGCTCTAGAGCAGTGGCCCTCAACCTTTTTTTTAGCCAACGGCACACCATGGAACACATGAAAAAATAGCGGCACACCTGGCTAAATATATATGAAAAATATTTGAATTTTGCAAAATAAAAACATGGCAAGTCAAACGGAATACAACCGTAGACAGATGCTAGTCATAGACACACTGAATGACTCAAACTAAATAAAGAAAAACACAGCTATATAAACTTATCAGTAGACACCAGTGAATTCTCGGATCACGTGGTTTTTAACATATTCTTGGTGTGCCGTTCAAAATTTCGCGGCACACTGGTTGAGAATCATTGGCCTAGAGAGTTGAAATGAAATGAAATGAAAGGGGGTTTAACGTCCTACTGTTCTGCTCCTATACTGGGCTAATGAAGACGGGCATACGCCATACAGTGTGCTTTGAGGGAAATTTTGCCCGGGCAGCGGCACTATCGCCTACTCTTATATCGAATTCCAACTGCCAGGGGATCATTTACGTGCATTCCAATATATACACGGGACCTCGGTTTTTCGTCTCATCCGAAGGACTAGACAGCTGTCCTTGTCAGGCCCTCCGTCCTGCATCACTGATAAGGGGGAACCACACCGGAAAATCTGGATGAACTTTCTCGGCCAATGCAGGGATCGAACACCCGACCACCAGGCTAGCGAGCCGGTGCCTTACCCACTTAGCCACGTGATCCCCGACATAGAGAGTTGATTATGGACTTACCATATCAATAAATGTCTAAATGATAATAACGATCTGGCGGGTGTTCAAATCCATTTACATGGACTATACTATATACCGGAAAACAGTATAAAATGGTGTTTTCCGGTTGTTTTCCGGTGTTTTTCGGTGTTTTCCGGTATATAGTATTGACGATTTAGATCGATGACTTAGAGAGTTAATTTTAGGGTTGTCATGTGAATTAATGTCTAAATCATATTTCATATAAGATTTGAAGCTAGAAAAAAGACCTACAATTGGCATATTTAGCTCTTACATAATGCGCCTTTAACCTCCTGCTATGTGCAGGACAGAGGGCAAGGGACAACATATAGTCGTTCGGATGGGACGAAAAACCCGGGTCCCATGTACACATTGGCGTGCACGTAAAAGAACCCTTGGCAGTCGGAATTCGATATACGAGTAGACCTTAACGCTGCGGTCCGAGAAAAATTCCCTCATAACACACTGTATGGCGGACGCCCGTCTTCATTAGCCCAGCCGGCGCAGAAAACAGTAGGACGTTAAACACCATTTCATTTTCAAATAGTAAAGTCGGAGCAGAACAGTAGGACGTTAAACCTCATTTTATTTCATTTGGTTACGTGTTGTAGATTGTGAATTCTGCCGTGTCTAGAATGGGCTGTGGTAGTGCTACTTGTGGAACAAGAAAGGTGTATATTTGTAATTATGCAAGAGGGTACGTATATGACACATATAAAATAGTAAGGGAGCCACGGTGGCTAAGTGGGTAAGACGCTGGCTCTCTAGCCTGGAAGTCGCGGGTTCCATCCAGGTGTAGAGAAAGTTCATCGGGATTTTCCGGCGTGGTTTCCCCCTTGTCAGTGGTGCAGGACAGAGGGCCTGACAAGAACAGTTATGTAGTCGTTTGGATGGGACGAAAAACCGAGGTCCCGTGCATGTAAAAGATCCCTTGGCCGTTGGAATTCGATATAAGAGTAGCCTTAGCGCCGCTGTCCGGGCAAAATTTCCCTCATAGCACACTGTATGGCTTATTCCCGCCTTCATTAGCCCAGCCGGAACAGTAGGACGTTAAACCCCATTTCATTTTCAAATAATAAATCAGTACAAAATGGTGCCATTTCGGATTCCTTTTCAGACAATTTGGTAATGAGGTCCCAACACCCTATCAGAGTGGTCCATCGTGTTCAAGCTGTCCAACTACCTGCATAGGAGGGCTTTGTGGTAAGTATGTCATCCCCACTGTGTTATTTTCTTATATAGCGCCACTTCTAGAAAACTGAACTCCAATACGCTTTGTAATATGATTATAAAAGGTGTACAGGCAAGCTACAGACATGTGGATTTAAAACTCATAAACAGGTGTATAAAATAAAATTATTAAAATAGAAGATTGATAATTAAGAGATATATTATAGTCCTTGGAGCATAATCTGTAGCTTAATAGTGGACATCATGCCAGAGCATGTGCAATTTATGGGGATTATTGGTTATAAACTAATAACTAAAATCTAAACTAGCGCAACAAGACTACTCTCTCTCTCTCTCTCTCTCTCTCTCTCTCTCTCAAACATTAAGAATACAGTGTTATCAATATATTCATAGCTCATGATGTATTATTGATTTATTTGTTTCAGCTTGTGGTGGGACAGTGTGTGTTAATGGAGGACAACTTAACATAGACACGTGTAGATGTGATTGTTTCCCCATTTATAGCGGAGATTCTTGCGAAATTCGTAAGTGATATTATTTCTAATACCAGCAACTCCACCAGCAACTCCACCACCACCACCCCCCTGATAAAAAATATAATATTAATAATACAAAACAAACTGACAGTCACCCCATTTATAGCTGAGATTCTTGAGGAAAATAAACTCAGTTATGATTTACTGGTCTTCGTCTCCCCTCAAAAAAAAGTATTTATGATTCCAATATTTGTAATACAGGGTTACCCAAAAAACAGAACCCATAATTTTTTATTAAAGCCTACAAAGGTCCAGCAAATTTCATCAAATTTGTTGGACTTAAACTTCAATCTGTGTACGATCATTCCCCAAAGTTTCAGTTATCTTGCTTTCCAAAATATTATCAAAGTGGCCTCCACGGCGTTGGAGGCAAACTGGCATAAGTTACGCAAAATTGTCAATTACTCGAATACATTCCTCTTTGGGGATTTCCCTGATTTTTGCTGTGATTGCTGCCTTCAATTCACCAATCGTTTGAGGGTTGTTCTGGTACACGTTATCGTTGAGTTACTCAGGGAAATCCCCTAAGAGAAATTTGCTGAACCTTTGTAGGATTTTTAAAAAGATTTTATGGGTTCTGTGTTTTTTGGGGTCAGCCTACATGTACATTTAATATACATATTGTACTTAGAATCATTTTCCGGCGTGGTTCCCCCTTGTCAGTGATGCAGGATGGAGGACCTGACAAGGACAGCTGTCTAGTCGTTCGGATGGGACGAAAAAACCGAGGTCCCGTGTACACATTGGCGTGCACGTAAAAGATCCCTTGGCAGTTGGAATTCGATATAAGATTAGGTCATAGCGGCGCTGCCCGGGCAAAATTTCCCTCATAGCACACTGTATGGCGTATGCCCGTCTTCATTAACCCAGGTTAGGAGCAGAACAGTAGGACGTTAAACCCCATTTCATTTCATTCCATTTCTAAGACATCTGTTACTACGGTTCATCATGTGCATTTGGCATACAGAAAGTCCATATAAAGTCCGGATCATTAATGTGCGTGTTATTTAAAGCCGCTCGTATGACCTGTAGTAGAGGCCATCGAAATTATAAATAAACGAAACGAAATGTAGATTTGTATTTGAATCAGATTGATGATAAAATGAATAGTTACATGTATGTTTATATTTTATTACCTTTCAGTAACCTGTCCAGCAACAAATCTTCAAAGTTATTGTTCAGTTCTAAACCCAACTAACTGTAACTTTGACAACATAAAGGCTGATTGTCCAATCACATGTGACCTCTGTCCAGACCGTAAGTTATCATACTTTATATAATTTGGTTTTGAAGGTTTTTTTTATATAAGTTAAATAATAGACCCAAAGAAGTCTTTTTCAAATAAATCGTTTGCTTAAAATTACCTTTTCAAGTCTTTCCTTTGGTCTCAAATCTTGTATAAATATTGATTTGATATTTATCACATGGCAATCCCATACTCAACTCTCTAGACGAATCGGGTGGTCGCGATTTATAATGGATTGAAACGGGATCACCATTTAATAATTAAATGTAAAAAAATAATCAAGAGTTTATTTACTATGGCAACAAGGACAATAATTAAACTGGTAACTTCGCGCAGAACCTGACGTTTTCAAGATATGTATTTTCATTATCCATTTGAAACTTTTATACTGAGAACTGTCAACAACTTATTTAAATCTTAAATAATGCATCATTAATATTTATCTTATACATAGTCTATTATCATTAGCCGTGGGACAGGTGCGCGAAGTTGATAGTTTCATGATTTTAGAGAGATCTAATACAGTCCAAGATGATGATTCTAAATGGAACAGGCGCGCACTGTGTGGTTTCATGAGTTTAGAGTGATCTAATAAGTCCAAGATGATGATTCTAAATGGAACAGGCGCGCACTGCGTAGTTTCATGAGTTTAGAGTGATCTAATACTAAGTTGATGATTCTAAATATTCTGAGTTGATGATGTCCGTATTTAAGAATTTTCTAATACTGTCTACGATAGTAATTTGAGAATATTCTAAAAACGTCTGGGGTGAATATTTTAGAATGATCTAATACTTTCCGAGATGATGAATTTAAAATCTTTTAATATTGCCTGAGTTGATGATTTCCGCATTTAAGAATTTTCTAATATTTCCGAAGTTGATGATTTTTTAATGTTCTAAAACATGACTTTAGAACGTTCTAAAACTATCTGAGATGACGATTTTAGAATGTTCTGAGTTGAGTCTTGCATTTTGGAATGTTCTGATACCGGCTGAGCTGATGATGTTTTACTATTGAACGTTCTAAAATGCTTGAGTTGATGATGTCTGTATTTTGGAATGTTCTAATTGATGATTTCTTTATTTTGGATTGTCTAATACTGTCTGGGCTGTTGATTTCTGTATTTCAGAATGCTCTAATACTGTCTGTGAAAATAACGGTATAATCGACCGATCAACGTGTCAATGCAGATGCCAGGAAGGTTTTACAGGGCCAACGTGTTCAACAGGTATGGCGACCTTAAACATAAAAGATTCATAGTTTTAACAACCTTCTGAGGTCGTCTTTGAAATTTTTAAAGAAGTTTAGTTAGATTAACCGTGTCATGACTTTTGAAATCTTACCCTGCTTTATTCATGCAGTGGTGGATGTAGTACACGGTGCAGAGCGTTTTCACTATTTCAAGACCTTTTACCAAGGAACTTATCCGGCTCCAGTAAACTACTAGTATAACGTGTGTACCACTTTTATTCAAACAGTGGCTAAGTGGGTAAGACGCTGGCTCGCTAGCCTGGAGGTCGGGTGTTCGAGAAAGTTCATTGGGATTTCGCTGGCTCGCTAGCCTGGAGGTCGGCTGTTCGATCCCTGCATTGGCCGAGAAAGTTCATCGAGATTTTCCGGCGTGGTTCCCCCTTGTCAGTGGTACAGGACGGAGGGCCTGACAAGGACAGCTGTCTAGTCCTTCGGATGAGACGAAAAACCGAGGTCCCGTGTATACATTAGAATGCACGTAAAAGATACCTTGGCAGTTGGAATTCGATATAAGAGTAGGCCGCAGCGCTGCCCGGGCAAAATTTCCCTCATAGCACACTGTATGGCGTATGCCCGTCTTCATTAGCCCAGCATAGGAGCAGAACAGTAGGACTTTAAACCCATTTCATTTCATTTCATCGGGATTTTCCGACGTTGTTTCCCCTTGTCAGTTGGCCGAGAAAGTTTTTAACTTGGGATTTTCCGTCCTTGTCACTGCTGTAGAATAGAGGGCCTGGTAATATAAGGCGTTTTGTCGGATTTAACGAGGCCCTGTGCATTCAATAGCACCCCGTCCGTCCTTCATTAATCCAGCAGCGCTTTGTAAAGCAAAACACACAAACACAACCCCGATACCACCCTATCTGTCCGTCATTAGTCCTGCAATGTTGTGTCGAGTGGACGTTAAACCCCATTTCTCTCTTTAGTCCTGCAGTGCTTTGTTATTTCTTTTTTTTTAAAGAAATCTTACAGACGTATTGTATTATATGAAACAGAAACCGAAAATTATGGTCCATGACGTCATCGTAGTCATCTTTGGATTGTGACCTCAAAATTTGTCCACACTGTCCGATCGTCATTTTCCCGCTTGCTGCAGTAAAACAGGACGTTAAATCAGATTTCCCATTCAATAGTATATCTTTGAGAATTATATTATGTTATAATTGTTTCAGTGTGTCAAACTGTCTGTACTAATGGTGGCTATATCGGATCTCAAGCTTGTCAATGTATCACCGGAGGTTGGTATTAGATATTCTGCTTACAATAACACCTCTCTCTCTCTCTCTCTCTCTCTCTCTCTCTCTCTCTCTCTCCACTATAACAAACATGGTGGACTAGCCTTTCAGTAGTTCTAGTTACTGTAAAAACCTTACACGGACAGTTGTTATAATGGAAGGATTCCTATTCATCTTCGCTGTCGTAAAGTATGGTGTGCCACGGGGTTCTGTTTTAGGGCCTTTTATTATTAATGCATAAACACCATATAAACCTAACACTGGACCATCTCGCCAACAATGCCCTTATTTACATCTCAGCGACTTTGACGAAAATTGAGCTGGCCTTAACAAATAAATTTAGACTACCTATATGCCAAGCGTCAGTGCCGGTGACAAAGGCAGAGGAGGTGGACCTTCCCTGATAATTCAAAAGTTTGCCTATAGCTTAAATCGGCATTATGTACGATTAGATAAAGAGCTGACAGTTCTCGATATAACAGTTACAAAATAGATAATGAAAACAGAATATGCTGAAAATATCACTCAAGTTTCTTTACTCTGAACCGAGGTAATATGGCCTGGATAAGTTAATTAATGTCTGATTAATAATAATAATAAAATTTAGATAACATTTCAGGCCTAACGAAAGACCTGCAATAGGCAGATTTAGCTCTTGCATAATGTATGTTTAACTAGCGCAGGGTGTCATCTGTCTTAAATCCGACACTATATTAATGATTAATATCACTTTACATCGCCCTTATTTCAAAGTTTTTGAGAAAATATTTTTGCTTTCTTCAGCTGCGGTGTGTAATCTAGACTGCGGCGTTAATGGAGATGCTGATTCTACGTGTAGTAACTGTGTTTGTACTGGGGGTTACACTGGCGTCAACTGTCAAATAGGTAAGCTAACCAGAATATCCGCTTGTCAGTGCGTGGCGCAGCACGGGGTTACACTGGCGTCAACTGTCGAGTAGGTAAGCAAACCAGGAAATACGCTTGTCACAGGACGACGTTACACTGGGCTAATGAAGACGGGCATACGCCATACAGTCTACTATGAGGGGCATTTTGCCCGTACAGCGGAGGTACGGCCTACTCTTATATTGAATTCCAACTGCCAAGGGATCTTTAACGTTCACGCTAATGTGTACACGGGACCATTGAACGACTATACGTTGTCCTTTGCCATGTCCTCGGTCCTGCACCACTGACAAGGAGGAACCATGCCGGAAAATCCCGATGAACGTTGTCGGCCAATGCAGGGATCGAACACGAGACCTCCTGTTTAGCGAGCCAACGTCTTACCCACTGAGGAGCCAAACTTCCACGGCGTCAACTGTCAAATAGGTAGGTCATCAAAGAATAAAAGGAGGCCCGGTGGCTACGTAAGGCAGTAGGGTCGAGAAAGAAGTCACGGATATTACTCATAATCTAGTTTGTATACCACGTGATAATCTATTTCAGCACCATGTGGTCTTGCATCAGCATCTTGTGGTAATAATGGAATATTAGACACCAACACGTGCTCATGTACCTGTATTAATGGATATACTGGTAACTTCTGTACTACAGGTAAGCCTACACCTGTACAATTCTTAAAATTTCAGCGCCATATAGTCTTACGTCAGCATTTTGACATATAACTTATATGTTGTAGTGAGTGTACCACGTGGTTTTCTATTTCAGCACCATGTGGTCTTACGTCAGCATCATGTGGTAATAATGGAATACTAGACACAAACACGTGCTCATGTACCTGTATTAATGGATATACTGGAACTTTCTGTACGACAGGTAAGTTTTATAATATCAACATCATATGGTCTTACGTCAGCATTTTGATATATGTGGTATATAATATAGTTTGTGTACTTGGTTATCTTTTTCAGCACCATGTGGTCTTACGTCAGCATCTTGTGGCAATGATGGAACATTAGATACCAACACGTGCTCATGTACCTGTATTAATGGATATACTGGAAATTTCTGTACTATAGGTAAGTTTACACCTGTACAATTTTTAACATTTCAGCGCCACGTAGACCTTCAGCAGAATCTGGATATATAACTTTATAATATAGTTTGTTTACCACGTGGTTGTCTATTTCAGCACCATGTGGTCTTGCATCAGCATCTTGTGGTAATAATGGAATATTAGACACCAACACATGCTCATGTACCTGTATTAATGGATATACTGGTAATGTCTGTACTATAGGTATGTCTATAACTTCCACAATTTATATACACGCTTGGGCGCCTATACTCGTAGCCCCTGTCCGTCTGTCGACCCTGTGTCAACAATTCCTTCTTAAAGCGATAAAGACAAGATATTTCGACGGAATCGTTTTTGAGATTTGGCATGATGTTTGCAGATCTTCAGAAGATGATGCTTTCGATCTTCAGAGTTCTTCGATTCTTTGGTGTGTGGGGGGGGGAGTGGATGGCCAAATGGTTAGCACGTGCGCGAACAGGTTTCCCCCAAACGCACATAGTCGATTTGCAAATAGTAGATAGTCCTTTTATTACTTAGCACTGTGAAACCTTATTACGAGTCTCAATTCCAATGATATGGTACCTTTCTTTTAACTCCCCCTTTTTTATGTACATAAAACTTAAACACTGCTTTTAACTTATGTATTGTACCATTCATAACCCAGAATATGTATAGTAATCAATGTATTATATTTCATAAACAAACATTTAAAAAAAAAATGCAAGTGCGCGTTGTATCATAAGATCTGTCATTGAGTCAACTGTCGTGGTTTCGATTCCCCGGTTGTACGTGACAAGGAGTAGGGTCGCCTGTCCAACTTTGTGGGTTTTCTCCGGGGACTCCGGTTTCCTCCCACTGCTAAAGACCCATACGCGCAAGCGAATTATTGAAATAAAACTGAACCACGTGTTAGTCCCGAAATGACCTAGTTTGTGTCGTGTAAACGTTAAACCCCATTTCTCTCTCTTTCTAGGGAGCCACGGTGGCTAGTTCGTTAAGACGCTGGCTCGCTAGCCTGGGGGTCGGGTTTTCGATCCCTGCATTGGCCGAGAAAGTTCATCTGGATTTTCCGACGTGGTTTCCCCTTGTCAGTGGTGCAGAACGGAGGGCCTGACAACCACGTGTTAGTCCCGAAATGACCTAGTTTGCGTCGTGTAAACGTTAAACCCCATTTCTCTCTCTTTCTAGGGAGCCACGGTGGCTAGTTCGTTAAGACGCTGGCTCGCTAGCCTGGGGGTCGGGTTTTCGATCCCTGCATTGGCCGAGAAAGTTCATCTGGATTTTCCGACGTGGTTTCCCCTTGTCAGTGGTGCAGAACGGAGGGCCTGAAAAGGACAGCTGTCTAGTCCTTCGGATAAGACGAAAAACCGAAGTCCCGTGTATACATTGGAATGCACGTAAAAGATCCCTTGGCAGTTGGAATTCGATATAAGAGTAGGCGATAGTGCCGCTGCCCGGGCAAAATTTCCCTCATAGCACACTGTATGGCGTATGCCCGTCTTCATTAGCCCAGTATAGGAGCAGAACAGTAGGACGTTAAACCCCATTTCATTTCATTTCATTTCATTTCTCTCTCTTTCTCTCTTTGGTGTGCGAGTTATACCCCTTTCATTCCGACAGCATATTTCTCATTCGGACAGAATATGTTCTTGTTTATGCGATATAGGCTATGGTTTTGGTGTGCAGCATAGGCACCATGTGAGATGATCCCTACCATTTTCAGCCTTATCATATTTTCCGTTTTGGAGTTCATGCCTTTGTTAAGAACCCTGTTCTACGACTTGTTGTTCTAGAGATATTCCGACCGAAATATTTCTTGTTAACGCGATAGAGATTTAGACGGATTTTTGTCTATTTCAGCACCATGTGGTCTGGATATATATTTAATATATACTAAACAGCAAAAAAAAAAACGTCAGTGCGATTTTAAAATCAGAGAGGCACTTTAATCAAATCATTCTAGAAAATGACTTACTAAATGGATCAAAGCAATTTTTTGTGAACAGTATGTTGACACATTAGTGATTAATTCATCACAATTCCAAGACATTACGAGAAGGCTTAGAGTCTGTACACAGTCTATACATCAGTATCTGGTGTGTCTACCGCGAATGTCAATAACAGCAGTGCAGCGTCTGTACATGGAGTGGACCGGTCGATTGATGAACGCCATTGGCACCTGGAACCACACTCTCAGAAAAGCCTGGCGAAATCCATCGGGTGTGTTTGGTCTCGGTACGACGTTATTAAAGGAGCTAAATCGCTGACATTTGGGACCTAGAAATTGACAAACGTGGGTCGCAACGCATATAATACTGTAGTATGAATGTATATAAACTGATTTACATTCAATGGTTTCCGTTTTTACTCCAATTTCAAATCAGTTATGTTCGGCGAAATAAGCCAGCAGTTTCAAGCGAGTGCACATTTCTAGCGTCTGGTTATTCCAGTCTACATACGCCGTTTGATTTGGTGCAATATGTCTAGCCTCGTCCCTCGAGTCTCTTGATACAACTGGGGCTGAAGCGCATTATGGTACACGATTCGCGTACCAATGGTAAAATGTTTATTTTGTCTTAAATATTGGGTATCAAAAGCCCATCTTTTTCCGGTAAGATCACATGAATGGTGATTTAATTTGACAAATAAATCGTGTTTTCAATGTTGAAGATTTTGGATGATATTGAGTTAGAGACTTAGCTCCTTTAAGTCTCCACTGAATTTCATCCCAAAGATGTTCAATCGGGTTTAAGTCCGGACTAAAGGCTGGCCAGTGCTTAACGTTGACATCGTTCTGCTGTAGAAAGTCCCGAGTATCTCTGGCGGTGTGGGCACGGGAGTTGTCATGCTGGAAAACATTGTTTCGATGACGTGCAAAATGTGGTATGACGTGGGGTCTGAGAGCTTGATCGAAGGAGCGCAGTGCTGTGATGCCACCTCCTCTCCTTGGACAAAGATTTTGGAACACCACAGGCCGATTCCAACCCAAACCGTTGCCTGTGTGACGGGATTCTGCACGCGTTGTCGTACAACATGGCGGTCTTGTCGCCTTGTGGTAACCCTTGGTCTACCAGTTCGGGGGGCGATCATCCGTGGTGTTGGTGGCATGAAAGCGTTGCTAAAGCCTGTAGATGGTCCGGACATTGACCTGGAAGTGATTGGCAACGGCTTGGACAGTGTGGCCAGCGTCGAGTCTTCCAAGCGCCTGGTTCCTCTGGGAGGGCGTGAGGCGTGGCATGCTGCTGACGTTGCAGTGTCAATGATTCAACCAAGTATGGGGGTGCATTACCATCTCAGAAGTCAGGTTGCGTTTTTGAGAATATTTCCTGGGTTCAATTCTATGTTTGGGAAGGAACCTTATTGCTCAGGTAAAATTGTAGATGTGGTCACAAACAATAAAAACATTTGGCAAGTTTTATGCAATGCGTCTATTCAGAGTAACATACCAACCTGACGTTTCTTTTGCTGCCTAATATAGTTTGTGTATCACGTGGTTATCTATTTCAGCACCATGTGGTCTTACGTCATCATCTTGTGGTAATAATGGAATATTAGACACCAACACGTGCTTATGTACCTGTATTAATGGATATACTGGAAATTTCTGTACTACAGGTAAGTTTTAAAATATCAACATCATATTGTCTTACGTCAGCATTTTCATGTATGTCGTATATAATATAGTTTGTGTATCACGTGGTTGTCTATTTTTAGCACCGTGTAGCATTACGTCATAATCTTGATATATAACGTATATAAAATAGCTTGTGCACCACGTGTTTGTCTATTTCAGCACCATGTGGTCTTACGTCAGCTTCATGTGGTAATAATGGAATATTAATTACCAACACGTGTTCATGTACCTGTACTAATGGATATACTGGAAATTTCTGTAACATAGGTAAGTATACACCTGTTCAATTGTTTAAAATTTCAATACCATATGATCTTAGGTCAGCAGCGTGATATATAACTCACATTCTATAGTTTATGTACCTCGTGGATAGGATATCTATTTTAGCACCATGTAGAGAGAGGTAAGACAGTATCTTGATATACTCCCACGAAAACTATTTTATATATTACGTGGTTGTCTATTTTAGCACCACGTGATCTTACATCAGCATCTTGATATATATAAATATAATATAGTGTGTGTATCACGTGGTTGTCTATTACAGCACCATGTAGTTTTACGACAGCCACTTGTGGAAATAATGGAATACCAGATTTCAACACGTGCTTGTGTACCTGTATTAATGGATATACCGGAACTTTCTGTGATATAGGTATGTATCTTGCACAGTATTTATAAGCCCACTCGTAGTTTAGGCGTATATAGTCGTCACTCCGATCCGTCCACCCGGCGGCAACAATTTCTTATTAATACGACATGGGCTAAAGGTTTTAAGGGTATGTTATAAAAGTTTGGAGTTACTGCCCTTGTCATTCTGACAACGCGATTTCTCGTTAGCGCGATATAGGTTAGAAATGAGGTTAGAGTTTTTGGTCAATTTTTCAAATTTGGTGAAAACATTGGTGTCTTGAGAAGACGGTCCCCCTTTATTATGCCCCTTTTGTCGAAAAACCTTTGGTTATCTATTTCAGCACCATGTGGTCTTACGTCAGCATCCTGTGGTAATAATGGAATATTAGATACCAACACGTGTTCATGTACCTGTATTAACGGATATACTGGAAATTTTTGTACGACAGGTAAGTCTACACTTGCCCAATGTATATACACGTCTGGGCGCATATACTCGTCGCCCCAGTCCGTCTATAATAATACTAAAAATTAGGTTTTATATAGCGTCTTCTCCATGTTGACACATGGTAAAACTGTCGAAACAGGAAAGTCTTTAGTGCGGATTTAAATTGATTAAAAGTTTGTTGATTCTTGATCTGTTATGGACGTTCGTTCCATAATCTAGGACTAGCTGTACTGAAAGACCTATTTCCACATGACTTTAAGTTATATCTTGGAACAACTAGTAACTGTTTATTTTGAGAGCGAGGTGATCTAATAGGGTCGTAGTCATATAAGAGTTCAGATAAATATTGAGGAGCTGCGTTATTGCGACATTTATACACTAATGTTAGTATTTTGTATTTGACTCGGCCCTCAGCAGGTAACCAGTGTAACGAAGCTAGCACATTCTAGATGTGATCAAACTTATGTGTCCTTGTCACTTTTCGGACTGCAGTATTAAGAACTTTCTGGATCTTGGCTAGAAGTGCTCGTGGTATTCCAGAGAGTAGACTATTACAATAATCAATCCTGGATAAAATCAATGATCTCACAAGTAGGTTAGATAGTCTCTGATGTTGCATACACCGCGTAGATGATAGTAGCAAGTACGGCATACCATATCAACCTGCGTTTCCATTGTCAGAGAAGGGTCAAATATCACTCCATGTGACTCCAAGGTTTCGAACATTTTAGTAGAAATTTATTTCTGAATTACCATTGGTGATTTTAAGATCAGGTAGTAACTTGAATTGTTGTGATGAGCCTACTAAAAGAGCTTCGGTTTTATCGTCGTTCAATTTTAGTTTGTTCGCTTTCATCCACTCTTTAACTGCCAGCGAACAGTCAGTAGTTTTTTGTAAGGCATCTCTGATTAGCATAGGACTAGACACACCCATGAGTTGTGTATCATCAGCGTAAGAGTAGTACCTCCCACAATCAAGTTTAGACGGTAGAGATTTAGCCTCACCAAGTAGAACTGTTTGATGTCTATTACTAAGATATGATGTGATCCATAAAAGCGGTGTTCCGGAAATCCAAAATCTGATGGTCCACAGTGTCGAACGCTGCAGATAAATCCAAAAGAGTCAAAGATGCTACATTCACTGTATCCACTGCACACTGTAGGTAGTTGAGGACCCCCCAACACAGTGGTCTCAGTGCCATGATGGGGTCTGTAAGCATACTGAAACTTATCCAACAACTCATATTTCGAAATATGGGATTGAAGACGGAGATTTACAACTCTTTACACAATATGGAAAGGAATGACAAGTTGGACACATGTCTATAGTTTTTGACAATATTGGGATCAAGAGACTCCTTTTTTTATTAGTAGTCTCACCACTGCCTG
The DNA here is from genome assembly GCF_932274485.2 of Patella vulgata. NCBI lineage: Eukaryota > Metazoa > Mollusca > Gastropoda > Patellidae > Patella > Patella vulgata. Next base: position 3,525,183 of record NC_065885.2, read on the forward strand.
TTTGGACAACGATGGGAAACATCCAGTACTTAAACTTAAGTTGACTAATAAAGTAATAACAGGAAGCGGAATGTCTACAAGTTGAACAAGTAGTTTGGATGGTATCGGATCAAGTGCGGCATGTCGGTATTTGGCGGATTTGATGATCTTTAAAATGTCATCCGGACTAAAACTCTCAAACTCGTTGAGTGACACGACACCAGTCAAGTTCACGGGTGTACACGTATTTGTATCACTATGGACTCCATGATCAGTAAACTCCTTTCTAATTTTGTCAATCTTCGAGGCGAAAAAGTCAGAGAAAGAGTTTGCCGATTTCTCGCGATTATCTGAAAATAACACTTATCAAGAGAGTTGACATCTTCAGTTAGTTTGTCAAGACAGTAGCGTGATTTAGCCTCCCTGATATTTTTAGATACCCTGGCTCGTTCATCTTTATATAATTGCCTCAAGAGGTGTAGAGGGCCATTTCCGTTCAGCCAAACGACGACTTTTCTTTGCATCGCGTACCTCAGTGTTGTACCAGTTAATACCCGGTCGAGGTATAATCTGTCTTGTAACGATTGGAGAATGCTGATCCAGGATGGTGAGCAGCGTCGTGTTGTACAGGACAGCAAGGTCATCTGGGTCGTGAGGAGGGTTACAAACTAGGTCAGATGAAGCAAGGTCAGCTCGGAAAGCGTCAAGCTGAATGGATCGTATCTTTCGAATAGACTTGAGCAGTTTTTCGGATTGTGGCTTTTCAAAATTCCATTTTGAAGATACCAGGTGGTGATTAGCGATCTTTATATCTCTTATTTTGACGCCTTCTATCAAGGTGCAATCTTGGCGAGTGACAATCCAATCAAGGATGTGGCCTTCTTTATGAGTTGGCTGATGAACATGTTGTTGAAGATCGTGCAGTTTTGATATTCTGGCGACTTGTTTGACAAATGGAGAATTTGGGTTGTCGTAGTGAATGTTAAAGTCACCAAGTAGCACAACATTCTGTTTGGAATTCTTAGAGAGAAGCAAAGATAACTCTTCAACAAATTCATTTTCAGCATGCTTATTTGTAGACGGCGATGACCGATAAAAAACATCTAACTTCAAACTATCTCTAAACAAAACTGCTAAACCACCATCTCTTTCAGTCAATCTTTCAACATGGCTAATAGAAAAACCCAGTGTCAACAATTCCTTCTTAAAACGATAGAGACAAGAGATGTCGACGAAATCTTTTTTGAGATTTGGCATGTTTGCAGATCTTCAGAAGATGATCGCAATCGATCTTCAGAGATCTTCGATTCTTTGGTGTAAGGGGGAATGGGGGTGGCCGAATTGTTAGCACGTGCGCGATTCCCCGGTTGTACGTGACAAGGAGTAGGATCGCCTGTCCAACCTCAAGAGTTTTCTCCGGGTAATCCGGTTTCCTCCCGCTGCTAAAGACCCATACGCGCAAGCGAATTATTGAAATAAAACTGAACCATGTGTTAGTCCCGAAATGACCTAGTTTGCGTCGAATGAACGTTAAACCCCATTTCTCTCTCTTTCTCTATTTGGTGTGAAAGTTATACCCCTAATCATTCCGAGAGAATATGTTCTTGTTTACGCGATTGAGGCTATGGTTTTGGTGATTCTTACCATATTCAGCCCTATTCTAATTCCGTTTTGATGTTAATGCCTTGTTAAGGACTGTTTTCTACGACTTGCTGTGTCCCAGTTATTCCTACCGAAATATTTCTTGTTAATGCGATAGAGGTTTGGACGGAGTTTTGTCTATTTCAGCACCATGTGGTCTGACGTCAGCATCTTGATATATAACTTGTGTATATAGTTTGTGTATCACGCGATCTCTATTTCAGCACCATGTGGTCTTACGTCAGCATCTTGTGGTAATAATGGAATATTAGATACCAACACGTGTTCATGTACCTGTACTAATGGATATACTGGTAATTTCTGTGATACAGGTATGTCTACGCATGCACAGTATTTACAAGCCCATCCGTAGTTTATAATCCTTGAGTGGCATTTAGCGATTGAACACATTAAAATACACAGTTTATATGGAAATACAATCACTGGTTTATAAGTATAGCACGACGTTTCGACAAGTGTAGTCGTCACTCTGAACCGTCCGTCCACCCGGCGGCAACAATTTCTTATTAACACGACCGGGGCTGAAGGTTTTAACGGTATGTTTTAAAAGTTGGGTTTGGAGTTACTGCCCTTGTCATTCTGACAACGCGATTATTCGTTATCCGCGATAGAGGTTAGAAATGAGGTTAGACTTTTTGGTCAATTTTTCAAATTTGGTGAAAACATTAGTGTCTTGAGAAGACCCCCTTTGTTATGCCCCTTTTGTCGAAAAATCTTTGGTTGTGTATTTCATCACCATGTGGTCTTACGTCAGCATCTTGATATATATATATAGTTTGTGTATCACGTGGTTGTCTATTTCAGCACCATGTGGTCTTACGTCAGGATCTTGTGGTAATAATGGAATATTAATTACCAACACGTGCTCATGTACGTGTATTAATGGATATACTGGTAATTTCTGTACTACAGGTAAGTTTCAACACCATAATTATGGCCTTACGTCAGTAGATATAATATACATGTAGTTTGTGTATCATGTGATTGTCTATTTCAGCACCATGTGGTCTTACGTCAGCATCCTGTGGTAATAATGGAATATTAGATACCAACACGTGCTTATGTACCTGTATCAATGGATATACTGGAAATTTCTGTGATACAGGTATGTCTACGCTTGTACAATTTTTTTAAAACAAAATCAACACTTGAGTATTTTCTGGATATCGCCAATGCATTTAAAACTTGATGTTTATGGTATTTTAAACTTCCTTGATGGATAATCCATTATCAGTTTGTATTTGATGTTACCCGCTGTCCATTACCATAAACATCGAAACATAAGTAAAGTCTGGCAACTTGTGTTTTCGCCGTTTAATCGCAGAGGCTGCAGTAGATTGAAGTTAGTCTTGTGATTTTAACTAAGAAATGTGATCACATAACACCTGTTTTATATAATTTACACTGGTTACCTGTTAACATATCGAAATGATTTTAAGATTTTAGTACTTACTTTTAAATGTTTAAATGATTATCTCTCTGAAAATTTGGATCTTTATACACGTCCTGGTCGAACATTACGTACATTAGATATACTGCCCTTAAAGCCCCAAACTGTTCAACTAGTCTCTTATGGTCAGCGCTCTTTTAGTTTTCAAGCACCTGTTTTATGGAATAATCTACCTTTTAGTATATCTCTACATTCTTTTAAAAGACATCTTAAAATATATTTAAACAAGCTTTAAACTGACTCTATTTATAAAACTTTTAACATGTCCATCGTGTTGTTTTTTTTACAGATCTATATTTCGTTTCGTTTTTTTTATACTTTCGATGGCCTACACTACATGAAGATAGACAAGTTGTACTCGAAGGTCGTGTCAGATGTCGTACGAGCGACTTTTGACCCTATGACGTCAGACATTTGATTAATCAATCCGCAGTGAAGTTTCTAGTGGTTTAGCCACAGTTCCGTGCATGGCACGCCAAGAAGTCGCCATAACAGACCGTTTCATTGGCTAATCTGTCACTTCAACCAAAATGCCGGTAATATAACAACTAGTGTAGTAAAGACAAGTAAACGAAATTTTGAACTATAAAAAAAAACGAAACGAAATAGGATCTGTGTTTTAGTTGTCTATTTTAGCACCATGCAATCTTACGTCATCTTGCAGATATATAGTTATGTGTATCACGTGATTGTCTATTTCAGCACCATGTGGTCTTACGTCAGCATCGTGTGGTAATAATGGAATATTAATTACCAACACGTGTTCATGTACCTGTATTAACGGATATACTGGTAATTTCTGTACTATAGGTAAGTTTATACCTGTACAATTCTTAACATTTCAGCGCCATGTAGTCTTACGTCAGCATTTTGACGTATAACTTATATGTTATAGTTAGTGTACCACGTGGTTTTCTATTTCAGCACCATGTGGACTTACGCCAGTATCGTGTGGTAATAATGGAATATTAGATACCAACACGTGCTCATGTACCTGTATTAATGGATATACTGGAACTTTCTGTGATACAGGTACGTTTCAACACCATAATTATGGTCTTACGTCAGTATGTACAATATACATGTAGTTTGTCTATCACGTGATTGTAAGTTTTAAAGTTTCAACATCATATGGTCTTACGTCAGCATTTTGATGTATGTCGTATATACTATAGTTTGTGTATGACTTGGTTGTCTGTTTCGGAACCTTATGGTATTATGTCATTGACGTGATATATAACTCAACTCTTCCCTTACACAGTCCATCTTCCCAGATGCCTTTATTATCCGGACCAATTAAGAAATTATAGACCAGTATCCAACCTTTGTTTCATCTCCAAGATTTTAGAAAAATGTATTGCTTGTCAATTAACAGCAGATGTTGAGGAAAACTGTCTGATGGAAAAATTCCAAAGTGCGTATCGAAAGTGTCATAGTACTGAAACAGCACTTACACGAGTTCACAACAACATACTGCTCTCATTGGACAAACGCGAGTGCGTTATTGTAATTCTTCTGGGTCTTTCCGCAGCGTTTGATACAGTCGATCACACAACTTTTTTAAACCGATTCTCTACAGAAATTGCCGTTGTCGATTCTGCCTTGAGGTTGCTCAAATTATATCTAACAAATCACAGTCAATATGTAGTCATAGATGACGTCATATCTGACAAGGCTGAAATAATTCAAGGAATACCACAGGGTTCTGTTTAAGGACAAATACTTTTTAGTCTGTATACAAAACCACTTGGTTCTATTGTAAAAAAAATATGGTCTTCAATTCCACTTGTATGCGGATGATACACAGGTGTACTGTTCTTTTTAACCTCTAAATAATAACTTTGTTCCTACCAAAGATAGCGTAGAAAATTGTAGGCCTATTTTAGAAATTAAATCATGGATGGCATCGAAGTTTCTAGAGCCTAATTCTGACAAAACTGAATATTTATGTATTGATCTAAAAAAATCAGTCACACAAGATTTTAGGAACTAAAGATATTTGTGTCGGGAATATTCAAATTATGTGTTCTAAAGTAGCTAGAATTTTGACCAAAGTATGAAGATGGAAGCACAAGTAAATAATATATGTAAGGTGTACTATTATTATTTAAGGAACATTGGTCAAATAAGAAAGTACATTATTATAAATGATGCAACAAAAACTCTAATAAGATAATTTCAATTCCTTATTACAATAATTTATAAACTACAAAAGTACAAATTTGTGCAGCTAGGCTAATAACACAAACAAAACAGTCCTCTCATATTACTCCAATATTTTACGACTTTCACTGGTTACCGATTCTATATAGAATTAAGATTAAGATTCTGCTTCTTACATACACATGTCTCAACAACCTTTGTCCTGCATATTTATCAGAACTTCTTGAATTGTATACCCCTAAACGCAACCTCCGCTCTTCTGTGATCCATGTCGTCTTGTTGCACGCTATGCAAATTTAAATTTAGTTGGTGACCGTTCATTTTATGTACAAGCCCCCCTCCCTACTTCGGAACATTGTCTACTTGCAAAAATACCTAAAAACACACCTTTTTAAAGAAGTTTTTATATAAACATTTTAAATGTTGCTTTTATAGATGTTTCGTAACCTGTGTTTTACTTAAATGTATTTTATATGATTTATCTTGTCATACTTGTCGTTATTAATTACATTTTACATTGCTGCCTATTTGTCTAATTTTTTAGTTTTTATTTATGCATCTTTTAATTGTGTACAGCGCATATGAACACTTAACAGTGAAACCTATGCGCTTTATAAATTTTGCAATAATAATAATAATATTTAAGCACAATGTAGACTTACAGCAGAGTCTGGAGTTATAACTTGTATAATACAATTTGTCTATCACGTGATTGTCTATTTCAGCACCATGTGGTCTTACGTCAGCACTGTGTGGTAACAATGGAATATTAGACACCAACACGTGCTCATGTACGTGTATCAATGGATATACTGGAAATTTTTGTGATACAGGTACGCACAAGCTTGTAGAATTTGTAATGCTAGAAAGAAGATTGTAAATTTGTGTAAAATGTTAAAGGAATTAGGTAGAACTTCCTTTCAACCAATATTAAAGATACATTATGGGAGATTCGATAATGAGTTGGCAGTTCTCACTGTAATAGTTAAAAACTAGATAATGTAAAGGGTATTTGCTGGAAATTTTATTCAAATTGATCCACCATGAATCGAGAACTAAGCGGTTGAAATTTCCGCCTAGCCTCGATCATCATTACTAAAGTCAGTACGATAAACAGCTTAGTCTCGATTATCCATTTAATCGTTAAATGGTGAAGGAAAGTTATGCATTAAATCGGCTCATAATCCACTAAAGATCGCAGGCTAGCATAACCATCTAGAGTTGATTATGGTCTGGATAGGTTAATTAATGTCTAATTAATAATTTAGATAACATTCAAACAATTCCAATATAGGTAAAATTGTGAAAAACAGATGAGTAGAATTCAATTTGATTAAAACGCAGATTCTATTTCGTTTCGTTTTTTTATAGTTCAAAATTTCGTTTTACTTGTCTTTACTACACTAGGATCTGGAAGAGTTGTTATCATTGACGTGTTCTGGGTGGCGTGAGTAATTAGCCAATGAAACGGTCTGTTACGACGAGCTTTCGGCGTGAATTGCACGGAACTGTTGGTAATCCTCTAGAAACACCAATGCTGCTTAGTTAATCAAATGTCTGACGTCATAGGGTCAAAGTTCGCTCGTACACCTCTGACTCAATCTCCCAAAACAACCGATCAGATATTCATGTAGTGTAGGCCATCGAAAGAATAAAAAAATGAAACGAAATATAGATCTGCATTTTAATCAGATTTGAGTAGAATTATTAAAAAGAAGACTGTAATTTCTGTAAAAGGTTAAATAGAATTAGGTAGGATTTAGAACCAATAATAAAGTACACTTCGATTGATTAAAAGCTCCGATAAAAGGGTTTCTTTGTAAAATTGAAAGTTGTATGTAGCTTTTGTCTGCAAATAATTGAGATATTTCAATTGATTTTTATTTCTCTAATTTCAGAGATTTGTAATTTACCTTCGGGTTATTGTGGTGTAAATGGCCAGCTTCTTACTAATGGGTGTTCGTGTGTTTGTTTTGGGGGATATTTTGGTGCACAGTGTCAATTTCGTAAGTTATCATTAATTTTCTTGTATGTAGGTATTAGTATTTGCATAGCAGGAATATGTCGTCACCCCTGTCCGTTCATCCTCACCCGTTCTATTTTGGTGGACAGATACGCAAATAGTAAACACGCATGTAACTACATAATACCAAGCTTGTGGATCATCTATCTGCCACAATGGTTGTCTGATTTCGATGATATATGTTAACGATCAAAATATCTTAGAAGAGTTTGATTGTCCGATGCATTTAGGCATTCCGTGACCTTCTGTTCCAGAGGTACACCCTCACCCACTTCCAGAAAATTTTGTGGAAGGTTATAGTGTTTCACACAATTTTTTAAAATTTCAAATTTGGTGTGAAACAATGGGATCATGAGAGAACAAACCCTATTGACCGTCCCGTGGCCTTGCGTTCCAGATCTACCCCCCCCCCACCTTACGCAAACATTGTGGACGCGACAGAGGCTACCGTTAACACTTTTGTAATAATAATATTTATTTCCACAAAATGTGGTCTAAAAACCACGTTTTGTAGCAATGTTTTTAATAAAATTACTTATTTACGGCACCATGTAAAAGTGCTTGATAACGATAAGAGAATACTTGTCGAAACGTCGTGCTATACTTATAAACTGTGTTGTGTTTTTTAAAAGTAAAGACTAATTGCAATTTACAAAAGATACGCAACTTTGAAGAAATGTGTTTTAATCTAGATATTAGGGCTACCTTTTACATCATAAGGCAGTCTGTTCCGTTCATAAAGAGAGACGTACTTAAACGCTCGTTCGCCAAAACAAGTTTTGGTCGTGGGGCAGATTAATTTTTTTTGAGATGATGAGCTTTCGTGAAATCTAAAATGTGAAATCAGCCAAAATGTATAACAATGAATTGCAGTAATCAAGAGTACACGTTACAAAAGCATTTATCAATAATTTGTTAGTTGATTTGTCTACACAGTTTCTGCTTTTACCGATTTATACAGATGGACATTTGCCTTTCTGCACACTTCTGATACACGATGCTTCAAATTTAGATTGCAGTCCAAATTAATGCCAATATTTCTAACGGCATTTGTAGGGTCACGATGGCTAAGACCTGGCTCGATAGTCTGGAGGTCGGATGTTCGATCCCTGCATTTGCCGAGAAAATGCATCCGGATTTTTTTTTCCGGCGTGGTTCCTCCTTGTCAGTGATGCAGGATGGAGGACCCAACAAGGACAGCTGTCTAGTCGTTCGGATGGGACGAAAACCGAGGTCCGGTGTACACATTGGAGTGTACGTAAAAGATCCCTTGACAGTTGGAATTCAATATAAGAGTAGGCAGTAGCGCCGCTTTCAAGGCAAAATTACCTTCATAGCACACTGTATGGTGTATGCCCGTCTTCATTAGCCCAGTTCGGAGCAGAACAGTAGGACGTTAAACCCCATTTCATTTCATTCCATTTCTAAGACATCTGTTACTACGGTTCATCATGTGCATTTAGCATACAGAAAGTCCATATATTTTTGCTGATTACGCCCTTTTAGCGAGATTTCGTCTAATGGTTTGGATGCAGCTATGGCGGGTGTGGCGCCAGGCAGACAAAATAAGCTTACTCTTCCGGACACCTGTTACTAATGTTCATTATGTATTTTGTACAGACCATTGTCTGATTACACTATTTTGTCGATACCGTTTTCTTAGGACTTCGATTTTTGTCTAATGTTTTGGATTTTTCGTACTTGGTTTTATTTTATTTCAGCATCTTGATATATAATATAGTTTGTGTACCACGTAATTGTCTATTTCAGCACCATGTGGTCTTACGTCAGCATCGTGTGGTAATCATGGAATATTGGACAGCACCATGTGTTCATGTACCTGTACTAATGGATATACTGGTAATTTGTGTGGTATAGGTAAGTCTATATTTGCACAATTTTTTAAATTTCCCCACCGTGTAGACTATGAAAATGACTCTGCAGATAATTTTATAATAATGATATTTATTTACAGCACCATGTGGTCTAACAACAACATCTTGTGGTGATTTTGTAACAATAATATCTATTTACAGCACCATGTGGTCTAACAGCAACATCTATTGATAATTGTATAATAATAATATTTATTTACAGCACCATGTGGTCTAACAACAACATCTTGTAATTTTGGAAGTTTAGACACCAGTACATGTTTCTGCCAGTGTAACGCTGGATATACCGGAAGTCGTTGTGAAACTGGTAAGATTTATGATTGTGCCACCTTTATCCAGTCTGAAAAAGTATACAGCAATTCATCCTCGGTATCCCCAGTGGTTTCATTCCGTTCTACTCCACTAACCCCTGGGTTAATCTATGGGGGACGCGTTTTCAAATTATTCGCCCTTGATAATTGTGTTATTTTCATCAACCAATCCCATACATCGTTAATTGAAAAGGAAGTTGTCAAAGGGAAGTAGCTCTCCTCGGACAAGGTTAGGAGTTAGCCTAAATGAGAGAAGTCCAAATTATTCTAATAACGAATTTATTAACAACAAATAATATAATATTACATTAATGAAGACCGGAGTTTATATCTATGTGGGGGTCAAGGGTTTCATTGCGAATAAAACATATTAGACAAAGAACGAATAGTAATAATAATAACAAAATACAATACAATTACATAATAAAATACATAATACAATTAATTATAAATGAATTAGAAATATAAATATTATTTACATAAATCATTCAGTAAATGGACATAAATATGGTTATCTACCTTTACAACGACTGGTTTGTAAACTGTTTTTTGATTGGTTCGTAGACCTTATCTACAATCAATGCTAGGGCAGATAATTTGAAATCGTGGAAACCCTATGGATTAACCCAGGTTATAGTGAGAACACTGGGGATACCGAGGATGACAGAAATTAGTATCATTTCGTTTTTTTTTATTCAACCACATTTCCGTGTGGATGTATTATGTCGTCACCCTGTCTTTGAGTAGTCCTTGATCATTTGGGTTGCAAACGCGATAGAGAACGAACCACTATCGAGTTCCAGATTTCCGCGACTTTCCGTTCCAGAATTAGCCCCTTTTGATGAAAACCATGTAAACGCGATATAGGCTATACTTTTTAACGTATTGTTGATTTGAAGCATTTAATTCATGCGAGAACGTATGGAAGACCAAGCAGCTCTTTATTCAGTGTGCTTAAATCTTATTAAAATTCATAGTCCTTACTTCTTATTTCTGTAGTACTATCGGACTTCTTTTCTTGTTGTGTTTGTTTCTTCGTGATCGTAACAAGACTACAGCATCAATGGTTTTACAACTTTATTGCTAAGCGGTAATGGCTTTGAAGGTTCCTCGTTCTCAATAATAATGGCTGCTAGGAATTTTTGAATGAGCTCTCATCCAACTCGCTTTACACCCTAATTTATACCCCCTAATTTCTGCAGGTCTTAGATAACTTTGACGTTAATTTCCATCCCAAATATGGAATAAACTTTTTTTTTCACACGACTAAAGGAGGAGACATTACCTTATTTGGTCTACCAATCATAGGTCAATTAACAGCCAGAATTTGATGGATATCTTGATAATGGTTATGATTTTACCAAAATATTACTGTTTTTATGTATAACTATATATTCACGTTCATTAAGTACCTGTGATTTGACTCTATAAACAGAGTGAAGCAACAATGTTTCAAAGAACCAAAATTGTCTTAAGAACCAAAGTGTTATATTTCGTCATTTGTTGTCACATTCCGACATTTGTACACTAAAATTAATATTTGTATCTTAAAATCAAAATTTGTTTTACAAATCAGACATTTATCATATCAGATTTGTTAATTGTATTTTGGTTAATTTAATTGTAGTTTAATGTAAAGATAAAATTTATTTTGAAAAATAAAAAAACTAGCCAACGTTTACATTTCATCATAGAAATACAACAAAAAACAAATCTCAAACAACAAATGTTCAAATTTCTATTTTTTTTTAATTTTCTGAAATAAATCTTAACTTTATATTAAAACACGATTAAATTAAACAATAATACAATTTATAGCGCTGATATTGATTTTAAGATACAAATTTGAATTTTCAAATGAAGAAATAAGATTTGAGGACTATGAATTAAGAACTAAGAATTCAGAAGACTGAATAAAGAGCTGTTTGGTTTTCCATAAGAACGAATCCTATCGATTTTCAGCATTCCGCGACTTTTCGTGCCAGAGTTACTCGGCCCCAACCCGTTTCCGAAAAGTTTGTCAGGCTATAACCTTGTGGACACCCTATAGGTCACACACACAAATATGTTCATATCCCAAGAATCTCGTATGGGTTTGATTTTGGTGCATATTGGACCGCAACTTCTTGGATTATTGTACATAGCGTGTGGTACCCTTTAGAGGTCACAATTTTATCCGTTTTTTTCTATGAAACTTAAAAAGCTTTAATGAAGCGTGGGGATCAGGAGGGGAGGAACGCTTTAGATAATCCACAACCTTCCGTTCAGGAGTTACTCCTCTTTACCAAAAGTCTACGGTTTTAACGAATTTATTTCAAATTTTGTGTGAAGCATTGGTATCATGATATGACAAACACAATCGCTTGTCTCTTTCTCCGACCATCTCTTGCAAAATGTGGACGTATCCTGTTTCTCTAATTTCAGAGATTTGTAATTTACCTTCAAGTTATTGTGGTGCTAAGGGCTTTCTTCTTACTGATGCGTGTTCTTGTGTTTGTTTTGAGGGATATTCTGGTACACAGTGTCAACTTCGTAAGTTATATTTGAATTTTGTAGATATTAGAATTTTAGTCAGTGGTATATATCCATGATACCTTTATTTTTAATGTCAAGTTTGTGCAAGCTTTGGGTGGCATGGGTATGTCATGGGTAAATCTCCAGTACCTTACTTCAAGAGACTGCTTACCAATTCATCAAACAACGATGTCATTGTTTGATTCAATTGTGAATTTTAGACATTATTTATTTCAAATCTACAACACTTTCAATTTGTTCATTCTAAGTAGAAAATACATCGCCTCAATCCATTTTTTAAATATAATCTGTAATCTATGTCATATTGAATTTCTACATTGATAAATAAGTTAATTGTTGTGCCACCTTGGTACACATCGTTATACCAAGAATTTGTTTGTAATTTGTTTCACCAAACCTACATGTGATATTATCTCATGACTGCATAATAATATTTATTTACAGCACCATGTGGTCTAACAACAACATCTTGTAATTTTGGAAGTTTAGACACCAGTACATGTTCCTGCCAGTGTAACGCTGGAAATACAGGAAGTTTTTGTGAAGCTGGTAAGTTTTGTGTTTGTGTCGCCTTTATCCAGTCTGAACAAAACAACTTTCATGGTTGTCCTGGATAAAACAACTTTTATAGTTGTCCTGAATAAAAACAATTGTTATAGTTGTCCTGCATAAAAACAATTGTTATCGTTCTCCTGAATAAAACAACTTTTATGGTTGTCCTGAATAAAACAACTTTTATTGTTGTCCTAAATAAAACAACTTTTATGGTTGTCCTGACTTTTATGGTTGTCCTGAATAAAACAACTGTTATTGTTGTTAAAGAATAGGTCAGCATTCTGAATTGGTTTTGTTTTTCAATGCCTATCAAATTTAATTTCAGAGATTTGTAATTTACCCTCGAGTTATTGTGGTGTTAAAGGTCAGCTTCTTACTGATGCGTGTTCTTGTGCTTGTTTTGATGGATATTCTGGTACACAGTGTCAAATACGTAAGTTTTATTATATATTTTCTTGTAAGCAGATATTAGTCGGGGGGGGGGGGGGGGTAAATAATTGGGGTTTTTATGATTTCTTTGTGGGTGTATTATGTCGTCGCCTCTGTCCTGACTCTCTACAAATTATTATGACAAACTATCATGGAACCAAAACACAAACGCAGTGTACAAAAAGTGTCAACAACGACTCTATTACATGCGCAAATTGAGATCTTTTCAAGTTAAGGTCACTCAGTCTGTCAGCCATCAAAACACTTTATTGAGAACGAGGAACATTGATGCCAAGCGGATTTAATATTAAAATTATATAAACGACCTAACCTGTAGTTATATTTACGATCACGAAGAAAACACAACTAGGAAGTCCGGCATTACTACATATTCCGCTCTCCTTAAAGTTACACCCACTTTGCAGAAACCCTGTGTAAGCGATAGAGGCCACGAAATTATCCGATTTTCGTTTTCAATTTCAATGTGAAACATTTGGGTCATGAGAGGCAGAAACCTTTCGATATTAGACGTTTCGAAAATATTCTTACGCAGTTACCTCCACTTTGCCAAAAAATAAAAACTCTTGGGAACGCGATAGAGGCTAAACGTTTCAACGGGTTGATTTCAAAATCAATGTGATATTCAGCTTTACGTAACATTTCGTTCTGGGGTTACCCCCTTTGCCAATAACTTGTGAACGCGATTATCGATTTTAACGGATTCTTGTCAATTATGGAATGAAGAATTGGGGTTATAAGAGAACGAACCCTATCGATATTCAGCTTTCCGCGGTCTTCCGTTTCTATAATTGTGTAATAATACTATCTATTTACTGCACCATGTTATAACAACAGTGTGGTAATAGTGTAATAATAATATATTTTTACAGTGCCATGTGGTCTAACAACAACATTTTGTGGTAATTTTGTAATTATAATATCTATTTACAGCACCATGTGGTCTAACAACAACATCTTGTGGTAATGTTGGGAGTTTAGACACCAGTACATGTTCCTGTCTGTGTAACGCTGGATATACCGGAAGTCAGTGTGAAACTGGTAAGTTTTGTGTTTGTTTTCCTTTTATCCAGTCCGAATACAATGCATTTAATTTTGTTTTATACGCCATAGAGAATGGATTCGTCGGATTTTGGTGCATATTGTACCGATCCTTCCTGTTAGGTGCGCATTTAGCACAGGTTAGACCGTAACTTACCTGATCATTTCCTCTGATAAATCGCGTACATAGCTTGTGAACCGTCTTGAGGTCACGATCTGTATTCCATTTTTATTACCTTTCAAATAATTACACAACAATCGCGGATTAATTTAACTTTCGTGAAATGCCCCCCCCCCCCCCTCTATAAGTGTTAATGGTGGAAAAAGCAATAAATGAATGAAATGGGTTTGACGTCCTACTTACTTTTTGCTCTGACATGACTAATGAAGACGGGCATACGGTATACAGTGTGCTATGGGGATAATGTTGCCCAGGCAGCTGTTGAATTCCCACTCGAAGGACTAGGCACTGTTTTTATCAGACACTTCGTCATGCATTACTGACAATGGGAATCCACCCCGGAAATCAAAATTTTGCGATCAGAGTTAAGGAAATCCCCTTAGTTGAATACGATATAGAGTTTTTAACAGATCTTTATCAAATTTGGTGAGAAGCGTTCAGATCATGAAAGGACGACCTCTTAGGATATTTAATGTTCCCCAACCTATCGTTCTGGATTACCCCTCTTTGCAGCAAACCTGAACGCGATACAGTTTACAGTTTTAACGAATTTATTTCAAATTTAGTATGAAGCTTTGGGGTCATGAGAGGACGAACCCTATCGATTTTCTCTTTCCGATAATCTCTAGCAAAATGTTGGTGTATTTTGTATGTCGTGGGTGGAGGATGAATGTGTGTGTACTTTGTATTATTTGTGGGCGTTTCTCTAATTTCAGAGATTTGTAATTTACCCTCGACTTTTTGTGGTGTTAAGGGATTTCTTCTTACTGATGCGTGTGCTTGTGTTTGTTTGGAGGGATATTCTGGTACACAGTGTCAACTTCGTAAGTTATATATCATTAATTTTCTTGTATTTAGTAACTCGGTCGGGGATATATATATGTTTAATGCGTAGTCTGCGAGACCTTTGCGCATAGCTGGAACGGATGCCGCTGGGAAATGATTCCATCTATCGGCAGAAAAGGTCGCAATCATTAAATATTTATTTACAGCACCATGTGGTCTAACAACAACATCTTGTGGTAATTTTGTAACAATAATATTTATTTACAGCACCATGTGGTCTAACAACAACATCTTGTAATTTTGGAAGTTTAGACACCAGTACATGTTCCTGTCAGTGTAACGCTGGACATACCGGAAGTTTTTGTGAAGCTGGTAAGTTTTACTGGTGTGTTACTTTTATCCATTCTGATTAAAATACAGATCAAAATTTGTCAGGTTCTACAACAATCCTTTCCCGAGTTATCCTTCTTTGCCGAAAACCTTGTGAAGGCGATAAAAATAAATATAGACTATAGTTCTCCTGAATAAACAACTTTTATGGTTGTCCCGAATAAAACAACTTTTATGGTTGTCCTGAATAAAACAGCATTCATCAAATTTAATTTCAGAGATTTGTAATTTACCCTCGAGTTATTGTGGTGTTAAGGGCCAGTTTCTTACTGATGCGTGTTCTTGTACTTGTTTTGATGGATATTCTGGTACACAGTGTCAAATACGTAAGTTATATTATATATTTTCTTGTAGATATTAGTATTTGGGTTGGGGGTTATATATAGTTTTTTTTTTATTTTGATGTGGACTTATTATGTCGTCGCATCTGTCTGACCTCACTGCAAATAACAATCTTTATTCGCTTGTTTTGAAAAATATGTTATGGCAAAGATGTTTATATCCTAAAAAGCGCCGATGGGTTCGATTTTAGCACATATCAGATAGTAACGTCCTCGCTTATTGCCCTTGGTTGTACGAAAACCTCCTACATTCTCTAGAGATCACAACTTTTATTTGATTTTGACGAAACATAAAATAAATATGTTTTACACAAATTAATAGTGGTAAAGCATGCTATACAGGGTTATGGGCCCTCTTTTTTGTCAGATTTTGATGGTACACACCACATCAAAATATCTTAGATGAGTTGCATTTTGCCAAAAACAGTTTTCAACGGATTGATTTCAAATTCATTGTGATATTCAGCGTTCCGTGAAATTTAGTTTTGAGTTTACGCCAATACCTTGTGAACGCGATTATGGATTTTAACGGATTCTTTTCAACTATGGAATGAAGCTTTGGGGTCATAATTTAGAGAACAAATCCTATCTATGGTCAGCTTCCGCGGTCTTCCGTTGTTTATAATTTTGTATTATGTGGTCTAACAACATCTTGTGATAATTTTGTAATAATAATATTTATTTATAGCACAATGTGGTCTACCATCAACATCTTGTGGTAATTTTGTAATAATAATATTTATTTATAGCACCATGTGGTCTACCATCAACATCTTGTGGTAATTTTGTAGTAATGATATTTATTTATAGCACAATGTGGTCTACCATCAACATCTTGTGGTAATTTTGTAATAATAATGTTTATTTACAGCACCATGTGGTCTAACAACAACATCTTGTGGTAATTGTATAATAATAATATTTATTTACAGCACCATGTGGTCTAACAACAACATCTTGTGGTAATGTTGGAAGTTTAGACACCAGTACATGTTCCTGTCTGTGTAACGCTGGGTATACCGGAAGTCGCTGTGAAACTGGTAAGTATTGTGTTTGTTTCACTTTTGTCCAGTCTGATTAAAATACATTAATTTCGATTTTATACGCCCACATTTTTTTGTGGACGCCCTAGAGGACACATATATATTTTCATGTCCCAAGGTTGTCGGGTGGGTGTGATTTTGGCACATATTGTACCGACCCGTCCCGAATTATTGCCCCTCGTTGTACGAAATCTTGTACGTAGCGTGCGGATCCTCTTTCACAATTTTTATATCGAACTTGAAATTTATTTTTATATGAAAGAATTCTGTTGGGTTCGACCACAAAGTCCTTTATTATTCCTAGTTGTTCGAAAATCGCAGAGAGGTCAGACTTTCTATTTGATATTAATCACCGTTGAAATATATGTTTATGATGGAACAGAGTTTCAAAAATAAAAGTCTGAGTATGTATGGAATTTAAACGCCAAACTATAAAGGAATGGTGTATGGACCGTATCTCAAAATTCCAGCTCAAAATATTGAGTCGTTTGGACGTGACCATCAAAACTGCTTATCCGGACACGTAACCCTTTTAAGATTTCGGGTCAATTTTTTCGTTGGGAGACCTGATAATCGATTTCCGTTCATTGAGGGGTCTATACAGTGAATGACCCAAATGCTGTACTTGATAATGAAAGGTAAATTTCACCTACACATTATTTTTATACAGAAAATGTCTGGTTTTATCTAGACACCGCATAATACAGCTTTGGATACTGGTCTCCATTTCCAGATGAAGACTGACGAATTTCAGTTATTTGACAACTTGTCACAAATATTGAGTTAGTTGCTCGGCCCTTAGGTAGAGGATTTTCAGGGATTTTAAAACAAAATTAAACAGTTTTATTCTCCAAAAAATTATCGGGATTAGCCCTTTAACATCCTACTCTACTCCTCCCACTGAGCTAATGAATTCGAACATGAAATGGGTTTAATATCCTACTATTCTGTCTCTACTGGGCTAATTAATACGGACATACGGTATACAGTGTGCCATGAGTACAATTTTGCCCAGACAGCAATGGGAGTCCTCGCTGATAGAATTCCCACCAGGTGTCGCTAGTAAAAACTCAGTTTCACGTGACCTTATCGATGGTAAGAGAACCGTATCGGTATTAAATTCCATATTAACGACAAAAACTAACGTTTGTCAACACACGAGTTCGTAATGAATGTACAGGAAAACTGTGCTATAAGGTAAACAATGGGGTCACGTGGGACCGCCTCGCCTATAAATTATGTCCCTTTATCTCTAGCGAGGACGCCCATTGAATTCCCATCCGAACGACTAGACACTTCGTCCTGCATCACTGACAATGGAAAACCACACCGGAAAATCACAACTTTGCGTTCCTGGCAGCCACGGTGGCTAAGTATGTAAGCTCGCTAACCTGAGGTTCGCGGGTTCGATCCCGGTGTTGGCCGAGAAAGTTCATCGGGATTTTCAAGCGTACCCCCCCCCCCCCCATGGTCAGTGGTGCAAGAAGGAGTGCCTGACAAGGACAGCTGTCTAGTCATTCGGATGTGTATACACATTGGCCTACACGTAAGAGGACCATTGGCAGTTGGAATTCGATATAAGAGAAGGTCGTAGCGCCGCTGTCCCGGCAAAATTTCCCTAATAGCTCACTGTATGGCAGTCGGAGCAGAACAATAGAACGTAATAACCAATTTCATTTCATTTCATTTTGATTTCCGAAAGCTTTCATTTCAGAGATAAGAAAGTCCCCTTAGCCGAATGCTTGGCGAATTCGATAAAGGCGGTACAAAGTTTTTATCAGAGATTTTTCAAACAAGGTGACTAGCGTTGAGATCACTAGAGAATGAATGTGTGTGTACTTTGTATGATTTGTGGGAGTTTCTCTAATTTCAGAGATTTGTAATTTACCCTCAAGTTATTGCGGTGTAAAGGGATTTCTTCTTACTGATTTGTGTTCTTGTGTTTGTTTTGAGGGATATTCTGGTACACAATGTCAACTTCGTAAGTTATATTTGAATTTTCTTGTATCTAGTATATATGTTTAATGTGTAGTCTGTGCAGGCTTTTTTCATACCGAATAGGAAAATACACCGTCTCAATTGATTTTCTAAATATAATCTGTAATTCATGTCATATTGAATTCTACATTGATAAATTATGTAATTGTGGTGCTGCCTTGGTATCCATCGTTATACCAAGAATTTGTTTGTAATTTGTTTCACCAAACCTACAAGTGTTGTTAGTCACGATGACTCTATGGATGATGTTTTTAGATGACTACATAATGATATTTATTTACAGCACCATGTGGTCTAAGAACAACATCTTGTGGTAATTGTGCAATAATAATATTTATTTACAGCACCATGTGGTCTAACAACAACATCTTGTGATAATTGTATAATAATAATATTTATTTACAGCACCATGTGGTCTAACAACAACATCTTGTAATTTTGGAAGTTTAGACACCAGTACATGTTCCTGTCAGTGTAACGCTGAATATACCGGAAGTCGCTGTGCAACTGGTAAGTTTTGTTTGTTTGTTCTTTTATCCAATCGGATACAAAGACAGATCTTAATATTTTATTTTCATGTGGACGTATGGTCCGGACGTCCCATCAAAGTTTACCGTCATCTTGAGTCTTAATTCCCGGTTCACCAAACTAGTAGCGTGATTGTCCGGGTGCTCTACCGCGGGAACATTTTGAAAAATGAACCCCAAATATGCGATTTGGTGGCATATCTAATTATATTCTTTGTCAAATTCAGCCAGCAGACCAGCTATCACCAAATTTTGCTGAGGTCTTAAAATTGAATTTTTTTTCGATATACGAACCATTGGCAGACGTTTCTGGCGTATCCCCACAAACAGGGTGCAGGTGACTTAATAATTAGTAAATTTGCGGGCGACAGTGTCGGGTGAGTCCGATGAAATTTTCGGATGAAATTCGGAATCCCCATTGCAAGATTCCGAATTCCGGCCCACACCCAGCACACCCGGCCCAGAAAGTCTATTATACCAGCGCATTCCAGACTCCAGTGATGGCATGGCGGCCCGTTAAAGTCACAGGCCACATACAACATGATCATCATCGCTCCATGGCCGGTCCAATACCCCCGCCCCCCATATAATGTTCAGCAGAAAAAAAGGTTTTTTAGACGAATTGGACAAAATTATTTTTTTCATTATTTGTCCGACCGGCCCTTCGGGCGATCGCCGATCGCCCAATGGTCCAATCTGCCCCTGTATACAAAAGACCAGTGAGTGGGCATTGGGGTGGCCTAGTTGTCTAGAGTGTCGCGCTTCGAGTTCTATCTGGTCGTAGTTTCGATCCCTGGTGTAAGCGTATGTGGTTTGGAGATAGGGACGCCTTCTCAACCTCGTTGAGAGTACTCCGGTCTCCTCCTACAGGAAATACCTTCTGCGCATGCGCTAATATAATAAAAAAAAGACAATTTGTCTGCGATACAACACTCGGTTGAAGCGGACGTTAAAAACTAATAGAAGAAGAAGAAGGGAGTATACTCAAAAATCATTAGTAAGTTACATTAAAGTTTATTAAAATTAACAACACTATATCTAGACAATATATAATATATAGACAACATATGATATATAGAAAATATATAATAGACAATGTATAATATATAGACAATACATAATATATAGACAATACATAATATATAGACAATATATAATATATAGATAATATATAATAGACAATACATAATAGACAATACATAATATATAGACAATATATAAAATATAGACAATATATGAAATATAGACAATACATAATAGACAATAGATAAATAATAAAATTGACGATATATAATTGACAATACATGATATACAATATATAATAGACAATATATAATTACAAGTATTAGAATTGACAATATATAATAGACAATATATAATTACAAGTAATGGAATTGACAAAAAGAGAAAGATTATCATATATATTATTTTGGTGATAATATAAATAACAATTACAGAAATACACTAAAATACTATATATATATATATATATATATATATATATATATATATATATATATATATATATTATTAACATTACAGAAATACACTAAAATACTAATTTAAATTAGCATTTTTGTGATAATATAATTAACAATTACTAATTTAAATTATTATTTTGGTATATTTCTTTAATTTAGTTTATAAATTAGTTGTATCTACCTATATTACATATATTAATAAATGGTGTAACTATTATTTGTTTGGTCACCTGTCCATACCACACAATAATCACCTGCATTGTTAATTATACATATATATATATATATATTTCACTCGTAAAATTTTGTTGAAATATTTCTGTGTAAGAAACAACATATCATACCACCTATTCTAGTTTTATATTACAAGTATATCGCTAAAACATGCCCCTTAAGGATAATAATTACAAGTAATTAAATTGATAAAACAGTTACATATACATATAATATTATCTTAAGGGTATTATAACAAATTATTTCTAAATGTCAAACCTTCTGGTTTATTTATTAAACATGATTATAAAGCTGTATTGTTAAACCAACACCTGTATTTATTGGAGACAAGTTATATATAATAATTCCAGTGTATTTATTGGAGACAAGTTATATATAATAATTCCTGTGATTTATACTGGGGCTTATAGATGATGATTATCTTAAGGTCTATTATTGGAGAATACAGAAATAAACAAATACTACTATAAATTTTACTACTACAAATATTACTACTACTACTACTACTACTACTACACTATATAAATGTCACTCGCGTTCTCCCATGACTAGGTCCTCTAGGTATTGTGTTGAACGTTTTAAGTCCTATACATATGATCATGTATATAAGTTATATTAGCTAGACCAACATGTGTCTGCTATTGGTAAGTCCTCTATGTATTGTATTGAATGTTTAACGTCATGTCTACAACCAGCCAGACTAACATGTAGCTGCTATTGGTAAGTCCTCTATGTATTGTATTGAATGTTTAACGTCATGTCTACAACCAGCCAGACTAACATGTAGCTGCTATGGGTAAGTTCGCTACGTATTGTATTGTATTAAGTGTTTAACGTCATGTCTACCATCAGTCAGACTAACATGTAGCTGCAATGCAAGTATGTCAGAGCTTTAAGTATTTCAGAGCTTTAAGTATGTTAACGATGGCTAAAACCCCTGACTATACTACAAGCCGGATCTACACTGACTTAAGTTGGCTAGATTTTGTCGCTTGTTCAGTGGAGCCAGATTCAGCTTCACTAAATAGTCGTTGCTTCCATTTAGAAAGCACAGATTTATTTAATATAAAGGACCACAGAATGAAGACCCCTTGAGATGCATTAAAAATTACAGACAGATATTCTAAAGCCCAGCTGGTGATAAAATTTGATAAAACAGCTAGCAACCAAAACAGACCGGTCAGAACAGAAAGCTTTATATAAATTACAATATTGTTACGTTCTCCAGATTGTTTTCCCTGTTGTTTAACGCGAGAGATGGAGATAATTGTCAACAAAAAGAAAACAATATTTAGGATAATGACGAGACATAAGGGTAAAACAAAACAATAGCCCACAAGTTGTTTAGAGGATAGATAACACACATTACCCCCATAACCTATGTCCATTCCCCCGGATAACGTGACATTTGTAATAACTATACAAACTATCAGTATCACTGGCAACCCATTGGCATAAGCAATGTAGTTCAGTGTCTGAATACCGTGAGACTGAGCAGAATTTCTGACCAGTTTCTGTAAAACAAATACCTTGAACATGTGATAGGTACACACATTCATCCATAGTGCCATACCGAGCCAGAGGTAATGGATGCTTATTCCAATACTTCTACACAATATTTTATCTTGTGTCTGATCCAGGCCCGTAATTAAGATTAACTGAGCAAGAAAAAGATTAAGCATTAACCCTATGTTGTTGATGCCTGGCTGTGTTCTCATTTCTGGGAACATACCATATGTTATTAAAGCTATACATATAGATATCAAAGACAGAGTGATCAAAACAATAGTTAAATACCGGAGAATCCAATCAAATTTTGTGTGGGTGTCATAGTACTCTATGGTTTCGTTACTGTGCGTAAAGTTGGTTTTATTGAGAAATGTCTGAAAACATACCCTAAGGTCATCGTGAAACACAGAAAACTCGTCATCAGATAAGGTAAGGTTGAGATGTTCAACAGATGCCAATGCATTATCGACATCAAACTCTTTGTTATAAAATTCAATAAATGAACAGGACATCTGGTGGCTTATTGGTTCATAGCTGTATTTAGCGGCTATTATTTCTCCGTCCTCTGCAACAGGCTTTTCGGAACAACACAGCTTCGTGGTTATGTTGGAGACAAAATGTCGCATAATAGGCTGCGAGTGAGATACGTATGTATAATTTATTGTATGATAAAGTGTTAAAGCTGAAGCCCCGAAGTCTTCAGCACCACTCCTGGAGATAACAGTTTCATAGTCCTCTAATGTGATGTTGCTATTCACGATAAACCAAACATTCATATAGATATATGAAGATCCCCCGATCAACACTGGTTTAGAAGTAGTGACTGTATAATCAGTAGAGTATATCAGTAACGATATTGATGTCATCATGTTTCCTATCATTTGTTTAAAGAATGGAACCCGAGCTCTGGTTGGTATCTTTAAATTAATCATCATTTGATAGGTATTACCCAATGCTGTTATATTATCATACTCGCAATATCCACCTCGTAGTACCTTATTAGAGTAACACTGAATGGGTCGACATTTATTCTAAAATAAAACAAATAGAACAATAAATGCACATGCAGTTAATTAGCAATATAATCGTAAGTATTGTACGTACAAGTTCTAAAAAGTGATCACAAATCAAGTTAAGCATAAGTGTATTGTTTTTTTATCTTGAAGGGACCGTCAATTTAACCAGAGCCTCAAAGACGATTGAATTAAATTTAAAGGTATTGTGGCACAATTGGTACGCATAGGAATTACCATCACTTGCTGTGATATCTATATAAACCTCAATCCCAGTCTTATGGTCGCACGTGAAATAATCATACAATACATTATTCATCCTCGGTATCCCCAGTGATTTCATTCCGTTCTACTCCACTAACCCCTGGGTTAATCTATGGGGGAGACACGTTTTCAAATTATTCGCCCTTGATAATTGTACGATTTGTTTGACCAATCCCATACATCGTTAATTGAAAAGGAAGGTTAGGAGTTAGCCTAAATAAGAGAATTTCAAATTATTCTAAATGCGAATTTATTAACAACAAATTATATAATAATATATTAATGAAGACCGGACGTTTATATCTATGTTGGGCCAAGAGTTTTATTGAGAATCGTTCGTTCGTTCGTTCGTTCGTTCGTTCGTTTGTTTTGTTTGTTTGTTCGTATTTTCGTTCGTTCCCGGGGTGTTGGATGGCTGAATGGTTAGCGTGCGCGCGCTGTATCATAAAGTCTGTCATTGAGTCGACTGGCGTGGTTTCGAATCCCCGGATATACGTGACAGGGAGTAGGGTCGCTTGTCCAACCTCGTGGGTTTTCTCCGGGTCCTCCGGTTTCCTCCCACTGCTAAAGACCCCTACGCGCAAGCGAATTATGTAAATAAAATTAAACCGTATGTTAGTCCCGAAATGACCTAGTTTGTGTCGAGTGGACGTTAAACCCCATTTCTCTCTCTCTCGCGTTCGTTCCCGGAGTTTTACGTCCACGTGATATCGTGGACATCATATTGGGAAACAAATTGCCAAGTATAGTTCAATAATAATAAACATAACAGAATGAAAATACAATTAATTATAAATGAATTAGGAATATATACATTATTTACATAAATCATTGAGTAAATGTACATGAATATTGTTATCTACCCTTATAAAATCGAAGGCGAAACGACTGGTTTGTAAACTGTTTTATGATTTGTTCGTAGACCTTATCTTCAATCAAGGCCAGGGCAGATGATTTGAAATCGTGGAAACCGTATGGATTAACCCAGGGTATAGTGGAGTAGAACGGAATGAAAACACTGGGGATACAGAGGATGTACATTATTAGTCGAGACAGAGTCGTGGTTAACCTTGGCCCTACAAATAAAACGTATAGGCATTTAGTGTTCTTTTTTTTAAAGATTAATATCAAGTCGCCATCTTTATGCATTTGTTATAATTTTGAATCATGCCATTAACGTTACGCGATAATCTATCCTCATTATTTTTTATTTAAATATCGTATTTTACAGTTAACGCATGATGACAATTATTCTCGTGGTTTGAATGCATGTGAATTAATGATATACCATAATGGTAGTATCAACGTGATATTGTCGTGGTTAACTCGTATATCATACTATCAATGTGACACTGTCGTGGTTAACTCTTATATCAAACAATCAATGTGACATTGTCGTGTTTAACTCTCATATCAAACTATCAATGTGACATTGTCGTGGTTAACTCTCATATCAAACTATCAGCGTTACATTGTCGTGGTTAACTCTCCTATCAAACTATCAATGTAACATTGTCGTGGTTAACTCTCATATCAAACTATCAATGCACTATACGAGTATATAGTGTAAGGTTTATACCAGAAATCGAATTCAAAATGACCTAGCTGTGATTATGGAAGTATTTAGTGATTTCACACAGTCATAATTTTTTATCTGAATATTTAGATATATAAAATATCCACGTATTTAATCAAATTTCATTTTGCAAACTTTATGACTCAGACACTTAGAAGGCATTTAGATAATTTCATCCTCAGAACTTGTATGAGTGTATGGGCCCCCAAGACAAACGCCTCTGACTGGATAGGCCTACAAGAGACGCTGTACATTGTAATATTATACTATTAAGATACTTACCGCTCGAATATCCATCCAAGAAATCCTTCCGTCGCATGATTTCACCGATTTTTCAAACTGATCCGTGAAACCAACTAGAGTTTTCACAGGGTACACCGATTCGCCTTTAACTCCTCGCAGACGATAACCGTTGCACCTAGCGCAATAAATGTTCCTGTAAATTTTCTTGTTTTTTGAGTTCTGGACGAGGACAAAGTATTTTGTACAACTGTCAGAATATTCTTGGTATAATGCTGGGAATTTCGAATCGCATTGAGAAATTATTGGTTCCGATCTCCGAATATCACAATATCTCAACTCTGCAAATTGTGGTGGAACAATGTAATCCTCGCAGACAGCAACCCTGTTTTTATTGTATTTACATTCGCCTAGAATTTTCCAATTTGAACATGAAGTTTCTTTGTTAAGAAATGCACATTTATTGTTGATGTATGTTTTGCCAGTTTGGGGACAAGAAACAGGCAGGACAGTAGAGTCACAGTTTTCTATAAAGCCATCATGGCGTTTATAGTTAGCAACCATATAGAAACCATCACCGTGTGATAGGTCCTTAAATTGGAATATTGAATCGCTAGGTGTTGCGATGCACCTGAAATCCGACTGTATTTCCTGTGTGTGAAGACCGTTATTAACCTTTATATCAACACAACAGTCTCCGTAAAACAGACATTCCTGATCACACATACATCGAAGACATTCCAGCCCTGTGAATTTGAAACCATCATTTACAAGACACTTTGGGCACCCCAAGAGAAGACCCACAGGCGAAACGATTGGTAGCAAGGTAACAACTACAATATAAACTAAGATTTGCACAACTTTCTGAAATTAAAAATAAAAGATAAATATTTGGTTGAATTATCAGATAAAGAAAATAAATGGAATTAATTTTATATAATATTATATTTCAAATAACCCTAGACCCTCCGTCTTACTTAAGATCCGAACACCCGGCTAGTTAAGAATGGGGTATTTAGCCCAAACCCCTTAAAATATGTGTACTCGTAAAGTTGAAAATAAAAGCGTTTATATATCAGGGGTGACTGGATAAAGTTGTCACAGATATTGCGTACATCCTAATGTTAAGTTGAGTCACATCACATCAATCGAAAGTTATCTGTTTTACAACCGACCAAGCGCTAATAGCTATTTTATGATCCGGTTCAAATTTTAACTTGCCAGACAGGTATTTTCTTCAAGAAAACGGAGGTTAAAATACGTCCTGAATATATAACGTTTTACATGGACGATCGAGTACCCGTGGCGTGCGAAACGAATTAACAAATAATTAAAGGAAGCCATCAGTGCTTGTATTCACTTACTCTGATTAGAGGTACAAAAGATTACCACATGTATTTATAAACACAAGATAGGTTACTCGTTAACAAAAAATACCTATCACCATGACCAACAGTACTTCTATGTCATAAGTAGTTTTATATCTATCTCATGGATCTGTGGATTGACCTTAGATTACTTACAATATGAACATAGTGAAATAAATGAAAATGAAATGGAGTTTAACGTCCTACTTTTCTGCTCCTAACCTGGGCTAATGAAGACGGGCATACGCCATACAATGTGCGATGAGGGAAATTTTGCCCGGACAGCGGCACTACGGCCTACTCTTATATCGAATTCCAACTGCCAATGTGTACACGGGACCTCGGTTTTTTTCCCATCCGAACGACTAGACAGCTTTCCTTGTCAGCCCCTCCGTCCTGCATCACTGACAAGGGAGAACCACGCCGGAAAATCTGGATGAACTTTCTCGGCCAATGCAGGGATCGAACACCCGACCTCCAGGCTAGCGAGCTAACGTCTTACCCACTTAGCCACGTGATCCCCTAGTGAAATAAAACAATTATATCTTTACTGAAGAGAAATGAAAACTACCTTCATGATTTGTATATTGAAGATATGGACATCCTTCCTTTAGTAATCGCAGTTACAAAACAAATGTATCTGATGGAATAATATGGTTTTTGTCGGAATTCATTCCATCATAAAATATTAATGAACTTATATAAATATTAATAACCTCTGTTTGTAACAGAATATTATGTTTTGTCAACAAAATGCAATAGAGGTATGTGATATTTAGATTGGTCTGATCCGATGTTTAGAGTTAATGTCATATATAAATTATTTAAAGTACTTAAGATAGCTTGCTGTGTAACTAAACATATAGTATATACAGCCAATAATAAATTTCGTTCAGAATAAAACAAAGTCAAAATTGACCACGGAGCACGTTTTGTTGTAAAAGGAGCCCCGTCGAATGCAATCTGATTAAAATACAGATCTATATTTCGTTTCGTTTTTTTACACTTTCCATGGCCTACACTACATGAAGATCGGTTGTAGCGATAGGTCGCGTCAGAGGCCATACTAGTGGATTACCCCCATTTCCGTGCAAAACCCAACTAAAGCTCGCCGTAACAGACCCTTTCATTGACTAATCCTTCACAACATTCAGAACAAGTCAATGATAACAACTCTTCTAGATCCCAATGTAGTAAACACAAGTAAAACGAAATTTTGAACTATAAAAACGAAACGAAATAGGATGTGTGGTTTAGTCAGATTGTGTCGAATGCAGCAGACGGGAGTTAAAAAAGGATTAATACAGTGGGTCGAATAAGGTCTGAAGAATAACCTGCATATTGTTAAACCTATATTAGAATCTCTCGGGGGGGGGGGCGGAGACAGGGTCATTTGTCCCTCCTTGCCCCTCCCCTTCCTCAAGATCCGGCACTGTGCACACCCAACACCAACTTCAACTTGATCTACTGATGATTTCAGCATTTTAATGTGCACAGCACAAATAAGGTAAAAGGTAACATTTGTAAATTATTGAAAATGGTAGAGTCCTGTCTTCATATACTAACGAGATAAATATCTCTCTTTTAATAAGTGAAATTACTTTATAAATGTATCTGTTGCAAATCATAATTTGTGTAGATTTATCTCATAGTGATGAGCTAAATTATTAATAGCCACCTTTACTGTGAAACACAGCACAACAACGCAATGGGAGTGTGTGACATTTACATTATATTCTGGTCCAACATTTAGTTTTAATGTCGAACGTATTATATTGATTGTGACTATGAGTACCACAGAAGCCGGATGAAAGATATCCCAGTAATTGTTTTTTTCTCTTCCAGGGCTCAATTTTAAAAGGGGGGGGGGGTCACGGTGGCTAAGTGGGTAAGACGCTGGCTCGCTAGCCTGGAGGTCGGGTGTTCCCCCTTGTCAGTGATGCAGGACGGAGGGGCGTAGTGCCGCTGTCCGAGCCAAATTTTCCTCGTAGCACACTGTATGGAGTATGCCAGTCTTCATTAACCCAGTTCATTAGCAGAATAGTAGGACGTTAAACCCCATGTCATTTCATTTTAATTTTTGAAAAAATACATTTTTCAAACAAACACAGTATTTCACAATCGGATCTCGACAACGCGCTACGGCGAAATCATGGCAAGTTATTGGCCTGGGAAACTGTAATACTATATATTCTATAGGGTTATTTTAGTTCTATGAAAGGTGTTCTGTTTAATATATTGAAGTGGTTAAACAAAAGGGTGACAACAAGAACTGGGCTAAGTAGGTACCTTGCATTATTCCCAGACCAACGCACTGACAGTTCTGTTACTATCTATTTCTGGATGTGGTTTACTGATGTCCAGCCATCTGGTGCACACATTAGTCCAGTTAGGGGTCTTTATAGCAGTATGAGGAAGCCGGAGGACCGGACCCGGAGAAAACCCAAGATGTTGGGCAGACGACCCTGCTTCTTGTCACCTACAACCGGGGAATCGAAACCACGCCAATTGACCCAATGACAGACCTTATGATACAGCGCGCACCTGCAAACCATTCGAGAGGAACTCAAGGCATAGAGTCTCTCCCCATGTTGTCACTATCACGCCCGTTTCTGTGGTTTTAAATAGTAATAAATAAAATAAAGCGTTTGACATTAAAACAAAATGCCTGACCAGAATATATCTAAATGTCACAAACAATTAAACAGTGGTTAATGATCATTAATGGTAGTTTATTACTAGTATCAGCATGAAATAAATTCACACAAATATACTTTGCAACAGATACATTTGTTATGTAATTTTACTTTCTAGAAGAGGCATGTTTATATCTTCAGTATGAAGGTAGGTCACAACCATTTTCAATAATCTACAAATGTTCCCTCTTACCGTATTTGTGGTTGAGTAGAAGGAGCCACGGTGGTTAATCAGTAAGACGCTGGCTCGCTAGCCCGGAGATCGCATGTTAGATCCCTGCGTTGACCGCGAAAGTTCATTGGGGTTTTCCGACGTGGTTTCCTCTTGCCAGTCGGGTAGGACAGAGGGCCTGACAAGGACAGCTGTCTAGTCGTTTGGATGGGACCAAAAACCGAGGTCCCGTGTATACATTGGCGTGCACGAAAAGATCCCGTGGCAGTTGGAATTCTATATAAGAGTAGGCCATAGTGCCGCTGCTCTGACAAAATTTACTTACTAGCACACTGTATGGCGTATGTTCGTCTTCATAGCCCAGTTGGAGCAGAACAGTAGGACGGAAAACTCCATTTCATTTCATTTGAATAATTCATATATACTAAACAGCAAAAAAGGCCTCAGTACGATTTCAAAATCAGAGAGGCACCGTAATAAAATCATTCTAGAAAACGACTTACTAAATGGATCAAAGCAATTTTTTGTGAACCGTATGTTGACACATTAGTGATTAATTCATCACAATTCCAAGGCATTACGAGAAGGTTTAGAGTCTGTACACAGTCTATACACCAGTATCTGATGTGTCCACCGCGAGTGGCAATAACAGCAGCACAGCGTCTGTACATGGAGTGGACCAGACGATTGATGAACGCCATTGACACCTGGAACGTCTCGGTACGACGTTATTAAGTCTCCTCTGAATTTCATCCCAAAGATGTTCAATCGAGTTTAAGTCGGGACTAAGGGCTGGCCACTGCATAACGTTGACACCGTTCTGGTGTGGGAATCCCGAGTAACTTTGGCGGTGTGGGCACGGGCGTTGTCATGTTGGAAAACATTGTTTCGATGGCGTGCGAAATGTGGTATGTAGAGCTTGATCGATGTAGCGCACTGCTGTGATACTGACTTCTCTCCCTGGACCAAGGTTTTGGAACACCACATTACCCACTCTCTGGTTCAGGTCGATTCCAACCCAAACCATTATGCTTGGATCACCCCATGAGTCTCGTTCCATGACACATTGGTTATAATGACGCTGGCCACGTCGACGCCATAGTCTGGTCCTGCCATCTGCAGTTGATATGCAATACCGACTCTGATCTGTGAACAGAACAGTTCTCCATTGCCTGTGTCGCCAGTTCTGGTGTTGTTGGGCAAACTGTAGACGTTCATGTCGATGGCGAGGGGTGAGGATCGGTCCACGGTAAGGTCTTCGGTAATGGATGTTCTCTCTGGTGAGATGTCGGCGCACTGTATCGGTACTGATGGGTCTTCCGTGTGTTCCCACTGCCTGACATGCTGTCTCAGATGCCTGTGTGAAGGGATTCTGCACGTGCTGTGGCACAACATGGCGGTCTCGTCGCCTTGTGGTAACCCATGGCTACCAGTTCGGGGGTGATCATCCGTGGTGTTGGTGGCCCGAAAGCGTTGCTGAAGCCTATAGATTGTTCGAACATTGACCTGGAAGTGATTGGCAACGGCTTGGGCAGTTTGGCCAGCGTCGAATCTTCCAAGCGCCTGGTTCCTCTGGGCTGTCGTGAGTCGTGTCATGCTGCTGACGTTGTAGTGTGAATGATTCAACCAGGTTTAATGGGGGTGCATTTTATAGGGATGGTCCCAGTGAACAGCACGTGCAGCATTAGTTACATGAAAATCACGGAGAACACATTACTATCTCAGAAATCAGGTAGCGTTTTGAGAACATGTCCTGGGTTCAATTCTATGTTTGGGAAGGAGCCTTATTGCTCTGGTAAAGTTGGAGATGTGGTCACAAAAATACAATAAAAACATTTGACAAGTTTTATGCAATGCGTCCATTCAGAGTAACATACCAACCTGGCGTTTCTTTTGCTGCTTAGTATATGACATTAACTCTAAACATCGGATCAAACCAATCTAAATATCACATACCTCTATTGCATTTTGTTGGCAAAACGTAATATTCTGCTGCAAACGGTGGTTATTAAATTAGCTCATTAATATTTCATGGTGAAATGATTTCCCACAAAACCATATTATTCTACCAGCTACATTTATTTTGAAACTGCGATTACTAAAGGAAGGATGTCCATATCGTCAATATACAAATCATGAAGGTGAGTTTTATTTCTCTTCTCTGATAGGTATTTGTTGTTAAAACAAGTAACCTATATTGTACTTATAAATACATGTAGAAATCGTTTGTACCTCCAATTAGAGTAAGTGAATACAAGCACTGATGGACGTACGAGGGCTGCGCCCATTCTCCTCTCGTTACCTTTTAGTAGGTTTCTTTTCAGTATTTTGTTAATTCGTTTTGTTTCGGTATACGTATATTTTGTTTGATGTCGAAAGATTGTGTTTCGTTGTTTTGGGTTCGTTTCGCACGCCACATGTACACGATCGTCCATGTAAAATGTTATATATTCTTGAAGAAAATCCCTGTCTGGCAAGTTAAATTTGCGCCCGATCTTAAAATAGAAATTAGAGCTTGGTCGGTTAGTAAAACAAATAACTTTCGATTGATGCGACGCAACTCAACATTAGATTGTACTCAATATCTGTTACAACTTTATCCATCTATTACTGATATATAAATGTTTTTATTTTCAACTTAAGAGTCCAAATATTTTAAGGGTTTTGGGCTAAATACCCCACCCTCAACTAGCCGGGTGTTCGGATTTTAAATTAATAAAGCGGGGGTGGGGGGTCTAGGCTTATTTGAAATATAATATTATTTAAAATTAATTCCATTTATTTTCTTGGTGACAGCGATAGCGCCTCTTGCACCGTTGAAATCAACTTTATCTGATAATTCAACCAAATATTTATCTTAGTTTTTTTTTTAATTTCAGAAAGCTGTGAAAATCTTAGTTTATATTGTAGTTGTTACCTTGCCACCAATCGTTTCTCCTGACGATGTGGGTTTTCTCTGGCAGTGCCCAAAATGTCTTGAAAAGGGTGTTTTCTCGCCCATAGAAATGTGGTGTCCTCGTTGTATGTGTGATCAGGAATGTCTGTTTTACGGAGACTGTTGTGTTGATATAAAGATTAATAACGGTCTTCACACACAGGAAATACAGTCGGATTTCACGTGCATCACAACACCCAACGATTCAAAATTCCGATTTAAAGACCTATCACACGGTGATGGTTTCTATATGGTTACTAACTATAGACGCCATGATGGGTTTATAGAAAACTGTGACTCTACG
The DNA here is from genome assembly GCF_932274485.2 of Patella vulgata. Lineage (NCBI taxonomy): Eukaryota > Metazoa > Mollusca > Gastropoda > Patellidae > Patella > Patella vulgata. The sequence continues at coordinate 3,558,301 of NC_065885.2, forward strand.
GTCCTACCTGTTTCTTGTCCCCAAACTGGCAAAACATACATCAATAATCAATGTGCATTTCTTAACAAAGAAACTTCATGTTCAAATTGGAAAATTCGAGGCAAATGTAAATACAATAGGAAGAGGGTTGCTGTCTGCGAGGATTACATTGTACCACCAAAATTTGCAGAGTTGAGATATTGTGATATTCGGAGATCGGAACCAATAATTGCTCAGTGCGATCCCGAATTCCAAGCATCATACCAAGAATATTCTGACAGTTGTGTCAAATACTTTGTCCTATTCCAGAACCCAGAAAACAATAAAGTTTACAGGAACATTTATTGTGCTTTGTGCAACGGTTTTGTTATTCGACTCCCTAGCGGTCCTATATTGCCAATAGAGTATCCTGTGAAAACTCTAGTTGGTTTCACGGATCAGTTTGATAAATCGGTGAAATCATGCGACGGAAGGATTTCTTGGATGGATATTGGAGCGGTAAGTATCTTAATAGTATAATATTACACTGAATTCGACCTCTGGTATAAATTAAAATCATATGCCCGTATATTGATAGTTTGACATAAGAGTTAAACATGACAATGTCAGTAGCGATAATTTTATATTTTTAAGTTATATTTTTAAAATTTATTAAAATAAAGCCTTAAAATAGATGGTATGTATAAACAGTCCTACCTTGTTAAAGAATATTTCTATTAATTCTATAATTCACTATTGCCAGTTGAGAAATTGGCAAAAATATCATTTTCAACTTCAAATTCAAACGTTTGAAGATAGCTATTCCATGGGGGGAATAGAAAAACCAGGGAGGTGATTGTGTTATTATTTCCGGGGTGAATGATTTTTAAGCGTGAGGATGATAACTATGATCGTATAATAGTGAGTTGACAACCTAGACAGCAAAAGACATAGAAATAATTATGTTTTGACTTTCTTAGAAAATATGAAATTCTCGCTTTAACCACGACAATGTCACATTGATAGTTTGATATGAGAGATAAACATGACAACGTAACGTTGATAGTGTGATATGAGAATTAAACACGACAATTTAAAGACCTATCAAACGTTGATTGTTTCTATATGGTTGCTAACTATAAACGCCATGATGGGTTTATAGAAAACTGTGACCCTACGGTCCTACCTGTTTCTTGTCCACAAACTGGCAAAACATACATCAACAATCAATGTGCATTTCTTAACAAAGAAACTTCATGTTAAAATTGGAAAATTCGAGGCAAATGTAAATACAATAGGAAGAGAGTTGCTGTCTGCGAGGATATCATGTCACATTGATAGTATGATATGAGAGTTAAACATGAAAATATCACATTGATAGTTTGATATGAGAGATAAACACGACAATGTCACGTTGATAGTATGATATGAGAGATAAACATGACAATATCACATTGATAGTTTGATATGAGAGATGAACACGACAATGTCACGTTGATAGTATGATATGAGAGTTAAACACAACAATGTCACATTGATAGTTTGATATGAGAGATAAACACAATAATGTCACATTGATAGTATGATATAAGAGTTAAACACCGATAATGTCACATGCAATCAAATGATAAGAATGATTAACATATCGTAACCTATATGTCATAATTCAAAATTATTACAAATTCATAAAGATGGCGACTTGAAATAAATTTATAAAAAAAGATCATTAAGTGCCTATAAATTTTATGCGCAGGGTCAAGGTTAAGCCCGACGCTGTTTCGTCTAATAATGTATGGTATGATTATGTCACATGCGACCTTGAGTCTGGGGTTGAGGTTTATATAGATAGCACAGCAAGCGATGGTTAATCCTTTGGGTACCAATTGTGCCCCAATACGTTTAAATTTAATTCAATCGTCTTTGAGGGTCAGGTTAAATTCACGGTCCCTTTAAGATAAAAAAAACAACTTGATTTGATTTGTGATCACTTTTAAGAACTTGTACGTACAATACTTACGATTATATTGCTGGTGTTAGTACGATTTACTTCAAATTACTAATTAACTGCGGCATGTGTATTTATTGTTCTATTTTTTGTATTTTTTAGAACAAATGTCGACCCATTCAGTGTTACTCTAATAAGGTACTACGAGGTGAAGAGTGTGAGTATGATAATATGACAGCATTGGGTAATACCTATCAAATGATGATTAATTTAAAGATACCAACCAGAGCTCGGGTTCCATTCTTTAAACAAATGATAGGAAACATGATGACATCAATATCGTTACTGATATACTCTACTGATTATACAGTCACTACTTCTAAACCAGTGTTGATCGGGGGATCTTCATATATCTATATGAATGTTTGGTTTATCGTAAATAGCAACATCACATTAGAGGACTTTGAAACTGTTATCTCCAGGAGTGGTGCTGGGTACTTCGAAGCTTCAGCTTTATCACTTGATAGTAAAATAAATTATACATACGTATCTCACTCGCAGCCTATTATGCGACATTTTGTCTCCAACATAACCACGAAGCTGTGTTGTTCCGAAAAGCCTGTTTCAGAGGTCGGAGAAGTAATAGCCGCTAAATACAACTATGAACCAATAAGCCACCAGATTTCCTGTTCATTTATTGAATTTTATAACAAAGCGTTTGATGCCGATAATGCATTGGCATCCGTTGAACATCTCAATCTCACCTTATCTGATGACGAGTTTTCTGTGTTTCACGATGACCTTAGGGTATGTTTTCAGACATTTCTCAATAAAAAAAACTTTACGCACAGTAACGAAACCATAGAGTACTATGACACCCACACAAAGTTTGATTGGATTCTCTGGTATTTAACTATTGTTTTGATCACTCTTTCTTTGATATCTATATGTATTGCTTTAATAACATATGGTATGTTCCCAGAAATGAGAACACAGCCAGGCATCAACAACATAGGGTTAATGCTTAATCTTTTTCTTGCTCAGTTAACTGTAATTACGGGCCTGGATCAGACACAAGATAAAATATTGTGTAGAAGTATTGGAATAAGCATCCATTACCTTTGGCTCGGTATGGCACTTTGGATGAATGTGTGTACCTTTCACATGTTCAAGGTATTTGTTTTACAGAAACTGGTCAGAAATTCTGCTCCGTCTCACGGTATTCAGACACTGAAATACATTGCTTATGCCAATGGGTTACCAATGATACTGATAGTTTGTATAATTATTACAAATGTCACGTTGTCAGGGGGAATGGATATAGGTTATGGGGGTAATGTGTGTTATCTATCCTCTAAACAACTTGTTGGCTATTGTTTTGTTTTACCCCTATGTCTCGTCATTATCCTAAATATTGTTTTCTTTTTGTGGACAATTATCTCCATCTCTCGCGTTAAACAACAGGGAAAACAATCCGGAGAACGAAACAATATTATTATTTATATAAAGCTTTCTGTTCTGACCGGTCTGTTTTGGTTGCTAGCTATTTTATCAAATTTTGTCACCAGTTGGGCTTTAGAATATTTGTCTGTAATTTTAAATGCTTCTCAAGGGGTCTTCATTCTGTGGTCCTTTATATTAAATAAATCTGTGCTTTCTAAATGGAAGCGAAGACTATTTAGTGAGACTGAATCTGGCTCTATTGAACAGGCGACAACATCTAGCCAACTTAAGTCAGTGTAGATCCGGCTTGTAGTATAGTCAGGGGTTTCAGCCATCGTTGACATACTTAAAGCTCTGAAATACTTAAAGTTCTGACATACTTGCATAGCAGCTACATGTTGGTCTGACTGATGGTATACATGACGTTAAACACTCAATACAATACATAGAGGACTTACCCATAGCAGCTACATGTTGGTCTAGCTAATTGTAGACAGAACAATAACTTTTATATACATGATCATATGTATAGGACATTCAACGTTCAATACAATACCTAGAGGACTTAGTCATGGGAGAACGCGAGTGACATTTATATAGTGTAGTAGTAGTAGTAGTAGTAATATTTGTAGTAGTAAAATTTATATAGTGTAGTAGTAGTAGTAGTAGTAATATAGTGGGTAGTAGTAGTAGTAGTAGTGGTAGTGGTAGTGGTAGTAGTAGTAGTAGTAGTAATATTTGTAGTAGTAAAATTTATATAATAGACCTTAAGATAATCATCATCTATAGATCACTGGAATTATTATATATAACTTGCCTCCAATAAATACACTGGAATTATTATATATAACTTGTCTCCAATAAATACAAGTGTTGGTTTAACAATACAGCTTTATAATCATGTTTAATAAATAAACCATAATGTTTGACATTTAGAAATAAATTGTAATAATACCCTTAAGACTTTACTTGTAATTATTATCCTTAAAGGGCATGTTTTAGCGATATACTTGTAATATAAAACTAGTATAGCTGGTATGAATACAAGAACTATGTTGTGGTATGGACAGGTGACCAAAAATAGTAACAACAATTGTGAGTATTATCACCAAAATAATATATATGATAATCTTTCTCCTATTGTCAATTCCATTACTTGTAATTATATATTGTTTATATATTATATATTGCCTATATATTATATATTGTCTATTATATATTGTCTATTATATTATATATTGTCTATTATATATTGTCTATATATAATATATTGTCTATTATATATTGTCTGTTATATATTGTCTATTATATATTGTCAATTATATATTGTCAATTCCATTACTTGTAATTATATATTCTCTATTCTATATCGTCAATTCCATTACTTGTAATTATATATTCTCTATTATATATTGTCTATATATTACATACTATCTAGATATAGTGTTGTTGATAGTAATAAACCTTAATGTAATCTACTAATGGTTCCTGATTATACTGCCTTCTTCTTCTATTACTGTTTAACGTCCGCATCCACCAAGTGTGATATCGCAGACAAATTGTCTTATTTTCATTATATTAGCGCATGTGCATGGGTCTTTCCTGTGGGAGGAAACTGGAGTATCCGGAGTAAACTTACGAGGTGGAGAAGGTGTCCCTATCTCCAAGCCACATACACTCACACCAGGGATCGAAACCACAACAAGCTAGGGCTCGAAGCGCGACACTCTGGTTCGAAGGTGTTGTCTCTATTATTTGGAACATATTATATTTTCGTTATTTCCTGCCTAATTCTAAGTTAACAATTATTAAGTTGTGATTATTAATGTTGGCCTGATTAAGATGTGATATGGTGAACCCCTATTAAGGTTGGTCTTTGATTATTAGTACTGATTATCTGTTATTATCCTACTAAAGGGTCAGTCATTATTATTGTTTGTATTATTTATTGTTATTTTAATGGTTTCTTCTGATTATTAATTATATGTATAATTATATGTATAAATAGGCTGACAAGATGAATATTAAAACTATCATTAACTTGAAAACGTGACTTGTATATGTTACGAAACGTCGTTATTAAATAATAGAGAAGTACATCAATACATGTATATACCCTGTGTTGTGTTTTGTTATGGGAATATGCCATGCAGAGTGCTATGAGGGACATTCCAACTGTCATCAAGGGATCTTTTATGTGCGCGCCAATGTGTACACGGGGGCTCGGATTTTTCGTCCCGTCTGAACAACTAGACAGCTGTCCTTGCCAGGCCTTCCGTCCTGCATCACTTACAAGGGGGGCCCACGCTGGAAAATATGGATGAACTTTCTGGGTCAATGCAGGAATGGAACACACCGACGTCCAGGCTAGCGAGCCAGCGTCTTACCCACTTTGCCACCATGACCCTATTGATGATATACATCCTTCCTTGTGTGATTTTTAAAATATCTCTTTATATAATTCTAATTTTAAACAATCTACTTATAATTTTTGTACCTGGGAAATGAATTATACTAAAATCGTTTCAGATTGATAGAAATGCGTATATCAATAAAGGTTGCATTGGTTATTTTAATAACCGTACATGTCGTGTAAATATTATATTCTATTAAAATTAATTTTAGAGATTTGTAATTTACCCTCGAGTTATTGTGGTGTAAAGGGTCAGCTTCTCACTGATGTGTGTTCTTGTGTATGTTTTGATGGATATTCTGGTACACAGTGTCAAATACGTAAGTTATATTTCATTAATTCTTTGCAAGAAGATATCAGAATTTGGGTCGGGGATATTTCTTTTGGATAACATTCACGATTCGTTTGTGTTGAGGGTAGAGTCGCCAATTTCACTATTGGTATTTCGCGTTTCACGATCTTCCATTCCGGAGTTACCTCCTCTTGCCCGAACACCTTGCTATCGCTACTGACGTTACAGTCTTGTTGTGTTTTATGGAGGACATGAGATGACGAACCCTATCCATATTTATACCACTTTTCCAAAAACCTTGTCAACGCTGTTTCGGCATCGGTGGACACAATTTGATTAAAATACAGATATATATTTCGTTTCGTTTTTTTTTATACTTTCGAAGATCTGACCATTTGTAGTGGGGGTCGCATAAGGGGGCATACGAGTGGATTTTGACCCTATGACGTCAGACATTTGATTAACCGATCAGCGTTGATCTTACCCACAGTTCCGTGTATCACACGCTGCAACAGACCGTTTCATTGGCTAATCCATCACATCAACCAGAACGCGTGTTATATAACAACTCGTCCAGATCCTGGTGTAGTAAAGACATGTAAAACGAAATTTTGAAGTATAAAAACGAAACGAAATAGGATCTGTATTTGAATCAGATTGCTGTTGACATAGCTATTGTGTTTTCCGTATTCTATCCTAATGTTTATGTCATTATCAACTTAAAAGACCAGATTGGTGCCAGTCATTATCACATATGTGATAGAACTGGTTAAATACGTTCCAAATATAATTTTAACACAGAGATCATTGCTACGATAGATGCGTTATGAAACTTTCAAGAAAGGGAAGTGACGAACGCAAAAGGAAAACACGAGTTATCCTTCTATATACCTGACTGAAGTAACGGACGAATTTCTGCTCACTAATAGTTCCTTTGAAGACCAAAGACCTAATCGATTCCGTTTCCTTTGGATAAAGACACGTTGCCCTTTGAGGAGTAGCGTTCAATATAGTTTTCATTACCATATATAGAGTCCATCCAAAGGCGCAAGATGGAGGGCCTGATAAGGACAGCTGTCTAGTCGCTCGGACGGGACGAAAAATCGAGGTCCCGTGTACACATTGGCGTGCGCGTAAAAGATCCATTGACAGTTGGAATTCGATATTAGAGAAGACCGTAGTGCCGCTGTCCGGGCAAAATTTATTCCCCTCATAGCACACTGTATGGCGTATGCCCGTCTTCATTAGCCCAGTTCGGAGCAGAACAATAGGACATTAAACCCAATTTTATTTCATTTCATTTACACCCAAACGCGTTACTTCTGGGACCAACGTCAAGATCATTCCCTTTTGTACGTCGGTATTAACGATTTACTAATTACGTGATTGGGCAAATGCAAGGAATTTGTCAATATGTCGTATATCCTAAACTACTTTATGTACATATCACATTGCCTGTCAGATAGTTTTACACTTTGATTCAGATGTTGCAACTTATATATGTCTATGTTACTACTTTTATTTACAGCACCATGTGGTCTAACATCAACATCTTGTGGTAATTTTGTATTAATAATATTTATTTACAGCACCATGTTATATATGTCCATGTTACTACTTTTATTTACAGCACCATGTGGTCTAACATCAACATCTTGTGGTAATTGTGTAATAATAATATCTATTTACAGCACCATGTGGTCTAACATCAACATCTTGTGGTAATTGTGTTATAATAATATTTATTTACAGCACCATGTGGTCTACCAACAACATCTTGTGGTAATTGTGTAATAATAATATTTATTTACAGCACCATGTGGTCTAACATCAACATCTCGTGGTAATTGTGTAATAATAATATCTATTTACAGCACCATGTGGTCTACCATCAACATCTCGTGGTAATTTTGTAATAATAATATTTATTTACAGCACCATGTGGTCTAACAACAACATCTTGTGGTAATTTGTAATAATAATATTTATTTACAGCACCATGTGGTCTAACAACAACATCTTGTGGTAATTTGTAATAATAATATTTATTTACAGCACCATGTGGTCTAACAACAACATCTTGTGATAATTGTATAATAATAATATTTATTTACAGCACCATGTGGTCTAACAACAACATCTTGTGGTAATTTGTAATAATAATATTTATTTACAGCACCATGTGGTCTAACAACAACATCTTGTGGTAATTTAGGAAGTTTAGACACCAGTACATGTTCCTGTCAGTGTAACAGTGGATATACCGGAAGTCGCTGTGAAACTGGTAAGTGTTGTCGGGTTCTTACTTTTATCCAATCTACATTCTTTATATTTTGCCTTTGTTTTGTTTTATTTCATTTTCTATAAATAGCTCACATAATTCCCAGCCATGTGGACTATTAAACATACATTATGCAAGAGCTAAATCATTCTATTGCAGGTCTTTCTTTAGGCCTTAAATTTTGTCTAAATTATTAATTAGACATTAATTAACTTATCCAGGTCATAACCAATTCTCGATGTCATCGCTAGTCTGCAATATTTACTGGATTAGAATCCAATCTGCTGCTCAACTTTCATTCATGATTTAATCATGAAATGGATAATAGAGACTATGTTTTTTATCGTACCGACTTTAGTAATGATGATCAAGGCTAGGCCGAAATTTCAATCGCTTAATTCTCGGTTCATAGTTGATCAATTTGACGGAAATTTATAGCAAATTGCTTTACATTATCTAGGTTTTAACTATTATAGTGAGAACTGCTGGCTCTTTATTTAATCTCCCATAATGTATCTTTAATGTTTTCATTTGTTCTCTACTGCTCATGAATATAAATAAAACAAAATTTGAACTATCAAATCCAATCTGTTTCACAGAGGTAATACGAAAGCCTTCTTCTTACTCTGTGTAAAATGGCTGACCTTTATAAGTTCACATGCATTCTACGTGTGACGTCACACCACATGGCCTCAATCATTTCCGTCGATAGCGCGTGCATTGTTTACATAGCACGCGGTAACGTAAACTGGCCCGGACAGAATGGTGCCATTTACTCATTTTAGGCCTTCGCGTACTATTTTATGCACCCATTTACACTAAATAAGAAAAAAAAATTTATCCAGCTATACTTCAAACACCTTTATTTATTTTTCTCATACTATAGAAAAAAATATTTTAGAATTTAATTTACAGAAGGAAAAAAGTTAATATTATAAGCCAGTTAACCCGCACCAATGTCATCCCTATCAGTGATTGTAGTAGCGGCCTAGTGAATATTTACTACTGATCAGTGTGATGTCATCCCTATTAGTAATTGTACATATTCCTGAAGCAATGGCCCGAGAAATCCCTCTCTGACTATTCCTGGGTTGGCTTCTAATGCTTAAGCTTTTGCGGGAGTGTGTCTATTCTTCCCGTTCAATCAAATCTATCCCAAGTACAGCAACATGACAGTCCTTCGTTTAATCTGGGTTTCCCCTAAAACTTTGGCGGTGATTTAAGGTATTAAAAACGGCGAATGTATGTTCGTCTCCAAACAGTATTGTTAACATTGTCTTCGATTTGATAGCCTCGTTTGTCACGCAATTAGTTTTTCTGCAATATTCTGCTATGCACTGGTTAATTGGGCATAATGAAATCGTAAGTCATGACGTAACGTTATGTAAACATATTTGGTCCAATTTGGAGCTCTGCTTTAAGCGTAATGCTTTTTGTAACGCAGTTAGCTATTGGTTGTTAATCTGACCATTGACCAGTTATAATTTGGAAACGAAATTTGTCTTCATTAAAGCAGTGTTTAATGGGATTAGGTATAATCAAACGAAACACTGCGAGGAGTATGGTAATTGTAGTGCCCTATCGAATATTCACTGCTGATCAGTGTGGTGTTATCTCTATCAGTGATTGTAGCAGCCCGGCGAATATTCAGTGTGATATCATCCCTATCAGTGATTGTAGCAGCCTAGCGAATATTTACTGTTGATCAGTGCGATGTCATCCCTTTCAGTGAGTGTAGAGGCCTAGAGAATATTCACTCTGAGCTGTTTGTATCAAACCATCAAAACTCTTTCAGGTCGTAGTCATGGCAACAAATGAAATGTAAATTTGGCTATATGATACGAAACGCAATAGGAGTTTAAATCAGGCTGGCGCATTTTTGTAACTTGTGATAAAAAGTCATGAACAGCTTTTTTCACTTCCCAACAAGTCGTCACCAGGACCCAATCAGATATTGATCGGACAAATCACCGACAGATGCCCTTTCCCGAATAAAACAACTATTATAGTTCTCCTGAATAAAACAACTGTAATGGTTGTCCTGAATAAAACAGATTTTATGGTTCTCCTGGATAAAACAACCTTTATGGTTGTCCTGAATAAAACAACTTTTATGATTGTCCTGAATAAAACAACTTTATAGTTCTCCTGAATAAAACAACTATTATAGTTCTCCTGAATAAAACAACTGTTATGGTTGTCCTGGATAAAACAACTTTATGGTTGTCCCGAATAAAACAACTTTTATGGTTGTCCTGAATAAAACAACTTTTACGGTTGTCCTGAATAAAACAACTATTATAGTTGTCCTGAATAAAACAACTTTTATGGTTGTCCTGAATAAAAAAAAAAACTTTTATGGTTGTCCTGAATAAAACAACTTTTATGATTGTCCTGAATAAAAACAACTTCTTTGGTTGTCCTGAATAAAAAAAAAATTCTATGGTTGTTCTGAATGAAACAACTTTTATGGTTGTTCTAAATGTCTATAATTGTTGTCTATAATATTGCCTTAACTTATAAATTAGTTCAGTACAGAATGTTGATCACAAGTATGATGTACAGACTGGTCTAGTATACAATTGAACATTAATTAATCGAAATCCACGGTTTTAACTTGCAAATAAGAGGTATATTTCAATTGATTTTGTTTCTCTACTTTCAGAGATTTGTAATTTACCCTCGAGTTATTGTGGTGTAAAGGGCCAGCTTCTTACTGATTTGTGTTCTTGTGTTTGTTTTGAGGGATATTCTGGTACACAATGTAAAATACGTAAGTTATATTATATATTTTCTTGTATCTAGATATTAGTGTAGATGAGTGAATGGGGTGACTCGTTCATGTTAAGGGTGATGATACGTGGACAATACGTGGGCGTTCCAATAATGAATGATTAGCAATGGACCGCTTCACGCCATTGATAAGATTCCCCCATATCAATTAACTTGTTTTGTTCTACTACTAGATATTCATCATTAATTGTAAACACGACTCTGTGCACAAATCTATAACTCCAATCACGAGATTATATTTCTTCTATACGTGTGCATTATGCTGTACTGGTCGTATAATTTTATAGTTACATATTGGAGGTCGATCGTAGCCATGTTTGAAAATTCTGTTTTGAAAAAAAAGGCTATTTTACCGGCGTGGAAAATGACCGATGGGTCAGATCTTACTACCGCCATTTTCCATAGTCCTCGGTCTTGACCGGCATATACGACCGACGTGGAACCCATAGGTAAAACTCGTTTCTGTACCTTACGAGCTAATGAACAGTGACACATTGCTATACAGTGTGCTATCGGGGAAATTTTACTCCAATGTGTACACGGGACACGGATTTTTCGTCCAATCCGAACGCCTAGGCACTGTCCTTGACAGGCCCTCTGCCTTGCATCACTTACAAGAGGGAACCATGCCGGAAAAATTCGAGGCCAACACCGGGATTGAATCTTGGACCTCCAGCTTAGTGAGCCAGGGTCTTACTCACTGAGTCACCGAGGCTTCCAGGTTATTTTTAATGCACGTGGGCAGCGTGGACACCAAATTTAACTTACTTTTAATTTAACTGAAATGGATGTCACTTGTTTTTATTGCAATAGCTGCACCTGTAATTGTGTTAATGGATATTCCGGAACTCTTTGTGATACGCGTAAGTTTATTAAATTGGGTTTTCATGATACGTATTAGGTACTATCTTGTTTAATAAAGTAGGTACCGATATTTAATTACTAATTTCAGAACTTCATTGAAAGGAATCAGACACAAAGGTTCAGATAGTAAATTTTGAATTGAATTGCAAAGAGGTTTAACCGAATGTGAAAATGACGACGTGAACTGAAATGGGATTTAACGTCCTACTGTTCTGCTCCGACTTCGCTAATTAAGACGGGCATACGCCATGCAATGAGCTATGGGGGAAGTGTTGCCCTAACAGGGGCGCTACAGCCTACTCTTCCAACTGCCAATGGATGTTTTATGTGCACGCCAATGTGTACACAGGACCTCGGTTTTTCATACCATCCAAACGACTAGACAGCTGTCCTTGTCAAGTCTTCCGCCCTGCAACACAGACGTGGGAAACCACGCCGGAAAAGCCCGAGGAACTGTCTCGACCAACACTGGGAGCGAACCCGCGACCTCCAGGCTAGCGAGCCAGCGTCTTCCCACTTAACCACCGTGGCTCCAACGACGCACCTATGGCATACAGGGTGCTATGGGGAAATTTTGTCCGGACAGCAGTACTACGACGTACTCTGGTTTCGAATTCTAACTATTAAGGACCTTTTTACGTGCACACCAATGTGTATACGGGACCTTGGTTTTTTGTTCCACCCGAATGACGAGATACTGTCCTTGTCAGAAACTGCCCATCTCCACTGACAAGGGTAAACCACGCGGCATTTCATTTTTGTGATACGCGTACGTTTACTATCTGGTTTAATAACGTGTCATCGAGTTTCAGGTAGTTGTTTGGGCCTAGAATAAATATTACTTTGAGCCGTCTACACAGGATTAACCGGGGTATTGTGTGGGCGGTTGGTCTAACACGTGCGCTTTAGATCATAAGGTATGTCATTGTGTCAAGCAGCACAGTGTAGTGGGGTTAGATTATCTTTATATTACCTGCAGCACCGTGTAATTAAAGGTAACCTTGTCTTATATTACTTGTAGTGCCGTGTAATAAAGGGTGTATTATATTACTTGTAGCTCCGTGTAATAAAGGATGTCTTATATTACTTGTAGTACCTTGTAATGAAGGATGTATTATATTACTTGTAGCAACGTGTAATAACGGGTGTACTATATTACTTGTAGCACCGTGTAATAACGGGTGTATTATATTACTTGTAGCACCGGGTAATAAAGGGTGTACTGTATTACTTGTAGCACCGTGTAATAACGGGTGTATTATATTTATGATTGCGCCGTGTAATAAAGGTAAACCTGTCTTATATTACTTGTAGCACTGTGTAATAAAGGGTGTATTATATTACTTGTAGTGCCGTGTAATAAAGGATGTATTATATTACTTGTAGCACCGTGTAATTTAGCATCCAATGATTGTGGTACTGGTACTTTAAACACCACTTCCTGTTCGTGTATTTGTTTTTCTGGTTATGCTGGAGACAGATGCCAAAATCGTAAGTTGATTTATTTTTTAAATAAACAGGCATCTGGATGTCAATCTGATATGTATTGTTTTCAAATCCAAATGATAAAAGTTATTTTATTTCAATCGCAAAACTTTTGACTTCCGAAGTAATGCATAGAAATTATTACGATTAGTAATTTATCATGTAGCATGATGTAAAATGATATCCCATGACTTCTCATTTTATATGTGGATTTCTAGACATTTACTAAAAGATACATTATGTAAGACTGACATAAAGAGCTGACAATTCTCTCTATACTATTTCAATAAAAGATAATGCAAAATAAAAAATATTGAAAAATACCATAGTTTTAGCGAAGTAGTCAATGTTTGTAGTTTTGACAAGATGTATGCATTGATCGTAGCCACCGTACTGGTCATTCGAGTATTGGCCTCGCCTCTCCAATTTTAACTTAAATCATTAAATGACCGAACTGTTCGAATCTACTTAAAATCGGAAACATCCGATGGCATCGATGGATGAATAAGGTCTTGTCATGTTAATACATGTCTAATTAATAGTTTGTATAACATTTAAGGCCTGCAATAGGCAGATTTAGCTCTTACATAATGCCTTGCTTAATAGATTAAAATAAAAATGGACCTGGATGCCAAACTTATGAGGTTTTTTTTTTAAATCCAAAATGTGTCTTTGTTTCAGTCTCTAAACTTTTTTCGATCTATAGTGAAGGATGTTTTTTTTATTTACAGCACCATGTGGTCTGACGGGGACATCTTGTAATTTTGGAAACCTGGACAGCAATAGCTGCACCTGTAATTGTATTAATGAATATTCCGGAACTTTTTGTGATACGCGTAAGTTTATTGTAAACACATTAGTTACCCGGTATTATATTATGATACGCGTATGTTTACTATATGATTTTAAAAAAGTAGTAACCCGATAATAAATTGGGTTTATGTGATACGCGTAAGTTTACTATGCCATTTAAACGGTGTCAACATCGTAAGTTGGTTTGGGTTTTTTTTTTCAAATGATAAGGGGACATAGATGCCAAATGACAAAAATTAACTCATGCCTCGAATAATTCATGTAAATAAATTATTCAAAGGACTACACGTTTATAACATAAATGGTCGGTTGCAATGGGCGCTTTCAAAAGTTGGGAGATTTTCTTCCAATTTGAAACCTGTGGCAATCTGATCAAAATACAGATCTATATTTCGTTTTGTTTTTTTATACTTTCGATGACTTCTACTACATGAAGATCTGACAGGTTGTTGCGATAGGTCAAGTCAGAGGTCATACGAGCAACTTATGACGTCAGACATTTGATTAACCAATCAGAATTAATTTTACTAGTGGATTACACACAGTTCCGTGCAAAACACGCCTAAAGCTCGTCGTAACAGACTATTTCAGTGGCTAATACCTCAAACCATTCAGAACACGTCAATGATAACAATTCTTCCAGATCCTAGTGAAGTAAACACAAGTAAAACGAAATTTTGAACTATAAAAACGAAACGAAATAGGATCTGTGTTTTAATCAGATTGAACCGGTGGCACTGTTGTTATAGCATCCTTTCAATTCGGGACAAGAGTAATTTATGAATAAATTTATTTTAGCACCATGTGATTTATCACCAACAGCATGTACACCATTTGGTGCTTTAGTACAGGATACATGCACGTGCTCTTGTAACCAAGGATACACTGGACAATTCTGTCAAATTGGTAAAATTGTATTAGCTTTATTTATTATCTCTGAAATCTGGCCACATCGTGATCCGGTTTTCTCTCTCTGAAATGGATCGGGAGTCGTGGGGTCTCGGGCCGTAAAATTTGAGTATGGTTGCACTGAATAGACAAGTATCAAACTAGCATTAGCACATACGCGTTGTATCATAAGGTCTGTTATTGAGTCAATTGGCGTGGTTTCGATTCCCCGGTTGTACATGACAAGGAGTAGGGTCGCCTGGCTCAGGGTCCCCCGCTTTCCTGCCACTGCTAAAGACCCCTACGTGCAAGCAAATTATTGAAATAATATTGAACCATATGTTCGTCCCGAAATGACCTATAATTTGTGTCGAGTGTACGTTAACCCCATTTCCCTTTCTGTTTTAGACACAAAAACCAACTACATCTCCAACTTACTTTTAAAGTTAAACCCATTTAACCACATTTGGGTAAAGCAGCTTTTGGGGATAGGGGGAGGCTTTTGTTGATATTTAACCCCACTGTCGTTATAGAAAACCCTAAATCAAAGTACCTTATCGTCAACATTGGATGTGTGGTGTATGTATTTGGGATGTATTGAAAACATCTGCACTTGATCTGGGGGATGTTACCCAAACTCTGTCTACGTGTCTAAACATATAGATCCAGGATAATTATATACCATACCAAATTTTGCTATAAAACAGAAATGTGCACATCAACCTGATTAAACACATGTGCTATTTTGTTTCGTTTTTTTATAGTTGAAAATGTCGTTTTACTTGTTGTTCTATAACCGGCGTTCTAGTTAGTGTGAGGGATTAGCCAATGAAAAGGTCTGTTACGGCCAGTTCTTGGCATGCGGTTGACGGAACTGCGGGTAAACCACTAGAAACGTCAACACTGATTAATTAATCAATGTCTGACATCATTGGGTCAAAAGCCGCTCGTATGACCACTGACGCGACCTCCTACGACCCCTGTCGCGACCTCCTACTACAACCGGTCAGGTCTTCATGTAGTGTAGGCCATCGAAAGTATAAAAAGAACGATACGAAATATAGATCTGTACTTTAATCAGATTGTATGCACAGGCACCATCAGTGATATCTGCCCGATTTTCATGTTGTTTTGTTTTTCTGTAAACAGCTCCGACACCGACGTGTAATGTACAACCCCAGGCCTGTGGTCCTAATGGTTTCCTAAATATAACACCATGTTCCTGTGTTTGTTTAAATGGCTATACTGGTGAATTCTGTACCACGGGTAGGTTTTAGCTTTGTAAAAGCACAATAGAGTTCGCGAACAGTCCAAACTGAACGACAATCGTTAACGTCTATTTATTATTTTATGATTTGTGAATCAGGCATTACTATTTACTGACGTATTGTAATAAAGTATATGTTTTTCTTTGTTCATCGTGTCTTAAATATTGGATATTAGGATCCGACATTTTCACGGCAACGTAACAACATCAATATGGATTGAAATGGACCAATATTGAATTCTAATTTGTGTTTTTAATTTCAAATATTATGGAAAATATTGACTTAGAGACTTAAACATGCATTATGCAAGAGCAAAATCTGCTTATTACAAGTCTTTCTTTAGGCCTGAAATGTTATCTAAATTATCAATTAGACATTAATTAACTTATCCAGACCATAATAAACTCTCGATGTCAAGGCTAGCCTTCGATGTAGGCTGGATTAGATTCATATATGCCGCTAACGGCCAAAGATAATTAAATCAGAAAAAGTGGATAATCGAGACTATGCTGTTTATATTAATGATTTTAGTAATGATAACCGAGACTCTGCAAAAATTTCACCGGCTTCTTTCTCGGCTCATAGTGGATCAATTTGACTGAAATTTTCAGCAAATTACCTTTACACTATCTAGTTTTTAACTATTATAGCGAGAACTGCCATCTCTTTATCTTATCTCCCATAATGTATCTTTAAGGAATATTAATGACTCCTTTAAGACCAACTAATATGTCGTACGTTATATTCATTTTAAGGTGAAACTCGAGTAAATAACAATTGAATTGTGTATCATATAATATATGATAATTTTAAACAATAACCATGCGTTATATGCATTTTTCACTAATTATCAAATTTCTCACTGATTAATCGACACTGATATGATCATTTAACATTTAGTTTAGAAAATGTTATCAAAAATACCAATTGCTTGGATTCAGCTGGGTTTTAAAAAGGCCTATCATTTCTGGGGCCTGTTTCACGAAATTTTAACTAAAATATAATCCAAATTTTAGTAATTTGATTGGATAATATTAGATTGATTTTAGTGCTTAGCCAATCAAAATTTAACTATCTACTAAAATTTGGATTTTAACTTTATTTAAGATTTCGAGAAACAGGGCCCTGTTCGCCCACAGCAAAATAGATCTATGAATATTCAGTCCAACATAATTTTGTAAATATTAAACGGAGTTGAGCCATTTTGGACTGATATTCCCATCAGAGATTCATCTTCGCAATACAAGGGATTCCTATTGTTTAAAGTGATGCATATAGTCTTTAATATTGATGTATATAAAATTTCAATATTTATATATACCCTATCTCCATGTTGTTTTATTTTTCTGTAAATAGCTCCGACACCGACGTGTACCGTACAACCCCAGGTCTGTGGTTCAAATGGTTTTCTCAATATAACATCATGTTCCTGTGTTTGTTTAAATGGCTATACTGGTGAATTCTGTACCACGGGTAGGTATCAGTATATAATTTAACATTATTGGATATATTGCTATTTTTAATGAAATGAAATGAAATGAAATAAAATGGGGTTAGACGTCCTACCATTCTGCATCGACTGCGCTAATGAAGACGGGCATACGCCATACAGTGTGCTATTGGAGAATTTTTGTTTGCACGGACAGCGGCGCTATAGCTTACTCTTATATCGAACTGTCAATGTGTACACGGTGTAGCACCATGGGCATTTCTGTCTGACGTGGAGAGCGGGAGTTTGCGGACCGGTCGCCACATCCTACGTATGACCCATGCATCTTTTCTTACTACATATCTTAGTAGCCTTGTGATCGTCTAGAATTAGTCTCTAGCTGTCTTTGCTTCTGCTTCACGTTGTGTATTTACTTCTTACAGTTTTCATAAGACGTTTGTTTTCTCAGTAGTTATAACAATGCAACAGTTCGTTTTTACATTTTATATAGCATAGCCGGATACATAGATACAAACATAGTATAGATTAGAATACTAAAGTCATTCGCAAACCCTAGCCAGCCAGACTCGATATGGGCTAGTCTGCTGATAGAAATTGCTACATCTTTCTCCTTCTGGAATCAAGCTGCTGTCTAACGATTTCTCACAAGTATGATAGTTTTGTAGCTATGGGTTTTGGACGTTCAATTATCTAATTGGTCAAATATGATGTAAATAATTATAGCTATTGGTTAATTAAGTCACATGACGTTGAAACCCAACCTTATATGGTTAAAGGGAAATTTACTGGAGAAACTTCCCATGAGATATCTGTTATCAGGTTGTTGACATACAGAACCAGCTATGTTTTGGTTCTAAAACTCTTTTTTATATAACAATATGTCATTTTTGTTAACATATATGTGAATATGTTTGAATCTACTAACTTGCCAAATCATTAATTAATACAATATAATGCCATCTTATTTCTCTATTCCTTGCCTATAAATTGAAAACAATTTCGCAACGACAATATTACTACAACGGTTCCTCGGTTCTTGTATTTCCCCGTTTGGTTTTATGTCTTGGATTTGGCTACCCCATGAGCTTCTCATAACGCTGTGCTCTCTCTAACGTCTGGCTACATTGTGAGCTTCTCCTAACGTTGTGTTCTCTCTAATGTTTGGGTACATCCTCCTCCTTTTCCCGTGTGGTTTGATCTCTGGTTGTATAATCGTGACTGTATTATGACGTTTTCCCCAGAGTGGTTTTCTCTTTGACAATTTGGCGTCTTCGTGACCTTTTCAGAGAGAAAGCCACACGGGAAAAGTACGAAGAAGCCACCTTGACATCATCGTACCCTTTGTTACATCGTTGTTTGATCTCTTAAATTTGACTGTATCAGGCCCTTTTCGCCAGTGTGGTTTTCTCTTTACAAATTTGACTTCTTGGCGACATTTTCAGAGAGAACCCCACTCACATGGCGAAAAGGTCACGAAGAAGCCAAATGTTCCGAGAGCAAACCACGCTGGCGAAAAGGTTACGATAGGCCTACAGTCAAATTTCAGAAGAAGAAAAACTTACTGGGGAAAAGGTCACGATACAGCCCTATTTCAGAAATTAAAACCTTACTGGGGCAAAGGTCACGATACAGTCAAATTTCAGAAGGAGAAAACCTTACTGGGGAAAAGATCACGCACGATACAGTCATATTTTGCCTCTTGGCGACCTTTTCCTCCCGTATTATTTTCTCTCTGAAATTTGATTAGGTCGTGTGAGATTGTTTCGCCAATCATGTCAGACTAGCCTATCAGTTTTATGTGTAGTTATTCCCCCTGACCTTAAGTAAATAAACCTTCGAATTTGTTTTGTTTTTTCTGTAAATAGGACCATCAACGTGTAATGTGCAACCCCAGGTCTGTAGTTCTAATGGTTTGCTAGATACAACATCATGTTCCTGTGTTTGTTTTGGTGGTTATTCTGGTGAATTCTGTACCACGGGTAGGTTTTAGTAAATTTTAACATTAATTAAGGATATATGATCGGTAACATTAAAGGAATGTGTTTTAATAAGGGGTGTGTATATGGGGACTAATGGCTTTAAAGGGTGTATGTGGCGACCAGAGTCTTTAAAGGAATGGATGTGGCGACCAGATTTTTTAAAGGAATGGATGTGCCGATCAGAGGTTTTAAAGGAATGGATATGGCGATCAGTCTGTGTATTTTGGAATATCTTCACACACTGCTCGTGTTTGTGTTGTGTCTACCGATTATCTTTCCCTTGTAAGACTGATTGTGAGTATGAAGTCTAATGGATACCAACTGTGCTCCTTTATTTGCTTCTCTAACTGTCTCTTTGATCGTGCGAATAGCAATACCTGTTACATTGCTATATGTTTGAAAGAATCTTGGCAAATATTGGTTGTTGTAAGGTTTTGTTGCTTTTAAACAAAATCTTTTATTCTGTGTTTTTATTAATGAAAATTTCATTCAAATTATTTT
The DNA here is from genome assembly GCF_932274485.2 of Patella vulgata. Classification (NCBI taxonomy): domain Eukaryota; kingdom Metazoa; phylum Mollusca; class Gastropoda; family Patellidae; genus Patella; species Patella vulgata. The sequence continues at coordinate 3,578,674 of NC_065885.2, forward strand.
ATTTTGAGCGAAGTTATCAATGTTCTTAGTTTTGACAAGATATATGCATTGATCGTAACCACCGTACTGGTCATTCGATTCCGAACCTCGCTTCTCCAATTTTAAATTAAATCATTAAATGGCCGAACCGTTCGAATCTACTTTAAATTGGAGCAATCCGATGGCATCGAGAGATGTTGATAAATGTCTAATTAATAATTTATTTAACATTTAGGGCCACAAGAAAAAAAGACCTGCAATAGCTAGATTTAGCTCTTACATATATAATGCCTGTTTAATAGATTTAAAATAAAAATGGACCTGGATGCCAAACTTATAATGAAAATTGTCCCTTTTTTCAAACCCTAAACTTTTGTCGCTCTATTTCTGTACAGGATATAGGAGGGTGTTTTTTTTTTATTTACAGCACCATGTGGTCTGACGGGGACATCTTGTGGTAATTTAGGAAACCTGGACAGCAATAGCTGCACCTGTAATTGTATTAATGGATATTCCGGAACTTTTTGTGATACGCGTAAGTTTATTATAAACAAAGTAGTTACCCGGTATTATATTATGATACGTGTATGTTTACTTTATGATTTTAAAAATGTAGTTACCCGATAATAAATTGGGTTTTTGTGATACGCGTAAGTTTACTATGCCATTGAAACGGTGTCAACGTCGTAAGTTGGTTTGGGGTTTTCTTTTCAAATGATATAGGGACATAGATGCCAAATGACAAAAATCAACTCGTGGCTCGAATAATTCATGTAAAGAAATTATTTTGTCATGCCAAGGACTATACTTTTATAACATAATCGGTCGGTTTGGATGGACGCTTTCAAAAGTTGGGAGATTTTCTTCCAATTCAAATGGAAGGTTGGATAGTCGTTGTACCATAAAGTCTGTCATTGAGTCAAACGGGCGTGGTTTCGATTCCCTGGTTGTACGTGACAAGGAGTAGGGTGGTCTGTCCAGCCTCGTGGTTTTTCTCCGGGTCCTCCGGTTTCCTCCCACTGCTAAAGACCCCTACGCGCAAGCGAATTATTGAAATAAAATTGAAACCATGTGTTATTCCCGAAATGACCTGGTTTATGTCGAGTGGACGTTAAACCCCATACTATCAGTAATATCTGCCCGATTTCCATGTTGTTTTGTTTTTCTGTAAATAGCCCCAACACCGACGTGTAATGTACAACCTCAAGTTTGTGGTTCTAATGGTTTCCTAAATATAACATCATGTTCCTGTGTTTGTTTTGGTGGCTATACTGGTGAATTCTGTACCACGGGTAGGTTTTAGATTTGTTAAATCACAATAGAGTGCCCAAATACACACGGCTCTGTATATCTGACTTCAATGTCATTTGGACAAACTAACTTAAAAAACAACTAATCGGTTTCATATTTCCCCGTGTGGTTTTATGTTTTGGTTTGGCTGCATCGTGAGCTTCTCCTAACGCTGTGTTATCTCTAACGTTTGGCTACACCGTGAGCTTCTCATAACGCTGTGTTCTCTCTAACGTTTGGCTGCACCGTGAGCTTCTCCTAACGCTGTGTTCTCTCTAACGTTTGGCTGCACCGTAAACTTCTCTCTAATGTTTGGGTACATCCTCCTCCTTTTTCCATGTGGATTGATCTTTGGTTGTAAAATCTCTGTATCGTGACTATATCGTGGTTTTCTCTCTGACAATTTTGCGTCTTCGTGACCTTTTCAGAGAGAAACCCAGACGGGGAAAAAGTTATAAAGAAGTCATCTTGACAGCATCGGACCCTTTGTTATATCGTTGTTTGATCTCTTAAATTTAATTGTATCACGATCTTGTCCCCTAGGGCAACCATTTTGTCTGTCAATTTTGGGCCGATTTTCACGAAATTCGAATTCAGCCTTCCTTAGGATGTAACGGTGAAAGGAACCGAGATCTTTGGGTTACGATACAGTCAAATTTCAGAAATGAAAACGACACTGGGGAAAAGGTCACGATACAGTCAAATTTTGCTTCTTGACGACCTTTTCGCTCCGTGTTTTTTTCTCTCTGAAATTTGGGGGGGGGGGGATAGCCGAATGGTTAGCATGTGCGCGCTATATCATAAGGCCTGTCATTGAGTCAACTGGCGTGGTTTCGAATCCCCGTTTGTACGTGACAAGGAGTTAGGTCGCCTGTCCAACCTCGTGGGTTTTCTTCGGGTCCTCCGGTTGCCTCCCACTACTAAAGACACCTTCGCGCAAGTGAAATATTAAAAAATAAAATTAAACCATCTCGAAATGACCTGGTTTGTGTCGAGTCGACGTTAAACCACATCTCTCTCTCTCTCCCTCTCTCTCTCTCTCTCTCTCTCTCTCTCTCTGAAATTTGACTACGTCATGTGGGATTGTTTCGCCAATCATATGTCAGACTAGACAATCAGTTTTGTGACCTTAAGAAAATAAACCCTTGAATTTGTTTTGTTTTTTCTGTAAATAGGACCTTCAACGTGCAATGTGCAACCCCAGGTCTGTGGTTCTAATGGTTTCCTAGATACAACATCATGTTCCTGTGTTTGTTTTGGTGGCTATACTGGTGAATTCTGTACCACGGGTAGGTTTTAGTAAATTTTAACATCAATTAATGGATACGTGATCGGTAACATTAAAGGGATGTGTTTTAATAAGGGGTGTGTATATGGGGACTAATGGCTTTAAAGGAATGTACGTGGCGACCAGAAGTTTTAAAGGAATGGATATGGCGACCAGAGTCTTTAAAGGAATGAATATGGCGATCAAAGAATTAAAGGAATGGATATGGAATGTCGATGCAATAATATTCTTTGTAAAGTTTTTGATTAAATGTATAGAATATTTGACCATAATCTCGGCTCTGTCTGTGAGTTTTGGAATATCTTGTATCTACCGGTTGTCTTTTCCCTGTAAGAGTTGTTGAGTGTTTTCTTGTATGAAGTCTGATACGCAGGATTAAAGAGGACGATAGAGAAGCAAATAAAGGGGCACAGTTGGTACATTGTGGTTACATTGTTGTATGTTTGAAATAATCTTTGCAAATATTGGTTGCTGTAACGTTTTCTCAATTTGTTGTTAAAAAGAATATTTTATTCTGTGTTTTTATTAATGAAATAGCACCCACAACGTGTACTGTACAGCCTCAAGCCTGTGGTGCTAATGGTTTTCTCAATATAACATCGTGTTCCTGTGTTTGTTTTGGTGGCTACACTGGTGAATTCTGTACCACACGTTAGTTATATTACTTCATTTATATTTCTTCTAATTTGTTATATTCTTCATCATTACTACATCTAGCTATTCTGTTCTATTATTTGCGACTGTCGTTTGTTTGTCTGTCTGTCTGTATGTCTGTTCACCCAGGGGCGTACATAACGATTTTGTTTGGGGGGGGGGGGGGGTGTTTAGCGAAAATGCGACCGACTGATGCCCATACCCCTAGTACGAGTGACGCAGTCAGGAACCGAGCACCACAGGGGCGAGTTTTGTAGGGCACATGTGAAGTAGCGGATCTAGATAGGGGTGGGAGTGGGTTCCAAATCTAGGGCGCCACCTCAGCCACAATCCCACCCCACAATGAATGTCAACAAAATTCTGGCTATAACATTAAGCGTCCCGGTAGAACATAGATGGTATTGTATAATCATATAGTTGTTTGCCGATCGTTGTCTCGCTGGAAAGCAGTTTTATTTACGTTGACATAAAGTTTATGTCATATATGATTGTGCCTATAACACTGAGCAACCTGAGAAAATTTTGAAAAATTGAGTCAATATCTTGGCATTTGAGGTCATTGCTGGGCCAGAAATGTGAGTCAATTAGACAAAATCTCGAGATCTGCCCCCTGTCAATTCCGCCTGTTTTGCAAGAGTTGACAGAACTTTTGTATAGTCTGACGCCCCACGACCCACACAACAGTGCCAGTGGTACTACTAACATAACTAGGCAGTTCAGTATAACCGTGAATATGATAGTGCTGAGACAGTATAAGACAACAGAGGAGTGGAAGAATGATGTTATAATGGAATCGAGCGCCGCAGACGCGAAAAAATTTGAGATGTGTAACCGAGCTTTTAATTTTTGGGACTGGGCCTGACAATTTTAGTCAATGTCATGGCAAATGGATCCAAATTCTCGTTAACGAGAGGATAAGAAATGGGACAGAATCTTGAGGACTATCTGTCAATGTCGCCTGTTTTGTGAGAGTAGAACTAACAATTCTACAGTCTTTTGACCCACGACTCACTCACTAGTGGTACTACTAACTGGGCGATTCACTGTAACTGTGAATATGATAGTGATGAGATAGTAAAAGTCAGAGAAGGAGTTGAAGAATGATGGCATAATGGAATTGAAACCGACTATTTTTTTGCCATGGGGTGAAAAACATTTTTTTCAAACATGATAAGTCGACAAGGTTATTTTATACTAAAGTTTTGCGTGAGTAGAGTGACGTGTGCAGTGAGCATTTATTTTGATACCGACTGCTCATATCGTACGACCGAATGCACTGATTTTGCGACCGAGTAGTATTTGGGATCTATTCTGGCATTATTAGTTTACCTCATTAATTCATTAAGACGGCAATGCATAATTTTGAGACCGACTGCAGTGACTGCACTTATTTTGAGACCGACTATTTTTTCTCCCTGGGGGAAATTTTGTTCTTAGACCTACATACTCACAAAAGAATAAGAGTGAAACACATTAAGTTGACAAGGTTATTTATACTAAAGTTTTGCGTGAGTAGCGTGACGTGTGCAGTCAGCACTTATTTTGATACCGACTGCTCTTATTTTGCGACAGACTGTACTGACTTTGCGACTGATCTTATTTTGCGACCGACTGCACTGATTTTGCGACCGACTATTTTTTTTCCTGGGACCCCCCCCCCCCCACATTTACGCCCCTGTGTTCACCGTGATGTCATCTGTTTCAGTGATTGTAGCGGCTATGCGAATATATACTGCTGGTGAGTTTGGATAATATCATGTCTGTGTGTATTGCTTATTGCTTTTGTTCTATTTTTTAAGCTTCGTGTAATAAACAAGTGGATTCATGTTCACCGCATGGAATTTTGAATACCAACAACTGTTCCTGTCAGTGTAACCAAGGTTACGTCGGTGATACATGTCAAACACGTAGGTCACATTTACTGACTTCATCAAAAATAGGACATATCACAGTTTTTATTTTATAACCAATAGATATAATTCCCAGAAGACTTGTTCTCACCACTCCGATTTTCGAAGTTGGATTTCAAAAACAAATCAGGCGCAAACTCCGCTTTCTAAACGAAACTTTCTCATAGCACATTGTGTGGCATAGGCATTTCAAAAACACCCTACAGCTTTGAGACACAGGAGCCCTCTCGAAATTCTGGATCCCTTTGTTGCATTTATAAACTGGGATCAACCCAGCGGACAGACTTCATGATAACGGCTACTAAGCGTAATCGTTTTCTACAGCTAATACGTAGAATAAGTGGTTAAAAATAACAAACATTTATGAAACAGTATCTCGGTACACAAATTGTTTTATAATTGAGTTTTTATCAAACTCATATGATAATGATATTAAACATTTAGTATGGGTGGCAGGACAGGGTGGCGTGGTTGCTGTTGTGTTTAAATTGTAGCATAAATTGCGTTTTTATTGCTGTCGTGGCTGCTGTTGGTATAAGTGTATGGGAGAGAGAGCACAGGGTGGTATAATGACGATCGCCTGGAAAAAGACACCTTATTACTAGTGGTACACCGTTAAACACTTATAACTGTAACACTGCATCTAATTTTGTTTCAGGAATATGTCCTGTTGAAGCATGTGGTATAAATGGTGTATTTGACTATGATGAATGTTCGTGTGTATGTTCAAACGGTTATACTGGACAATTTTGTGATATTCCAAGTAAGTACCGATCGTGTTCAAAACCTTTTATAATCAACAGAAGATTGGATAGGACGCCATTTATAAAATGATATACAATCAAAGGATTACTTTACAGCTTAAAATGGTGCTTAACAACCTTTGGGGGAAATTTCTCTATGTCTTCAGTTTTATGGTCCAAGAATATTCATGTTGATAATAATGTCGTGTGTGGACAAATGAAATGAAATGACACGGAATTTAACACCCGACTGTTCGGCGTCAACTGGGCTAATGGAATGGTGGAAATTTACAAACGGAACTAGCCAAAGTATCTAGTATTCCCATGGTAATACGGTTTGATCTCATGTTAACTCCGCACATCTTATCAAGGCCTTCATGTAATACCCTGTTTATTTCGTCACTAATTTCGATTGGGTATTCACCATAATATAAACTTATAGCTAGCCCATCTTATGTAATGTCCTTTGTTTTGTAAAGTAATCTACACTGAACGTTTAATCTGCTATGATGCAATATAGCCAGCTGCATAATCTCTTTGATCATCCTTTGTCTAGAAAGGAATTATAAGCAGGGGTCTAATTGATAGAAAGTTAGTTAAGACCAGGCAGCGACTATGTAAGGTAGTTGGGAGTTGGCACCCAAGGGAGCCGAGCCAAGTTAAAGGAGTCTTTAACTATATGAAGTCTTGTACATGACAAGTTTGAATAAGAATAAAAGTATGATATGAAGTTAAACCTGAACCGATCCAAAGCAGGAAAACTGTAACAGTTTTGGTAATCCATTACAATTATTACAGTCTTACAATTCAGATTTTCAAATATTGTTTTATATTCAGCTCTAACATGTGACTTGGTTTGTGTGAATGGTGATATTGATGCTACTAATTGTAAATGTAATTGTCCACCAAATTATTCGGGTGATAGATGTGAAAGTAAGTATCTTGCCTTCGATCCCTATATCAGTGGTAATTTCAGTTTGCACTACATAGATTGTGGGGTAATGTTGTCACATATTGCGGAATTGGATATTGCCTAGTAGAAAAACATCCAATCTGATTAAATACAGATCTATATTTCGTTTCAATTTTAAACTAACTTTCGATGGTCTACACTACATAAAGATCTGACAAGTTATAGTGGGAGTTCACGCCAGGGGTCAAACGAGCGACTGTTAACCCTATGACGTGAAACATTGATTAATCAATCAGTGTTGACATTTATAGTGGTTTACCCACAGCTCCGTGCATCAAAAGGCCAAGAACTCGCCGTAACAGACCTTTTCATTGGCTAATCCCTCATATCATCCAGAACGCCGGTTATATAACAACCTAATGTTATAGGTTGTTATAATGTAGTAAAGACAAGTAAAACAAAATTTTGAACGATAAAAACGAAACGAAATAGGATCTGTGTTTTAATCAGAATGATTCAAAACATTTTATGTTCCAACTACAAGATTGTATTTGTTCTTTGCTCGTATTATATGGATGCGGGGGTCACGGTGGGGAAGACTCTGGCTCTCTAGCCTGGAGGTCGGGTGTTCGATCCCTGCATTGGCCGAGAAAGTTCATCCAGATTTTCCGGCGTGGTTGTCCTTTGTCATTCGGATGGGACGAACAACGAGGTTCCCTGTACACATTGGCGTGCACGTAAAAGATCCCTTGACAGTTGGAATTCGATGTAATAAGAGTAGGCCGTAGTGCCGCTGTCCGGACAAAATTTCCCTCAAAGCACACTGTCAAGCGTATGCCCGTCTTTATTAGCCCAGTTCGGAGCAGAACAGTAAGACGTTAAGCCCCATTTCATTTCATTATATGGATGCCATAAACCCACGGTGGGACATAAAATCGATTATATCTCAAGAATGGCTTCATTTTTGACGTACGTTTAACAAAACAAAAAGTCTGTGAAATAGACAATTAATTGTTTGTGAAAATCACATTATTAGATATAGGCACTATGGTTATTCTGTGAAACAGACAATTAATTGTTTGTGAAAAAGACATTGTTAGATATAGGCACTATGGTTATTCTCAACGCTATCACGAATACGAATACTCTTTGGGTAAATTATTAAAGATTCAGTATGTAAAATTTAGATAAAAATCTGGTCGTTCTTACTACAAAAATGTTTGAAGATATAGTGTAGATCGTTTATTATCGTAGCAACGGTACTTGAAAACCAGGACTAAGGCTCGATTATCCAATTTATCATTAAATGTTTTAAATCTGGCGGATGTTCAAATCCATTTACATCTCGACCATCCGATGATCTAAAGAGTTGATTATAGGCTTATCATATTAATAAATGTATAAATAATAATTTATAACATTTCAGGCCTAGAGAAAGAACTGTATCTTTAAGTAAATTTATTATCCTTCTGTTATAGATGTAGTTGATCCATGTGACGCAAAAGACTCTAACGCATGTCCTTACTATCTCGTATTACCTGGCGAATCAGGTCTAGCACAATGTTCCATTATAAGTGGTATATGCAGAAGGACATGTGGGCTGTGTGAAGGTATTTATTTATATTGTACTTCATTTCTTTTTTATATAGGGGGGCGAATGATTAGCACGTGCACGCTGTATCATAAGGTCTGTCATTGAGTCAACTGGCGTGGTTTCGATTTCCCGGTTGGCAAGGAGTAGTGTCGCCTTTCCAACCTCGTGTGTTTTCTCCAGGTCCTCCGGTTACCTCCCACTCCTAAAGACCCCTACGCGCAAGCCAATTATTGGAATAAAATTGAACAATGTGTGTTAGTCCCAAAATGACTTAGTTTGTGTCGAGTGGACATAAAACTCCATCTTTTTCTCTCAGGGCAGGGCCCGCCTCCATTTCAAACCCATCCTATAGCACACATACGCAGCCATTAGAGCCCTCCGACCAGGGAATAAAATATTCAAAAATATAACCATACAGAAAGCAGCGACTCCCGAGAGAAAACTTAATATTGAGCTTTCCGGATAAGGACTCCAAAAGTCAGCTCATCTCCAATCCCCCCCCCCCCCCACGAGATCGTGAAATTGTCCAACACTCCGAGAAAGTAGCCAATGACTTCAGTACAAGGGTCTGTAAGATACAAACAAGTCATGCACAATCCCACCAGCAATCAGTGCCGTTGTAACAAGTCAAGAGGCGAATGACGTGATTACAGTTGTATACAGTTTGTTTCTTCTCTTTCTGCCCTTATTGTTAAAATTGTTTGACGTTCATGGCGTCAACTGGCAGACTATCGCAATTGAGGAGACGACCACTGTCAAGATTAGTCGCATTATTTCTGTTACGTCTCTTTTTTTTGTATTCCTGAAGGACAGCTGTCTAGTCGTTCGGATGGGACGAAAAATCGAGGTCATTTCATTTGTATTCCTGATTGTTTTCAAATTTGAGTGAAGTCTGTGTCAGTACAGGCCCGGGACTGCACAGCGCAGTGGGCGCTTACGGCTGGCCACCGGACCCATTCACTCGATTTGATATTTGTTTATTTGGTGCAATGTCTATTTTCTGTCTTGTCCGCAGGTTTATCTTGTAGATTTTTGTTTTGTGTGTAGTGCGGTCCTCCTGCACTTACTATTAGACGATCTGTAAATTGCACCAGTTGATAACCAGCAAACATCATTATAATTGGCCTTATCTGTTGTAGAGGTTTTGTTTTGAGATTTCGTATTATACTGTCAGCATAATATTAGTTGAAGGGTCATTATGGGAGATGAGATGAAGAGCTGACAGTTCTCGCTATAATGGTTAAAACAATAGATAACGTAAAGAAAATATGCTAGAAATTTCAGTCAAATTGCTCGGCTCTAAACTGAGATATTAGCGATTGAATTTTAGGCCTAACCTCGTTTACCATTACTGGAATCGGTACGATAAAAAAAACATAGTCCATTTTGATGTTAAATCATCCATCACAAAATGTATTCAAATCCAGTAAATATAGCAGGCTAGTGATGACATCGAGAGTTGATTATCGTCTGGATATGTTAATTAATGTCTAATTAATAATTTAGATAATATTTAGAGCCTAAAGAAAGACCTGCAATAGACAGATTTAGCTCTTGCAAAATGCATGTTTAAGTTTATATCATCTAAAGAGGTCGCCTGTCCAACCTTGTGGGTTTTCTCCGGATCCTCCGGTTTCCTCCCACTGTTAAAGACCCCTACGCGCAAGCGAATTATTGAAATAAACTTGACGATGTGTTAGTCCCGAAATGACCTAGTTTGTGTTGAGTGGACGTTAAATCCCATCTCAAGAGGCAAAATTCTTTTAAAAAATTGTATGTATTTTAAAGGTGACTCTTCTTATCTTACAGGAGATGGATGCAATAGAACAGATTCTGACTGGTGTTCACTTTTTATTAATAACTGTGGAATAACTGCCATGCGAAATGCTTGTCCTAACACGTGTGGTTATTGTTCTACAGATGTATAGTGGACGATATGCCGAGTCTCCACGCTATACATCATATAGTAGTGCTACAAAATGGTCCTAGCTAATTTATTGACAATCTGATTAAAATACAGATCATATTTCGTTTCATTTTTTATAGATCAAAATTTCGTTTAACTTGTCTTTACTACACCCACTAGGATCTGGAAGAGTTGTTATACAACAAGCGTTCTAGTTGATGTGAGCAATTCGCCAATGAAACGGTCTGTTACGGCAAGCTCTTGGTGTGCTCTGCACGGAACACTAATTGATTAAGCAGTCTGACGTCATAGGGTCAAAAGCCGCTCGTTTGACCTGTGACGCGACCTCCCACTACAACTGGTCAGATCTTCATGTAGTGTATAAAGTAACGAAACGAAATATAGATCTATATTTTAATTAGATTGGTTTATTGATTAAATATTGCTCAAAACAATGATAATATACCATTGGTTGTTCGTGTGTTAAAATAAAGACATTTTACAATAAAGAAACGTTTCAATCTTTTTTCAGATAATGTAACACTTTGGTCCTTAAGACAATTTGGGTTCTTTGAAAAATTGCTGTTTCACTCTGTCTATAGAGTCAAATTACACGTACTTGATATGAACGTGAATATATAGTTATACATAAAAAAAACCCAGTGATATTTTGGTAAAATCATAACCATTGTCAAAATATTCATCAAATTCTCTGTTAATTGATCTATGGTCGGTAGACCAAATGTAATGTTTCCTCTTTTAGTCTTGTGAAATAAAGAGGTTTATTCCATATTTGGGATGGAAATTAACGTCAAGGCTAAGATGTGCAGAAAATAGGGGGTTATAAAACAGATATTCCAAGCAGCTATTATTATTGAGAACGAGGAACCTTCAAAGCCATTACAGCTTAGAAATAAAGTTGTAAGAACCATTTATTCTGTAGTGTTAATGCGATCACGAAGAAACAAACACAACAAAAAAAGAAGTCCGATAGTACTACAATAACACATTTCTATCGGTGTCGTATTAGGATAGGGGGTGGATGGCCGAATTGTTAGCGTGTGCGCGTTGTATTATAAGGTCTGGCATTGAGTCAACTGCCGTGGTTTCGATTCCCCGACAGTACGTGACAAGGGGTAGGGTCGCCTATCTAACCTCGTGGGTTTTCCCGGGTCCTCCGGTTTCCTCCCACCGTTAAAGACCCCTACGCGCCAGCGAATTAATAAAATAAAATTAGACCATATGTTAGTCCCGAAATGGCCTGGATTGTGGCAATATATCCAACATAGGGTTCGGAAACCCTACTGGGTGACAAGCCAGTACATTATTGACTCAAGACCATCGTATCTCTGTCTTCTGTCATGAAATAAAATGAAATTTGGTTTAACATCCTACTGTTCAACTCCGACTGGGCTATTGAATACGGCCATGCGCCGTACAGTGTGCAGTGAAGAAATTTTTGCCTGGACAGCGGCACTACGACCAACTCTTTATTTCGAATTCTGTCAAGTGTTCTTTTACGTGCACGCCAATGCGTACATGGGACCTAGGTTTTTCGTCACATCCGAATTACTGTACATTGTCCCTTGCCAAGCACCCCGTGTTGCACCACTGACAAGCGGGAACCACGCTGGAAATATCCTGATGAACTTTCTCTGCCAACGCCGGGATCGAACACAGGGGCTCCAGGTTAGCGAGACAATGTCGTGCTCACTCAGACCATCGCGTCTCTCCTATACCGAACACAGGAGCTCCAGGTTAGCGAGACAACGTCGTGCTCACTCAGACCATCGCGTCTCTCCTATACCGAACACAGGAGCTCCAGGTTAGCGAGACAACGTCGTGCTCACTCAGACCATCGCGTCTCTCCTATACCGAACACAGGGGCTCCAGTTAGCGAGACAACGTCGTGCTCACTCAGACCATCGCGTCTCTCCTATACCGAACACAGGGGCTCCAGTTAGCGAGACAACGTCGTGCTCAATGAGACCATCGCGTCTCTCCTATACCGAACACAGGAGCTCCGGGTTAGCGAGACAACGTCGTGCTCACTCAGACCATCGCGTCTCTCGTGTACCGACATATTTTTTCGGATATACTATGTAGGTCATTTTTTTATCAACACTATTTCATTTCATTTGGAAGAGGTTCAAAACAATTTCTTGGAAATGAATTATATATATTTCCTAAAATTGGTCATAAGGTGAAGAGGTTTATGGTGGACTAGGGGGGTTGGATGGCTGAATGGTTAGCGTGCGCGCGCTGTATCATAAAGTCTGTCACTGAGTCGACTGGCGTGGTTCGAATCCCCGGTTGTACGTGACAAGGAGTAGGGTCGCCTGTCCGACCTCGTGGGTTTTCTCCGGGTCCTCCGGTTTCCTCCCACTGCTAAAGACCCCTACGCGCAAGCGAATTATTGAAATAAAATTAAAACCATATGTTAGTCCCGAAATGACCTAGTTTGTGTCGAGTGGACGTTAAACCCCATTTCTCTCTCTCTCTCTTATGGTGGACTATGGTTGCCATAGCAAATACGCATTATTTTCATGAAAGTTTAATATATTTATTTAGAGGTTAGATATGTAGCCTTAAATGGTCCGTTAGCATGGACCATGAAGGTTAGATGGCTTAACAGATTTCTGGAAATAAACTTAGATGTGTTTCCTAGAAATGGAACGAAATGGGGTTTATCGTCCTACTGTTCTGCTCCTAGCTGGGCTAATGAAGACGGGCATATACGCCATACAGTGTTCTATGAGGGAAATTTTGCCCGGGCAGAGGTGCTATGACCTACTCTTATATCGAATTCCAACTGCCAAGGGTTCTTTTACGCAATATCCGAACGACTAGACAGTTGTCCTTGTCAGGACCTCCGTCCTGCACCACTGACAAGGGGAAAGGGGAAACCACGTCAGAAAATCCCGATAAACTTAATTAGAAGGAGAGTTATTGTATTCCAAAGTCTCGACCAATCAAATTGCTTACCCTGAGCAGAAAATGTTCATTATCGAACTTAGTCAAGGTATTGATGTATTGAAACTATACACTCTCACTTACTTAGAACTAAAGTTATTGTTTCCCAAAGCATCAACCAATCAAATTGCTTATCTCTGCTGACCTCTAGCAGAAACTACTCCTTCAAGGCATCGACCTAATAAACACCTACACCATGTTTAAACATTCTAGCTCATTTAAAAGGAGGGTTATTGTGTTCCAAGAACAGACGGGCGAACCCATTTAATAGTCCCCTGCTTTCATCGAAAGGCGGGGGACAATTAAGAATCAAGGCTGAATCTCAATTAATGTTGTCTGAATCAATGATGACACTGGATTTTAATTTAAATTGTCTACAAGCTTAATTAATGATAATCACCAGTGGATCTTAATGGGGTGGATTAATGAAGATTTAAGAACATTCTTTTTGGTTCATTAAAATCATTTATATCAATTTCAACCGTACAAATTTACAGTAATTTATGTACAAAAATATCACATTAAATGCCTTAAATGACTACAAAATGGTCGGCGTGAGTCAATTTTCAATCATTCATCATATCACCAGATCCGAATTAAGCTAGTGAATGTAAGCTAGTGAATGGCCTCGTAACATGTGTTATATAAGGGGGCGACTCTCTTTCTTTAAATAAAATAAACACAGATATTAGAACACACAAATATTTGTATTTTTGTGTGATATATATGGTTCACATAAATATCACATCCCCACGCGTGCTCCCACTGACTGCTGTGTTAAAATGTACATAGTTACCACGGTCCCAATGACAACGGTGTTAAAATGTACATAGTTACCACGTTACCAATGCCAACTCTGATAAAATGTACATAGTTACCACATTACCACTGACAACTGTGTTAAAATGTACATAGTTACCAAGTTCCTACTGACAACTGTGTTAAAATGTACATAGTTACCACGTTACCAATGGCAACTTTGATAAAATGTACATAGTTACCACGTTACCAATGACAACCATGTTAAAATGTACATAGTTACTAAGTTCCTACTGACTACTGTGTTAAAATGTACATAGTTACCACGTTCCCACTGACTAGTGTGTTAAAATAATAACCCAAATGAAGGTGTTAATTTTTTAAGCAAACATTTCCTAAAAGTTGAAGGCGTAAAAGTGGTATTGTAATAGGGTTAGACCAGAAGCTCTTAATGCCCGGAACTTGAAAATGCGGGTCCTACAGCACATGTTACCGTTGATACGCTACTAGGTTAATCCGGAACTGTATATAAATGAAATATTGACCAATAAAATGTAGTCTAACATGTAAAATCTAAAAGAAAGTATAATACGCACACAAAAGGTTTTAAGAAAAACTTACAAATTGAATATGAAAGAGATAAAATAGTTGTAAAATATTTTATATTGCATAATTAATCAATCATGCCATTTCTATATCCAATATGTCAATAAATTCAAAACCTAAAATCAGACTAGCAGATAAATCAATAATCATTCCCTCGGTGGCATAACTGGAGTTAGTGCCTCGGTGCAGAAGAATAGGACGTTAAAGCCCATTTCATTTCATTTTAGAGTTAGTGCAAAGAGTTAGTCTCCCTATCTCTCTCTCTCTGGCTATGTCACTTAATCCATTAAATAAATGCTTATAAGGTTATATAATTACTAATTATTGCCTTTAATACACGTTGTAATTTAGACCTGGAAACAATATTATAACCTTAATTAAAAACTTTTTTTTATATGAGTCATTCGGGACTAACACATGGTTCAATTTCATTTCAATAATTTCGAATCCCCGGTTGTACGTGACAAGGAGTAGGGTCGCCTGTCCAACCTCGTGGGTTTTTCTCGGGTCCTCCGGTTTCCTTCCACTGCTAAAGACCCCTACGCGCAAGCGAATTATTGAAATAAAATTAAACCATATGTTGGTCCCGAAGTGACCTAGTTTGTGTCGAGTGGACGTTAAACCCCATTTCTCTCTCTCCTGTGTCGGAGCAGCCCAGTTTAATGACCACGGGGCCCGGACGGGGGCGGGGCGGGGGTTCTCCCCATGGACAATTTTGAAAAATGAACCCCAGATATGCGATTTGGTGGCATGTCTGATTATAATCTATGTCAAATAATATATCTCATAAATCGATTAATTTAGGCCAAAACCCCGACCTACAAGTAATTTACAACCATCAACCTGTGAAATTATCATATCGTCATATTATTAATTAACGTATTATCATTGTATCGTCAAGAGTCAAGAGAATTTAACTGGTTAAAAAAATGGGACTAGTTTAGAAAATTTTGATCATTTGATTAACCATTGAATCATATTGTCATTGGAAAATGTCCCATTTTTGTTGCCGGGAGCGCTAGTTGATTCCCCATGTGATGGAAGGCCACGAGACACATTGGTACCGAGTGACGAAGGTGAAATTCATGAAAGATGCTTTTTGAATTTTGGATTTGTTGTTCCAGTTAAATTATTTTACCTTGACCCCGAACTTGAACATTTGACACACTACATATTGATTAATGAACATAGCATTAGTTCAGAAAATGAATATTCGAGTATAAGGCCCACACCCGGCTCAGAAAGTCTATTATACCAGCCCATCCCAGACTCCAGAGATAGCGTGGCAGCCCGTTAAAGCCACCGGCCACATACAACATGATCATCATCGCTCCATGGCCGGTTCCATACCCCCCCTCCCCTCCCATATAATGTTCAGCAGAAAAAGGTTTTTTAGACGAATGTTCTCAAGCAGAGTTAACTGTAG
Organism: Patella vulgata; assembly: GCF_932274485.2. Lineage (NCBI taxonomy): Eukaryota > Metazoa > Mollusca > Gastropoda > Patellidae > Patella > Patella vulgata. The sequence goes on from NC_065885.2 coordinate 3,594,715, forward strand.
ACAGACAACCTAAGTTTAGTCTGGCTTTAACATGTACATTATTTTACAATCTATGAACATTTCTGTAAATCTGAACTTCAACGCCCGAAATTCACCCCAAAGTTCCTTGATATACACGTATACTCTTCAAAAAAAGTAGGGGATATTGAAATGCAAATACCTATGCAGGTTGCGATATGATAAATAGTCATGGACACTTGACATGCTTAAGAGTATGTTCACAGATGAAGAACTTATCGCCCCAACAGAACCACCGAGTTGCACATGCGACACGCAATAGTGCCATACCACCCTGCACGTTTCAAGTCAGTAGCTTGAAGCGTATATATGGTATTAGTGTCAGTGGCTTGTGGCACGAAGTAACAGTATATTGTCGCATACATAATATATTATGTCAACGCTTGGGCGACATAATATATTGTGTTGACGCTCCAAGCGTGTTAGCATATTAGACCTGTAGACTCAGTGGAATGTACGCGTCATCAGAGCGGATCCAGGGGTTGGACCATGGGGACCGGTCCACCCCCTTAACAATAGAAAGTGTCCCTGTAAATAAAAGAGGGCATCCTTATCAGAAAAAGGGCACCTGTGATGTCAGAATTTCAAAAAAGGGCACTTTTCTTTCGGATTAGGGTTAGGGTTAGGGTTAGGGTTAGGACACAGAAAAGAGAGAAAAAACAGAAAAGAAAAAAACAATCGAAACTTACCGATTCCATGATGGAAAATACCGCCAAAATATGTCTCCAAAGCATTCATTGGTTATCAAAGCGCCAATTAAATCTATCGTTGCAAGTTCATGCCTAGTCACCTCCATCCTAGTTCCAAGCGTTGACATAATATATTATATCGCCCAAGCGTTGACATAATATATTATGTATGCGACAATATACTGTTACTTCGTGCCACAGGCCACTGACACTAATACCATATATACGCTTCAAGCTACTGACTTGAAACGTATCGCCTGGCCATACACATGGGAGGGGTTCATCGTCAAATTTGACACTTCAAGGAAGGGTAGATGAAAACTGACGCGTGCTGGTTTATCTATCCATGTTTGCTTGCCTATCGGTTCTTGCATAAGATTTACTGTTTGGCGTATCTTTGCTTTAGTGTGTTACGTTTAATTTGATTGGGAGAATTGGCCGTGGCACTGCAAGAGGAGTGGGCCAGATTGCTCCAAATCGTGATTGGACGGTTGATTAGGAGCATGCCACGACGAATTGCTGAATGTCTGAGGATTGGTGGAGCAATTACTCATTATTAAGACAAAAATCAAAACCGTCCATTTTCACTTTTGACAGTGTATCTCTTTGCGAGTGAAATGGGGCCGTCAAAAAAGCCGCCCATATGAACTGTTTATGTTCATGTGTAGGCAATTGGCCTGTTATCAACAACACTGGTTACCTCTAATAAAAACATCAGTGCATTTCCGCAGTTTTGTATGTTTCTGAATATCCCCTACTTTTTTTGAAGAGTATATTTATACAAGCCAATATTATACCTTGTGCTGTGGACAGTTATCAACAACAAAAAATATATTTAAAATCCAATAGCTCTGATTGAATATGTACAGTAGATAAATATTGTATATTTTAAAAGGAATGAATGTTGTGATATAAATGCAACTTTCTATGGAATATATTATAACTTTTATTAAAGATACATAATAGTGGAGTTCGAAGACACTCAGTCATTTCAAATTTATGCAAAAGTTTCGTTTTCAGTACAAATTTGAACGTAAGGGTCTATAGAACAATTCTGTTTCGAGTGTTAAGCAGTCAGATAAAAAAAATCAAAATGGCTGCCAAAACCCAAGATGGCTGCCAATTTCTACTGATTGTAACCATTGTACTGATTGTTCGAGGAAGCCTTGCTTCACTATTTTTAAATTAAATCATTATATGTCCAAATCGTTATAATCTACTTAAATCGGACCCATCCTATGGCATTGAGAGTTGATTATGGGTCTGGTCATGTTAATAAATATCTAATTAATAATTTATGTAACATTTAAGGCCTAAAGAAAACCTGCAATAGGCAGATTGTCCTCTTGTATAATGTATGTTTAAGATGTTTATATCACCTAAAGAGGAAAAATTCATACTATAATGCTGTTTAAATAATTAGTGAAACTTCAGCCCTGAGCTCCAAGGGAGTATAACTTTAAGCAATGGTAACAACCTTTCTACCACATTTTCATTTTTGCTAAAAAAAAAATCATAATTGGAGCCTTTAATCATTTTCTGTATTTAAATTAAATAATAAAAAAAATCTTCAAAAAGTGTTTTTTTGGATTGCAATAGAGACAATTTTAAAAAAAGTTACCCTCTTGATCTTGAAGTTCGTAGACAGAAAACTATTCAAACAAGCGTGGAAAAGTGAAATCGTGAAATTGATAGAAAGTAATACTTGATTTTAACATTTTGTGGACTGAAAATCTACATTTGGATTCTATTTTGACCGTATGGGTTGGAGATGTCCTCGCAAGCTGGCAAACATCAGACCGGGAATATGCCCAATTGGACATTCTGTTGCTCTGAAATACTGTGCAGTTAAATAAAATATATCAAAATCAGAATCCATTCAAAATGCTCTGTTAAGGGAAGTAACACATATTCTTCTTCCCTGAAGGACTTTTTTCTCCTCTGCAATCAACAAAGTCTTTGCAATCAAATGAAATGTAATTACAATGTATCTTCAGTGGTTATTAATAGTCCATCAAATGAAATGTCAAAACAATGCAGTTTTCACTGTAATAAATAAATAATCAATCAAACAAAATGTAATTACAATGTACTTTTAAGTGGTTATCAATAATCAATCAAATGCAATGTAATTACAACATATTTTCACTGGTTATTACTAATCAATCAAATGAAATGTAATTGCAATGTATTTTGAAGTGGTTATCAATAATCAATCAAATGAAATGTAATTACAATGTATTTTTAAGTGGTTATCAATAATCAATCAAATGAAATGTAATTACAATGTATTTTTCAAATGAAATGTAATTGCAATGTATTTTGAAGTGGTTGCCAATAATCAATCAAATGAAATGTAATTACAAAGTATTTTTCACTGGTTATTAATAATCAATCAAATGAAATGTAATTACAAAGTACTTTTTCACTGGTAAGTATAATAATTTAGATTTGTTCAAAATTTACATATTTTTTAATCAAATTATATACAATAATATCAAGTAAAGTTGCCATAGATACAAGTTAACAGTTTATAAACATAAATTGTTAACCCTGATAAACAAATAAATAAAGCCTGTTTTCGTTTTTCGCTCACACCAATTTGGTTTAATGTATTTAGTTAATGAGGAGCCACTATTAAAATTTGAACTTTAAAGCTTTAGTTCTTTAGGATCAATGATTAAAATTTGCATTTTAGAACTTTTCATTCCTTCTTCATGATCATTTATTAAAATTTAAATTTTAACCTTTAGTTCTTCAAGAACAGCTATTAAAATTTGAATTTTAAAATTTGAATTATAGACCCCCTATTACATCATTTTCTTCCTCTCTCTTTGGGGGGAAATTTTAAAAAATATACTTGGCAGTTGTATATTACCTATGATAAAATAGACGTTGACAATTTAATGAATATTGGAGTTATTAAATTACAAAATGTATCAGGATTAACATGTTACGTTATAAAATTAAATAACAGTAAAAGGTCTGCATGGTGATCTCCCAGATATCATAACGAATGTTTTCCTTGCCTCGACCTGCTGAAAGAAACAAAAACCTTAATAACATTATAAAAATCAAAACATCAATGTCCAAGCAAATAACAAATGTACCTAACAAAGGAGCTGGCCTTGGCAAGAGGCACATTTTACGGAAGAACACTTTTGGTTTATTAAATTGATAAATTGACACAATTTTATTTTTTTCTTAATAAATTACTTTGGTGTGTTTTTCGTGGGAGAGAGAGAGATGGGGTTTAACGTCCACTCGACACAAACTAGGTCATTTTGGGACTAACATATGGTTCAACTTAATTTCAATAATTCACTTGTGTTTTTCGTGGGAGAGAGCAATGGGGTTTAACGTCCACTCAACACAAACTAGGTCATTTTGGGACTAACATATGGTTCAACTTAATTTCAATAATTCGCTTGCGTGTAGGGGTCTTTAGCAGTGGGAGGAAACTGGAGGATCCGGAGAAAACCCATGAGGTTGGACAGGCGACCCTACTCCTTGCCACGTACAATCGGGCAATTGAAACCACGCCAGTCGACTCAATGACAGACCTTATGATCTAACCTGCACGCGTTAACCAATTCAGAGAGAGAGAGAGAGAGAAATTGGGTTTAATGTCCACTCGACACAAACTAGGTCATTTTGGGACTAACACATGGTTTAATTTCATTTCAATAATTCACTTGCGCGTAGGGGTCTTTAGCAGTGGGAGGAAACCGGAGGACCCGGAGAAAACCCACGAGGTTGGACAGGCAACCCTACTCCTTGCCACATACAACCGGGGATTCGAAACCACGCCAGTTGACTCAATGACAGACTTTATGGTACAACGTGCACATGCTAACCATTCAGCCACCCAACCCCCCTAACCAATTCAGCCACACCCCACCCCTACTGAGATCGAAACCATGCCACTTGACTCAATGACTGACTTTATAATCTCAAGCACAAATGACGGTGTCAAAGTTGGTATATCCCATGCAAAATCGGATCAAATAGACCTCTATTATTTTACCTACCTGCTGCTTTGACTAGATTTTCTTGGTTTATTTCCCAAAATTTTCTCCATTTCCGATATTATAGGTTTATTCAACTTGGGCAAGTACTGAAGAAAGAAAAACAAAAAAACAAATGATCGCAAATACGAATAGCTGTAATTTATGACCGATTTTCACTTTCACTGTGCCAAAAATCACAATTGGCAAATTCTGGGCTTTCACCTATTGAATTTTTCTTTATGAATTTTTACTTCATTTGTACACCAAATTGACGCCGATTCATTTAGGAATATTATATTCATTGTTCAGTTATCAAACGATCAGCAATTAGAGAGTAAGTTCGTGTCTAATGTATCGCCATAACATCCTAGTTCCCAGCGGATCTTCACAATATTTTGATATATCAAATTAGTATCAACTGACTTTAAACCTTTGTATTTATGACAGTTAATTAAATAAATATCCTGATCTAAGACAGGAAATAATAACTATCGTGACTTATATATGGTTTATAGTATAAATAGTTTAATGATATAAATAATTGTTAAGCTACTTTACATTAAATTACTTAAAGACACATTATGTATGATTTAGATAAAGAGCTAGCCATTCTTGCTATAATAGTTTGAAAATAGATAATGTAAAATGAAAATATTGAAAATTTCATTCAAATTACTCTATTGCGAGCGAAGATAATAGCCTTTGAAGGTTTGACAAGACGTGTGCAATAATTTCAACCACCATACTGGTTGTTCAAAGCTAAGTCTCGCTCCTCCAAATCAAAATATGGCTGAACTGTTCTAATCTATTTAATATCGAAGAAATGCGATGACATCGAGAGTTGATTATGGTCTGGATAAATTAATTAATGTCTAATTAATAATTTAGATAACATTTAAAGTCTAAATAAAGATCTGCAATAGGCAGATTTAGCTCTTGCATAATGTATCTTTAAGTAATAACACATACTTATAAATTTCAAACACAGGGTTGGATTTATTACTCTGGTCGTTTAGCTTACCACTAATTATAAACAGAATTAATGAAATGGGATTTAATGCCTATTCTTATTTCAATTTTAAACTGCCAGGGAATCTTTAACATGATGCCAATGGAATGCAGCAGGCTTTGATTTTTCGAACTATCCAAACCACCAGATATACTACTATAATAAAGATTAATATTAATCAAAATTAGTAGTAGGAGTCGTTCATATAGTTGGGGTCCGTAATCACGAGGCTTATCAAATTATTATTGGGAGGTACGGTGGCTAAGTGAGTAAGATGCTGGCTCGCTAGCCTGGAGGTGGCTTGTTGCATTGGCTGTGAAAGTTCATTGGGATTTTCCAACGTGGTTCCCCCCTTGTCACTGAGGGCCTGACAAGGGCAGTTGTCTAGTCATTCAGATGGGACCGAAAACCGAGGTCCTGTGTATACATTTGTGTGCATGCTAAAGATCCCTTGGCAGTTGGAATTCGATATAAGAGTGGGCCGTAGCACACTGTATGGCATATGCCCGTCTTCATTAGCCCAGTAAGAGCAGAACAATAGGACGTTAAACGCAATTTTCAATTCATTCCAAATAATTGTTGACAAAAACTTGTTTCATCTCTAACCCTTCTTCCATTTATATGGTAAGTAATGATAAGCCGAACTACCCAGATTAAAAATACATGTCCCTTTGATCCTTAGACTAAGATAAGATTTTATTCCTTAAAAATTCTATAGAAAACCGCATAGACTTGAAATATGAGTCTAATAAATATCTTTTGTATATTTGTAATCTTGATATCGTCGTGTCTTATTATTATTATACAGTAGCGTGCAGAGATTTGGTGATGCCCTCTGGAGCTAACCCCTTGACCGTATGTCCATTTGCCCACAAGACTCAAGTATATAGCCTAGCACTGTAACCCGGGTATCATTTATTCTTGAGTATCTAGCACTAATTTCTTTCACATTTGTTTAATATCAAATCTTTGTTTAAAAATTCGTAAAAATCGTTTAATATCAAATCTTTGTTTAAAAATTTGTAAAAATCGTTTAAAATCACCCAAAATTATCTAAATTGTACTTGTGTCTAGTTTAAAGCAAACCATTCAATTTTGATAACGAGTGTCCAATTTACCTGCGTTACTTTCTCGATCACTGTTAAAAAATAAACAACCCAATTGATTATTGATGTATAATGATGAATTTCTTAACAGTGATCGAGAAATTAAATACTTGTAAATTGGACACTCATTATCAAAATTAATCAGTCAGCTTTAAACTGGACACAAGTACAAATTAGATGATTTTGAGTGATATTGAAATGATTTCAAAGAATTTTTAAACAAAGACTTGATATTAAACATGCATTATACAAGAGCTAAATCTGTCTATTGCAGGTCTTTCTTTAGGCCTGAAATGTTATCTAAATTATTAATTAGACATTAATTAACCTATCCAGACCATAATCCACTCTAGATGGCATCGCTAGCCTGCAATCTTTAGTGGATTATGAGATGATTTACTGCATAACTTTCCTTCACAATTTAACGATTAAATGGATAATCGAGACTATGCTGTTTATCGTACTGACTTTAGTAATGATGATCAAGGCTAGCTGGAAATTTAAACCGCTTAGTTCCCGGTTCATAGTGGATCAATTTGAATGAAATTTTCAGCAAATTCCCTTTACATTATCTAGTTTTTAACTATTATAGTAGGGTGACCCATGTACTCACAGAAATACAGTCCACCGCTGATAGTTCGAGACTACCACTGAAGCGTGCACATTCGCCGTGCCGAGACCAACTTTCTGACAGTATGATACTATAAATAGCCATGGCACGTGCAATTCTCTACAAATCTATCAACTATTACAGCCGTAAAAAATTTATTGTTGACGATTTTGAATAGCAGTAAAATTAAGCTTCTTGGTTATTACAGCAGATTTAGAAATTACGTTCATTTCATTTTTAAAATAGCTTTATCATTAACTGTACCGATAAGAGCAGCATCTTTTGGTTTAGTACAAATAATATCTCTGAATCACTCGGGTTAGACAGGAACATGATACTAGCAGTAGTTTCATTTTACTTTTACAAGCTTCTTAAAACGATTGTTGAGCTACCTAACGTGCTTATTTCTAAATTCAATTTCTTGTTCTAGCTTTCTGTCATGTTTCGTAAAAAAGTAGTCTTGATTATCCCGACCTGTCAATCAGACGTAGAATGGTCGATAGACTGGTTAAGCGAGACTAATTTCAAAACAAGGGCACGTAACCTATCTTTTACTCAAAAGTGGATGGATGTTATGGACGACTCTTGGAACCAGTTTTCAGTCTATTATTTATACATGATTAATGGTCATAGCTTATTAAGTACAACATGATCGTTTATTTAGTGACTATAATTGTGTGAAACTGATTTGAGGCTTGGCATATATATAAATATTGTGGCGTAACAAAATGGATGCCCGGGGCTATCACCCTTTAACCTCTCTGCACGCCACTGACAATATATAAATAATTATTGATTATAAAATACTGGAACCATGCTGTATGAGATGATTACGTCATGACATGCATCAGATTATAGTATATCTACCTATCTATATCGTACTATAAGCATCTATACAGGAAGGTGTAGAGGAGGGAGTAACGCATACAACAAGAAAAGCTGAAACAGAAATATTTATCTAAACCAGCAGGAAACCTTACCTTTCTCTTTTACAGGGCTATCAGTAATGGGGGGGGGATAATTTGAAATTATGTGTTCATTAGTGTAAGATTCCCCCAGGTCCCTATTTTGGCTTCCCTTTACCAACATCCCCCCCCCCCCCACACACAAATAATAGACTTGTTCCGACAGCCCCGTTTTATATTCAAGAACGAATTTTATTCATTCATTGTGAAGCCTTCAATCTTATAGTTTTTTCAAACTGTCTTTATAAGAGGATTCATTTTACTTATAATACGAAATTTCAATGAGTGCACATTTTCTGGAGAATGAAGGGGGATAACTCTAGTTTTCCCCAAAATGGTTGCTTTTCAGCAAGAAAATACACGACAGAATAAATGAACAAGAAAATAAAACAGACTATATAAAAAACAAAAGATGATGTCATTATTAAACAATTTATAAGTTCTGGTAAATAAACTGAAGACTATATAAAAACCAAAAGATATGAATTCATTATTAAACTTTCATTTTACAAGTTCTGGTAAATAAATTGAAGACTATATATACACACAGTTGAATGTCCATTTTGAATTTCACTTGAACTATTATATTTTTAGTACAAATAAGTCTGTGACCATTGTGTAAATAAATCTGAAATAAACACCACTGAACAGTGGACAAACAAGGTATATCCCCATCTCTCTCTCTCCCTTCAAACGCTAGTTAATTTTGACAAAGAAATAATTTCAGGAACCTATAAGGCTTGAAATAGTGGTGCTATATTAGACTCAAACCTATCGTTTAAAGATCACATACAAAGTATTTGTTCCACTGCCTTCTATCATATACATTGAATAGGAAAGATCCAAAGCTATCTCAATTATGAAAATAAAGGTAAACTCATTGACGCATTCATCGCAACTAAACTAGAATACCACAATGGTTTACTATATTGCTTACCAGACTATCAGATTAATAAACTACAACATGCTCAAAATTCAGCAGCTCGACTCCTCACTAAAACTAGAAACCATCAACACATCTCCCCTGTATTGCAATCTTTACATTGGTTCCCAATTCAGCAAAGAATTAAGTTCAAGTTACTCCTCTTTGTCTTCAAAGATTTAAATGGCCAAGTTCGATCTTATATAAAAAGTCTTTTAGAACCCTATACTACCAGCAGAAATCTCCGTTCTCAGAAAAAACATCTTCTGAAATCTCCAGCCATTAACTTACAACATGGAAAACGTGCCTTTTCTTATGCTGGTCCTTTTTCTGTGGAATGGATTACCACAGTCATTGAAACAATTAACAACTGTGGGCCATTTTAAATCTCAACTCAAAACATTCTTGTTTCAAAACCCTGATCAGTAAATAATCAGTGATTATAAAAACCAACAGCACCTTTTTTTTTCTCATTTGCTTCTTTGTATTCAGTATTGTTTTTTGCTCTGTTTTTGTGATGGGTGGAACATGTGCCCTAACTGTATTCAATATGCCTTGTTTCTATTGAATACTAAAACGCTTCTCAATTGACTTAGTGCATTTAGTTTTAGACTACCTTTTTTTTTTATACATTTCACCGATGTTGTTACTTGTATAGTTAATTTTTACTTCAATAAGTCTCCCTGCACTTACTATGAGAAATTAACGCCCTTTATAAATGACCATATTATTATTATTATTCATCTCTTGTGTGATTAGCAGATTTACTAAATTGATAAATCTTTAAGACCAATATCACTGGATCTGTCTTATCCCAAACCATAACTTATGTTTAAAAAAGCTTCTAAACACACCAATATGATCTCGGCCAACAACTGCCATTGAAATGAAATGGGGTATAATGTCCTACTTTTTTGCACCAATAAGTTTTTTAGACATGTTTACAAACATCAATGAATCTTTCTTATCCCACAATCTGATTGAAACACAGATACTTTTCGTTTTATATAGTTGAAAATTTCGATTTACTTGTTTTTACTACACTAGAATCTGGAAGAGTTGTTATATGACCTGTGTGCTGGGTGATTTGAGGGATTAGCCAATGAAATGGTCTGTGGGTAACCCACTAGAAACATTAACACTGATTGGTCAATCAAATGGCTGACATCATAAGGTCGAAAGCCATTTGTATGACCTCTACAACTAGTCAGATTTTCATGTAGTAGAGACCATCAAAAGTATAAAAAAATGAAAAGAAATATAAATCTGTATTTTAATCAGATTGCAAATATCAATGAATCTGTCTTATCTCGCACAAAATCTTCTCAATATGATCTCATCCAAAAACTGCGATTGACCACATGAAATGAAATGGGGTTTAACGTCCTACTGTTCTGCTCCTATACTGGGCTAATCAAGACGGGCATACGCCATACAGTGTGCTATGAGGGAAAGTTTGCCCAGGCAGCGGCACTATGGCCTACTTTTATATTGAATTCCAACTGCCAAGGGATATTTTATGTGCACACCAATGCATACACAGGGCCTCGGTTTTTCATCCCATCCGAACAACTAGAGAGTTGTCTTTGACAGGCCCTCCGTCCTGCATCACTGACAAGGGGATATAAGTCAGATGAACTCCATAGATCAAGTGGTTTATTCATCAACGTTTCGGATCTTTTGATCTGACCTAAACCGGTTACAGGGGATGTGTGTCATATTACATCGTCTCCTCTATGCCGCCCTCCCACCCTGTGTATTGCTGTGCTCCCAGTATAAATGTCCTCCTATCATTGGTCTCCAGCTATCTCAGACCTTACTTTACAACAGTTGTCTGTCGTCTTCTACTGACACTGGTTAAGCATCATGATTATGTTTTAAAAAAATGCATTGAAATCGTGCGACTTGTTGCCATTTGCGAGGGGGCGCAAAAAGTTAAGGGGGCACAATAACCCAAAACCATGGCGCAAAGCGCATCATTGCATCCCTCTCACTTACCCCCTATAAGCTATGAACAACTAGAAAAAATGCACAATTGGGATTCACGTCATCATTTCCTTTCTATTACAGAACAAATTCATAGATATATTCTATTAACTTTATAAAAGTAATTAATGTCACGAATGCAAAACAAAAAAAGTTTAAAAAATATAAAAAATAAATGACTTCACTAAAAATAAGATGATAGCAAGAACATATGGTACAGGGGTTTTGCTGGCATGATGATTAAATATATATAAATACATGTATATATTTGAATACGAAGGCGTATCTATCTTATATACCTTTATACAACTGTTTCTGTTAAACCGTTTTCAAAATGCCTGAAACAGTTGAATTAAATATGTTATATACACCATATGTTTGGTGCAATATGGTTTGAGTTCGGTTGATGCTGGCTTGTCATTAAACTCCATTTTATTTATTCATGAATTGAATATTCAATACGAAAGCCTAGGTGTTATGTGTAAGCATTTTGTTAATAAACAAGTTCTATAACTTGATCTATATTTCTAACATAAAAAAGGAGCTGCAGTGGCTAAATCAGGTGCTTGTTCAGTAACCTGTAGGTTTGGGGGGTCACGTTGGCTAAGTGGGTAAGATCCTTTGGCAGTTGGAATTCGATATAGGAGTAGGCCGTAGTGCAGCTGCCCGGGCAAAATTTCCCTCATCGCACACTGTATGGCGTATGCCCGTCTTTATTAGCCCAGCATAGAAGCAGAACAGTAGGACGTTAAACCCCATTTCATTTTATTTCATTTCAGATCCCAGGTTTAATCCAGGTGTTGGCTGATTTTCTGGCTTGGTTCCGGACATAGGGCCTGGCAAGAAACAACGTATTGTCATTCGGGTCGTATGAAAAACTGAGGTCACTTGTTTCTGATGGTGTGCACGTAAAAGAACCCTTGACAGTTGGAATTCGAAATAAAAGTAGGTTGAAGCACCGCTGTCCAGGAAAAATTTCCCTCATAGCACACTGAACAGCTTGTGCCTGATGGCGCTGGATCAAGCAGAATGGGTTTCAACATCCACTTGATACAAACTCTGTCATTTCAATAATGTGTTTAGCAGTGGGACGAAACTGGACGATTCAGAGAAAACCCACAAGGATGGACAGCGATCCTACTGGTCAATGGCAGATCATATTGAGAAGCATTTTTATATACAAGATGTGGTGTGAGATAAGAAAGATTTGTTAAATCATACACAAGGGCATTAATTGGGTAAGTAAACATGTCAATAAGGGCCTTTTATGCTGTGAAAAATGAGAAATTGTCATAAAAATACAGATGATGAGTAGTGACTTTTATTATCAACAGCAGTCCCACCTACTTTTTATCACCTACTTTTCAATTTCCTACATTGCTTTTTTTTTATCCCATCAAAATGAGTAAATATAGTTCTTTACTCGACAGTCTATTCTATACCACTGACAAAGGGAAACCATGCTGTTCTAGGAACAAACCAAATTCCTCCAGGTTACTGTGGCTCCAAATTGTAAACCAACATCAAAAGAAATGAAATGGGTTCTAATATCCTACTTTTCTGCACCAACTGGGCTAATGAAGACGGCCATACAGTGTGCTATGAGGGAAATTTCGCTCACAGAGCAACGCTGCAGCCTACTCTTATGTTGAATTCCAACTGCCAAGGGATCTTTTACATGCAATATGTACACGGGACCTCATCTGAATGAGTAGACAGTTTTCCTTGTCATGCCCGCCGTCCTGCACCACTGACAAGCGGAAACCACAAATTGTCAACAGAAGTCAAATAATGGATATGGCTGACAATATCCCATGACGTGGGCATATAAAAAAAATCAATATTTACTTCTCTATGAAAATACGAAACAGACATTTATAATTGAAATTAATATTCCCAGAGAATTTCTGAACTTTAAGTGAAAGTCCACAATATTCACATACAATATATAAATATATTTCACCCCGCTTTTCATGCTTCAGTATGTTTTATTCTCAATTTGATGTCACAGTTTGTAATATAGTGCAATTGATGAAAACCTACAAATTAAATAAAGTTGCGACTGAACAGGGTTACGAAACACTTAAAGCCTAGTTTAATACAATCTGATTAAAACACAGATCTATATTTCGTTTCGTTTTTTTATATTTTCGATGGTCTACACTACATGGAGATCTGACCGGTTTTAGCGATAGGTCGCATCAGAGGTCATACAAGCAGCTTTTGATCTATGACGTCAGACATTTGATTAACCAATCAGCATTGATGTTACTAATAGTTTACCCACAGTTCCGTGCAAAACATGCCTAAAGCTCGCCGTAACAGACCGTTTTATTGGCTAATTCCTCACACCATTCAGAACATGTCAATGGTAACAACTCTTCCAGATCCTAGTGTAGTAAAGACGAGTAAAACGAAATTTCGAACTATAAAAAAAAAAACGAAATAAGATCTGTGTTTTAACCAGATTGAGTTCAATAAAAAACGGAACAAAATGGGATTGTTCATAAAAACTAAAGCAATATACATTAAATGCAGCTCGACAACAAATAAATGAGTATCGTAGAAAATAAACGTTTAGGATAAGTTGACAATAATACTATGTAAATTAGATATATGAATATATAATTATATAAGTGCTACAATTAGGGGGCAGGGTAATGGCTGGATGTATATGAACTAGTTACCATGACAATGATCGTCGAAAGGATCCCTGAGGTGTTTTAGGTGGAGGTTTTGTGTCTAACACAGAGTCCAACGTATCTTGGATATCGGTAGTTAGTCTTGAAACAAACTATTTGCAAAAAAGAATTGTAAATTAAACCCACAAACAAATGATTTGAAACATTACTCTGGCGATCACTGAAAAATTTAAGTGTTCAAAAAAAAAAAAATCTACTGCAGACCTGTATTTTTTATTATAAAACTAGCAGGATACCTGGCTTCGCTTGGGGGTCATAACTCCGAAACCGGAAGTGGTAGACTAACGCCACCTGGCCTATGTTACTTCCCGGTCCGAGCTACCCCTATACCCCAAATTTCAGACTCGGGGCAGACAAAGTGTAGCCGCCAACCCCGAACAGACCGGCTTCACTAGGGGGTCATAACTCCGAAACCGGAAGTGGTAGACTAACGCCACCTGGCCTATGTTACTCCCCGGTCCGAGCTACCCATATACCCCAAATTTCAGACTCGGAGCAGACCTAGTGTAGCCGCCAACCCTGAACAGACAGACTTCGCTCGGGGGTCATAACTCAGAAACCGGAAATGGTAGACTAACGCCACCTGGCCTATGTTACTCCCCGGTCCGAGCTACCCCTATACCCCAAATTTCAGACTCGGGGCAGACCTAGTGTAGCCACCAACCCCGAACAGACCGGCTTCGCTCGGAGATCATTACTCCGAAACCGGAAGTGGTAGACTAACGCCACCTAGCCTATGTTACTCCCCGGTCCGAGCTACCCCTATACCCCAAATTTCAGACTCGGGGCAGATGTAGCCGCCAACCCTGAACAGACAGACTTCACTCGGGGGTCATAACTCCGAAACCGGAAGTGGTAGACTAACGCCACCTGGCCTATGTTACTCCCCGGTCCGAGCTACCCCTATACCCCAAATTTCAGACTCGGGGCAGACCTAGTGTAGCCGCCAACCCCGAACAGATCGGCTTCGCTCAAGGGTCATAACTCCGAAACCGGAAGTGGTAGACTAACGCCACCTGGCCTATATTACTCCCCGGTCCGAGCTACCCCTATACCCCAAATTTCAGACCTAGTGTAGCCGCCAACCCCGAACAGACAGACAGACAAACGACAGTCACAAATATATATATAGATATTTGCAAATTTAATCAAAGTGAATAAGGTGATATTATAAACCTCACCCACTTAGGTCAAACCAATTCGATTTTCTGTTCTTACGGAACACCTGTTAAAAACTTTCTTTTGTTTTCCTTTGGGATAAAGACTAATATAAAGTTTAACGTCCACTCGACACATACTAGGTCATTTCGGGACTTACATATGGTTTAATTTTATTTCAATAATTCACTTCCGTATAGGGGTCTTTAGCAGTGGAAGGAAACTGGCGGATCCAGAGAAAACCCACGAGGTTGGACAGGCAATCATACTCCTTGTCACGTACAACCAGGTATCAAAACCACAGCAGTTGACTCAATGACAGACCTTATGATACAAAATGCACGTGCTAACCATTCGGACATTCAACTCCCCCTTGGGAATACGACTAATTTAAAACCGAAATTACTGTTCAAAAGCTTTGGGTTCTAATTTTTAATTCTTCAGTTTTAAACAAAACATGTTTCAATGTCTCAGTTGGCTATTTGTTTATCAGGCCCTAGAAAAACAGAAAATTAAACTGGTTTGGCCTAAGCGATAGAGTAATTACTTTTATTATAAACCGCAACCATTTAATATGTGTTCAAAATTCAGAAAAATATAAGTATAACAGAATTAATAAAAAAAGAGAAAAAAATTTTTTATTATGATTAAGAATTTGAGTTAAGAAGAGTGTTGTGAATTAATTGTACTATATTAGTAAATAAAGCAATGTGTTAGCATTAGAATAAAATATTTCTTTAGTTTTTGAAAAGTTAGTTTGCAAAACCACGGCATGAAGAAAAATAACAAGCTATAAACATTTCACACAGAAAATTCTGTAAAAAGATGCTAGTTTTAAAGGTGCGGTACCTGTAATGCCTGAATATTTTCATACAGCTGTTCCACTGTGGAAGCCCCAATCAATACACAATGTACTGCTTCATTTCGTAAACACCAGGCTGAGAAATAAAACGTTAAACATACAATATCTTCTTTAAACAGGCATTATGCAAGAGCTAAATCTTTCTATTTAATGTCTTTCTTAGGCCTAAATTATTTAGCCAGGTGGACTATTAAAAATACATTATGCAAGAGCTGTTTGAGAAAGGATTTGTAGGGATTGAAATGGGGCTTAACGTCCTATTGTTCTGCTCCTATACTGGGCTAATGAAGACGGGCATACTGCATGCTATGAGGGAAATTTTTCCCAGGCACCGGCACTATGGCCTACTCTTATATCGAATTCCAACTGCCAAAGGCTCTTTTATGTGCACACCAATGTGTACACGGGACCTTGGTTTTTTGTCCCATCCAAACGACTAAACAGCTGTCCTTGTCAGGCCCGTCGTAATGCGCCAATGTCAAGGGGAAACCATGTCGGAAAATCCTAATGAAGATTTGGGAAAGAACAGCAGTAGAAAAAGAAACTTTGTAGAATATCGGAAGCAGAAGGAAGGAGTGGATACAAAACAGCAGCGTTAGGGATGATTGGGGACTGGGGGGGGGGGCGGAGGAATGTGGGGGGGAATGGACAAACAGCGGCAGGACTTACTGTATCAGGAGCGGTGGATTGGGAAGAAAACTGGACAAAATCATCAACAGAAGTTGGGAGACCGGGCAGAACAGTATCAATAGAGAGTGGGAAACTGGGCAGAACAGCATCAATAGAGGATAAAAGACTGGGCAGAACAGCAACAATTCAATGTGGAAGACTGGGCAGAACAGTATCCATAGAGGGTGGGAAACTGGGCAGAACAGCGTCAATAGAGGGTGGACAGAACAGCATCATTTGAACATGGAAGACTCGGCAGAACAGCATCAATTTAACATGGAGACTGGGCAGACATATAAAGTCAATAAGTCTTTCAAGTTATTTAACAATTTGCCACTATTAGAAACGTCTACATAGATTCACCATGGGTGGTGCATGTTTATAGTGTACAGATAAAATTATTTAATTTCATCAACATACCTATCGCTAATTGTGCTATAGAACATCCTAATTTATCTGCTATCACAGCTACTTCACGCAGTTTCGTTTGTTGTCGTCGGCCATCTTCACATAAAATCTTATCTTTTAGCCAGCCATATCCCTGTAACAAATAACGTAATCAGTTTTTAAGGATATAATTTCCCACTCCTGCATATAAAAGTCTCATATCAGGGAACCATTCTTCTGAATATAAACATCAAAGACCAATTACACAGTGTGACACCTGGCATCAAACTATATAATAGAAGTGCAGACAGATATGAAAGCAATTGAATGCACCTTTTTTAGCTGAACCGTTGGGGTGTTTGAGTATAAACATGTGCAGTTTACCTGCGAATTCTATAACTCAGTAAGTGGGTAAATAAACTGATGCACACTTGTTATCATTATATTAACGTTCACCTGTTCGATATCAACTAAACATGCATATTACACCCACATTTTGCACATTTTGCAAGAGATGGGCAGAAAACAAGCTAAAACAAAAGCAAGCAATTTTTCGTACAATCAGGGGACATAATGCATGGATATCAAAAGGAGTCGAAATCTATGGGATATAAACATATATTTTAAGTTTCATCAAAATCAGATAAAAATTCCCTAGTGTGCTATGAGGGAAATTTTGCCCGGAGAGCGGCACTACGGCCTACTCTTATATCGAATTCCAACTGCCAAGGGATCTTTAATGTGCACGCCAATGTGTACATGGGACCTCGTTGTTTCGTCCCATCCTAACGACTAGACAGCTGTCCTTGTCGGGCCCTCCGTCCTGCATCACTGACAAGGGGGAACCACGCCGGAAAAACAAACCTGTATGAACTTTCTATACCAATGCAGGGGTCGAAAACCCTGCCTCCAGGTTAGCGAGCCAGCGTCTTACCCATCGTGATCCCCCACTTTAACTCATTAAAAGCTACTCACCTTTAAAGCTGCCCTGGAATATATTGGAACTCCATCTTCATATTTACCTGATAATATACCACAAGCTAAAGGTGACCAGGTAATTGTACCTATACCTTCAAATATAAAAAATATACTTGAAATACAAAAATAACCATCTATTTAACTTTTTTATGTTGGCATAGCCGTTATTCCTGCCGCAGGGCTCTTGTTCTGATCCTTGATGCCCTAAAGGCTGAGTCACACTAGTGGGTTTATCCTTTAAGTCAAATCCTAGCGAAAATCTTCAAACATAAATCCTCTAGGTTTTTGTGGTCAATTGGTCAATTCACTGGACAAATCCTACGAGAATAAGACCTAAGGATGTATCCGTAGGTCAGAAAACCTGTAACCTATAGGACAAATTTTCCCCGTTCACATGAAAGGATTTAGCTTACGGATATAAAATCTCAGGATAAATCCATTAGTGTGACTCAGCCTTAAGAAATAAAGACTTTTGAACATAAATGTACTGTAGTGTAATTTATGGTCTTAATGTCCTTGTACAGGTGTGGGAGGGGTTCTAAATATGTCCTGCCCTGGCATAGGTGTGGGCTTGGCTTAAATTATATCTTGCTCTGACATAGGTGTGGACAGGGCCAACCTATGTCTTGCTCCAGCATAGGTGTGGGAGGGGCCACAAATATTTCTTGATCTGGCACCGGTGTATATAGGAGGGCCCCAAAATATGTTTTGCTCTGGCATAGGTGTCGGCGGGGCCAAACTATATCTTGCTCTGGCACAGGTAGGGAAGGGGCTTAAAATATATCTTGCTCTGGCATAGGTGTGGGTGGGGCCAAACTATGTCTTGCTCCGGCACATAAAAATCTCACTGTGGTCCTGGTATTGGCCCATTAACCATGAGCAGTCATATAATTCAAGTCTATGATGATCATATTATGGATTGAGGAAGCTCTTGTAAACTACAACACTGTGAAAGTTGAATCTCTAAGAAAATCAGTCCTTAAATGGTTCAAATCAGTCCCGTACTCAGGGGCCGCTGAACAGGGGGGGCTTCGGGGGCTTCAGCTCCCCCACCTTTTTTTAAAAAAAAAAAAAGAAATAAAAAAAAAATGGGTAATTTCATCCCATTCTACATTTATAATAATTATAACTGGCATTGTTCTCGTCATGGATAACATGAGTGGTGAGTCATGGTCAGCTTTTCTTTCGTGATAGCAGGAGGGTTTTGGGTTACTTAAAAATGCAAAAAATCACATCCAAACCCCACGCCGGAAGCTTCCACCGCCTGCGGCGCCTCCAGCAATACGCCCTCACGTCGCTTTGTCCCTCAATTATTATTGTCAGGCCCCCCCCACTTCGGAAATCGCTGCGCGGCCTCTGGTACTGGTACTTACAAAGCTATGATGAATTGAAAATTGTTAACATTTGATATACTCTGCAGATGATGTAAATGGGATACTGTCAAAAGTCAGTACCTGCTGATATCTTAACAAAATTGTTTGGTCGACCTCTCTTCTTTCCAAGTCAGGTTCTGATTTTTCTTAATTTAATTTTAAAAATTCAATTTGAGTACACTTTAGCATGAACTATTATGTGCAAGGTTTGATATTTTTCGAAAAATGAAAACAATACCCAATGCCATTTAACAATGTAATGACTGAATAAAATGTGAAAGATTGTCCGTACATTTACCTATTTTCTGGAATAATTCTGGCATCTGTAATTCAACTTTATCTCGTTGGAATAAATGGTATTCAGCTTGTTCTGCTATAGGTGGAATTAAATTAAACTGGCGAGCAACAGAATATGCTTCCTGTAGAAAAAAACAATGACATTGAGAGAGAGAGAGAGAGAGAGAGAGAGAGAGAGAGAGGTGGGTTTAATGTCCACTGGACACAAACTAGGTCATTTCAGAACTGAAATATAGTTTAAATTTTATTTTAAACAATTTGCTTGTCACTTAAACATACATTATGCAAGAGCTAAAGTTATATAAACTATTAATTAGACATTAATTAACTTATCCATACCATAATCAATTCTCCATGTCATCTTATGTGTCGGATTTTCACTGGATTTGAATCCGATCTGCTGCCCAATGCTCATTGATGATTAAATCCAAAAATGGATAATCAAGACTATGTTTTTTATCGTACCAACTTTAGTAATGATGATCGACGCTAGGCTTAAAATTCAAAAACTCATATCTCGGTTCAGAGTGGATCAATTTTCAACATATTCTATTTACGTTATATATTTTTTAACTATTATAGCGAGAACATTCAACTCTTTATCTAATCTCCCATAATATATCTTTAAAAGTAAAAGATCGAAACCAGATCTTATGATCTAAAGTGCATGCATGTCTAATTCGAACATACAGAGTACAATCACTCTGTCTAAACCAGCTTATAACACTTCCCGTTTTGATTCCACTTTTTTTTGTGTAAACATGCATCATTGTCTATTTGGATTACTCTGCCTCGAGCACCTTATCACACTTCCCTTATTCTATAAAGATTGTCAACCATCTTCGTGTGTAGAACATGATTTGTTGTCTATTTCAAAGATAGGGTGGCCCACCATAAATAAATATCTCCATATATCTCGACAATTACGCCACAATATTTATATATATGCCAAGCCTCAAATCAGTTTCACACAATTATAGTCACTAAATAAACGATCATGTTGTACTTAATAAGCTATGACCATTAATCATGTATAAATAATAGACTGAAAGCTAGAACAAGAAATTGAATTTAGAAATAAGCACGTTAGGTAGCTCAACAATCGTTTTTAAGAAGCTTGTAAAAGTAAAATGAAACTATTGCTAGTATCATGTTCCTGTCTAACCCGAGTGATTCAGAGATATTATTTGTACTAAACCAAAAGATGCCGCTCTTAACGGTACAGTTAATGATAAAGCGATCTAAAAAATGAAACAAACGTAATTTCTAAATCTGCTGTAATAACCAAGAAGCTTAATTTTACTGCTATTCAAAATCGTCAACAATAAATTTTTTACGGCTGTAATAGTTGATAGATTTGTAGAGAATTGCACGTGCCATGGCTATTTATAGTATCATACTGTCAGAAAGTTGGTCTCGGCACTGCGAATGTGCACGCTTCAGTGGTAGTCTCGAACTATCAGCGGTGGACTGTATTTCTGTGAGTACATGGGTCACCCTATCAAAGATACATTATGGGAGATTAGATAAAGAGCTGGCAGTTCTCACTATAATAGTTAAAAACTAGATAATGTAAAGGGGATTTGCTGAAAATATCAGTCAAATTGATCCACTCAAAACCAAGATTTTAGTGATTGAATTTTCGGCCTAGCCTCAATCATCATTACTAATGTTGGTACGATAGAAAACATAGTCTTGATTATCCATTTCATGATTAAATTATGAATGGAAGTCGAACAGGAAATCGGAACCTAATCTAATAAACATCGCAAGCTAGCGATAGCATCGAGAGTTGATTATGGCCTGGATAAGTTAATTAATGTCTAATTAATAATTTAGATAATATTTCAGGCCTAAAAAAAGACCTGCAATAGGCAGATTTAGCTCTTGTATAATGTATGTTTAAATATTTGTGGTGAAAACAAACAGAAACTCACCATGATTTTTGTTTTAAAAAAATAAAACTTACCATGATTTCCATTGGACTCCAGCGTGAGGTTCCCCAGTAAAGCGCCCATCCCTGATTGATAATATGAGTAAAGGCACGGACTATCTCTGTTTAAATAAAATAAAAAGATAGGAGGATTATCATTAAATTACAATTTAAGATGATATTAGCTCTGTATTTTTATCAGAATCCACAAGACTCAACACTTACAATAACATAATAATAAGAGAAAGAGAGAGCGAGGTAGAGAGTTTAACTCCACTCGGAACAAACTAGGTCATGTTGAGACTAACATATGGTTCATTTTTTTCATTTCAATAATTCGTATGCGCATAGGGGTCTTTAGCAGTAGGAGGAAACTAGAGGAATCAGAGAAAACCCACAAGGTTTGACAGGCGACCCCTACTCCTTGTCACGTACAACCGGGGAATCGAAACCACGGCAGATGACTCAGTGATGGGGTTTTATGGTCCATTCAACTCCAGTTGTGTCATTTTTGGACTAACATATGGTTCAATTTTATTTCAATAGTTCTCTTGCAAGTACGTTTTTTAGCAATGGGAGGAAACCGGAGGCCCGAAGAAAACTTGCGAGGTTGGACAGGAGATCCTAGTCTTCATTATGTACAAGAGTGGAATCGAAACCATGCCACTTGATTCAATGACAGACCTTATAATCTAAAGCGAGAGAGAGAGAGAAATGGGGTTTAAAGTCCACTCGACACAAACTAGGTCATTTCGGGACTAACATATGGTTTAATTTTATTTCAATAAATCGCTTGCGCATAGGGGTCTTTAGCAGTGGGAGGAAACCGGAGGACCTGCAGAAAACCCACGAGGTTGGACAGGCGACTCTACTCCTTGTTACGTACAAACGAGGATTCGAAACCACGCCAATCGACTCAATGACAGACTTTATGATACAGCGCGCACGCTAACCATTCAGCCATCCAACCCCCCTGATCTAAAGCAATTTACTTCTCAAGTCTAGCGGGGGATCACATGGCTAAGTGGGTAAGACACTGGCTCGCTAGACTGGAGGTTGGGTGTTCAATCCCTGCATTGGCCGAGAAAGTTCATCCAGATTTTCAGGCGTGGTTCCCCCTTGTCAGTGATGCAGGACGGAGGGCCTGACAAGGACAGCTGTATAGTCCTTCGGATGACACGAAAAACCGAGGTCCCGTGTATGCATTGGAATGCACATAAAAGATCACTTGGCAGTTGGAATTCGATATTAGAGAAGGCGATAGTGCCGCTGCCTGGGCAAAATTTCCCTCATAGCACACTGTATGGCGTATGCCCATCTTAATTACACCAGTATAGGAGCAGAACAGTAGGACTTTAAACTCCATTTCATTTCATTTCATTTCCTCAAGTCTAATGAATAATGTTTTGTTCAAATTTCAAAACTTAAAAATTTGGCACTTTGATTAGAGTAACCAAGTATTATTTTATTTTTTTTTATATTCCCACCTTCAAAGACATGGGAAGCAGAATTTTAATAGAATGTTCAGATTAGTTTGGCCTTGAATATATTTGATAATTTTAAAGCGGAAGACATATATCTTGCCCAATCTATTTCCAGACACCGACATATATTGGTATATAAGATATTTTAGGAATCTTCATGATAAAGCTGTGAATTATGACATCCGAGTGATATAAATATAATTTCATCTGACAGTTTGACACCTGCTTTTTATATTAAATTTTCTTAAAGATACCCTCCTGCATACAAACTGTGTGATTTGATATATTTGGACTAAAAACATATTGAGAGGGAGAGAGAAATGGAGTTTAACGTCCACTCGACACAAACTAGGTCATTTTGGGACTAACATATGGTTTAATTTTATTTTAAATACTTCGATTGCGCATCGGGGTCATTAGCAGTGGGAGGGGCTACCAGGGATTCGAAACTACGCCAGTTGACTCAATGACAGGCCTTATGATACAGCGAGCACATGCTAACCACTCCGCCATACAACCCCCGAATAACATATTGAGACTAATCTATCAAAAGTCCCTCTCAAACTATTTTAATCGAAAGGAACTACCCTAAGCCGTAATATTCTATTTTAAGCATCCTTGTTGGTCAAGTGAATTGATTTATGGAGGATCCATATTGGGAAATGCAAAAAAATAGTCGTACCACCACTGCTTGGGCAAACATTCCCTCATAGTATGGCAGTCTACATTAGCCCAGTTGGTGTAGACATCCGACACTGTCTGGGCATAATTCCCCTTACAGTACACTACTTAGCATATGCCAGTCTTCCCAGTGGGTGCAGACAACCGCCCCAGTCCGGCCAAAATTCCCCTTACAGTACATTACTTAGATTATGCTGGTCTTTATTAGCTCAGTTGCCACTGTCTAGGCAAAATTTGACTTAAAATGCAATATTTGGCGTATGTGCCAATCTTCATTTATGCGGTTGGTAAAGAAAATCAGGAAAAAAGCCATCAAAGTCCAATCTGTACTGAAGAGACACAAAATAAACCATCCGCGACCTCAGAGATTTTAAAGTTATCAAGATGATTACCATGTAGAGATACTGATCACGAATCAATACCAAACATTTCTAATTCGTCTCAGATATAAACTAGGCTAGTCCAGACGACTCACGAATCAATATTCATCATTCATCCGAAATTCAAGAGATCAGGTCACCTACCCTCCATTGGTGTGTGCGAATCAGTTTTATTTGCAAAAACAACATCAACATATTCCAACTGTAGTCTTTCTAACGAGCCTCGTATACCTAGCAAATAAAAAAGATAATGTCTGAACTCTTAACAATGTTACCCTGGCAAGAAACATTATACCATTTGTTAAAGTGAGTTAGGGTATGTAAAATCATTTTAAGAACACTTTATATACAGTCAATAAAGATAGGTTGCCAGACACCGAAACATACGCCCACTGCAGCTAAGTCGTCCGGGGAGTCAACAAGTGTTGTCGCATTTTTTTTTCTTTTGTTAGAAATGAAAACATTTACAACACACTACAAGTAACAACCCATTTGGTTTCTAGTTCTGCCCTATTCTAACATTTAGCATACAAAACATTTAATATCAATTGCCATAATCATTGGAAATAGTTGAAAATTGATCAATATAGGTTTCTTCGTCTCATGACCTTCAACACTGTATTAAATATAAAGTCAATTGGATGTGAACTTTAGTGTCCACAAGATTTTTTTACAGTGATCAAGGGCCATAACTATGGCAGTAATTATCGGAAATCAGGCAGTAATTATCAGAAATCGTTGAAATTCAACAAGCTTTTTCGTCTCCTGACCTTAAACACTGTGTATCAATTTCAAGTCAATTGGATATTAACTCTATAGTGTCTAGAACCTCCATAAGATATTTAATAGGGATCAAGGGCCATAACTCTGGCAGTAATTATCAGAAATCATTGAAAATCAATAGGCTTCTTCAGCTCATGACCGTAAACACTGTGTATAAATTTAACGTCAATCAGATATTCGCTTCTAGACACTGTAACCCGGGTATCGGAAATTGTTGAAAATCAATAGGCTTCTTAATCTTAAACATCGTGTATAAATTTAAAGTCAATTATATATTAATTATATATGCAATTGTGGACCCCAGACTGACAGGGCAACGACAATATATGACCAAATCTTAATGTCTCTTAAAATAGTTGTTTAATGGAATATTTGGAGTGTACTACAAACCCTAACCAGAAACATATTCCATGGACATAGTTAAAGGTAGTAAAGAAAAACTATGTGTTATCAACCCAAAGAAGAATTGATTTTTAAAAATATTTCTCAAATGCAAGATTTGCAGCATACAATTAACAAAAACTAAAAAGAAAACTATAACATAGTACTAAAAGGTAGTTAAGAAAAATTTGGTATCCTGAAAACTTATAAGAATGGCCTTTTTTTTAAAATAGATATTTGGTTAATGCAAGATTTGCAGTGTACAACAAAAGCTCTCTGAATTCTGATTTTCTAAGAACGGAAGCACAAATGAGGGTTATTATCTAACATTGGAAAACAAAAAGGAAGTGATTATGGATGATTTTGAATGACTAAGTAGAAGAGTAATGGATGATTATCTCAATAAATAAAACAATCTGAATGATATTACAACTGGTAATACCTACACAGGACCACCATTATATGGAATACAATTACCATATTTCAACTAGGCTTCTCTAGTCTTTGTTGGTCAAAATGTCACTAAGATATAAACAGATTGAGTTATTGTGTTCCATAGAATTGTTTCCTGTGTATTCAAAAAAAAAAAACAACAACAGAGTAAAAAGTGCATAAGAATTACTTATAATGTAGAAAACTAATTGCATGAGTTACTTATAATCAGTGAGGGGATTTCAAAATTTACTTGTCGGACATTTTGCCGAAAATAAAGGGGCATAACTCTTATCGTTATTTAAGCAGACGAATTCGTACCACAATTAAAAGTCACATGTCAAAATATTCAAATCCCGTACATAATAAAAATAGGTGAACCTCGCTATTTTTCATATTTAATTCCCGTACAGTATTCAATTCATACCACAATTAAAAACCACATGTCAACAAAATATTCAAATCCCGTACGTAATAAAAATTGGTGACCTCGCTATTTTTCACACTTAATTCCCATACGGCATTCAAATTTATGTCAGTAAATGTCCTACAAAATTAAGCATTTTCGTGATATGTTGAATGAAAGCTTGCCG
The DNA here is from genome assembly GCF_932274485.2 of Patella vulgata. Classification (NCBI taxonomy): domain Eukaryota; kingdom Metazoa; phylum Mollusca; class Gastropoda; family Patellidae; genus Patella; species Patella vulgata. The sequence goes on from NC_065885.2 coordinate 3,621,123, forward strand.
ATCCTGCTTCGGCATCAAATTCACAACCATAATATTCCTTTAGAATTACGTGTCTTCGTTTATACGGCAGCAAATGAATGCAGAACTTCCGAAATAGTTAAATCACTTGTAAACAGGCATAGCTAACTTCAGCGAATAACACTCTTTCATAGTCATGACAGAGTGACAGGCAACACTGCAGAATGATTGACGCCTACAAATACGTTAGAATTTCTGCTCATATAGCTATTGGTAGCCCCTCCCCTTTTTGTTATTTTGCTGGGTGCGTACTAGTCTCGGTCACCCAGAAACTCCTAGTTTTCAACATATTCGTAGAATATTTTTCTGGATAATAGAGACTAATAGCCTACGTGACTCATCACATGGCTTCATAGTAAGCACTGCCTAATAATATGTTAAGCAATATTCGTGCCGCGCTCGAGATCAAGGGAAAGTGCCACCGTGGATGAGAATTTCTATATAGATTCTTAAAAGACGTAAAAGATATCGTAGACAAAATGACTGTCCATTGATTTAGGGTGTTATTTACTCTTACGATATGTGACATCTATGATTAGTTTATTATAGATGATGTCGGCTCACATCAATGCGATTAAGATGCCCGACAAATGAGGTGGATTAAAATTATAATCATTCTTATTGAATTGATGAATAGTCCGACAAAAGGAAAGCAATGACTTCTGTTTAAGATTAGATTGATGAATTGTCCGACAAAGGATTAAGTCAGTCAATCAAGGCAGATTAAGTAGTTAAATCAAGGTAGGTTTATACTATAGACGGTATAACACGATAAATACGTTTATCACTTAAATACCTAATAAACCCAGCGTTGAGTGGTAGTTATACACTCAGTAAACTATATTAATTTCGGAATTTTTAATATTATTCACCATGTCTTGATGTCCGATTGGGCATATTCCCGGTCGGACAATTTTGGGCGTTTGGAAAAAAGATTCGGACAAGTCCGGAATATACGGGCAAAATCCCATCACTGCTTATAATGTAGATATCTAATTATAAATGAACGAGATACTTATAATGTAGATAACTATATGTATGAGTTACTTATAATGTAGATAACTAAATGTATGAGTTACTTATAATGTAGATAACTAAATGTATGAGTTACTGATAATATAGATAACTATATGAATGAGTTACTTTTAATGTAGATAACTAAATGTATGAGTTACTGATAATATAGATAACTATATGAATGAGTTACTTTTAATGTAGATAACTAAATGCATGAGTTACTTGTAATGTAGATAACTAAATGAATGAGTTACTTTTAATGTAGATAACTATATGCATGAGTTACTTATAATGTAGATAACTAATTGCATGAGTTACTAATAATATAGATAACTATATGCATGGGTTACTTATAATATAGATAACTATATGCATGAGTTACTTACAATGTAGATAACTAAATGAATGAGTTACTTATAATATAGATAACTATATGCATGAGTTACTTACAATGTAGATAACTAAATGAATGAGTTACTTTTATGTGTAGATAACTAAATGAATGAGTTACTTATAATGTAGATAACTAAATGCATGAGTTACTTTTAATGTAGATAACTATATGCATGAGTTACTTACAATGTTGATAACTAAATACAAGAATTACTTAGAATGTAGATAGCTGATTGCAAGAGTTACTTAAATAAATAAATTGAAAAAAGGGAATGCTAAAAATTAGAATGATTCTAAACTTTGCATATTCTTTGGAAAAAATATCTTGTTAGGAAGTAAACAAAATATGTGAAAACTTGACCGTCTTGAAAATTTTTGAAGTAACAGCCCTATATTATCCTACCTTCTACTATGTGTTTTCTCGATAGCCCCTTTTCTGTCTCAGCCCTGAAAAGTAAGAATTGGGTGAAATCAGAAATATCTCCTGAAATCAAAAGTTTGTGGAGTCAGGAGGTGCAGATTCATACCAAAAAGATAGAAAGAGATTAGGCTATATTTTTTCCAATAATTTACTTGCGCACGAGGAAGAGGATCTTTAGAAATGGGTAGGAACCAAAGTACCTTAAGAAAACTCACAAATCGACAAACATATGCGAGATTACTCGGTAACCCAATCCTAACCCTACTCTTTATAACAGCTCCATTTAATGTGAGAATATGATATGTGGTATGAGATGTTCTTGAAAACTTGACAAAATAATTAGAAATAAAATGAATGAAATGAAAAGGGGTTTAACATACTAATTGTATGCAACGACAGAGGTAGTGAAATGAAATGAAATGAAATGGGGTTTAACGTCCTACTGTTCTGCTCCAAACTGGGCTTATGAAGACGGGCACATGTCATACAGTGTGCTGTGAGCGAAATTTTGTCCGGACAGCGACCCTATGGCGTACTCTTATATCGAATTCCAACTGTCACGGGATATTTTATGTGTACACGTGACCTCAGTTTTTGGTCCCATCCGAATGACTAGACAGCTGTCCTTGTCAGGCCTCAAGGCGAAACCATGCTGGAAAATCCCTATAAACTCGTGGAAGTGAAGACGAGCTTACACCATACAGTGAACTATGAGGAAAATTTTGCCCAGACAGTGATGGTACAGCATAATCGTATTTCATATTCCGACTGTTAAGGGTTCTTTTACGTGCACGCCAACAAGTACACTGGACCTTGGTTTTTCATCCCATCTAAATAACTAGAAACTGGTCCTTGCCAATGAAAAGGGGAACCCATTAGACTCACTAGCTCAAATTTAGATAATACTTCTCTGACAAAATATTTTGATCTCAACGAATAATGGAAGCGATTTCCGTGAAAATTTGACATAACAATAATTGGACTTACTTGCCACCCCAATACAGCTTTGAGGATATAATATAACTCGAGCGTCTAAAAGAAAGAAAAAAAAAATGATGAAATAATTAGAACATAGTGAAACTACAGATTTAAATCTGTAGGTCAAGATGAAATTGATCTGCCTAAACGCACCAGAAGACATAAGTCAGAAATAGAACGACTAGATGATTGGGATACAATGGCGACAATTGATTTCTTGTCTGACCTTTTCAACTGTTTAAAAAATTAGGAATATTGGACTTTTTAACAAAAAGGTATAAATAAATAAATAAATAAATGTACATTTGTGAAATTAAATAGGATTTAACCCCATATTCTTCTGCGCCAACTGGGTCACTGAAGACAAGCCTACGAAATTTTGCTCTTACTAAAGGGTCCCATCAAAATGGGGAGAGAGAGACAGAGAGTGAGAGAGAGACAGAGAGAGATGGGGTTTAACTCCACTCAACACAAACTAGGTCATTTTGGGACTAACATATGGTTCAATTTTATTTCAATAACTTGCTTGCACGTAGGGGTCTTTAGCAGTGGGAGGAAACCGGAGGACCTGGAAAAAACCCATAAGGTTGGACAGTCAACCCTACTCCTTGTCATGTACAAACAGGGAATCCCAGAGAAAACCCATGAGGTTAGACAGGAGACCCACCATCAAAATGACTACCAGGCTGCTTGTCAGGCCCCCTGTTGACATGGGAAAACCATTCTGAAAAAATCTTGAGGAACATTATCGGGGAATGCCAGGATGGAACCGGACCTCCTGGCTAGTGAAATATGGCTGTGAAGTAATTTTCAAATGAATGTAAACCTATCAGACACATAACAAAACTCAACGGCATACCAGAAAAGAATTTAATTGATGAAAAAAAGAGATTCAACATATTTGTTCGTTTTTTTGTGTAAAATTTCATGGTTCCAATTTTTGAAGCAATTTACAGGACTGGACGGTGATTTCTAATTTCTGACTTGTATTCCAATCAGCTTTCGGCAAATAAAGGACACACCATAAAATTGTTTTTTGGTCGATTTTATTTTCTGAAACACGGTGTTGTTAAGGATTTATGTAAAAAATAAATGAACCTACCTCCAAGTTTTCTTTTTTAGGATTTTTCCCAGGGTAACTTCAGCTCTTAATAAAACAGAGAAATATCTACTTTAATTTTTATATAGAGAGAGAAATGGGGTTTAACACCCACTCAACACAAACTAGGTCATTTTGGGACTAATATATAGTTTAATTTTATTTCAATAATTCACTTGCGCGTAGGGGTCTTTAGCAGTGGGAGGAAACCAGAGGACCCGGAGAAAACCCACAAGGTTGGACTGGCGACCCTACTCCTTGTCACGTACAACTAGGAATTCGAAACCAAGCCAGTTGACTCAATGACAGGCCTTATGATACAGCGCGCACGTGCTAACCATTCGGCCAACCCCCCCCCCCCCAATTTTTATATAACTTATTCTAAAATCAAATGTGAATAAGGGCCGTTCTCCGAAAACGCATGCTGAAGTAAAATGAAATGGGGTTTAACATCCTACAGTTCTGCTCATACTGGGCTAATGAAGACGGGCATATGCCATACAGTGTGCTATGAGGGAACATTTTGCCGAGACACCGGCACTACAGCCTACTGATATATCGAATTCCAACTGCCAAGGGATCTTTTACGTGCACGACAATGTATACATGGGTCCTCAGAATGATGGACGACGTCTCTATCCGGAAACGAATCAAAAATAATAAAAAAAAAATTTATAAAAATTATGTGTAATCGATACATTACTAAGACATGAATATAATTCATAATCAAAAACAAAAAAACAGAACAATTTTTAAAATTTGATATCACTGACATCATCTGTTTAAATAATACAAATTCATGAGATGTACAAAGCTGATGGATGCATTTTTATATAAATATAAATATATAGAGATTGAAAAAACAAAATAACACAATTTTTATTTAAAAGGGAGAGAGGGAGAGAAATGGGGTTTAACGTCTGCTCAACACAAACTAACACATGGTTCAATTTTATATCAATAATTCGCTTGTGTGTAGGGGTCTTTAGCTGTTGGAGTAATCCGAAAATCCTGGGGAAAACCCATGAGGTTGGACAGATTGACCTTACTCCTTTGTCACGTACAAGCAGGGATCACAACCATGCTGCTTGACTCAAAGACAACCTTATGATCCAACGCACCTTGCTGTGAAAATATTTGATTTTAATATCCAATATTTAAAGATACATTATGGGAGATAAGATAAAGAGCTGACAGTTCTCGCTATAATAGTTAAAAACTAGATAATGTAAAGGTAATTTGTTGAAAATTTCAGTCAAATTGATCCACTATGAACCGAGATATCAGCTTTGGAAATTTGCGCATAGCCTTGTTCATCATTACTAAAGTTAGTACGTTAAAATGCATAGTCTCGATTATCCATTGTTTTGATTTAATTATCAAGGAGCTTTAGCAGCATATAGGATTCTAATCCAATCGATATCGAAGGCTAGCCTTGACATCGAGAGTTGATTATGGTCTGGATAAGTTAATTAATGTCTAATTAATAATTTAGATAAGATTTCAGGCCGAAAGAAAGACCTGCGATAGGCAGATTTAGCTCTTGCATAATGCATGTTTAAGACACAATGCACATTTTAAAATCAGTATGTGAAATCAGACGCATTTTGTAATGAACAAAGAAAAACATAACCTACCAGACAATGTGGAAAGAATTACTAATGGCCGATTCACAAATGACAGAATAATAATAAAAAAACATGTAGAAACGACTAAGCAGGTATAAATGACTTCAGATCAATTTGGACTGTTCACATATTCCACTGAACGTAATTGAATAGAAATTACAATCAATTTGTTAAAAATTGAAAATAAATCATTTTATATACATCCATATTACATTAATAGATCAATTTTCATATATTTCAAAGTTCCAAAGAAAAGAGTCATAAGCCCTTTAAACCTTGATGGCATCACTGACGTCATCTGTGTAAATAATGATACATCGGTATCTTATGTAAATAATGATATAAAACGCGAGTATGATTGTATTTTATTTATGTTTGTTTATACTTACTTGCCAGCTGCATAAACCTCCGCCGTATCAAAGAAATTGATTCCGCTTTCATACGCCACTGTCAACAATTCTTCTGCAACCTGAAACATTTAATTGAATCTTAAAATAATGTTAGAAGGCTCCACCCTGTACAACATATTTAACATGCACAAGTTCTAATCTAAGAGAGAGAGAGAGAGAGAGAGAGTTTAAGGTCCACTTCACACAAACTAGGTCATTTTGGGACTAACATATTCAATTTTATTTCCATAATACATTTGCACGTAGGGAACTTTAGCAGTGGAAGGAACCGTAGGACCCAGAAAAAACCCACGAGGTTGAACAGGTGACCATACAGGCATACTCCTTGCCCCCTTTTGGGTACATCAAAGAACCCCATACTCTCTCTCTCTCTCTCTCTCTCTCTCAAATGCTGTCTGGGTAAAATATCCCTAA